>NC_064920.1:790519498-791144498 GCF_023897955.1 Schistocerca gregaria | reverse complement strand
CAAGCCCAACATGAACTACGACAAGCTGAGCCGCGCGCTCAGGTCAGCAGCCGCACCCTGCCCGCCTTCTTCTTCCTCTTCTTCTTCTTGTTTACTGTCATAGCTGTTGTTGTTGTTCTTGTTTTTGTTGTTGTGGCTTCCGTCCAAAGACTGGTTTGACCCAGCTCTCGCCGCAACTCTACCTTTTACAAGTCTTACGTGTTTACATAATTTCCATTTCGACCTGCCAAGTATATTCAAGCCTTAGACTCTCTCTATTATTTTTACTCTCCACCCTTCCATCCATTACCACACCAACAACAGGCTGATGCCACGGAATGCCTCCTATCAAAGTATCCCCCTTACAGGCAAACTGAGCGATAAAGGCATTTTCTCCCCAGTTCGATGTCGTACCACTTTATCACTTACTGAGTCTATCCATATAATCTCTATTCTTCTTTTTCGCCACATTACAATAACTTCCACACTCCTCCTGTCTCTGGTACTTATCACACTTCTGCACAAATACTTTCAGAAGACTCCCTAAACTTTAAATATATATTAGAATTTAACAAATTTCTCTTTCTGATTTTATTGTGTTTCCCAATTTCCATTTTATATCTCCTTTACTTCTACCGCCATCATTTTACTGTTCTGTTAACAAAACTCTTTAATTTTCAGCGTCTCATTTTCTAAAGCAACTCCGTCATCACTGCCTGTATTAAGTCGCATACATTCTGTGGTGTCACCGCCAGACACCATACTTGCTAGGTCAGAGCCGGCCAAACGCTGCACAGTGTGCAGACGTGCGGAAGTGCTGCACATGTGCGCACGTGTGCGACAGCGAGCGACAGCGACATCTGTTATTAGACATGTGTCCTAAATGAACGGCGGCGTCTCCGCTTCCCTGTTTATGTGGTACAAGTGAGAGCGCAACATACCCAGTCTCGTTTAGCTCTGGTGACCGTAACCTTAACAGAGAAGTACTGAGAAATGTCAGGTACTGTGAAAAAGCAAAGGACGGGAGATCTGTGTTCTCAGTCGTTTAAAAATGACTGGGAACTGCAATTCTTTTTTGTTGCCATTGGTGAAAACTCCCAGTGTTTGCTGTGCCGCCAAATAATAGGCGTCCAGTCTAGGTTTTCAATTGAAAGACGTTACAGTACGTATCACAAAGACGAGTGTAGAGTACTCAACAGTGAAACACGGCAAGCAAAATTAAATGTCCTTCAGAAAATGGATGAGGCACATCAACTCGATTTTACTGTACGTCAAAGTAACTGAAACTTCTTGAACTCTTAGTTTCTTGTGTTACATTTATATCTGTCTTACTGTAGGGTGTACAATGTACTGTTTTCAGTTTCTCAGAATGACAACCAAACTAAATCTTCACTGCTAGAAAGTTTTAAAATCGCATTAAGAATTGCACAATGTGGGAAACATTTTTCCGAAGGGCAGTTTGTGAAAGGGTGGCTGACTGATGCTGCAGAACTTGTGTGTCTCACGAACGTTAGCAGGTTTCAAGAAATCAGTCTATCCAAACAAACAGTGACAAGACGTATCAGTGCTATGGCCGCCGATCTGCACAGGCAGCTAATAAATAAGGCTAAATACTTTGTTGCTATCTCTGTTGCGCTCGATGAAGCAACAGATCTTACAGATACAACCCAGGTTGTTATATACATACGAGGTGTCGATGACGCACTTTGTGTAATAGAGGAGCGACATCTGTGCGTAGAAACATGCACTACATGAACGCTGACGGCTGCGGCGTGCACATGTGCAAGAGCACTGCACGCGTGCAGAATTTCTGGCCAGCCCTGTGCTAGGTGGTAGCCATTAAATCGGCCGCGGTCCGGTAGTATACGTTGGACCCGCGTGTCACCACTAGCAGTTATTGCAGACCGAGCGCCGCCACACGGCAGGTCTAGAGAGACTTCCTAGCACTCGCCCCAGTTGTACAGCCGACTTTGCTAGCGATGGTTCACTGACAAAATACGCTGTCATTTGCCGAGACGATAGTTATCACAGCCTTCAGCTAAGTTATTTGCTACGACCTAGCAAGGCGCCATATTCAGTTACCATTGATATTGTGGATCATGTACTGTCACAAGCGACGTTCTTCATTAAAGCATTAAAGTTAAGTATTCCACAAGCTACGTCCGTTTTTCTCAATTCTAATTCCCTTGTCATGTTCCAGACCTCACGCCAGCCTGCGTGAGCTGAGACGCGAGCATTTCGGCCTCCTTTAGTAATACGGTGTTGGCTCTCCTGCCAACCACAACACATTCCATGTTACGTTCGTTTTACTGTGATTTATATTTATCTTTTAACCTCTTTTCAAGACACCATCCATTCCATTCACATTATGTTCTAAGTCCTTTGTTGTCTTTAACAGAAATACAGAACCATCATCAAACTTTACACACTCAATTTCTTCCTACAGCACAGGACCCTTACATCTTCAGCTATACGGCTTAGAGCAACGTGTCTTACTGTTCTCAGTGACACATTAATACTCTGTTATGAAAAAATTAAGGAACAGATAGATAAAGTAAGCTAACATACCAATCACTCACTGGAAATGAATGAAAGTGACGGAGCTTGTTGCGAGAGGTCTCCAGTCGTACAAAGAAAGTTGGACGTCGCATAGCCAAATGGGATTGGCCTCGCAATATGAGGCAGCTGAGGAAACGGGAAAAGATAGTGTGTATCGGTCAGAGAGGAATTACGGAGCAGTATGGTGCTGTACTTCATTCCAAAATGGCCCGGAGACAACATCTGGTTGCCTTCCTACGGAAAGAGACACTGGGAAAATAGACGAAGAACATAGTATGACGGAGAGTTTGGTATTGCTCACAGCACTGTTTCACTTGCGTGGGATGGAGAAGAGATTGTCGACCACGGTCAACTGCAATAACAGATGACACTACACAACGCAACGGACAATAAGAGATCCGCATTAAACAACAGCTGCAATTGCAACCACATTTGATACGGCTGCAAAGCAGGCAAATCTTTCGCCAAAGTGGCACAGCGACTGCATGGGTGTGGTCTCTTCGATTGACGGTCAGCGCGTTGTGTTCCGTTGACACCAGCATATTAGCGGTAGCGTCTGTGGTGCTGCCAAAAGCGTAGCTACTGGACTAACGAAGAGTGCTGTTGTGTACTCTTCTCAGATGAGAGCAGTTCAGTCTAACTAGTAATTCTAGATGCATCCTCATATGGCTAAAGGTGGGAATACGAAATGCACCCAGAGGCATGGTAGAACATGATCGTTTTACTGGTGGGGTGTTATGGTGTGGGGATGCATAATGCTTATGGATGCACTGATCTGCAAAACTTTGAACACGGTACACGAACCGGTGAACGTTATTATGACACTGTACTCCTTATACATCGGCGTCTTTCCAGATTTACACTCTGCAATTCCATTTTTATGGATTTCAATGAGTACCACATCGGAGAGCGCAGTTGGAGGAGCTGTGGGAACCAGATGTTAGCCGAGTGGACTGATCTGCCCGTTCCCCCGACTTAAATCCCACCGCGCACATGTGGGATGCGGTGAAGAGACATGTCACAGCACATCCAAATACACCAATAGCGGCACAGCAGTTGTCAACCGCTCTGGTGGAGAAATGGAACGCCCAACCACAAGGACTCCTCACCAATCTTTGGCCAGCAAGAGGACGCTTGCAGAGCATCGTTGCTGTACGTGACGATCACATACCCTATTAAGAACTATGTGCCGTCTTTTCTAATGTCCAGAGAACCTTCATAAATCGCGGTGACTGCACTGTAATTAATGTCTTTGAACAAAACTGTCATTTATGTCGTTTCCAGTATGAATTTTCACCCTGTAGTGGAGTGTGTACTGATTATAGGCACTGCCAGAAGTATTGCTTTGAGGACCGGTCGCTAATCGTGTTTGGATATCTTAGCCGGTAGAGCACTTTGGCGCCGAAGGCAGACGTCCCAGGTTTTAGTCACGGTTTTAATCTCACAAGCAGTTTCAAATCAGCGCACACTCCGCTGAGGGGTGAAAGTTAACGCACAGCGTCATACGTTTATAAGCTGTTTACTTTCTAATGAGAGCTTCATATTTTCGTCTTGCGAGTTAGGGTGTGTACATGACAAACACCGAAATGCCTATGGAATACCACATGTGCACAATGAAGCCCTTGCGGTTGCCATCCAGTTTGAGGGCGTGTAGAACAGGAACGTGAATCTGCAGCTCTCTGCAGAGAAGCGGAGGACGCAGTGAAGAGCAGCCGGCATTGGTATGCGGTGTGGCGGCAGGGTGCGCTGATCCAGACCGAAGAGGGCCCTGTGGGCTCCACTTGTTGCTGCGGCACATGCGGCGACGCTGCGCTTCTGACCTATGCTGCGGGCGGCTAACTACCTTGTCACATCATCACTTTGACCACGATACACTGCTGGCCATTAAAATTGTGACGCCAGGAAGTATTGCAGATAGCGAAATATCACTTATTGTGAATAAACAGTATAGTAGGAAGAGTACGTGATTAAGTTTGCAGTTGTTTTGGAGGTACACATGGTGCGAAATTTGATACGCAGAGCTGCTGACTCTGCCAGCAACCATAGTTCTTCCCCGGTTGGGCAACGAATCGAACTGAGCTTGGATGACAGATACGGGTGCATCATTCCATGCTGCTTGAACTTTGTAACAGAGTTTACCAAACATAGTGGCTGCTGAGCGATGGTGTACCAGCCTCTGGGTAACCCATGGTCAGACTCTTTCATTGGATGAGAGAGGTCGAGAATGAGTCCAACACCCTCTATATGTAGATAGATCAGGACAAGACAGGTAATACGAAATCTTGCGTAATCTTCTTGCAAGAACTTCGAGGACACCCCGAAGAGCACAACAGCCAGCTCTAATACGCCAGAAATACAATGACTTTGGCCCTAATTACTGGCTACGAGAACCGCATACCATCATTCCAGTTGATGGTCGAGTATGACTATGATGAATACAATCTAGAAACATTCCTTGTCATTGGAGCGTCCACAGATGGATCGTGATGCTTCTCGCCGAACCAGGACTTGTCTGAAATGGCTACGTGCTACTACTCAACAATGGTCCCCATCCTGACAGTTCATGATACTCTGGACGTTGTCGCACCGCTTTTGTTTTGCTGCAAACCAACCCATTTTCTCAATTCAAGCTACGATCCTCCGTGATCGAGCGAACGTACGAGTGTTATACGGAAAGTAAAGTCCGATCACCGGTCGTTGTGGCCCAGCAGTTCTAGGCGCTTCAGTCTGGAACCGCGCGACCGCTACGGTAGCAGGTTTGAATCCTGCCTCGGGCATGGATGTGTGTGCTGCCCTTAGGTTAGTTACGTTTAAGTAGTTCTGAGTTCTAGGGTTGTGATGACCTCAGATGTTAAGTGTCATAGTGCTCAGAGCCATTTGAACCAAGGTACGATCGGGCGCGAAATGGAAACTTCGCACAGATTCTTTCGGAGGTGCACCCGTTGATAATGTGACGTTCCTAATTTCAATTTTACGTGCACAATCAGCACTTGAAGATGCCTAGAAAATAATGTCTCCCACCAAGTATGAGGGCGTTGTGAGAGATTTTGCCTGATGCCGTGCAGCCCACATAACATAATTGTTATGCGTTTCCTTCTTCATGGCAATTCACGGACGCGCTGTACAAGGCCAGTGGAGATGCTTCTGCACCATGTTTGATGTCAAGTGTTTGATCACCCACAATACAGCCCGTAATTGGCTCCGCCTGAGTTTCATCTTTGCCTGCGTGAACCGCTGACTATGAAGACAACATTTTGGCACAGGCAACGGGCTACAGACCGCTGTAGAGAACTGGCGGAAAGCACAGGCGGCTACCTTCTTCGACGAGGGTACTGGGAAGTTGGTACATTGCTATCACAAAGGTCTAAGTCGAAGCGGCGACTGTGTAGTGAAATAGCTGGAACGAGTAACTAACTTTTGCAAATAAAACATTCGTCTTTTTCACAATCGTACCTTACTTTGCGAACAGTCCTCATATGTCTGTCATCGCGGGCGCTAGTCGCATGGGGGAGTTAAAATCCTGCATCGCGTTGAGTACGGCGCTCCTGTTACATTTCTAAAACCAGTGCAGTAGTAATACCGCGGAGCGATTAACTGCATTCTCGACAGGCCACGATCTCGCCGGCGTGGAATGCCAGCAACTGCTGGTAGTCGCCGGCCGGTGTGGTCGTGCGGTTCTAGGAACTACAGTCTGGAACCGTGCGACCGCTACGGTCGCAGGTTCGAATCCTGCCTCGGGCATTGATGTGTGTGATGTCCTTAGGGTAGTTAGGTTTAAGTAGTTCTAAGTTCTAGTGGACTGATGACCTCAGATGTTAAGTCCCATAGTACTCAGAACCATTTGAACCATTTTCGCTGGTAGTCGCTTCTCCACCTTACACGAGGTTTTCTTACAAACAAGATAAAAATAAGATTTCTGAATTCTTTCAGAATGTAGGTTGAATTACTTATAAGTGGGTTGAACTGAAATGATAATCGTTTTAATATCCAAGCGTAAAGATTAGCCGCCTCCTAAAGAGGCATATGAGCGATTCACGCTTTAGGCTTCCAGCAAAAGGTTCACAGCTCATGATGTCGATGAAAGATGATGTAGACCACAGCCGACAAGAATATACAAAATACGGTATGGTTGTGGACAGTTTTACGAGTATGATTGACACATTCTGGCACAACTGAACAGCGCCGTATGGATCAAGAGAGCTGTCTCCGCCTACGGTATCTTGAGGAATCAGCGGCAACAGAACATGCTGTGGAAAACGAACGCCTAATTGAGTTCGACGAAATATCTGTTGTTAAACGGAAAAATGCTTTGACGGGTAGCATTATAATATAAGCGATCGGGACTAACGTTTCTGGCGACACCTCCAGTATAGGCGGCGGTCTGTACTTACACACAGCTTGGGCCCCGGCCATCGGAAGGATGAAGCGGACGCAGTGCTCTCGTAGCAAAAACATTATATTATGTGGCGCTCGGCGTGACACCACGTGAAGTCACAGGTTGTATCGCGGCTATACAGGGTGAACGTTAACAAAACCGACCAACTGCAGAGACAGATTCGTAACTGGAAAATGACGAAAAAATGTTCTGTAACATGTGTATGGAAATGCACAATGTGCGTGCAATGACAACAAATCGTCCCGGAACACAGTACAGAGCTGCATCTGGAGCAGGTCACAACAGGCGTCGTCGATTGCTGCACTTCCGCACGTTTCGGCGTCTCTCTGAATAGCGTCACAGCTATGGTGAACACGTTGCTGAAGGGTTTGCACATCAGGAAACGATTCAGCATACAAAACGTTTTCCATGTGCCACAGAGGTAAAAGTCCAAATAGCTTGAGTCCGGTGATCTAGCAAGCCATGCTACAGGACATATCCAATGTCTGGGGAAGATGTTAGGTTGTTGCCGAACCGTAATGTGGAAGTGGGCTGGTTCTCTGTCATGAAGAAACAACGTAACCTGTCGTATTGCCAAGCCGCCCAGGCAGTACATTCCACAGGAAGCCCAGAACCCTCCGTCGAGACGTTGTGGAATAATGACCGGTTCAAGTATGTAATCGCCAAGAGTCCCTGCCCAAACATGGATGCTGAACTGATGCTGGTGAGAGGCCTCAAGCATTTCCCGAGGTTTTTCTGTAGCCCATATATGACGATTATGCAGATTGATGGTGCCAGTTCTGGTAAAGGTTGCTTCGTCCGTAAAAGAGGACTGATGATAGAAATCCCATAACTGTAATGGTATGATGCAAAATCCATCTTCAAAATCCTTCCCGTAGAGGGAAATCCCCTGCTGGTATTCCTTGCACTCGTTGCTGGTGATGGAATAGTAGCGGTTGTCATGCAGGATACACATAATCGTACTTAGGCCTACTTCATGTTGGCTGACCACTGGCCTCGAGTTTGTACCAGGGCGCGTCTCTAAATACTGTACAACCCAATTCCTCAAATCCGGTGTACGCACAGTCCGCCGCCTCTCTGCACGTCCATCTGTCTGAAAGACCTCATGATCAAATAAACGCCCACAACGGGAGTCAAATGTTGTCTCATGCGGTTGATGTCTTTGAGACTACTTGCTTTGGTGTACTCGTGCCCCCTCCCGATTGTTTCCATCTGCTTCGCCGTACGCAAATACAATCTCAACTTTTTCCCGTCATGAATACCGGATCATTCTGCCGCTTACAGTACGCTGCATTAATTACACAGCCTGCAACTCACAAGGAATACACCGCACGTGGAGTGTTTATTCGGCAGCGCCATCGATGGATTTCCATACACATATACATAGGACCATTTTCCCTAAATTTCCAGTCAGGAATCCGTCCTTGCAGTTTGTCGGTTTTATTAATATTCACTCTGTATAAGGACGTCAGCTACAGCCACAAGACATTTGACAATAACGGAGGAATACCCAGCCGAAAGATTTTGCGTTTTAAACCACTTGAATTGGCTGCAAGCTCCAGAGAGTTTTCTCCACGTTAAGTAAAACTCAGCTGTCATTGAAAATAAAACAGGCTATTATTTTAAAATTCCTGACCTGCTGTACTGTCACACCAAAGCCTAAAATTTTCTATAGACCTTACACCAAACAGTTTCCTGCGTGTCCAAGCATACTGTCTCTGTTACCGCAGAATGAACGACACCATTGCCTCTTATAATCATAGGTAACTATAACAAACAACGGGAAGATATTGCTTTACCTATGTCTTGAGTTCGTAGCACTAGTCACTAATAGTACTACTGGCTGTTTAAGGCTCATAGTTTTTCTCAGTCGGGAGTCCAAAGACGTCGTCGTCATCATTAGCGCGTTAATTTCGTGGAAGTTTATGTCTACAGCTCTTAATTTAAAGTTGAAACAAGTCACTGACGTGCAGTGTGATGTACGTAATACTGCATCTTGCTGCAAAATACGTATTCTATTGTGTCACAGTAAACACTAAAATCTTATTGATTTGTATGGAAATCCGTAGCTCTGATTAGACATTTTAAATAATCCTTTCAAAACTGAGTTGGTCCTTTTATCCACTGAATACGCATAAGGCACCTGAAAGGAAAAAAGTTTCCATAATGACCAAAGCAGAGCCATTCATTAAGAATTCTAAAAGTTCTCGTTACCGATCTCATTAATGTAATGACCATTAGAGTGAAAGTCTTTTTCTCACAATTTCCTGCCTCATTACCCCCAAATTTTGATTGGAATGAGGTTAACCCATCACCTTCATTACTGAGTGTCTTCATTAAATGAAAGAATATATGATACAATGCACACATATGAATAAGAAAAATATTCTGCTTGTTTTCTGAATATCGTGCTGTTGCTTTCACTACTGCCTAGTGGATGCTAGGGTACCGATGGCCGACCTAGTTCTTTCACCATTACTGTTGTTTTGTGACTCGTTATGCCTGCGCCCCGAGGTGCTGTTTTCTGTGGGCAATGAGTTTGTCAGAACGAGCGACTGAGAGAGACGCCCATGAGGCAGCTCCATTTTTGCAGTTATTATTGACAAGCTATCTTGAAATTACTCGTATCCATTACTTCAGTGCACCGGTTCGGCTCTTACAATTTCAACACAGGAAGAACTGTAATACATCCTTCTAAGTGATGACGATGATGATGTTTGGTTTGTGGGGTGCTCAACTGCGAGTTCATCAGCAACTGTACGAAGTCACAATTTTTACACAGTCCAATGTTTTTCACAGTCAGTTACTGGAGAATATCTTCAACCCGGCCGGGAATCGAACCCGTGTGACCCTGAGATCTAGAGGCAGCAATGCTAGCCTCTAGACCACGGACTGCTGACACATCTTTCTAAGCATTCTGACTATGACATTCGTGCTTTCCAATAAAATATATTCAGGATGTCTGTTAGGTATCAAGTAACATGTCTGTTGCTTAAGGGACTCTCATTGTCTCTGCGAAAGAGGTGCCCTCTTTTCTTCATTTCCTACGTCCTTAAACGCTGACACAGGTCGATAAGGTTTATTTAATATACCACGTTTTTTATATACTGACTGTGTTCCATTCACTGTAGTCTGTAGATCAGTATACTGAACAGGCAACTTTGGGATTAAACTTAACTTTACATGATATGCTTTGGATGAATGAGCCTCCGTAACCATCAATTTAAAATGTCTACAAACCTTCAGCAAAACTTCCTCATATATGTGTCCTAACTAATGACAAGGTCGAATGATGTTGCTGAAACATTTCCAATAGCACATTACGACTTAAAATAAAATGGGATTTAAACTAAACTGAAAGATTTCCAACTTGCAGCTATAATCAGTCATATGTGTAAAGCAGAGTACATGAGTGTATCTCCAGGATCTCCTCCAAAACCCCTGGATCGATATCAAGAAGGAAGGATCAGGTCTTATGCATATCAGCATTGTGGCGGTTATAACCTCCTATCTCCAATAAGGAGGAAGATATGTGCAAAAATGTGTTTATTTTTTTGGGGGGCATATAGGCTGCCTTGCATGACAGGCATGTTTTGTGGGAACAGTATTGGCCTACAAAATCAATGTGCTTTGCATGGTAGCCTACATATCAGTGGCGAGAAATGGTTTCCTGGGCACTGACATGTAGGCTGCCTCCATGATACATGTGTTTTGTTGGAGCAATTTCAGCCTGCTTTATCATTCTGCATTGTATGTCAGGGGAAAATAAGTGATTCTTTTCAATCCCCTGGTGTTTCGCCTGCCTTGCATGGTAGGCATGTTGTGGGAGTAGTGTCAGCCTGCTTTACTGAACTTTATTGCAGAGACTACACATACCAACGAGCATAGCAAGAGAGAGATTGAGATGGACAGAAGAGGGGATGAACAGAGCGAGGGGGAGGAGGAAATGGACAGAGAGGGGGGAGGAGGGAGAGATGCATGGGGCAAGTGGAAGGTGTAGAGAGGTAGTGAGCAGTTGGAAAAGGAGGAGGCAGAGGTGGAAAGGTAGAGGGGAAGGAGAGTACAGTCAGAGGGAAGGGGGAGGAGGAAATGGATAGAGAGAACGGGAGGAGAAGATGAAGAGAGAGGGAGAGGATGGGCAGAAGGAGATACACAGGTAGCAGTGGGAGGATGACATGGACAGACAAAGCAGAGAAGGAAGGAGGAGATGAGCATCGAGAAGGGGGAGAAGGGGGTAGAGGGAAGTGTCTTCAGCCACATATGCTGGCAAAGTCTTGGGGAAAAGGGTAGTTTTAATATAATGTTTAAGTTGACTAATGTACTTTACAAAATCAAAGATCATCCTTTTCGTCGTGCTAACTACTCCAGACTACCTGTGCCGGACTGGGATATGAATCCAGAACGTTGCCTATCACAGGCAATATTCTTACCGACTCCGACTGACCTGTCCAAGCGAGACTCACGATCTGTTCTTATAGCTTCACTTCTAACAGTTTCCGAATATATATTTGTCCTCAAAAGTCAAGTTTCAATGATCGTGTACTAGTCAATCACACAGTTTTAATCTGGTTGGTAACTTTGGAACAACGTACGTTCCACTGCAGAGGGGAAGATTCATTCCACGTCATAGTACACCTTTAAGTTAGTGGGGCAGTCTTCATTTGTAATGGCAGTCAGACACAGATTCAATCCACTAAGCAGAATAATGCCACTAGCATAACATGATAACAGTCGTGAATGCCTATTATTGACTGTTTTTTCACTGAAATGTGACAGCGGCACTGGTGCAGTTTCCGTATCGCGCCTAGTGCATACATTCGATCGTGAAAAGAGGTAGGAGAGAGGTCGAGATTGCCTGTTTTCCTATATCAGTTAAGATGGTATGTAAACTGCTGAAAAACCGTTTTGTGCCAGCGTTATGAACTGCACAGTTTATGTGTGTCTGCGTTTTTTTTAAATCGGAAACCTCTTACACGACACTCGTTTGACCACAGAAAATCAGTGCGTTCAGCGACATGCGCAGTCGAACTGAAACCGAATCTCCATTCGCAGTGCATTTTAATGGAGCACTTTTGTCTCCAACCGTCGACGGCACAATGGAGCTTGGGACACCGTTCGGTCTGTCAACATACCTCGAAGGGTCACAGACTGCATCACAGGGCAGTTCCAGCATCGGAAGTTGGCCGCCGACGAATTGGCATATACCAAAGTAACGAAATTTGAACATCGAGTAGGCGTATTTCGTTATAAAACTCTGAAGAATTGCTTGGTAGTGATCGCCTGAGGTTTACAAAACCAGTTGATGGCTGCTGCCTATAAATATGGCTGACACACACCCAGAGAAGAATTCAACAGTATTGCACTCTGCATTTTTGGGGCAAATGGGAGGGCTGTGTCGAGTCCGACAGTACGAAATCGTCTTTACACGATACGCTTATGTCCCAGTCGCTTCTTACGAACAACGTACAAATCCCCCAGCACAAAGGACCCGAACAAGGCAGGTAAAGGAAACTGTAAAATTGGACCAGGATCACTGACACTGCAAAATTTGAAATATTTATCTGACATCTGACGTTCGTCTTAGAAGAGTGTTGAGGTAGCGAGATACCAACGTATCTCTTAGGCATGAAGCTGCTTAGTTTCTTCAATAAGTTGAGTCAGTCAAGATTTGTGTCCGATGCCCCTCAACGCTAACGAGGGTAATTTGATGGATGTGGAGCTCCTGGACAGGGTCATCCAACATAATGTCCAGTCCTACGAGTTCGTCTTTCAAGACGATAATACACAAATACACAGCGCCCAGCAAGCGAACACCTGTCTCCAGTGGGCATTAACCAGTGGAGTGGAACATGCAAGGGGCTGATAATTCTCCGGACCAGGAGGAACTTTGAGTGCGTCGTCGCACGAGCTCCTCTCAGATACTGGATGTCCTGAGGAGAGTCATCGTCGACAACAATGAAAGTAACGTACTGCACGGCATCGGCTGGAGAAACACGTTGCGGAATGTTACCAAGTCCTAGATTTTGGTTTCACATATGCACACTTTCAAACAGATTGCTGTAATTTTGGTTATTGCTTAGTTTTTACTTCACAGTAGATTCTAGTCTTTCATTCTTTGCTCCGCTTGAATCTAATGTGGCATATGTTTACAGGAATGTAGGTGATGCAAAACGGTTTTTAGCGATTTGTTTAGGCTGGGAACCAAAGCAGCCCAAGTGGCTAATTAATGAGGCATTTGACTCATAAATACGAGGGACATTTTATAAGTAATGCAACACAATTTTTCCTGGAAGCAAGTTGGTTTCATTCATGATCGCAAAACACCATATTATTCCATACTCTTTTAGTTACAAGGCCCTCCGATCAACGCGACGGTCTTGCGCTATGTTACTGCGATGGCCTATATGACCGCCTTGCATCACTCTAACGGTCAACTTCGAGGCCAGCGTCTTGCTGCACCAATAACCTAACCATCATCCACGTGCTGCTTTCCGCAGAGCACATGCCTCACTGGCTCAAACAGATGGAAGCCGGAAGATACCAGGTCCCGCCTGTAGAGGTGTTTGAACAGTCCAATGAAGTGTCGTGAGCTCCTCTCGGGTGCGTAGATGTGTGTAAGATCTTGCATTGTCATGGAGAAGTTCTTATGCATTTTTTGGGGGGGAGGGGGGGGGGACGAACACACTGAAGTCGTATCTTCAGTTTCCCGAGGGTACCACAATACACTTCAGAACTGATCGTCGCACTATGAAGGAGGATATCAAACAGAACAACCATTCCAGAGTCCCAAAAGACCACTGACATGACTTTATCGGCTGATTGTGTGGCTTTGAATGTTTTATTCGGAGGACAAAAAGTTGTCACTTTCAGCCTCGAAACCAGCAAGCAAGCGCTCATAGATGGTCCTTCACTGCTCTTACGGTCTTGTATTAGGCGGCGAGAAACCCAACGGGCAAACACCTTTGAGTACCCCAACTGGAGGACGAATGTATCAGCACTACCAACAGAAATGTGCAACTGTGCAGTGAGGTGTTCGATTGTGATGCACCTACCACCTCTAATGGGAGGGTCCACACGTTCCAACATTGCAGGAGTCGGAGCTGTGTGTGGCTGGCGTGCACGTGGGAGATCGGACAGGTTTGCGCTACCCTGTTGCGACGTTGACAGGTGCTTTCCCCAACGACTCACCGTGCTTTTGTTCACTGCCAGGTCTCCATGGACATTCTGCAAGGACCTACGAATATTTGAGATGCTCTGGTTTTCCGCCAAAAGAAACTCAATGACAGCTCTGTGCTTGGGACACTCCTCCGTTACAGACACCATTTTGAGCGGTACGCTTAGTTCCGCTAGCTATCGAAACTTCATGAAACTGTAGGGGCTGAAGGTGTTCCACAACAAATTCTCCATTTTTTTTAACCGAAACTGGCCGATAAAAAAATATGTTGCATTGCTTATTGAACACCCCTCGTAATTCGAAATCGTTTCGAGGTTCATAACGTGTTTCATTTCGTATACAAGTCTCCTGGAGCCTGAGAGAGGAGTATAAGAAGTAGCAATGATGCGAATCGGATGTTATAGATACGAATGCTCAACAGATGGAGGAGATGAAGGGGAAAAGAGCTCCGTAGGGGGAAAGTTAAAAAGGGCGGACATCCAATCGTCCACTGCCAGCGCCGGTCGGGGAACGAAGCAGTCGCATCCGGATGCTATTAGTCTCAGCGGTCGAGCAAGGGGCACTCGAAGGCTTAAAAGTTGCCTGGGCGACACGTGCTCTCGAAATAAGTCGCGCGGCCCAGCGGTGGCGTGGCAGCGCGAGGTGGCACTTAAAAGTCCATCACGGCGCGGCCGCTGGCCCGGCTGCACACGGCTCGCGCGCGTAGGACCAGGCGCAGTCCGACGCAGGCCGCGCCCCGCTTGATTGCCCATTAGCCGGGCTAATCGGATTGAAGCGGCCGTTCCCGGGGGCGGCGCGCACCAACTGCAGATAAACAAGCCGCGGCGCGAAAAATACGGCGCGCTCGTTAGCGGCCGTGATTGGCCGGCCCTGCCCTGGTGTCGGTGGCCGCCTAATTGCGACGGAAGCGACGCCGCCAGGAAATTGCTCCGCTGCATACGCCGATACGCCGCCGGCACAACGGGCCAGCCGCGCGCGTCTTCCGATGGCCGCCGGTGGAGGCACGTGTCTCGGTCAGCTCGCGACGCAGCGGCGGCGGTGGCACCCCTTAGCTGGACGTAGTGGCGTAGCACTGAACAAGTACACTGACGAAATCAAATCACAACGCCGAGAAACAATTGATGTAGAGTATGAGATTTCTGGATGCAACATATTTAAGTGCTTAACAATGCAAGATCACAGGTACTGTTCAAAAGGGACCGTCGCTTGGGGTATATTACTTGAAACAGATTCTGGCAGACGTTGGCTTCATGTGGCTGTGTGGAAATTACCTAGTCTTAGTTACAGGTATGTTTAGGGATATTTTACTTTTTTCTGTCACAGGTACTCAGAAACCTTCTTCATCTGTATTACAGCCCTCTATGGGTGTGGATATGAACACGAATAATGCGCAACGCATTCTTTTGGAGAGATCAATGAAAGAGTTTTCCGTCATAGAACGCAGCATACCTATTGGCAGTCTGTGCCATTAATATTTATAATTGTTAAAGGGGTATCGGGTTTGTTCAAGCATAGCATACTGAAGTTATTCTGAGTAAATTGGCTTTATTTCTTTCATAATTTAATATAATGTTAGGTGGAGGGGAGGCCTCTTATTATTTTACACAACTGCACGCAACACGCACGCTATTTCTGGGAATGGTGGAATTCTTAACAGACGGGATTGCAGCTCATCAGCCACTAGTAATTTTCCCGCTACTTTAATATTAAAACACATACGACAGGATAGACAAGAGCTGAAGCTTGCACCTAGTGCGCAGATTCAATACTAGCATGCAAATGGGGGGAGGACAGAGACTCGGCTTGACATTTAGACGATGAAGCTGTCTTTTCTATACTCCTGTTCTGTACTGTATAACAACGTCAGTCAGAATGTAGCCAGTATCAAAGGATACTGCATGTTCACGTGGTGGCTATGGCCACGTGGGTTCAAAGTGGCTTTCCCAATGCTTACAAGATTTTAATCAAACGGTTGAAACTGTGTAAATGCCTGTACCGTGCGTCGGTAGCAGTTTATTTAAATAATCTATTGCTTCTACTAGAGTTTCTCTATAGGTGAGCGTAGCTGCCTTGTTACTAGTTCGTCACACGTGGAGCACGTGGTCCCTATTCGTATTACACAGGAAACACACATTAAAAACCAATAAACCCTTCGAAAATTTCTAACACACACAAATAAATTGAAAGTCACACGGTTTGTTACCTAACTCTATCGTATAGATGGACAATTTCGCTATCCGAGCCTAACGTTGCCTACCACGTGGCCTGAACACAA
Organism: Schistocerca gregaria; assembly: GCF_023897955.1. NCBI lineage: Eukaryota > Metazoa > Arthropoda > Insecta > Orthoptera > Acrididae > Schistocerca > Schistocerca gregaria. The sequence goes on along the minus strand of NC_064920.1, from coordinate 791,128,115 downwards.
AAACATACATATATCAATCTCCATACACAAAAATCATACAGCAGATAATAATCAAAATAACCATGAACGGAATCATTGGTTTGCCTATTCATCGCTGTGATGAAAAAGAGTAGGTCAGTCAAAAATATGTACTATTCCAATACCTTTTTTCATTACCAATCGAGACGAACATGCTGAAGGCACGTCCACTCACTTACCCTTTCTTCGCAAAACAGCTCCTTACCATGGCGGAGCTCCCGAGAGCCTCTGGTATTCGGTGGACGGGGTAGCCTGACCAATCTCTCCCCGCTAAACCCTATGTTCTCACATTCTCTTTGACAAAGTTTTGCCTGTGGTCGATCTCGGCCACTCAAGCCCAAGGAAACAAAGTTGGCACTACTACAGTCTACCAAGAGTTGTCTGCTTCTAAACTAATGGCTGACATCGCTTCAGGAAAGATGAGAATAGGTTGTAAAGGATATTTCACGTGCGTGAACGTATAAACATTAAATAAATATTCTACAACATAATAAATCAACGTTCCATCCTACATCATGGGAGTTTCATTTCGCCCGCGGTGGGGCCGCGTTACGATTGAGAGAAAAACGGCAAGTGGCCGCACCCGTGAATATCTGTCGATGATGCTGTCCTTTTAAGAAGGTACGACTGCAAAACATCGAATTTTATCATGGAACGGTACACACAGTACCGTTTCAATGTAAACGCGATATAACCCATTGCAAATGTCAAATTGCAGTACATTAATAACCGGTGTAATCTTCCGTATGTTGAATGCAAGCATGCAAAGGTGCATGCATTGTGCTGTACAGGTACCAGATGTCAGTTTGCGGAATGGAGTACCATGACAGTTACACTTAGCTCTCAATACAGCGACGATTAATGCTGGTTTGGATGATGCCAGAGTTGTCGTCCGATGATGTCCCATGTGTGCTCGACTGAAGACAGACCTGGTGATAGAACATACCAAGAGACATGTCGACACTCTGTGGAACATTTTGGGTTAACAGCGGTATGTGAGCGGCCGTTATCCTGTTGGAAAACATCCTCTGGAACGCTGTTCATGAATGACAGTATAACTGGTCGAATTATCGGACTGACGTACAAGTTTGCAGTCAGGGTGCTTGGGATAACCATGCGCTCGCTTCTGTCGTCATAAGAAATCGCAGCCCAGACCATGACTCCAAGCTTAGCCCCCAGTATACCTATCACACAGACAGGTTGGTTGCAGGCCCTCAATTGGCCCTCTTCTAACCAACAAACTGCCATCGGTGGCACAGACGGAAAACCAGCTTTCATCAGAATACACGACAGACCTCCAATGAGCCTCTAATGAGCTCTCTCTTGACACCACTGAAGTCGCAAATGGCGGTGGCTTGGGGACACTGGAATGCACGATACAGGGCGACTGTCTCGGAGCTGTCCTCGAAGTAACCGATTTTTAACAGTTACTTACGTCACTGTGCTGTCAACTGCTGCCCTAATTGCTGCTGCAGATGCAGAGCGATGGGCCAGAGCCATACGCCAAACACGATAGTCTTTCCTCTCGTTAGTGCCACGAGGCCGTCTGGAGCCCGGCCTTCTTGCGACTGCTCATTCTCGTGACCACCGCAGCCAGCGATCATGTACAGTGGCTACATTCCTGCCAAGTCTTTCTGCAGTGTCGCAGAATAAATATCCAGCTTGTCGTACTCCTGTTACACACCTCGTTCGTACTCAGTGACGTGCTGATAAGGACTTCCTTGTCGCCTTAAAGGCATTCTTTACTATCGTCAACTCGCCACGTCCAACCTCAAAGGTAACTAATGCTCACGACTGTTACGGCGTGTATTTAAGGCAATTCTGATGTGAATCCTCTTAATGGTACTACCAGCGCCGCTTTTACGCGACTGTCTGCAGCTCGTGGTCGTGCGGTAGCGTTCTCGCTTCCCACGCCCGGGTTCCCGGGTTCGATTCCCGGCGGGGTCAGGGATTTTCTCTGCCTCGTGATGACTGGGTGTTGTGTGATGTCCTTAGGTTAGTTAGGTTTAAGTAGTTCTAGGTTCTAGGGGCTGATGACCATAGATGTTATGTCCCATAGTGATCAGAGCCATTTGAACCATTTCAATCGTACGCGCCTGCCTCTAAATCGGAATAGACACCGTCTTTCAGATGTATAAACACGCTTACCACCTTTCATTTATAACGCACAACTCCTTCTTGATGTTGAGATTTTTTTTTTTTCCTGGCAGTGCACTTCACAAAACTTTGATAAGCTGCACGTAACTGCTATCCCGGATCTAAATCCTATTGAACACCTCTGGGACGGATTGGATCGACGTGTTCGTCGTAGATGAACCTCAAATATAGGTAGGTTTTCTGCTGCCTTATTGGACGATCGGTTAAAATTCCTAATTGATGTATTACATAAGCTTGTGGATTCAATGACAAATAGATGTGCTGTTGTGATCAAAACCCATGTGCATGCATCCAAATACTGACTTTTTCTTCAGATTGCAAAACGGTTTTGCTTTATTCTTACGTACTTAGACCTACCAATTACTTTTGAGCGAGAAGAATTGTCACTACTGTTATGATATATGATGGCCTATTTTGAACTAAATGTACAGAGAGTACAGTGGCGCACGACGCCGACAGTGAGACAGTGGTGCCCAGTGACTGCGAGTGACAGCGTGTTGCCCGCGTGGTGTCGGCAGGTACTACTACGACAAGAACATCATGACGAAGGTGCACGGGAAGCGGTACGCCTACAAGTTCGACTTCCAGGGCCTGGCGGCGGCGACGCAGCCCGCGGCGGCCGACCCCGCGGCCTACAAGTACCAGTCGGACCTCTTCATGTCCAGCTACCACCACAGCACCAAGCTCAACTTCATGAGCCCGCACGCCGCCATACCCTCCTCCTCGGGTACGTACGCTCGCCGCTTCGCAGCGTCACCAACTCTGCAACACCTTACCATTGCTCACGTCTCTGAATATTTCTGTTGTATGTGAAATCACGTTAGCAACTGTTACAAGTTTTAAGAAAAAGAAAAAAGTCTGGGTTGAAAAATAATCATTTTATTACAAACAAGGCTGTTTTACACACAAGTTTTTTTAGCGTGGCCATCATCCGGAGCAAGCACAGATATATTCGACTTGTGAACAAAAATGTACACTCCTGGAAATTGAAATAAGAACACAGTGAATTCATTGTCCCAGGAAGGGGAAACTTTATTGACACATTCCTGGGGTCAGATACATCACATGATCACACTGACAGAACCACAGGCACATAGACACAGGCAACAGAACATGCACAATGTCGGCACTAGTACAGTGTATATCCACCTTTCGCAGCAATGCAGGCTGCTATTCTCCCATGGAGACGATCGTAGAGATGCTGGATGTAGTCCTGTGGAACGGCTTGCCATGCCATTTCCACCTGGCGCCTCAGTTGGACCAGCGTTCGTGCTGGACATGCAGACCGCGTGAGACGACGCTTCATCCAGTCCCAAACATGCTCAATGGGGGACAGATCCGGAGATCTTGCTGGCCAGGGTAGCTGACTTACACCTTCTAGAGCACGTTGGGTGGCACGGGATACATGCGGACGTGCATTGTCCTGTTGGAACAGCAAGTTCCCTTGTCGGTCTAGGAATGGTCGAACGATGGGTTCGATGACGGTTGGGATGTACCGTGCACTATTCAGTGTCCCCTCGACGATCACCAGAGGTGTACGGCCAGTGTAGGAGATCGCTCCCCACACCATGATGCCGGTGTTGGCCCTGTGTGCCTCGGTCGTATGCAGTCCTGATTGTGGCGCTCACCTGCACGGCGCCAAATATGCATACGACCATCATTGGCACCAAGGCAGAAGCGACTCTCATCGCTGAAGACGACACGTCTCCATTCGTCCCTCCATTCACACCTGTCGCGACACCACTGGAGGCGGGCTGCACGATGTTGGGGCGTGAGCGGAAGACGGCCTAACGGTGTGCGGGACCGTAGCCCAGCTTCATGGAGACGGTTGCGAATGGTCCTCGCCGATACCCCAGGAGCAACAGTGTCCCTCATTTGCTTGGAAGTGGCGGTGCGGTCCCCTACGGCACTGCGTAGGATCCTACGGTCTTGGCGTGCATCCGTGCGTCGCTGCGGTCCGGTCCCAGGTCGACGGGCACGTGCACCTTCCGCCGACCACTGGCGACAACATCGATGTACTGTGGAGACCTCACGTCCCACGTGTTGAGCAATTCGGCGGTACGTCCACCCAGCCTCCTGCATGCCCACTATACGCCCTCGCTCAAAGTCCGTCAACTGCACTTACGGTTCACGTCCACGCTGTCGCGGCATGCTACCAGTGTTAAAGACCGCGATGGAGCTCCGTATGCCACGGCAAACTGGCTGACACTGACGGCGGCGGTGTACAAATGCTGCGCAGCTAGCGCCATTCGACGATCAACACCGCGGTTCCTGGTGTGTCCGCTGTGCCGTGCGTGTGATCATTGCTTGTACAGCCCTCTCGCAGTGTCCGGAGCAAGTATGGTGAGTCTGACACACCGGTGTCAATGTGTTCTTTTTTCCATTTCCAGGAGTGTAATAGCAATGTATTTTATTTCTTCCAGACGCGTTCCGCCGCTTACTACACGGCATCTTCAGTGGAATCTAGAGTGACACAGTTTTGTTTTGAAATGCTATGTTTGACGATTATAGAACAGTTCACGTCTTTTTTTAAGTAAATAAGCGATTATTTGCAGTTATTCGCTTTTTAAATCACAGTTTTCTTTAAAATACCTACACCTAGTGACAGGAGACTAATACGGCTGTACAGCAACTAGCGCAAAAAATACGTAAATTGTGAAGAAAAAAAGTTAGTAACATGAAATCGTGCTTATTTTTCGTAAGTGAAGTTATAGTGCGACCTCCAGCGTGTGGCAAGATGACAGGAAACGCAGATGCCAGCCAAGACCGCGAATAACTGTAACTAATCACTTACTTACGTAAAAAAACAAGACTTGAACGTTTTACACTCAACAAATATCGCATATCAAAACAAAACTGCATCATTCTAGATTCCACTGAAGATGCCTTAAAGTAAAACGCGAAACGCGTCTGTAAGAAACAAAATACATTGTATCAAGAAAAGGTAGTTTTTATTTACAAGACGAGTAATACTGTTTTCTTTTAGAATTATTACCTTGTACCATAAGCTGAAACGTCACAGTAGTAACGGTTAGCAATAGCCTTAATGTACATAACGCTGGTCTTATTAGATTAGATTCTTCTTTATTTGCTGACTACATTAGGTTGACATTTCTGCGATACCTATTTCCATATAGTCATGAATGATAAAGTTTTCTTTCTCAATAATCGGCGTACAGATTCATTGAATTGGCGTAAGCAGAGTAAGAAAGACCTTATGCTCTTTCTTAATGGACCTCAGCCATTGAGGAACCTTCTCCGGTAGACAAAAGGACAGTTAGGAATTTTTAAATACAAAATTTCTCCCCCTTACTGAAACCAAGACTCAGCCAAATATATTCATAAAACAACTTCTGGGAACAGCATTGCCAGCTTGTTTTCTGCGACACGCAGTCTGAATAGTATCGTCGGCACCTACAAAAACAATAAAAAAAATTTAATACAATTTTTACAGTCAAACGTTTTCTTAATGAAGAATAAAGAAAAGAACAAGTCTACGACAAATATTCCAGATATTCATATCTTTCTGACAGGAGCTCAAGTGCAGTTTGATTTCCGATAGTCTCGGAGATGAAGTAACAGACACAGAAGTGCGCTTCAGGCCAACTACAGATCTGATCATTAAATGAGGTCAGTTTCGCACACAGGACTCTGCACCGCATTTTTTTTTTTAAATTTAATGATGGCTGTAAAGCCAAATTCGGTTATCTGTCACAAATAAATTAAAGACTGCGAATTCCACAGTTCACAAATCTGAATCTGTGGGGTACGAGTACAGATAGGAAAAGATGGGTGCACGATCTTGTCATCACATACCGTTGACACACAGCCATTCGCTATTGGAAATTAAAGCATAATTTACGATTTAAAATGTGTTCAATACACCGTGCCGTTTATTCAGTTTCTTTGCTAACAAGACTAGTTTGAAAAATATCGTATCATATTGATCGAGTTATTCCCGAACCTTTTGTGCTTGTGACTGCGTCAAGTTACCGATATTATTTTCAAGAAATGAATGATAGACTGCGTACATTTGAAGAATTCGACTAACACAACACCACTGATTTCACACACTGGTTGCACCTTAGACTCCACAACTTGAAACTTTACATGGTCTTCTTGGAGTTACGCGCTTATATTGTTATTCTACCATTTACAACTGTCAACGTTTTTTACTAAAATTTTTTATGACTTAGACAGTAGGGACATTGACGCAGTTTGCTTCTTCCCATAATTAATATAAATATCCTATATTCGTAGAAATAAATTCAGAGAGACAAGGTTTTCTTCCTTTCAGATACTATTATTTTTATTTGTCGACTTTTTTTTAATTCTCCGAAGTTCAGCACTACGACATTTCTTTAACATCTTCTCATTCTCATATCTGCTCCTCCTGAATTTACTGAATTATCTGTGTTTTATTTACTGGTGGGTGGATTGCCCTTAGCTCAAGGTGTATTTCCTCTTTTCACTCATATTAGGGCGCAAAGACAGGTTCATTGTTGACTAGTATTTGTTACGGATTTCTGATGCGTTTGCAAGCTTCAGCCAATAGCAGAATGCTAGAGATGGCGATGCAAATTTTGCCTCTTTCAGTTGTGCAGTTAGTTTAAAAAACTATTAAGTGTCCGCGTATGTTCGACAGGAAGTAACCAGTACATGACTCACCCATTACAAGCAAGCGGGAAGGCTCCGTGGTTAAAGGCACTATCATTTAGGTTTTCCGAAATTTCCCGAAATCAGCTTACCCGAATTATGGAAGCAATCCTCAAATAACTCTCTGCCAATTTCTTCTTGAACTCTGTAATACCTTATCTTATACGTACTTTAACCATTCTTCCTCATTCTTAATGCATCGTAAATTCGTAGTTATATTAACTACTGCAACACTGACGTATCCTTCTCTCATATGTCTCGTTGTTTAACAGAAATTACGTGTAAGTAACATTGACTAAGAAGTAACATGCAATAAATGTAGCTAAGCGATTTTCTGCGTTTTCTTTTTCATTACACGTCACGTAATTTCTTCCCTTCACCTGTGGCAGAAGCATATGCAGCAATCCAGGCACGCCTGAACTGCTTCTGCTCACGTCATTTGCCGCTTGACCTACTTCAGTGCAATAAGCTTCGGTTAAAAGACTTGCGGTGAATGAGCCATAACCATCATCGCAATATAACGCGTATAAGCTGTTGCGGTTACCCCTGGTCCTTGGATAGTAATCAGACGTGTTATAAAACACCAAAGAAAATCTCAGTAGTAGACCTTTATGATTCATCTGAAAGAAACTGATGCTTATTTTGAGATAGCTCTAGGTAAATGAATCATGCGGTGCATCGTATGAATGTGATTCCTAGGCCCTAGCTTTATTCGCTTCTTCACGGTAGTAGGAAATTTCTACTGTTGATAATAACACGAACTCTAATATTATGCAAAGTGAACCGTAAGATAAAGTCAAGATCTACAATAACGAATCTGGAGTGGGCGAGTTAAAGGAATACAGTATTGAATGCTGGCGATGCGAACTGCTCGCAGTTTCATTAGTTTAACAGTTATATTGATTGACTTACTACAGACGATAACGGATAATTTTGTATCTCACATCATTTACTCTGCGTAAGAGTCACCAACCTAAGAAGTGTTCAGAGCATCTGCACTTGATCTGCCGGCACCTTCTTAAAGATCCGATTTCGTCCATCCCGATTTAGGTATTCCGTGATGGCGCTAAGTCGCTTCAGGCAAATGTCGGGATGGCTCCTTTGGCAGGGCACGGCCGATTTCCTTCCCTAATTCTATGAGACCGATGACCTCGCTGTTTGGTCTCTTCCCCTTTTAAAGGGTGCAGCTCAATACCTTCCCCATGCTTCCCTAATCCGAGCTTGTGTTCAATCTCTAATGACTTCGCTGTCGACGGGACGTTAAAAACTAGTCTCCTCCTTCTCCTCAAGATAACATCTATACAATCACAGCAACGAATCTGGCTACATGTGCCGATGCTTCTCAGTGCACACATAAGGAAGAATGGAGTGACATGGCTTCCCGGGAAATAAGGCACCCTTTCGCAGTATGGGATAGCAGACAATGTTTTGAGAAGGAGAGGCGTCCTGCAACAACATAAGAGAACTGAGACTAACCAATTGGTTGTAGTGATTGTGGAGAAACACAGCAACACGGGAGTAATGCAAAAACGGACTAAAGTGTCTGCGATTACGAGAACTAGCACGTAGGGACTTCAGAAATTAAGTTACACATGTCGTTCCACTCTAAAACCTTTGCGTAACAAGAGGGCGCACTGCTAGAGGAGAGTAGATGCTTTGGGTTTCCTGCAGACACAATTCTGCTGTGGTATGGATAACAAGTACTCCACGGTGAGCGAGTGATACAGCGCGATAAGTGGGAACTACTCCTCAGCGCAAGTGCACAAGAGAGTGCGATTTTTTGTGAACAAAATGTCTAAATTGCACACGAGCGTATATTGGACTTCTGGCGGTGTGTGGACCAAACGCAGTGTCACCGTCCTGCCGTAGTGAAATTGTGCCAAGGTGTGAATGATACTGATCGGAAGGAAGGAAGGAAGGAAGATCTTGAACCACACGATTTACGTCTGTCCATCAAGTTGAAAGAACATCTAAGGGAAAGGAGATTTTCCAACGATCAGAACATTCACACAGCGCTTGTCGAATAGCTGCGTCACCAAAGAGCGGATTACTACTGTCGAGCAATAGAACGATAACGACAACTTTCCTTGACTTGTTTGCAGAGTGTGTTTATAAATAGAGGCATCTATATTTGTCAGTTTGAAATTTAGTGCAGCATTCAGCGATAGTTATTTGGTCTATCAGAATAATGTACCCCCCCCCCCCCCGCCCCGTTCTTTTAACCTCTGAGTTGTTCTTGACGAAATAATCTCTTTAACACTCGACATGACACTTTCTCTTCAAATGTTTTCCTAACCAACTTTTGAAACGATATTGTTAACAGGAAATAACGGTCTAGTCAAAGAGGGTGGAGGAGCGGATAGAGGTTCAGGGCACTCTCTTGTCCTAGGGGTGGGAAATTGCCCCTAAAGGCGGAACAATCAGCAATGATCAACGACATGAGGATGCAGAAGGCAATCGAAACCACTGCATTAAAGACACGTAACGTGTGGCCTGTAGTTGAAGAAGTGTCATGATGATCTCTCCATTGGCAAAAGATTCCGGAATAGTCCCCCATTCGGATCTCCGGGAGGGGACTGCCAAGGGGGAGGTTACCATGAGAAAAAGATTGAATAATCAACGAGAGGATAATGTTCTACGAGTCGGGGCGTGGAATGTCAGAAGCTTGAACGTGGTAGGAAAACTAGAAAATCTAAAAAGGGAAATGCAGAGGCTCAATATAGATATAGTAGGGGTCAGTGAAGTGAAGTGGAAGGAAGACAAGGATTTCTGGTCAGATGAGTATCGGGTAATATCAACAGCAGCAGAAAATGGTATAACAGGTGTAGGATTCGTTATGAATAGGAAGTTATGGCAGAGGGTGTGTTACTGTGAACAGTTCAGTGACCGGGTTGTTCTAATCAGAATCGACAGCAGACCAACACCGACAGCGATAGTTCAGGTACATAAGCCGACGTCGCAAGCTGAAGATGAACAGATAGAGAAAGTGTATGAGGATATTGAAAGGGTAATGCAGTACGTAAAGGGGGACGAAAATCTAATAGTCATGGGCGACTGGAATGCAGTTGTAGGGGAAGGAGTAGAAGAAAAGGTTACAGGAGAATATGGGCTTGGGACAAGGAATGAAAAAGGAGAAAGACTAATTGAGTTCTGTAACAAGTTTCAGCTAGTAATAGCGAATACCCTGTTCAAGAATCACAAGAGGAGGAGGTATACTTGGAAAAGGCCGGTAGATACGGGAAGATTTCAATTAGATTACATCATGGTCAGACAGAGATTCCGAAATCAGATACTGGATTGTAAGGCGTACCCAGGATCAGATATAGACTCAGATCACAATATAGTAGTGATGAAGAGCAGGTTGAAGTTTAAGACATTAGTCAGGAAGAATCAATACGCAAAGAAGTGGGATATGCAAGTTCTAAGGAATGACGAGATACGTTTGAAGTTCTCTAACGCTATAGATACAGCAAATAAGGAATACCGCAGTAGGCAGCACAGTTGAAGAGGAATTGACATCTGTAAAAAGTGCCATCACAGAAGTTGGGAAGGAAAACATAGGTACCAAGAAGGTAGCTGCGAAGAAACCATGGGTAACAGAAGAAATACTTCAGTTGATTGATGAAAGGAGGAAGTACAAACATGTTCCGGGAAAATCAGGAATACAGAAATACAAGTCGCTGAGGAATGAAATAAATAGGAAGTGCAGGGAAGCTAAGACGAAATGGCTGCAGCAAAAATGTGAAGACATCGAAAAAGATATGATTGTCGGAAGGACAGACTCAGCATACACGAAAGTCAAAACAACCTTTGGTGACATTAGAAACAACGGTGGTAACAAAAGTGCAACGGGAATTCCACTGTTAAATGCAGAGGAGAGAGCAGATAGGTGAAAAGAATACATTGAAAGCCTCTATGAGGGTGAAGATTTGTCTGATGTGATAGAAGAAGAAACAGGGGTCGATTTAGAAGAGATAGGGAATCCAGTATTAGAAACGGAATTTAAAAGAGCTTTGGAGCACTTACGGTCAAATAAGGCAGGAGGGATAGATAACATTCCATCAGAATTTCTAAAATCATTAGGGGAAGTGGCAACAAAACGACTATTCACGTTGGTGTGTAGAATATATGAGTCTGGCGACATACCATCTGACTTTCGGAAAAGCATCATCCACACAATTCCGAAGACGGCAACAGCTGACAAGTGCGAGAATTATCGCACAATCAGCTTAACAGCTCATGCATCGAAGCTGCTTACAAGAATAATATACACAAGAATGGAAAAGAAAATTGAGAATGCGCTAGGTGACGATCAGTTTGGCTTTAGGAAAAGTAAAGGCACGAGAGAGGCAATTCTGACGTTAGGGCTAATAAATGGAAGCAAGGCTGAAGAAAAATCAAGACACGTTCATAGGATTTGTCGACCTGGAAAAAGCGTTCGACAATATAAAATGGCGCAAGCTGTTCGAGATTCTGAAAAAAGTAGGAGTAAGCTAGAGGGAGAGACTGGTCATATACAATATGTACGACAACCAAGAGGGAATAATAAGAGTGGACGATCAAGAACGAATTGCTCGTATTAAGAAGGGTGTAAGACAAGGCTGTAACCTTTCGCCCCTACTCTTCAATCTGTACATTGAGGAAGCAATGATGAAAATAAAAGAAAGGTTCAGGAGTGGAATTAAAATACAAGGTGAAAGGATATCAGTGATACGATTCGCTGATGACATTGCTATCCTGAGTGAAAGTGAAGAAGAATTAAATGATCTGCTGAACGGAATGAGCAGTCTAATGAGTACATTGTATGGTTTGAGAGTAAATCGGAGAAAGACGAAGGTAATGAGAAGTAGTAGAAATGAGAACAGCGAGGAACTTAACATCAGGATTGATGGTCACGAAGTCAATGAAGTTAAGGAATTCTGCTACCTAGGCAGTAAAATAACCAATGAAGGACGAAGCAAGGAGGACATCAAAAGCAGACTCGCTATGGCAAAAAAGGCATTTCTGGCCAAGAGAAGTCTACTAATATCAAATACCGGCCTTAATTTGAGGAAGAAATTTCTGAGGATGTACGTCTGGAGTACAGCAGTCTATGGTAGTGAAACATGGACTGTGGGAAAACCGGAACGGAAGAGAATCGAAGCATTTGAGATGTGGTGCGATAGACGAATGTTGAAAATTAGGTGAACTGATAAGGTAGGGAATGAGGAGGTTCTACGCAGAATCGGAGAGGAAAGGAATATGTGGAAAACACTGATAAGGAGAAGGGACAGGATGATAGGACATCTGCTAAGACATGAGAGAATGACTTCCATGGTACTAGAGGGAGCTGTAGAGGGCAAAAACTGCAGAGGAAGACAGAGGTTGGAATACGTCAAGCAAATAATTGAGGACGTAGGTTGCAAGTGCTACTCTGAGATGAAGAGGTTAGCACAGGGGAGGCATTCGTGGCGGGCCGGATCAAACCAGTCAATAGACTGATGACCCAAAAAAAAAAAAGAAAGAAATTGAATACATGATTAAATTTAGGCTGCGGGGCTGAAACCCCCGTTAGGCCATCCAAATGTAAGTTTGCCTTCGTTAAAATAAAATATTCTTCTATGGGTCATTTCAAAAAGCTTTTGTTTCGTCTATACCCAGAGCTAGTGCTCCCGTTCCTAGTTAACATCGTCCTTTGGTTAGATGTATAGCTTAACACTGTTCGAAACGCGTTACATTTACAAAATTATGTTACAAAGTGAATTAATTTACTAATAGTGACTACTAAATGATATTTATCAATTTTATTAAATAGTGGCGGCCGAAAAACAGCTGGTATGGTTAGACAATAAATATAATGCAGATTTCTGGGTGAATTGTTACATGTCAAGCAAATTGAAACGTTTGGAGTTCGATCCTAATACTGTGTCCTGCGACTGAACGTTACTTTCAACACTGTTAATGCTTTTTGGATGTGAATACTGGTAAGGTGCAATGCACCTTTCGTCCCTTCTTAATCTATAATCCCTTCGTAAATAGCCTGTGAGCCTATTCGTCCATCAGAGGAGAGCGAATATCAACTGTTTACAATGAGACGATGCTTATAAACGCGCCCAGACCTTTACAGTGTTTGAAAAAGGCCAGCCCACATTTGAAGTTAACTTATGTGAATTATATAAGCTAATAACATACATAAAAAGTAATTGTGCCAACTGTAATGAAAAGAAATAGAGCACATGTAATGTTTTGCCTTTGTTTCAGTTAAGTATTTTTTTTTTTTTTTGAATGAGGGGTGAGGAGACTAGAGCTGCTGTTTTGGAAAAATTATTGTGAAACAATTAAATTTTTCCGTCAGGCAATACCATTAAAAAAAACGATAATACGACCATCGTATTGATGGAAGAATTTGAAGCCATTTTGACTATTTTTCGACCGTGACTGTCTTAAGAAATATGTAATTTTTTTTTAATTACCGCTACCAGTCACAAACTTTGTCAACTATTGTATTAATTTTTTATTTAGCGACGTTTTTCGATGGTTATACCTCATCTTCAGGCTAAATGGCATTAGAAAAACAAATTTACAAGAAGGTCATACTGATGTTACACAGTCTCTTCGTAAATGCTGTGGTCGTCCTGTGGAAGAAGACAGAACTTAGTAAGATGTCACTTTGGAAGCTGGACATGTTCGCACGAAAATGTTTTGTAACGGTCACTCACTGTGTTCTTCTGGCGTGGCAGTCTCCTTGTGATGCGTTGAGGTGTTTCCATTCACCACAACGCATCTTACTAAGTTCTCTCTTCTTCCACAGGATGACCACAGCATTTACCAAAGGACTGTGTAACATACGTATGACCTTACTGTAAAGTTGTTTTTGTAATCCCATTTAGCCTGAAGATGAGGTATAACCCTCGAAACATGTCGAAAAATAAATACGTAATACAATAGTCGACAAAGTTTGTGACTGGTAGCCGTAATTAAAAAAAACCTTTACATATGTATTGATGGAAAATTTTTGGATTTTGGTAATTGTGTGGAGACAAAGAGAAGATTGGCAGGCGTACTTTTACTGCAATCTTCTAACGTGTGTCATTGCCAGAGGATGTGTGTGATTTGGCACAGACAAGGACTCATGACGCCGTGCTCTTGAGACGGCAACATTTCTGAATTGGGCCACGATTTTACCACCAATGATTCACTGATTGTCCTTGTGCTCAGAAGAGAAGTCTTGAGCGACCACCGACCAATAGCTGAGGCACGCCATGTAAGACCTAATAGCAGAAGTGCCCCTCATGTTCCTCAGTAAGAACGTCTCACTCTCGCACCTCTGTAATTTGCTATGGATGTGTCCATACACTATTTTGTCAGCTAGGCTTTTCAGTTTTGCCAACTTTTGTTGAAATTATGTGACACACTCTTTTCAGGTCTAAAGCGAATACACTTGACAAGAATGTTCCTCTCTAAATTTTCAAGCAAACTCTCGAGTACTTTTACTTTGCCAGTATCTGCAAACCTCCGTGCCCTCTTTGGTGTTCAACTTTTCCGTTGGCTTCGGCAGTCTTCACTGTACGGCTGTCGCCAAGAGGGAAAGATTTGGGTTGAGCTCCTTGGATCCGAATCTATAACGGCCTACTGAAAGGCGCCCACAGCGCTACGGTCTAGTCAGCATGTTCTGTCCGTCTGCAGCGGTATTCTTCCACGAAAAAGCTTTGTCTCGCAACGACTCGGGGTGGTTAGTCACTACATCTTCAAAACAACCTTTGCTTTAGGACTGTCGTACTTTTATGTAGTATTAACAGAAGTTAGAGTGCGCTCTTTTCAGTGTCTCGTCGCAGTTACAGCCCATTTCCAAAAACGTGTAAATAACCCGACGGTATGGCGCTCGGGCAATTTTTCGCGAACTCGACGCGGCAAATTCGGCGGCTAAGGCGGCGGCAGTTTTTCACGAGGCGATAATGCCGGGGGCGCCATTCTTGCGGCGGCGCCTTATCTGAGAGCCGGGGGCGGCGGGGGCGGCAGGGGCGGCGCTAACGGGGCAGCGCTGCGCGGCGCCTAACTTATACTGCGGGCCTTTCAATCTGGCGCTCATCACGCGCGCTCCGGAAATTGTCTCGCTCGCTAGCTGGAGCCAGCAGCCGCGCCGCGATCCTATCTGGCGAGGAAGCGACAGCGGCCGCCGCCGCTCGCGACCGCTCAACCGCCTCCTCCTGCGCCTGCCGCTGTCAGGCCGCTTCAGGTACCGTGCAGTACTGCAGAGCGTAACACACAGTACCGTAACAGCCTAGGGCGCAAAGGATGCTCCATTTCAGATCCTCTGAAAATGTTTATCCGCTACAATGTCAAATCAAACACCTTTCGGCACTCTAGTTTCCAAACTTACTTTATTTGGCTACCTGTTTTGGCGATTTACTACGCCGTCTTCAGGAATCTGACCGTCGTGTAGGAAGATTCCACCTCGGTTCTGGTCGAAACAGAAGCCACCAATACTAAAGACGGCGTAGTAAATCACCGAAACTGGTAGCCAAATAAAACAAGTTTGGAAACTAGACGGCTGAAAGGTGTTTGATTTGACATTCTGTACCGAACAGGCGAGTACCACTGGTCATACAGAGGCTTCATACATTAGGGACGTGGAACTCTGCTACTGTGATGAGTAAACGTTTTCAGAAATGACTGCAACCAGTCGCCTTTTGTGAGGGAAGAAGCTTTTAGTTTTACTATTACCGGTTTTATGTCGCTTGGAGACTAATCATAAGATAGTATACAGTTCTTTGCGATTATATGTGATCTCGTGTGACTAGGGTAGACCGTTCGCCGGGTGCAAGTCTTTCTATTTGATGCCACTTCGGTGGCTTGCGTCTCGATGGGGATGAAATGATGGTGATTAGGGCAACACACCACGCAGTCCCTGAGAGAAAATCTCGGCGCCAGCCGGGAATCGAACCCGGGCCTTAGGATTGATATTCTGTCGGGCTGACCAGTCAGCTACCAGGGGCGGACAACGATTACATGCAGCATTTAGGAGAGGTCGTTGTGTAGACGTGATAAGAAAAAGAAAAATCGAAATAACAAAATACTGTACTAGGGAATTATCTGGAATTACTTACATTACGAGGTCGAGTTTTTAGTACACAATGTCCTTACAGAAGGGATGAATCGTCCGGAGGGGGGGGGGGGGGGAGAGGGGGGGGTTAGCAGTGTCAAAGGTTGCCAAGAAGGTCGTCCTCTCGCTCAGCGCACTGCTAACTGTCGTTTCCGAGAGCGAAATGTGTAGTAATCATTGCCCCAACGAAAAGGATGGTTTTTTACCATCCCCTTAGGACTTTTTCGTGTCGATTCTGAGCAGCAGAGTGTCTGAAACGTTATCCTCAACCACCCACCCAATAGAGCTATTTCAACAACTAGGCGTTACAGGGGGTGTGACGACCTTCTCGTAGTATGACACTGTGACACGTTCACGGTTGCGTTGAACAGAGTTGTGGTGAAATTTGGTGCGAATGTGACAGCGTTAACCCACCTAACACGTCACATGAACTTTTGAACCCTGGCCTTGTTTTCGAATGTGTCAACATCTTGCTGTATGAAGCGCCGCCGAGCCAGAGCATGATGCGCATGGCGTCACTCTTTTGCACCGTTACAGCAGGAAGCTGTAGATAGCTTTGGGTCAAATTTAAATTCTCAATCCGAAATCGGAGGTAGTTTTGGCATTTCGAAAAAGGATCCTTCAACTGTGTTGCGTAGTGCGTACACAAAATCCCCCTGTCACACACCATAAGCTGAACTGTGTAGCACAGAAGCAGATATAGATGTAAAAAGCAAATGATATGATCACATCCAGAGCTACTGCTCAAGAAAATGAGGGCACTCTTCTAGTACGCCTATTTGGAAGAATGGTAATTTATACATTTCTTGCAAATTTTAGTTTTAATTTCGATGAAAGACGCTGCAGTGCGACACAAGAGCTCATTTTTATTTTTTTCAGTAGAGGGCGCAACTTCTCAGTAACAATCACAAGAGGTGACAAATAAGCATGTTCGTGTAAGGTACAGTCTTTCCCGTGCTCATTTTACAAATTTTGAATATTTTGAAAAGTTTTATTGAAGGTATTGCCAGCTTTCAAGGCACAGCTCCTTCCTGCGAAGAATACTTTCATCCTTTAATGAACATGTTTAAATGAACAATCTGTATCCTTACTAACATTTATCTCTGAATTCATTGTGACTATGGAAACCACTTACTTAGTTTCCCTTTGGTTCTTTGTCTAGGGAAAATCTGTCAACTCGTCGTCACTTCAGAGGCTTGCATTTGCAGCGCGTCAGATATGATACTGTCTGTGGATGTGATGGAGTTTGGAGAGTACTATTGTATGCCTGCTGTTCATAATGATTCACAAATAAACTAAATGAACGGTCATTATCATGAAACAGTAACAGGAGGTTGAAACCCGATACTAGCAGACCGCCTACTCCTCGAAAGCAGCATTAACTAAGAAGTCAAGCTGTAAAGTTGGTATACTGCGATAGATATTCAACTATACCACAGGAGAGACTTTAGATATTTGAATTCAGTCTCAGCGCGCAGGTGCAAAGTCTGATGCAAAGCTTCCGTCTGTCCTTTCAAGTATGCTGACGGTGCAGATCTTTCCACCATCAGAAATGGAACGTGCTACATCCGAGTTCAGCTCGAGTTAGTGACCACGACTACCTATGCACTGAAAATCACATTAAGTCTCGCCAAACTACTGCACAGACAACACCATATTTCATAACTGAAAGAAGACAACCCCCCGCTGGTGCTATACGCACGTGTTGCGGTCGGGGAAAATGTAAAAAACATTTTCAGGTCACATTACTTGTTTCTAGTGGTCAGTTGTTCAAGAAACGCGCTCCAGTACCAAAAAGTGGACGCATGAAAGATATAAGTAGCAGCACAAACAAATAGGGCATTCCTGCCCAAAGTAAATCTCCTACTGCCCTACATTGGTTTCAGTTTTAGGAACAAATTTCTGACAATTTACGTTTGGAGTACAGCGTTATATGGAATTGAATCAAGGAGTGTGCGAAAATCGGAAATGAAGAGAATTGACACGTTTGTGATGTGTTGCTATAAAACGATATTAAAATTAGGTGGACGGATGAAAAGTGAGGAAGTTCTCCACAGAATCAGCAAGAATAGGAAGATGTCGAAAATATGTACTAGAAAACAGGGCAATAGGACACATGTTAAGAGGTGAACGAATAACTACATTGTTACTTGAGCTCTAGAGGGCTATAACAGTGGGGGAAGATAGAGACTAAAATTCATGCAACACATGTTTGAGACGTTGAGTTCACGTGCTATTGTGAGATTAAGAGGTCGGAACAGGAGATAAATTCGTATCGGGCGACATTAAAGCAGTTAGGAAACTGATGACCGAAAAACAGAAAAAAAGATTTTTTCACTGTTATACGAGGGTGAGTCAAATGAAAACCTTAAATATTTTTTTGAAATATTATTTATTGTGCAGAAGTGGTACAAAGCTGTGTCACGTTTCAACATAATCTCCCCCATGCTCAATGCAAGTCCTCCAGCGCTCACAAAGTGCATAAATTCCTGTTGAAAAAAATTCTTTTGGCAGTCGGCGCAACCACTCGTGCACCGCGTGGCGTACCTCTTCATGAGAACGGAACTTCTTTCCTCCCATTGCGTCTTTGAGTGGTCCAAACATATGGAAATCACTCGGGGCAAGAAGTTCTTCACAAGCATCAAGACGTCGTTCGCTCATTTCAGGAGTCAGCTGCCGTGGCACCCACCTTGCAGACACTTTGTGAATCTGGAACACATCATGCACAATGTGGTGTGCTGATCCATGAATAATTTGTAAACATGCTGCAATGTCATTCAGTGTCACTCGGCGGTTTTCCTTCACTATGGCTTCAACTGCTGCAATGCTCTGTGGAGTCACAACTCATTGTGCCTGACCTGGGCGAGGAGCATCTTCCACTGAAGTCACACCATTTGCGAACTTCCTACTCCATTCGTAGACCTGCTGCTATGACAAACATGCATCACCGTACTGAACCGTCATTCGTCGATGAATTTCAATAGGCTTCATACCTTCACTACGCAAAAATCGAATAACAGACCGCTGTTCTTCCCAGGTGCAAATCGCAAGTGGGGCGGCCATCTTTATACTGATACTGCGACGGTATGTGTGCATCTACACAATGCTGCGACCTACAGGCCCTTCCGCACGCTGTTTGTAGCACACTTACCAATTTATAGGATAACGGAGGGAAATTTCGATTTGTTTTTACAAATTTAAGATTTTCGTGTGACTCACCCTCTTATGTTTAGTATCTGGATTTCTTCCTTGAACTCTTTCGTATATTTTGAAGCCAGTAAAGCTGAACATGGTGGCAGATCAATACAAATACCTTCGTACTGGCTTCTCTGACTACAACAAGAGATGTCAAGTGCAGAAAAAGAGAAAGAGAGAAGGAGAGAGAGAGAGAAGGTGACGCCAATGCATTACGAGAAGTCAGAAAACAAGCTTCGGAAATTAGATGTTTATTTTTGGTCGTACGAATTATTTGCTGCCATGGAACACAGCTGATGAAAGACACTGAATGGCTTGTAATCGAATGGTGGAAAGCAGAGCTGAGATATTAATGCTAGTTTCAAGAACTGTGCTCCTGCTATTACTTATGACGTGTGGAGCGCTAGGATCTGGATATGCGGAATGTTGAAGATCGGCGTGGTGACTGACGAAGCTGAGCGTAGTCTGCAGCATTGCATCTCGTCGCTTTCGCTTGAAGCCAGGCCTACGGGGGCGGTGGCAGGCGGGAGTCGGCAGCCGATATCTGCTGGCGTGTCCCGATTCCACGGCCGCCGCCGCCGCCGCCGCCGCCGCCGCTGTAATCTTCCCCGTCATTACGCCTTATTCAGGGACGAGGGAGCACGATAGCTTTGTAGCGGGCGCGGCTCCACGAAATGACTATAATTCTTCTGGCTGCGTCACGGGAGCGCTCGCTGCGCTTCAGGCAGCCGGAGGTGAGGTGGCCGCAGCAGCGTAAACGTGGCCCCCGGCGGTGCGCGCACTCGCGTGCTGCCAACGTGGGGTGTCACTGGAGGGAGGGGTCGGGCATACACCCATCCGAGACCAGTCTGTAGTCCTCTGAACTTGCAGATTTTCTGTGGTTTTCCTCACTCCCCTGTGAGAATATCGCGTCGTTTTTCAATTCTCATGCGAGAGATTCTTTTTTACAATATCTCTGGTGACAACAATGCATTTTTTCTGGGATTTCTAACCCTATCAATTAAACACGGATACATGGTAGTCATGCCACCTTTAAGAGGGAGCATAGAGGTCTGTACTTTGAAATTTGATCGCACTTTCCATCTAGCGGGAAACAAGTTCGTTGTTGTTGTTGGAGAGCGTTACGTCTTTACCGCGCGTACTTTTTGTTAAATACGTTAGGAAAGACTGTGTTTTTAAGCTTCTGCTTTTTAAAGACAATTTTGATGTCTTTCGTGTCCTACACCAATACGAAAGTAGAACAAATAATTTAGTGGCGGCGAATGCATCTGTCACTCAGGAAAAGGAGTCCAAAACTAAGTGAAGATTCCGTCGATAAAGTTTCCTGCAGAGTCGATCTAAATCAGCATGTGGAAGCAAACCATAACTTTCAATTATCAGAATTCACTGTGAGGTAGCTTCTACGGAAGGAGATCATATTCAAACTTCCGAATAACACGACAATTTTGGGAGAATTTTAAGACCCTTAAAGAACTGTACCGTCTTTTGGCCAAACGAGTCATCTTGAGTGATGAAGTACCATAGAATTTCCCTCGAAATATTACTTGGCACAACATCCGTTTATTGTAATCCCAGATACTGAATTTTGCCACTTGTAAGTAGCTAGCGACTTGCACATATTTTAGCACTGAGATAACTATCACTGGATATACACTGAATAGACAAAATTCATGGGATAGCGAAATGCACACATAAAAATGGCGGTAACATCACATACACAGGGTATATAAGGACAGTGCATTGGCGGAGCTGTCATTTTTACTGAGTTGATCACGACCAGACGAAGAGAATTAACAGACTTTGAATGCGAAATGGTTCTTTGAGCTTAACGCATGGGACATTCCATTTCGGAATTTTCCACGATCCACAGTGTCAAGAGTATACCGAGAATACCAAATTTCAAGCATTGTCTCTCACCATGGACAACGCAGTGGCCGACGGCCTTCACTTAATGCCCGAGAGCAACGCCGTTTTTGTAGAATTGTCAGAACAACAGAGAAGCAACAATGGGGGAAATAAATGCATAAACAAATGTGGGAAGTTCGACGAACGTATCCGTTAGGGCAGGAGGCGAAACTGGGCTTTAATGGCCTACGGTGCAGACGACCGATGCGAGTGCCTTGCGAGCAGCACGACGTCTCCTGCAGCGCCTCTCATGGGCTCATGGCCATATTGGTTGGACCCAAGACGATTGGGAAACCCTGACCTGGCCATATGAGTCCCGATTTCAGTCAGTAATATCTGGTGGTAGCGTTCGGGCGTGGCGCAGACTCCACGAAGCCACGGACCCAAGTTGTCAACAAGGCACTGTGCATGCTGCTGGTGGCTCCATAACGATGTGGTCTTTTGTTTGTACATGGAATGGATTGGGCCCTCTGATTCAACTGAACCGATAATTGATTGGAAATGGTTATGTTCCCAAACTAAGATGAAATTCTTAATGGATGACAATGCTTCATGTCACTGGGCCACAGTTTGTTCAAGATTGGTTTAAAGGACATCCTGGACAATTCGGGCAAATTATTTGGTCACCCAGCTCACTTCATCCTTTAGCAACAACACTCTCGCAATTACGGACGACTATGGACGCAACAGACTCTCTATTTCTACAGTGGACTTCCAGCGACTTGTTGAGTCCATGCCACGTCGAGCTGCTGCACAATTACTGGCAGAAGGAGGTCCGACACGATATTGGGAGGTATTCCATGGCTTTTGTCACATCACTGTGTACACCTGTTTATGTCGGAAATTGTTTAATATTACAACTCATGGGGGAGGAAATGACCAGGGGATCCTATCCCAGGCGTACGAGGCATCATCACATTGGAATACGGACGTTAAAGAGTCCATAAACCAAAACTACTATTTCCTATTCAATGCTCGGCTACAGACGATTACATTTCCCCATTTTTCAGCGATAATTCCCTGCAGTACCACCTACAATATCGCAGGAGACTAGTCTAAGAAACGTACACCAAAGTACGACTGCCAGCCATACATTTCTCTTACTAGCCGTGCACTGCGCGTCGATTGTACCTACAGGGAATATAAAAATTTAGGAGCCTCATTTCTGAGATGTTGGGAAGATCATAGCCTTACGTTGAGTTCTGGTGAAATTATAGCATTATCAATTCGCCCAGTAATTTCTGATCTCTTCGTCTAGACAGTACTGGCCTCTCATTCCAAAATGACAGTGTCATTTATTTATCTTACACGATGCAGGAAAATGACATATATTGTTCTGGTAATGTGATATAGCATAAGCTTGTAAATTTACACATGTACGAACAAATATCGCTCGTGTTTCTTCTGCTCCATCTTCGTTAAACGTACCACACAGTGCCGAGTCTGAATGCGTCTCAAACAGGAAAAGACTATTTTGGATACAAAAGGGCAAAGCGCCTGTATTGTTCAAATTCTGTTAAAGACCTTCTGTATCACATAATGGCGGTTCTTAGGTACCTGCCCATCGACAACTGCTGAAGTTTGGAGATGACAGATTAATCTGTAGTATATATAATTATTGTGTAAATACTACAGTAAAAGCTAATACCCAAATGCAGTCTACAAAGCATTTTTTTTGGAAACGATGGTTTTGTATTTTGAAAAGAGTTGCCCAGAAACTTTCTAAAACTATATCAACGTAATAATTCATATGGGGTCTATTAGATAAAAAATATGCGGTTAAAACTGGATTACACTTGTTTCATCACTCGAAATCCACACTAGTTTTATCTCGCTTACGGGTCAGACACTAGTAGACGTTTTTGCTAAAACGTACCATCGATTTCATGAAAATATTTTATTCTTCCTCCCTCTATTATACAGAAGGCTAGCCTTCAGGTAGCGTGTGAACTTCCTTCAAAACCAAATTTCTGTGCGCCAACAACTTTATGTTATTTTTCATAATTTTAATTACATTATTCATTCGAAGTCCTCAGTTAATCAAGGATTATGGCAAGTAAACACACACACACACGCACACACACACACACTCACACGCGCGCGCTCATACACACACGCAAACACACGTGCGCGTGTATACATATCTACATACATATAAAAAGGGTGGCTTACTGGTGTTTTGATAGAACTATTTGGACGCTGCTTTGTAAAGGCAAAATTAATTCAGCCCCCAATGGCCACACTCTAATTCACGTTTCGTATTTCTCAAATATTATGAGGCAGATTTCCACCAGTTGCTGTGCCTCTTGCGACTTTCTCTTCTACGAGACAAAGTCCGTCATCACACTGTTGCCAACTTTAATGGTACCGTATATTGTTCAAAAGTACGAGAAACAAATTAACGACATTCCGTCATGGGTTGAACTAACGTGATTCTTGGGATAATGACAGTCAAGTTCGCCCCGGTACCGCTAAATGAGAGCAAAACGTTGGATTGTCTATCCCAATAGTTAAACGGTGACGATCGCGAACTCCGTTCCATAGTTCCACATTACAAATACATGACCTCCGAAATAAAGTAGACTCTGTTAATTTGGTACTACCGAGTTCGGAACTGACGTTACAATTCTGCTATTAGCTCTGTTTTCCGAATTGCATCCATTATTAGAAGTAGCACTTTTGTCACCAAATTCGTACCTCACGTATAAGCAGTTAGCAACACTGCATTGTGCAATTGTAAATAACATAGCATGGTATCATAACGTAATCCGACACATCTTCTGCTCGTATTCATCACATGATCAGCGTCGTTATGGCAAGATAAAGGTCTCCACTTCTTAAGAATTGTGACAGTTCAAGTGGTCGTGTTTTAAAGCTTCTCCAAGTTTGTTTACGAGAACTGTATCGGAATTTACTTCTATCACAAAACCAACTATTAACAAGCACATAAAGCAATGCCTCATAAATGTGTCAGTAATGCAGATAGCTTTAGCTACATCTGCCGTGAAATGGCAGTGACTTCGGCAATGTTCAATTATGCCTCCTACATTTAAAAAAAAAAAAGCGTGTTTTACATTTTCACTTTTTGACAGATGTTCGGGACAAAAAAAATATTGTCACCGCCAGTGCGCTGTAGTACATATCAACAGCATTGGAGGGTTACTTGAAAACAGTGATTCGTGCCACTTCGACTGTAGACGGTTCCAGAGAGTCGTTATTAAATCTGTATGATCCCTCCTATGAACAAATGAGTCTCCATTAAGAAACAAATCAGTAAGTAGAGATTCTAATATATTCTCTAGAATTCGCCCTATACCTCAGTGCAAAGAAAGCCCTGTTTATGAACCTCTAGGAATGGTGTCTGTGTTCTCTAATGAATCTCAATTGACACTGTAAAATCATCGAATTTAAAAAAGTACTCTTCTGTCCGAGCACATTTTTATCGATGTACAAGGTGACAAGTAGAGCTCAACAACTTCATCAGACATATACAACTTCCTGAAAATAAAGAAAATCGTTTGATATATCCTTTAAAACATTAATATGAGCGATGAACAATAAAATAAAACAGTGAAGAAGCAGTGCGACTGCGGTTGTGGTGTGTACAAAGCCGCTGGAGAAATGACGCAGAGGACCCCAGACAGCCTCCTGCACAGAGAGACGCGGCCCGGTGTTAAGCCGGGTGAGCGCACTGCTCGGAAGGAAGGAAGCCGCGGACCCGGCGCCCGATCGATGCGGTGGGTAGGCAGCCCGCAGCGCACTGCGCGCCGCTCAGCTCAAAGCCTCGCGTAGAGAGGGAGGCAGAGGCCTCGTATCACAACAGGTCCCGGAGGCCCAGCCACTTGCCAATCCGCGCACTCCGAGGCACAAGCGAGTCTTCGAGGTTATCAGTCACCAGTATTGCTGTTAGGTACAATTATAATAAGTGCAAGACGTAATTTTTGTTTTAGTTAATATTGAGGAGAACAATTCGTAAATTTTTGATTATCACATCGAAAACGTCAGGCTTCGACCATGAAACTTTTTAATGGTGTCGGTCCGTCTCTATTTATTCACCCGTAACGCGACACATTTTTCTCAACGATGGATGACTTGGCGGAGACTTAAGGTCTAGAAGTCTGCATTTCGGCTACTCAAAACAATGTTCCACCCCGACAGACACTACGTCATCGTTGCTTGCTGCGAAAGGGAAGGGAAAGGAATCACTGGGTAATGTGTCAGGAGGATACAGGGGCTGAGGCAAAATAGAACTGCCTGTGCAACTGTGCAGAGTGAGCTGCGGGTTGTCGTGGAGGAAGAACATTCGTTAGACAGCCTCTCGCCACTCCGCGTCTTGAAAGCCTCCCGCAAGCTCGTCAGACGATTTCGCAAATATGCACCTGTGACAGTTTGACCCCCACCAGTGTAATCTGTTGGCATTGCGCTATAGCTGTCCCCCCTCTCCCCAAAAAAGCGCTCTGTGTTAGCTCATCCGATGATGGTTGGCTCGTCGCCATTTTCGGCAGCGGTGAATGCACATGTTTCCACTGATTGCTTCGTTCCTTTCTCTCGAGGTCATGTCGAAACACCCAGAATTCGCCCACGATCACTAGGCGGAATGAGGAAGTCACCTGGAATGGCCTGACAAAGCTATAACACTCCCGCTGCTGGTTCCTTACGACGGGTTCTTCGAAAGAGCGCGTGCAGTCGCGGCACCCAGCAGGCAGCGATGTTTATCTTGTCCAAAATGTCGTGCAACCTTTTGAAAACTGGTACATGACTAATTTTTTACTTTTTTTCCATTATCGCTTTTGTTTTGATATGCCGGTCTTAGAACACTAAGGCTTCCAATCCCCTTCCTGTACCGGTGCTTCGCATAGAGGTCCTGCACTTAGTTCCCGTCATTTGGACAAGATTAACCAGACTGAAAACGTCTGTTTCTCTTAACTATCGTCTCAAATTATGTTGCTGTGTTGCGTATGCTTGCCGGCCAGAGTGGCCGAGCGGTTCTAGGCCCTACAGTCTTGAACCGCGCGACCACTACGGTCGCAGGTTCGAATCCTGCTTCGGGCATGGATGTGTGTGATGTCCTTAGGTTAGTTAGGTTTAAGTAGTACTAAGTTCTAGGGGACTGATTACCTCAGAAGTTAAGTCCCGTAGTGCTCAAAGCCATTTGAACCACTTTTTGTTGCGTATGCTTAGACTAAATCAACAGAGACTGTCGCAGCGTTGTTCCCAGATGCATAAAAAGAATTACTGAAGGATACCCCACTTAATCAAAAGATTACGCCATTTTGTTTTGTCGCTTGTAGCTGCGTCTTTGGCGTGGGTTTTCAGTGCTTGTCAGGATTGCAGACGTATATTTAGAAACAGTAAAAATATTAATTGTGTAACTTTCTTTCCAAGGTGATAATTAAAACTCTATTTAAATATCACAATCAGCTTTGCGTGTATAGCGGCATATCCAGAAGGCTGAAATTGGCGCTAGTAGGCTGGACCAGCACGTAATACTCGTCCCAGTGAGTGAAAGATAAGGCAGTTGCTAATCACCATGAAAGCTATAAGATAAAAAGCTGGAAAACAAAGACACAACGTCAAGAACTGTCTGTTTTAGCCGCTAAGGAGCACTTATAAAAACTATTCAGCACACGATAAACTTATCTACAGTCTGCAACGCCAATCGGTCGGAGTGGACTCATATTAGGGAGTACTGCTACTCAGACCTCCTTCCAGCCATTCCAATTTAGATTTGCCGTAGTTTTCCTAAATCGCTTAGGGCAGATGGTGCCCAGGTACTTTGATAAGGACACAGCCTATTTCCTTGTGTTCCGTCTTCCAGTTGACTGGACGTTAAAAGCCTACTCTTCCTTCTTCCTTTAGATCATCTTACAAGTAGTGAGTAATTAAGCGTAGAGGCGGCTCTGAACTGCAACCATTTCGTGATATAAAGGGTGTACTTGATGTAAGTGTAGATATTTTTACTTGTGGTTCATTAATATCTATAGAGTTGGTAGAGCAGTTGCCCGCGAAAGGCAGAGGTCCCGAGTTCGAGTCTCGGTCCGGCACACGGTTTTAATCTGTCAGGGAGTTTCATATCAGCGCACACTCCACTGCAGAGTGTAAATCTCATTCTGGAATATCTACACACTTCACCTGTTGGTTGTTTTTCCTCTGCGTCGAACAGTCATCCCTCAAATACTAAGTTATATTGGAACAAGTAAGCCCTCGGTCACAAATATTAAGTCAAAATTGACCTGGTTTCGACGCTACTATGAGCGTCGTCTTCAGAATTAGACTAACTGTTCTAAAACATATTAGGTATATAGTACATTAACAAAATTAAAGTTTGTACTGACTGGAAAAGGTGCAGTACTTACAAGTCACTCGTACGAGCAGCCCTTAGCGGCTCGCAATCTCACAACTGTTCATGACGTCACCCTTCCGGCTCAGATCTTTTTTAATATGTGACTTGTAAGTACTGCAACTTTTCCAGTCAATACAAACTTTAATTTTATTAACGTACTATATACCTAATATGTTTTAGAACAGTTAGTATAATTCTGAAGACGACGCTCATAGTAGCGTCGAAACCAGGTCAATTTTGACTTAATATTTGTGACCGAGCGCTTATTTGTTCCAATATAATTCTGACACGGTCACTGAACCTTAGCAGCTATCTTCAAAATTATGACCTAAGGTTTTCTGCGGGGCTGTAAGTACACCACTAAATGGATTACGCCTGTCAGTATAGACAAACCGTTTTGCGACCATGGATCCACAATTCAACACCTTACCTGATACCCAGGGGAAAATCAGCATTAATGGCTTGCTGATATCACACGTTCTTGGAGGTAGACTACTACCCAACCTAAAAACATATGACTTGTAACAGTCATAATTATTAGCCTGCAAATAACGTATATACTGATTAATATTGTTCAGTGAAATGTCCTCACTCACCAACAGAAATAGCGGCGCTTCTACTCGTTACACCATGTTTCTTTATGATGCAATACCAAAAAAGATAGGTGATGCTAAGCAGTGTTTTAGTAGTGAAAATGCATTAACAAAATCAAGGTTTTTTAAAATAAATCCATCACTGTTATACCAAAATCCAGGCATTGATTGCGTGATGACTACTGCTCTCAGCATGCTTATCATTACTAAAACGTTTCTCAATGTCATTGTGAAGGATGGATACGAAGAGGTGGTACAGTTTAGTGACAAACTTGTAGACCCGTTCTGGGGAAATATATTTTCGTTCTGTGAGGTCGTGTGACGGGCCCACTGTATAAAGCATCTCATGAGACTGAAGTGAATCACCCGTCGAGAATTCTATTGGCTTTTGACGTTGTTCCGAGAAATCGGGGTTGTTTCAGTGGGTACCACAGAAATTTGAGTGACGATATCATGCAGTCACAGACAATGAGGGACGCCACTTTAACAACTGTTATTAATGTAGCACCTCGTACAGGTCATGCAGGTAAATAGAAATGTGTCTACTTTTATTTTCATTATCGTACACAGAATAATAGTGAATCAGAAATTTTCACTTACAGCTTTCGACTCTGTCGTATCCGGGCTACTTTACCCTGTCTTAAGTTACTACAAATGTCCATCATCGCTGAAATCATCACGGAAGCA
The DNA here is from genome assembly GCF_023897955.1 of Schistocerca gregaria. Taxonomy (NCBI): domain Eukaryota; kingdom Metazoa; phylum Arthropoda; class Insecta; order Orthoptera; family Acrididae; genus Schistocerca; species Schistocerca gregaria. Next base: position 791,099,479 of record NC_064920.1, on the reverse strand, counting down.
CACTGTGTTGAGGAAATTGCACCTCAAATGAAAAACTGGTCATTTCCTGTACAGTGATCTGTCATCCTCTATCTTAAAGCTGCGAGAAACTGCTTTTTCTTTGCTCTCTCTCAAGAAGTGTGCATCTGGTTGGACGCAGTATACAAGCTCTGAAACTGTTGTTTACTACCCAAGAAAAATTCTGCAATGGGGCTGAATAAGCATACTTCAGAAACTATTTATGGTAAATAGCTAATATGTCGTGTCATTTCTCCCTCCGGCTATCCATAGTCGGCTATTTTTTGGACTATACTATTTATTACTCGCAGGAATCATCCTAGGAGCATTTAATACGTCCGCCGAATAGTAATGGCGTCGCGTGCCAAGAATTCAATTATGCCTGCATTTCCGACGATCACTCAACACGCTACAGCAGAACAGATGCTGCATCTGCTTTGGAGAGAGGCCATATCTGGAATATTCTTGCTAATGTGCACACAACTCATTCTTTTTCATTTGTCCGGAGCCATATTACTTCGGCCGAATGCTTCCACCAGTCTCCATGTAAATTAGAGGTCGTATCATTTCGAAGGAGGAATTTCATTTTCGTTAGTTAGAAAGCTGTAAGGACTGTGCCATAACATAACAGAATATTGAATTAAAATGCAACCATCATTAATCCAATTACTAGTTATTTTTTAGTCTGAAATTATATGAGCATTATATTTCCTTAATAGAGAATAATGTAGTAAACTAACTGGAAAACTATCTGCCGTACTTAACTGCGTCTGTAACTTTAATTACCAAAAGGCGTTTGAAGAGATTTGTAACGATATGAACAAGTATACAAACTAACATAAACATTTAGAAAAGTAAATATATAACAATATAATCCTTTCTTTCACATTACATTAGATTTACATGTGGGATATTTTAGCTATACTTTTTATTTAAATTATGGTGATAAATAGTAGTTTACATGTTTGACCTCATATGATTGGTTGAGACAAACTTAGCACACAAACCAGTTCACCAACTGGCTCTGCTACGGATTGCTAGCGTTAGTTACTTACAGTCTCTTCTTGCGAACGGTGTATCCGAAAAAATCTGTCAGCTGAATTCATAATGAATACTTTTCTACTTGATACACTTTAAGGTCGAAACTATTCATGAAAACTGTTTCTGCTAACTTTTCGTATGGAATGAAGTGATCAGATTGTTTCCACTTTTGCAGAGTGTGTGAAAAAGGATTCTTAATATTTTAGTTTGTTGCGTTATGAAAAATACACTACCAGTAAAGCCAAGTGAAGAAATATAGTTCAGATACCTAATGTAACAGATTTTAATGTTTGACGATTTAGTATTATTAAATACTTTAAATTATAAAGTTACAAAAATTTACGAACAGACAAGCTACAATGTCAGTTAAGACAGTTACTTATTAGACATACTGATTATCATGGGCTGACACGCTTACCATAGAACTTTTTTCACATATGTAAGAAAACATAGCTCTTGGTTGTATATTTAACAGCTCATGTTCAAATGTTCAAATGTGTGTGAAATCCTATGGGACTTACTGCTAAGGTCATCAGTCCCTAAGCTTACACACTACCAAAGGACAAACACACACACCCATGCCGGAGGGAGGACTCGAACCTCCGCCGGGACCAGCCGCACAGTCCATGACTACAGCGCCCCAGACCGCTCGGCTAATCCCGCGCGGCTAACAGCTCAAGTGCGAATGGTTGTATTCCTTATTATGCTTGTATTCCCTTTAATGCGTGTATTCTATTTTCTTAGGTGTGCAGTAATGAGCGTTCACTTCATGGTTATTCGTGACTAAATATGTTTCATCTCTTCGGGCAACGATAAAGTTTTCACCTTTGAGCCAGCATTAAATTTAGCGTCGGAGGATCAGTAACAGTGTGGATTGCGAGCTCGAATTCGTGCAAATGGCAATGGATGATAACACTTCATGGATTCTGAACTTACTACTCCCATACGTGGTACAGAATTCTGCATTATAACATTCTACATTCGACACTTGAGCCATGTGGGATGCAAACCACAGCATCTCTAGTGAGAGGTAAGCCAGAAGAGTGACTGGTCGGGGTCTACCTGCAGCCCACCTCACCTGGCAGCATATTTCTCTTGACTAGTCATAGTAACGGTAGATTGATGACCGTTAAATTTTCTACATGTATCGAAGTAGTTATGGTGAAATTCCTGTAATGTGTCTTTATTCATAATCAGTTTCAAGCCACAGTTTAAGATTAGCTCGAAATCGTTGCCATAGCCTGGAATATTCTGTAGTGTTAACGACTCCTGAGTGAGAGTCGTACCACGAAAGTTTTCTGTGGCATATCTGCCTTCTTCCGAAGCTCATTGTTTTCGTAATTCCTATGTTTCGAATGTTTTTAATGTCGATATCATCCAAGGAAATGCGCCAAACCTTCCTGTGGAACAAACATAGGGATAAAAAATCGAATTTCGAACACGGCTGTAGAAATGAGAAACCGCAATGTTAGCCAATATGGCACCATTTCGGCTGAAATTATAGCTCTCTAATAGGCATCTAGACTGAAGAGCCACTCGTACACCTGCCTAATATCGTGTACGGCCCACGCGAGCACGCAGAACTGCCACGACACACATGGAATGGACTCGACTAATGGCTGACGTAATGCTGGAGGAAACTGCCACCACGAATCCTGCAAGGCTGTCCATAAATCCGTAAGAGTACGAGAGGGTGGATGTCTTTTCTGAACAGCACGTTCCAGGGCATCCAAGATATGCCCAATAATGTTCATGACTGGGGAGTTTAGTAGTCAGTGAAGTGTTTAAATTCAGAAGAGTGTTCCTGGAGCCATTTTGTAGCAACTTTTGGCGCGTGGAGTGTGTTTGTCCTACTGGAATTGCCCAAGTCCACTGGAAAGCTCAATGAACACAAATGGATGCAAGTGACCAGACAGAATGCTTACGAACGTATCACCTGTCAGAGTCGTATCTGGACGTATCAGGGGTCCGATATCACTCCAACTGCACACGCCCCACACCATTACAGAGCCTCCACCAGCTTGAACAATCCCCTGCTGACATGCAGGGCTCATGGATTCGTGAGGTTGTCTCCAAACCCGTACACGTCCATTAGCTTGATACAATTTGAAACGGGACTCGTCCGACCATGCAACATGTTTCCAGTCATCAACAGTCCAATTTCGGTGTTAACGGACCGAGGCGGCGCATAAAGCTTTGTGTCGTGCAGTCGTCAAGGATACATGAGTAGGCCTTCGGCTCCGAAAGCCCTTAACGATGATGTTTTACTGAGTGGTTCTTAAGCTGACACTTGTTGATGACACAGCACTGAGATCTGCAGCAACTTCCAGAAGGGTTGGACTTCTGTCACGTTGAACGATTCTCTTCAGTCGTCGTTGGTGCCGTTCTTGCAGGATCGTTTTCTGGCCACAGCGACGTCGGAGATTTGATATTTCACCGGATTCCTGATATTCACCGTACACTCGTGAAATTGTAATACGGGAAAATCCCTACTTCATCGCTACCTCGGAGATGCTGTATCCCGTCGCCAGTGCGCCTACTATAACACCACGTTCAAACTCACTTAAATCTTGATTGCGATTGTAGCAGCAGCAAGCGATCTAACAACCGCGTGAAATGGTTGAAATGGCTCTGAGCACTATGGGAGGCAACTGCTGAGGTCATTAGTCCCCTAGAACTTAGAACTAGCTAAACGTAACTAACATAAGGACGTCACACACATCCATGCCCGAGGCAGGATTCGAACCTGCGACCGTAGCGGTCTCGCAGTTCCAGACTGCAGCTCCTAGAACCGCACGACCACTACGGCCGGCCAATCGCGTCAGACACTTCTTGTCTCATATGGGCGTTTCCGACCGCAACGCCGTGTTATGCCTGTTTAAGTATCCATCTGAATACGCTTTCCTATACCAGTTTCTTTGGCGCTTCAGTGTAGATTACGATGAAAATTTTGACCGTCGTTTTCTCAGATTCGGTCAAGTGTCTACAGATAAGCCGAAACACGATAACTTTTATTCTAATTGCTATTGCATTGAGTGAAGGTTCTAGGAAATCTGATCGTTGCACTTGCCATGTTCCCTTAGTTAGCAGTGTGGAAGATGTTGTTGTTGTTACCGTAAGAAACCAGGTTAGCCCTGAGCGAGCCAGCCAGAGCCTGCCCGGTGCGTGGGGCGAGCCGACGTTGCTGGCGGGGAGAGGCGCGCCGGCAGCTCGTTGTCGCGCTCGGCGACGCCTTTCTGGGGAAGCGAGGCTCTGCCGCCGCGACTGCCACGGCCGCTGCCGCCAGCATCGGACGGCGAGGCATAAATCGCGGGCCGCTACGGCCGCCAGCCGCTGGAAAATACGCGCACACACAATTGAGCGGCAGAACAATGGGCCGTATGGGGCGGCCGCCATTACCCGCCCCCATATATAACTGCCCCCGGCCCGCCGCCTCTCCACTCGGCGGATAACAAAAGCGCCCAACTTTGCCGCTAGGCCGCGTCTGTCGGCGGCGCAGCGCGACTCTGCGCGGCCCGGCGCGGCGCTTTGCAGTAACTCGCGGCGTATCGCGGCCGCGTAATGAGGCGGTGTCGTTAAACAGCGGGCCGGGCCATAGCAGTGCTTCACGGCACCTGCTGGCGCCGGATAAGCGCGCCGCCCCTAACTTCCTCCCGCGCGCCGTCGATTTCCCGCCGAATGGCCGCCGCATCTCCGATCCCGGCGCGGCTCCTCCGCGCTCTGACGCACTCGGCCGCATTAAAGCGAATGACTCCCGCCGCCGCAGCGTATCAAGCGGAAACCGGCGCGTCTGCTCCGCAGGAAGTCCCGCGATACGGACGCGACCCGTCACCTGTCACCTTGCGGGGGTATTAAGACGAAGCACCGAGCACTCTTCCGCGTGCTCTGTCGTGTCTCGTTATTACTCGCACCCGTTAATACCCAGGGTAAGCGCCGTTTACAGCACACTCACCAGCCAGGCGAAATGACTGTGATAAAACTAGGCGCCACCGGTATCTGGAGCCATCGTGTCTGCAATTGCTTCCCGCACGTTTTCGACCGAGCGAGGTGGCGCAGTGGTTAGACACTGGACTCGCAATCGGGAGGACGACGGTTCAACCCTTGATGTACGTTTTCCGTGGTTTCCCTAAATCGCTCCAGGCAAATTCCGGGATGGTTGCTTTGAAAGGGCGCGGTGACTTCATTCTCCGTCCTTCCCTAATCCGATGAGACCGATGACCTCGCTGTCTGTTCTCCTTCCCCAAATAACCCAACCCCAACTCCCATGTTCAAAATGGTTCAAATGGCTCTGAGAACTATGGGACTTAAGATCTGTGGTCATCAGTCCCCAAGAACTACTTAAACCTAACTAACCTAAGGACATCACACACATCCATGCCCGAGCCAGGATTCGAACTTGCGACCTCAGCGGTCACGCGGTTCCAGACTGAAGCGCCTAGAACCGCACGGCCACAACTGCCGCCAACCCCCATGTTTTCGACGGTCCACCTGCGACTCGATACGACGATCTACATCATCCTGTAGTGGTTTCAGTTGAGTTTAGATCAACATAAACTGGATATCAGACATCTTTTTCATCATGTTTCTACTGTCATAGTTGCAGAAATGACATAAGCGATGAACTAAACTAAAACTATGAAATCTTAAACACAGCTGCAACTTCAGCAGCTGTGTGACAGTAAAGTTGGAGAAATTGAATGAATCAGCCACCCAGTTGCAAACAACTGTTTATTCGAAACCTTGACCTAGTTTTCGACCAGTTTAAAACTGTCTTCTTCAGAACGTATAATGGACCTTGTTAGATCAGATGCTGATTTAGTACATTAAATAAAGCCGTCAGGTACAAATAATGTGTTCTTAAGACGGATATCGAATATTACAAGAGCCATTTGGGTTTATTTATTGCACTTAATCGTTATCTGATGCAACAAGCTCCATTTCACCTCTTGAAAAAAATAGTTTTAAATTGGCTGAAATCTAGGTCAAAGGTTCCAATGAACTTTTATTTATTTCCAATTGGCTGGCTGTTGTTTTAAAGCACTCCAAGTTATCTAAAATTAGTGTCTACGAAGTAGATAAGGTAGATTCTCCTACCCTAAAAGCAAGATGAACCTAAAAAAGAGAGTATCGTAGGCAAAAATGGCATCCCAGACCGAAGACAATCTGCTAGTCTCAAACCTTGGCCTTAGTTCGAGAAAGAAATTTCTGAGATCATACGTTCGGAGGGAAACAACATCGTATGGAAGGGAATCGCAGACTGTGGGAAAGAAGACAGTAGAAGCCCTTCCGATGTGGTGCTATTGAAGTGAAACTACCAGGAGCGATAAGATAAGAAATCAGCAAGATCTCCGCAGAATCGCGTATGAAGAACACTGACAAGAAGAAGGGCCAGGTCGATAACTCACGCGTGAAGACATTAGGGAATAACTTTCGTGTGCTAGAGGATAAAAAATCGTTTGAGAAGACAGAGATTAAAATACATCCAACAAATAACTGAGGACGTAGGTACTAGCCCTGTTCTGGACTATAGAGGTTGACAAAAGAAGATAATTCGTAGGGGGACCCATCAAACCAGTCGGAAGACTGGTGACCACCTCCCCCCCCCCCCCTCCCAAAGAAAAAACGATTTATAGAAACTAAGAACTGAGTAACAAGGTCTGTTATTCGGCATTAAGTTCCTGTGCTTTCCGGAGAAATCGAAGTAATAACCGAAAATGTCTGTATAATATAATCACTCAACGCAGCCTTCTTCTATTAATGACAGTACAGAATACCATGAAAACATTCCACGTTCCTGGCATGGGTGCAGTATGTGGGTACTTTGTTCCAGAAATTAGATTAGCGGTAAGCTAAATGAAGTTGATGTCCACTAAGTAGATGTAGATTCTACTACCTTGGGAGGTGGAACACACCGAGTACGCGAACGTCCACCTGCACCATAAAGCTCAAGATGTGACTTGCTGAAAATTCCTCCTAATTCCACGTTATAATGTGAGGCAAATTCAAACTTATCCCGTTCAAATACCGCCTTAGATTAGGCTATACTGCTTAGCGGGCACCCAACCCCCAGTCACAGATGGTTAAAACGGTGCGGGAGACAGAAGTCACCCTGCCCCTGGTATTTTATTTGGATCACTTCCAGTGTAGCTTGTTGACTGGCCATCGCGATTCCTCTCTGTAGACATAAGCTGAACATAAAACTCCACAAGTTTCACAGCGATTAGTGGCAGTAGTGCCAATGGTCCATTCAGCAGAAATTTTAGCACTGAAACGATTACACACGTGTTCCATCAGATAGGGAATACTACCACTCTGAGTTGCAAAGCATACGTTCATTCTGTTTTGCTCTAAAAGAAGTGGCTTCTTCTAAGAATGGAAGTGGATAATGGCAGCATATCTACTGCCTCATTTAAATCGGCCAGTGTACATGACGATGTACATGTCACGCCTAGGAGGTGGTCATAACGCTATTACTTGCTGTCCTGTTACTGTTGCCACAGGCCACCACATTCACCTGCAGGTTCTGTATGTGCCGTGACTTGCACTCGCAGACTGGCGACCTGCCTTCATCAAAGATAGAGGTGAAAGAAGAGATAAATCATAGAAAGAAATCCTGTCACTACATAAGCATTCGGTAACAAACTTTTGAATTTATGCTGGATGGTTAAATTTAAAATACAGCTACTCATGGACGCTCAGTGTGGACAATAGTTGTCATATGGCATCAAAATTTGATAAATATTCTAATGCATAAAAGCGGAACCGATTTAAAATGAACAAAATTAGTTCCAATTTTGGTCACCAGGTGCAAATTTGGCGTTGTACAACATCTCGTCGACGTCTTGCGACGGGTCAGGCTCTTATCGCGCAGTTTCCTTTCCCTGAAAGAAAATCCACCTACCTCGTTTCTTAGGTAGTTGCTGCACTCGCCTCTCCTGATAGCAGCTACTGGAAAAATTGCAGAAAAGCAGTGTTGAAGAAACTGCAATTTAATAGCCGCTCACCGGAGGCCGCGATACATGTTTGCTGAAATACAATCTATGAGCAATCTTCCTAAATAAATTGAGTTATTGGAATGGTAGTAATTGTTTACTCAAACGAGAACGCGAAGTTGGTAATTCTATTTAAGCTCTTTATTGTCTTTAAGCCTGATCATCAGCCCGCTAATCTACGTTTGAAGAAAGTTCAGTTCCCAATTCTATCCACACTCAAACCCCGCCAGAATTAGCTTTCAAAGTTACGGAATTTACTTAACTGCAACACAGACGATTTTCTAACATACACGTTTGCAGTCGATGTTCAATAATAGTTCGTTTTTTAACGTTAATGCTCGCCATAAGCACTTAGTAAAAGTTTACGAAGTACCGCCACGCTTTTAATTATTAAAGTTACTCGCGTCTTTCGCGGAACGAAAAGTCACAACTCGCTCAAACTCACACTACGCGTTACTGGACTCTTCCAGTCTCAAATCGCACAGTACCGAACCGATGAAGCTATTTTATGACTTCATTTTACACATTATTCGCGAGGACACATCAAGCATGTCTCTTCTCGATCACAGTTCCTTCGCGACTCCTCATCCACTCGCGACTCACTCTCCTAGTCTGCTAACCGTCCTCGCATCTCATTGGCTCACACATCACACAGCCAATCAGAATTAACTCTTTGGGTGCGCCTCGCGCCAAAATCTAGCACGCACCAGTCATGACTTCTGAATCATTTACGTCATGATTTCTTGTTACACAAAATTTACTGTATAATTTAACAAACCGAAAGGAAAACTAGACTTTACTTTATTTCCAGAAATTATTTAAATACTCGCGAACGTTCTGGCTGCTTGTACAATACCATACACTCTTGGACATCCGACATTCACTAAGATGGGGAACCACTGGCGACTCTGTTCCCACGGTTACATCGTCTGAACACTTGCGAGTTCCAACCTAGATTTTATACACTTGCAAAGAATGGCGAATGTCCCTCTTTCATTCACTCAGGCACACTCATTCACTCTCACCTACTCATATAAAATAACTGTTCACAAAAATTCAAAACATTTATGGTTTTAACAAAGTTATAGGTGAATTTCTAAAAGTAAAATTCTCAAAATAAATACAAAAGCACGGAAGGTGATTTTGTTTCATAGTTGGATGGTCACTGAAGGTGATCTATACAGAATGGTATTTATTTAGACTCGAAAATTGTAGAAATTTGCGTTTTCTGTAAGATTTTTCTAATTTCCAAAATATGCAGGTTTCAAAGCTCAAATTTGGATGACTTATTTTTATTCATAACAGAAACTAGTATATTAACTTTTAATTTCCTCAGGTTCCTCAGTTAGAAGTTATTAAAGATGAAAGTTCCACGTTATACACGCGGCTAGTTAGCGCACAGGTCTTACATTCTCACGGTACAGACATGCCATATGGTCGTGACGTCAGACGAACGGACACCGGTAATCTGCCCGCTACAGCACATATGCTAATCTGATGGCTACTTTACAGTCTGTCTACATTTCACAGTAAATATTTGATAGAAAACTGTGCGCTCGCACTAGTTGCGACGCCACACACCTCCTGAGGAAACTAAATTTTTTCATTCATGACAAACTTTTAGTTTTCTAAAAAAATTTCTATTAAAGATTTACTCAAACAGCTATTTAACATTTATAGTTCCTGTACATCAATCATCCACTTATACCTAGGGCTGACGACCTACAAAACATCTTATATCTAAACATGCACTTTTATCATCATTCAAAAAAAAATTTTTCAGATTACAAAATTCTATTTACAAATTCCTGAAAGAGAAAACAAACCTAAATACTATCTTGATGTACGTCACACGCACACTAACACTACTATCGCTATGGTGAGCATCACTTTTTTACCACTTACACTTAAGATTTTGATAGCACTCGTAGTTCGACCGGGTCCTGCTTGGGAGGTCCATTTCAAGTCTCGTGCTACCACCTCTGTTTACTTCGGCGCACCTGAAACATCAGCTGGCCTCAGTTCCCTTTCTAACTGCTACGTCTTAACCTACAGCAGCGATAAATGGCGCTATCTGCTTGACTCTAAAGTCTCATATTTTTGATAAAATTTACTTTACAGTATGTACAATTTTCAAAAATTTTTTTTTTTTTTTTTTTTTTTTTTTTTTTAAGTGAAAAGTGAATTGACTTTCCTAATGCAGTACCGAAGTGGCACATTTACTCTTTAATTACTTCTTCATCTCATAATCAAACAAGTTATGGTTACATAAGAAATACTAAGAAAAACAATTCCTACAAATAGTTCACAAATACATAATAAATCTCCGCCAGCACTGGTGACTCTCCAGTTCCTGTACAATACACAACAATATAAAATATACACAAAATTATCAATATTACAATTCTGTCTCCAGGCAATCTCCTGTAGTCCTGTATCATAAATTAAACACTGAAAAATACATATTTACTTATTCATTTATCAACACTACAATCCTTATACTAATCTCTACGACAAACTTGGGGAGCTTTGTGTGTCTCTGGTCAAAAATGGAATCGATGTCATGGGTACTTTCCTCATCTCACATATCTGGAGTTACTTCAATTTCTTGTCAACATCAGGTTTTCTCTAGTCACATTCGGGTTTAATTTACAATTCTCATACTCATACTTCACACACTCAGGTTAGTATTTGTTAAAGCGTTTCCTACTAATCTGCGAAACCTCGTTACCCATACTTTCTAACATACATCCACCTCCTGAGTTACCAACGTCGCCTCAGCTCTGTTTACATTCGTAGCCTCACTTCCTTTTGTTTACAAACATCTCCTCTGTTTACCAACAAACGCCACCTCTGGTTACCAACATTAAGCTTTTTATTTACTCACCTTCGTAGCCTCACTTTTTCCTAATATCGAGCTAGCCAAACACTATGCTCATTCTTTCTCCTTTTCTCACATATTTCTCTTCATTTGACAGTCAGTCCTGCTGCACTGTCCCTTTAACTTAACTTCCTTTACCCCTTTGACAGTCAACCTTGTTGCACTGTACCTTTACTCATTTTACCACTAAATCACCTCCTGAGGCTCTGACTTCATTGAACAGACAGTTTTGCTGTACTGCTCCATTTCCTTTCCTAAACATTAGCTTAATGCTACGTCTTAACATATCGTTCTGTTACTTAACAAACAGCTTCAATGTTCGTCACCATATTTTCTGAGGCTCTTACATTTCTTAGTTATTTTACCTTTCTAAGGGCATTACTCACACCTTAGGCCAAACATTTACTTTACTGAGACTTATTACTTATCTGAAGTATCTTAATCCTTTTTGATTTTCTCTTACACTCATTCCTTACGCTTAACCTATACTGCACTGAGGTTCTTTCCTACTCATTACTTAAACACTTTATCACTTAAAAACTACGATAGAGAAGAAGGAAAGACGATAGAATTTTAGTTCTGAATGAAAGAAGAGGTAGGTTGACAATACGGAAAAGAAAGTGGAAGAAATATTGTCAAACGACTCGAGACCTAGTGCTCGTCACGCACTTAGCTCTGCAAAGAGTGCAAAGCTCTCTGAGGTATCTTAATCCTTTTTCCTTGCTTCATCAATATCAATTAATTCTAGTAATTTCTCCTCGATCCTATTTCTGACACTCACAAGCTCAGACGGATCCTCTACTTTTTTGCCACCGTACTCATTATAGCCCTCCAAGAATTTCTCTGTTTTACAAATACATATAGGAAAATCATTCTGCTCAGGATCCTCACATAGCTGCTTACCGATGAAAGGTATAGTAATTAGTTTACCCTTAATTTTTACCATAACATCATTGGTAGAAAAATTCACCCATCCTTCATATTTATTCAAAAAGTCAGCCCCCACCAATATGTCTACACTCAGTCCATTTATAACTAAGAAGTTCTGTCTTATTTCTACTTCCTTAAATGCTATGGGTAGAAACACTTCCTGTTTTACTGTCTTCTTAGTCTTACCGGTTGCTACTACAATGTTCAAGCCACTTACTGGCATCTTAACAATCTGTTTACTGTTAGGGAGTTCATTTACCAAGTTCTGGGATACTGCACAGACTTCCGATCCAGTATCTATCAAACATTTAACTGGTTCATTTAATACTCTTAGCTCTACTATCGGTTGCCCTAAGTACTCTTTATTTATTTTGGGTTCTGCTTCCTCCAATAAATCTTGCACAATTTCTCTCCTTTCGAAGCCTGTCTTTTGGGTGGCAATCACATTCACACTTACAGGGTTTATTTCATGCTTATTATCACCCTCAATTCTAGTGGCAGCTCCTATCAGCCTATCCACTATTGCTAAGTCAAAACATTTTTCCAATGTTTCCCCCTCTTTCTCATTAACCTCCTTTTCTACGACCCTATCCAAGGCGTCGTCATTAACCTCTACCTCCTCCTCTAATCTATCCTCTTCTTCGTAACTATCTACAACATCAATTATCTTATCAAGCACAGTCACAACCCTGCCATTATTACTGTTCTCACCCCTATCCGACAGCTCTTCATTAGTTTTACTGTGCATAATGTCTTTCTGATTATTACCCTTATAACTAGTACTTAGTTCTTCAATAAGTGGCTTCTTATGATTATTCTTACAGTTAATTGGTTCATTAACCTCCACTTGACTTAAAGCTACTATCTCTGTCTGTTTTACGTTATCCTCCCTAAATTTTGTAGCAACAACATTTATGTTAGGTGGTCGTTCAGGCTGCTTTCTTATGAATGGTTTTGCCAGCAGATTTAACTTTAAACGCTGTTGCCTACGATCGCCAGCACACTCGTAGACAATTAATGGTTTTCCGAGCGCGGTGCGTCATCACTATGCCTCCAGCTGACCGCCTCACCTCCTGACATCTGTCGGCCGCTGTCATACTGCTCGCGTTCATTGAACCTGTTAACATATGTTCTTCCTCTACCACGTGAACTGCCACGGTATCCGCCGCCTCTCTGAACACCCATCCTATTAATGTTTACATCCGCGCGATTGTCATTCTGCCTAGCAGGCGGGCGATGCTCCCTCCTCATGTTTTCTTCTTCTTTTTGGACGGATTCAACCATTTCTAAATACTGTACGAACTTGTCAATGTTATCTCGGGGCGCAGATATGATCTTAGTTTTCCAGTTCCACGGTAGCTTATTTTCTACCCCTAATATGATCTGTTCTGTTTCTAACTTATTACTAAGGTAGGACAGAGTTGTTACCCACCTTTGAACAAATCGTTTGATGCCCTCTCTCTTGGGGTCATACTTCTCTCCCGACCAGAACCGATTAAGAACATCCATCTGCTTTCTCTTTCCCCAGTATTCCTCAAAGAACGCTAATTTAAATTCTGACAATTTCGCGTATTTTTCAGAGGCTAAATTCCCCCATACTCTGGCCTCTCCCATCAAATTTGAAGTGATAAAGCCTATCTTTTGTTTATCGCTCCATACTTTCGGCAAAACGTCTTCAAAATCGTTCCAAAATTCTCTGGGGTGCATGTTCTTACTTGGGTCAAATTTTAAAAACTGTCTGTGGGTAACATACGCAACCTCGGTAGATTCAATTATTCCACTGGAAATTATACTACCACTATGGTTAGAAACACACTGTTCTACTTTGGTTAGTCTGCATTCATGCCCACAAAGTTGCTCATTCACACTTTCACTGAAATGGCTTATGTGAGTCTCTAAATTATTGACCTTATTTATAACTTGCTCTCCAAGTTTCTCACACCGAATTTTGGTATCATTTACTTTACATTCTAAGGCGGCATGATTAATTTCATTGGAATTCTCTACCACTTTTATGTGCTCACATACTTTATCTAATTCTGCATCAACATGGGATTTCAATTGCTGTTGATCCTCAGTAACCTGTTCGATTCGTGTCGTCAATTCACTTTGCACTTGAACAATATTTTCTGTACATTCTAGTTTAACCTGCTGTATTTCAACATTTACTTTACTACTGAGCACTGCTAAATCTTGCTTCCAACAGTCTCTGAGATCGGATATTTTGGAATCTAAATCAGCGCCCATTTTAGTCATCTCATTACTTAAATCAGATCCTAATTTAGACATTTTTGAATCCATTTTACTTGACATATTAGTTTCCATTTGTGACATATTAGTTTCCAATTTTGATATACTGGAATCCATCTTACTTGACATATTGGAATCCAACACGTTCATCTTAGTTAATAGATTCATCAGCATACTGGCGACATTATCCTTCGCCCCCTCATTTGCTGATACAATGTCCCTATTAACATTAACTACCGGCATGGGTAACTGTAACTCACTGGGCACTGACATATTTGGATCTGACTCCAAACTATAATTAACATAGGATGAATCAGTCAAACTACTACTGAAATTGGGTTGAGACACGTCTAAACTAAAATTCATGGGGTCATTTTCCCCTGTCTCCATCCCACTATCACAACTTAGTTCCGCCTTTTTGTCACTTGGTTGAAACTCAGCCATTTTTCTCAGTTTGACTCCACAAACACACAAAGTTTTCAAAAGCACTGTACTTAACTTTGTGCTTCGGCGTGCTGCGTTGCTGCTAGATGAAACTGCGCGTCCGTTCACCATACACTGCAATGCTGTACCAGTTTCCGGGCCCCCGCTCGAATCAGCGCTGCCAACTGCCACTGCTATCGTCGCCTCTGCGTAGTCTCCGTAGCTCGTCGTCTGCCAGACGCCGTCGTAGACTGCTATTCCAATCGGCGCGTAGTCACCGAAAAATTCTTCCGTTCCGTACAACACATTACAGTTCACGGACACTTTCACTGTCCTTCCTATTCACGTGGCGATATCAATTTGTACGCTACAGTTCCTACACATAGCGAGCACTTCTGTATTGTCCGGTAATTGTCACTACTGCTTTTTTTGAAATTCACTGGAATTTACTATTTTTATTTCCCGGCCGATGCACCACTTGCGACGGGTCAGGCTCTTATCGCGCAGTTTCCTTTCCCTGAAAGAAAATCCACCTACCTCGTTTCTTAGGTAGTTGCTGCACTCGCCTCTCCTGATAGCAGCTACTGGAAAAATTGCAGAAAAGCAGTGTTGAAGAAACTGCAATTTAATAGCCGCTCACCGGAGGCCGCGATACATGTTTGCTGAAATACAATCTATGAGCAATCTTCCTAAATAAATTGAGTTATTGGAATGGTAGTAATTGTTTACTCAAACGAGAACGCGAAGTTGGTAATTCTATTTAAGCTCTTTATTGTCTTTAAGCCTGATCATCAGCCCGCTAATCTACGTTTGAAGAAAGTTCAGTTCCCAATTCTATCCACACTCAAACCCCGCCAGAATTAGCTTTCAAAGTTACGGAATTTACTTAACTGCAACACAGACGATTTTCTAACATACACGTTTGCAGTCGATGTTCAATAATAGTTCGTTTTTTAACGTTAATGCTCGCCATAAGCACTTAGTAAAAGTTTACGAAGTACCGCCACGCTTTTAATTATTAAAGTTACTCGCGTCTTTCGCGGAACGAAAAGTCACAACTCGCTCAAACTCACACTACGCGTTACTGGACTCTTCCAGTCTCAAATCGCACAGTACCGAACCGATGAAGCTATTTTATGACTTCATTTTACACATTATTCGCGAGGACACATCAAGCATGTCTCTTCTCGATCACAGTTCCTTCGCGACTCCTCATCCACTCGCGACTCACTCTCCTAGTCTGCTAACCGTCCTCGCATCTCATTGGCTCACACATCACACAGCCAATCAGAATTAACTCTTTGGGTGCGCCTCGCGCCAAAATCTAGCACGCACCAGTCATGACTTCTGAATCATTTACGTCATGATTTCTTGTTACACAAAATTTACTGTATAATTTAACAAACCGAAAGGAAAACTAGACTTTACTTTATTTCCAGAAATTATTTAAATACTCGCGAACGTTCTGGCTGCTTGTACAATACCATACACTCTTGGACATCCGACATTCACTAAGATGGGGAACCACTGGCGACTCTGTTCCCACGGTTACATCGTCTGAACACTTGCGAGTTCCAACCTAGATTTTATACACTTGCAAAGAATGGCGAATGTCCCTCTTTCATTCACTCAGGCACACTCATTCACTCTCACCTACTCATATAAAATAACTGTTCACAAAAATTCAAAACATTTATGGTTTTAACAAAGTTATAGGTGAATTTCTAAAAGTAAAATTCTCAAAATAAATACAAAAGCACGGAAGGTGATTTTGTTTCATAGTTGGATGGTCACTGAAGGTGATCTATACAGAATGGTATTTATTTAGACTCGAAAATTGTAGAAATTTGCGTTTTCTGTAAGATTTTTCTAATTTCCAAAATATGCAGGTTTCAAAGCTCAAATTTGGATGACTTATTTTTATTCATAACAGAAACTAGTATATTAACTTTTAATTTCCTCAGGTTCCTCAGTTAGAAGTTATTAAAGATGAAAGTTCCACGTTATACACGCGGCTAGTTAGCGCACAGGTCTTACATTCTCACGGTACAGACATGCCATATGGTCGTGACGTCAGACGAACGGACACCGGTAATCTGCCCGCTACAGCACATATGCTAATCTGATGGCTACTTTACAGTCTGTCTACATTTCACAGTAAATATTTGATAGAAAACTGTGCGCTCGCACTAGTTGCGACGCCACAGTCTCAAGCACCCATATTGAACCAGTTGCCCAAGTGGCGATTAATAATGAAGTCAACATTATGCCTTTCTCACTTTTTTCACCTTTTCGGCTTATGTCCTGCACCTAATCCATTACATGTGAAAATATTTCTTGTATTCACAGTACCAGATTTGCATTTGGTGACCTAAATTGGATCTTTTTTTTTTCAGCGTAAATCGGTGACATATTAAAGCATTTAGAATATCTACTACGTTTCGCTGCCGAAACTGGACCCCTGTAAGTACACTACTGGCCATTAAAATTGCTACATCACGAAGATGACGTGCTACAGACGCGAAATTTAACTGACGGGACGAAGATGCTGTGATATGCAAATGATTAACTTTTCAGAGCGACACCTACAACGTGCTGACATGAGGAAAGTTTCCAACGTATTTCTCATACACAAACATCAGTTGACCGACGTTGTATGGTGAAACTTTGTTGTGATGCCTCGTGTAAGGAGGAGAAATGCGTACCATCACGTTTCCGACTTTGATAAATGCCGGATTGTAGCCATCACGATAGAAGTTTATCGTATCGCGACATTGCTATTCGCGTTGGTCGAGATCCAATGACTATTAGCAGAATATGGAATCGGTGGGTTCAGGAAGGTAATACGGAACTCCGTGCTGGATCCCTACGGCCTCGTATCACTAGCAGTCGAGATGACATCCATCTTATGCATGGTTGTAACGGATCGTGCAACCACGTCTCGATTCCTGAGTCAACAGAAGGGGACGTTCGCAAGACAACAACCATCTGCACGAAAAGATCGGCGACGTTTGCAGCAGCATGGTCTATCAGCTCGGAGACCATGGCTGCGATTACCCTTGACGCTGCATCACAGACAGGAGCGCCTGCGATGGTGTACTCAACGACGAACCTGGGTGCACGAATGGCAAAACGTCATTTTTTCGGATGAATCCAGGTTTGTTTACAGCATCATGATGGTCGAATCCGTGTTTGGCGACATCGCGGTGAACGCACATTGGAAGCGTGTATTCGTCGTCGCCATATTGGCGAGTCACCCAGCTGCGCTGGCCAGCACATTGTCCAGATCTGCTCACCAATTGGAAACGTCTGGGCAATGGTGGCCGAGCAACTGGCTCGTCACAATACGCCAGTCTCTACTCTAGATGAACTGTGGTATCGTGTTGAAGCTGCATGGGCAGCTGTACCTGTGCACGCCATCCAAGCTCTGTTTGACTCAATGACCAGGCGTATCAAGGCCGTTGTTACTGCCAGACGTGGTTGTTCTGGCTACTGATTTCTCCGGATCTATGCAACCAAATTGCGTAAAATGTTACCACATGTCAGTCCTAGTATAATATATTTGTCCAGTGAATACCCGTTCATCATCTGCATTTCTTCGTGGAGTAGCAATTTCAACGTCCAGTAGTGTAAATAGTGCCTGAACTGCCATATACGAGAAGTGTGCTACCATCTAGCACGATTTATGCCAAGCGAACGAGGATAGAAGTCTGCTGCAGTGTACTACCACCTACTGGCATTGGTGTAAACTTGTGCTTGAGTGGTAAGGCCTAGCTGTGCACGCCCTGTTGTTTATAAAATCCGTACGTATTTGTACCATAAGGCAATGACGTCACGCCAGTTGCGCATGCTTACAAGCTCCTTCAAACTTGCACAACTGAAGATGTGCTAGCGACCCTGATGCCAATTTCTACGAAGTCTAGAGGAGTAGGAATACCTATCACGGTAGAATTATTGCCGTGTATTTCCGATGACCGCATCTACGTTACGTTTAATAGCATTCCAAAAAAGTAACCAACAAATCAGCTACATGTCAAAAGCTACGGTGTTCACGTGCTCTTGTGCTCTTACACAGCAGCCGCCGATGTTACTACGCTCAGAAAATTGAAGAAACGACTTCAGAGTGTTCGTCACCACAAAGACACAAACGTACGTTTTCTTCTCCGTGAGAACACAAGGGCCTCACGCAAGTCTGAGCACCCAAGAGGAACTCACAAAGCTGTTCTTCCTCATCCACCCTACAGCCCGGATCTGGCACCTTCTGACTTCCGTCTGTTTGTCCCAATGAAAGGTGCACTCCACGGGAAAGAGTACGTGGGTGATGGGGAGGTTGTTGACGCAGCAGTACTTTGTCTCCAACGTCGACCAGTAGAGTGTAACATCAGGAAGTACAGGCCCTCTCTGCAAGGTAGGGTGTAGTCGCATTGAACAGGGATTCTGTTTGAAAACGGGGTTTTGAAGAGAAAAGAGTAGGGAATAATACGGTGTATTGGAATCTTGAATAAAACCAATCTGCTTTCAGATAAAAGTCTCGCATTACTTATTGAACGTCCCTCGTACATAATTAAGTTTGTGCGGAATCCTCGGAGAGCGAGTTCTAAACGCAAGTGTCCGGTTTTATTTACATTGTCTCACCCTTGCATATTAACCGCAGGCAGCAGATACAGAGGCAAATAATAGTATCTTTGTTAGAGAAAAAAAGAATTTAAAGTGAACTGTTGTCCATAGGACTTCCACGAATAGTATCGCTGGAAGAAACCGGTCGGTGAACGAAACAAGGAGGCTGAAAGATATGAAACCATTCATAATCTCCTTCCTTAAACAAGTGAAAACTGCCGACACACCCTTCTTGGACATAGCTCCGCATACCCCTCTGACACGATCACAGCGTGCTGCTCTACGTACATAACAGTTTCATGAAAGATATGTAATATGTGGTGATGCTTGTACAAATGGGTCACTCTGCTCTTCATTTGATCGTACAACCCTAAAACTTTGTGTGAAAGTCACCGACCAGTGCCACACCGTTCATTAAGTATTGATCGAAATACTGTATCACGGTTGCTGCCGTATGAAGTTGTCGACAGAGATGTTCTACAGAAATTTAAGGAGTGATTATAAAAAAGTGGCTCCAAAAGTACACATAAAGGACAACTTTCTTGCTTCAATTATTCAGAAAAAGTAATTTTCAATTTTAATTGCTTCTGTGAAACAGCGGTGATTGTGACACGACAGAAACAAAAAAAAAAAAAAAAAAATGGGGGAGGGGGAGAGCATGGACGCTTCCATAACTGCTTAATTAAGTTCAGTCAGCGATCACCAGAGATATGATAGCAAATTAATTGCGGGGGGAGCGGCCGTGGCGGGCGGGCGCGAGTCGCTTCGCCGCGCTCGTCTCTTGTTTGCGGAGGCGACGCCAGCGCCGGCGCGGCGAGCGCGCGAAATTATCGCGTGCCGGCCTTTGTGGGGCGCGCCTCCCGCGCGGCAGTGAATAACTTGAAAGGGATGTAAAGTTTATGCTCCCGGCCGCTCTAAAGCGACTCCCAGATAAAGACTGCACTTTAAAAACATCAAAAAAAAGTTACGGCCGGAGTTATCGTTGTCATTGAGCGTATGCACTGGCTGCGTTCTTTACGACTCTGGGCTCTGCCTCTTTTTCCTTTTGCAGCTCCGGTAGCGAAATGGATTTCAAATTATTTTTCGCCTTTACTTAGCTTATCGAAGTTTACCGCGTGACGGGCGGTGTGATTTAGTACCGGCAGCTGTGGGAGAACGCCGCCCTCAAGTTGGCGCTGCTAGCGGACTCCCTGTATCTCGCACACAACGAGCGTCCCGGCGTGGGCCACGTCCTCACACACGACTGTTTCCGCCGACTCTCCTTTTCATCTTTGCACAGACATCAGTCCCAGCCCCACTAAAGCTTCGATGGATAAGTTATTCCGCACGTTGAGCGAATGATATTCACATCAAATGATATACACGTCAAACACCCCCTTCCACGTCTAGAGACATTAGCACTTCTCACTTCTGATTCTCTGGCTGGCTGGCAACTAAGTATTAAGACGACAGTCTACTTACAAAAGGCTCCCGCCGTTCGTCTATTCGTTGCTAAAATATACAGCGTGTTTCAAACCTTTTGGATCAAATTGAGACACTTGATAGTGGATCCACAAAAGATTATATTGAGATAGGGAACCAATGATCGGAAATGCATGTTTAGTGTAGTGTGCTCATAGTACTTGTTCAAAGCGAAGACCGCCAGTCTCAGTGCATACAGGGTGTTTCAGAAGTGATCATCAATGTTCAGGAATATGACAGTAATGATCATTCATGGCAAAAAAGTTAAATAAACATGGACTCTAAAACGCATACCTTAAGAGCTGTGAGCAATTGTTGATACCGGAGACTGTGAAACAAATCTCTTCTACTGTAAGCTCTTTGCTTTCCATATTTTGGGAAGTGGTAGTATGGACTAAAACAAGAACAATATGTCCAGTAAACATGTGCTCTAAAATGCACACCTTAAAAGTTATGAGCTCTTACTTATTAGAAGAGTTGAGTTTTGAATTAGCGAAGATAAACAAGTGCGCATAGCTCTTAAGGTATGCAGTTTTACAGTACATGTTTACTGGACATGTTTATACGGACGTATCAGGAATCCCACATCACTCCAAATGCACACGCTCCACGTCATTACAGAGCTTCCACCAGCTCGAACAATCCCTTGCTAACATGTAGGATCCATGGATTCATGGGGTTCTCTCCATAGCCGTACACGTCCATCCGCCCGATGCAATCTGAACCGCGACTCTTCCAACCAGGCAATATTTTTCCAGTCATCAAGAATCTACTGTCGGTGTTGAAGGGCCCAGGTGAGGCGTAAAGCCGGCCGGGGTGGCAGAGCGGTTCTAGGCGCTACAGTCTGGAACCACGCGACCGCTACGGCCGCAGGTTCGAATCCTGCCTCGGGCATGGATGTGTGTGATGTCCTTAGGTAAGTTAGGTTTAAGTAGTTCTAAGTTCTAGGGGACTGATGTCCTGAGAAGTTAAGTCCCATAGTGCTCAGAGCCATTTGAACCATTTGAGGCGTAAAGCTTTGTGTCGCGCAGTCATGAAGGGTACACGAGTGGCCTTTCGGCTCCAAAACCCATATAGATGATGTTCCGTTGAACGGTTCTTACGCTGACACTTGCTGATCGACCATTATTTAAATATCGATGGCCGGAGTGGCCGTGCGGTTCTGGGCGCTACAGTCTGGAGCCGAGCGACCACTTCGGTCGCAGGTTCGAATCCTGCCTCGGGATGGATGTGTGTGATGTCCTTAGGTTAGTGAGGTTTAAGTAGTTCTAAATTCTAGGGGACTGGTGAACACAGATGTTAAGCCGCATAGTGCTCAGAGCCATTTGAACCATTAAATATGCAGCAATCAGTGGAAAGGCTGCACTTTTATTATGTTGTACGATTCTCTTCAGTCGTCGTTGGTCCCGTTCTTGCAGGATCTTTTCCCGGCAGCGGCGATGTCGGAGATTTGACGTCTTACCGGATTCCTGATATTCACGGTATACTCGCGAAATGGCCGTACGGAAAAATCCCCACTTTATCGCTGCCTCGGAGATGCTGTGTCCGATCGCTCGTGCGCCGACTGTAGGACAATGTTCACTGCTAATAACTGCGCCAGACAGTTTTTGTCTTATATAGGCGTTGTGGAATGCAGCGCTGTATTCTGCCTATTTACGTATCTCCGTATTTGAATACGGACGTCTATACCAATTTATTTGGCGCTTCAGTGTAATTGTCAATAATTTACTGTAGTCCATTAATTTCCTCACTTGCTTAATGAGATTCGGTGACTGTTTAGCTGAGCTAACCACACGTGTTGGCGACGCAGGAAGCCAAAGATTTTCCTCGATACCGAGACCTGAATGGGACCCATTTAGCTTTTTAGGTGAAGTAGGAGCCTCTTGACGGCAAAGTAGCAAATTTGTTCGCATCGGTAGCTGCGCGATCTGGGCTCCAGACTGCCGACCGAAGTTGTCGAGGATCGATACGCGGCCAGGGCGGAGGTTTTCTCCACTCGTGGACTGGATGTTACGGAGACCTCACCCTCGTACTGTTATAATTGGCATTCCATTATGGAGATGGGGCACATCCCGAAAGCTAATAAATAATAACAACAAAAGTAGCACATTTTAATTCATCTTAGGACGTTAATGACTGGGAAATGGGCAGATGGATATTCTGATCAGAGGGGGTTGAGTTGTTTGGGGAAGAAGACCAGACAGCGAGGTCATCGGTCTCATGGGATTAGGGTGGTGGTGAGTGTTTAACGTCCCGTCGACAACGAGGTCATTAGAGACGGAGTGCAAGCTCGGGTTAGGGAAGGATTGGGAAGGAAATCGGCCGTGCCCTATCAAAGGAACCATCCCGGCATTTGCCTGAAACGATTTAGGGAAATCACGGAAAACCTAAATCAGGATGGCCGGAGACGGGATTGAACCGTCGTCCTCCCGAATGCGAGTCCAGTGTGCTAACCACTCCGCCACGTCGGTCGGTGGGATTAGAGAAGGATGGGGAAGGAAGTCGGCCGTGCCCTTTCACAGGAACCATCTCGGCATTTGCCTGGAGCGATTTAGGGAAATCACGGAAAACCTAAATCAGGATGGCCGGACGCGGGATTGAACCGTCGTCCTCGCGAATGCGAGTCCAATGTCTGATCAGAGGCCCCTCTATTTTTGCCGTGCAGTTATAGTTTAGAGTAGAAGATGAGGTAGCGATCAATCAGGGTCGCGCTATCTCCTGACCTTATTCGTGAGGTTGGTTAGGTTTTGTGTATTTAGTGTGGTGATTGGACTGGTGTTTAGGTGCAGTAGTAGCCTCTGTATTTGCATAAATCTCGATGTAATGTTTCCTGGTGTCAGGATTGCCTGGAGAAGTGGTGGTGAACACAAAAACTGAACGTCAAAATGTGAAGTTGGAGTCACACTCCACAAGTTGAAACACAGAGAGGAGAGGGAGGAGTGATGAGTATCTGTGCGGGCGTCGCAGCGGCAGTCGCCGCCGCAGCCGGCGTGTAGTGGGAGCGTGGAGGGCCAGCGCGGCGCGGCGCGGCTTCCTGTTTATTCTCCAAAACGAGCAATTAGCGTCGCAGGTGGCGCCGGTGCTGCGCCGCTAAAAGGCCTCTCAGCGCTGCTATTGGCCGCGCGGCGCAGCGCAGCGCCGGCGCCAGAGCCCCTCCGCCGCGGCCGCGCTTTCTGGCCGTGACAGGCGCCGCGCGCTCTGCTCGCCGTCATTGTGCGCCGGGGATTAGCAAAACGAGCCGGTGCGCCGCCATTACGGCGCTGATACGTGCATTAACAAGCGAGCAGCCACCAGCGCCTCTGCCGGTGACGCCCGCCACTTCCCCGCAGACAGCTGCGCCCAGCCTGCTTGTTTGCGCAGTCGCGTGTGTCAGCCCCTTTCACTCGTGCTGGTCTCCAAACGTGCGGGCGCTAAGTGCGTACATCTCAGCACTCCTGCAGTCGTTACTCACAAGTGCCACACACATCCTGCGCTGAAAAGTCGGAAAAGCCACTGTGCTAACGAATATCGACGCAACAACAGAAAACGTATTCCCTCGCCCTCCGTCCGTGAATGGGAGCATTATGAGCCATTACTCGCTCTTCGTCCCGAATGCCATCAATATTCGGTCCAGCCACATTATTGTCACCACTACCTATGTTCGACATGTCATACCCTTTATAGATGACAGGTGGCATCTCAAGCACTGGAAGGTATACAGAGCGATTCAGCTTCCCCTATCTAAGGTTCAAAATGGCTCTGAGCACTATGGGAGGTCATTAGTCCCCTAGAACTTAGAACTAGTTAATCCTAACTAACCTAAGGACATCACACACATCCATGCCCGACCGTAGCAGCAGCGCGGTTCCAGACTGCAGCGCCTAGAACCGCAGGGCCACTTCGGGTGGCCCCTACCTTTGGGTTTTACGCAATACACAAAGTATTCGAATACGACGCTCAAAATTTTCGTGTTCTCTCCCTCGCTTCATGAAAACTATTATTTCTACTGAAAAATGACATTTTTCTAGGAAATGTAATGTGGTTAAATTTTATACTAGGATACGTTTTCACTACAGCCATCAATATTCGAATTCTTAAAAAAAATTATAAAAGCACCCTCAAAACGCGCTTTTCTTCAATAACTATACTACTGGCCATTAAAATTTTTACACCACGTAGATGACGTGCTACAGACGCGAAATTTAACCGACAGGAAGAAGCTGCTGTGATATACAAATGATTATCTTTTCAGACCATTCACACAAGGTTGGCGCCCGTGGCGGCACCTACAACGTGCTGACAAGAGGAAAGTTTCCGACCGATTTCTCATACACAAACAGCAGTTGATCGGCATTGCCTGAATGAATTGGTATCATTATCACTGAGAGGCTTGAAAAACGAGCTTTCTTTAAAAGAGAATGCGAAAGATCGATTCCTTACAGAACCGAAGCCTCGTACATAAAACAGACTCAAAATTCTGATTACTCTCCAAATCAGTTTTTGACGTGTCAAGAGTTACACTTTCTCAAAACACACAGGTTGAGTCAAGAGAAAAGGTATTAGTGATTCTCAACTAAAACTTCATATGAAACATTTTTGTGTTCTGAGGCAGAACATCTGTAATGGCAGTTTTGTACTTTTTTATTTAACAAATCTAAAACCGCACCCTTTAGCGAAAAGGTGTTGCATTACGAAATTAAACTACGTTAAATTTACTACAAAAAGACCCTGTTCATTTCTTCTTGGGCTAGTATTTCTCCCTAAGTGGGCGAGATATTATTGAAAACCTTGCGCTAGGCGCATGCGCTGTAGCTTACGCCGCTTTTGTAGGCCAATTTGAGGTAGTTTCCCGACTTGATGGACCACAAGAGCCCTGCATCAAATTTTTCATCCTGAATTCCATTAAACTACTGTGGTGTATTGTAAACAATGACAACGTATTGAGTAACACAGAAAATAAATAACAATGTCTATTAAACGTGTTCTCCCTTGGAAACCATTCGGAATATGGTATACGTCCATATGATGCTTTTTGCTCAGAATCACCAATACTATTCACCAATACTATCGCACCTCAAAGCATGTACCTTTCCTCCCCACTCACCCTACATGCAGTTTCTACAAGATCATAAATTATCTTGTTATGTTAACTCTTTGGCATAAGATTTCATCTCTTGATGACTATATTACGTAAACATTTTTAATTTTGAAGTTCGGGATATAATTATACGAAGTATTTCCCGTGCAGCTAGCGAGGCGGCGTTGTCCTCGTCCTCGAAGGGACATTGTACCCTAGTCTTTCCACCCTTTCTTACAATACGATCGCTTTACATGTGAAATCATCATCAACATCATCATCAACTTGAACAGTTTCTAGCCCCAAGATGTGTCTGTTTGGATCACAAAGCTCGCCATCTAATCCTCTTCTCCCACAATTTTTCTGTATTCACTCTGGTCCAATCCTCGCCTCTTTTTGCAACACATTCCTTCACATCTTTCAGCCATCCATCCCTTGGTCTTCCTCTTGGGGTTTCCTTCGCATCTGCATTTCGTGTTTCTCCTTGGGAAGTCTCTTGTTTTGTATTCTCTTTAAGTGTCTATACCATCTTAGCTTTGATGTTTCTATCCTGCTCTGCAAGGCTTCCTCTTTCACTATTTTCCTTCCCTTTCATTCCTCATCCTATCTCTCCTTATTACTCCTAACCTACTTCCTACGAATTTCATTTCACAGTCCTGTAACCTGCTTACATCTCTTTTCTTCGTTAACCAAGTTTCAGATGCACAGATCAATACTGGGATGTAAAACTTCTATATATCACTTCGTTGCTGTTTTGTGTGACGTCTTTGTTTCAAACCAGGCTCCTAACATTTGGCAGGAGTGCTTCCGCCTGTCTTCACGTTCACTGATCTCTCTCGCGTTTCTTCCCTTTTTTCTGTCATACTTCCAAATACTTGACACTTTCCACCTTCTTCACTTGTTCACCTCCAATCCTTATTCAGCCAGTTGGTCTATTTTTGTTTCTAGGTGTACTAGGAGTACCCCCGGGTACTGTAATGGAACTGCTATTATTTTCTATATACATAAATGATCTGGTGGACAGTGTGGCCAACAATTTGCGTTAGCTTGCTGATGATGTTGTGATGTACGGGAAAGTGTCAAGTTAATGGGGATCTACGCCACCCACGGTACGGGTGCTTGCCGAGTATGCATGTATATACAGACGTAGATTCTTCCATATTATGGTTTTATAAGTCCCTAAAATTTCCTCTGCAGTGATAGTGTGCGACTCAGTTCGTCATCAGATCAATAAGGCCGCATAAGTCGCTATCCTAGAGCACCTGCTAAAGGTATTACTTTAGTTTTTCTTAATGAGCAATCTGGATTATAAGACCAGCAGTAACAGTGGATCGAAGATATGGTAGCAAGCAGAACTGAGGACATCGCTCTGAAGCGAAGAAGCCTTTAGATATGAAACTATCCTCGGACGTTCGTCGAATAAATAATATGCGGCAAACTTCCTGGCAAATTAAAACTGTGTGCCGCACCGAGACTCGAACTCGGGAGCTTTGCCTTTCGCGGGCAAGTACTCTACCACCTGAGCTACCCAAGCACAACACACGACCCGTCCTCTCAGCTTCAATTCTTCCAGTGCCTCGTCTCCTATCTTCCAAACTTCAAAGAAGCTCTTCTGTGCTGCATAGTGAAAATCTTATTCTGGTAAAATGAGGCAGTTACTGTTCCCAGTATTTAAAAATATATTTGTGAACGACGTCGAAACACCTTGAGCGTTTTGACGTACGATACATTTCTATACAGTAACGTCCCAACGCCAGAAAATTATACTGCAATAGGTAGAGCCCCAGAGGGTTCGACGATTAGTATTGCGAACTCGCAGTTGACGACTAATTGTAACAAGTATGATGCCTTGAGCATAGGTCTGCTGAATGGCAACTGCATCATTCACGACCAATTCTTTGGAACATTTGCAACCGTGAAATTTCTAGGTCAAAAGTGGTATAACGTGAAAGGAACACAACGTCTAATTGTAGAAATGGCAGGCGCTAAACTGAGATTCACTAAATGACTGTAACGAAAATATAATTAATCCACTAAACAAGCAGCTTACTAAACCTCCGTTCGATAGATTCTTCAGAACTGTTTGTTATACTAGTACACTTACCAGACAGTATTGATATAGGAGATATAAAATATTTAAGAAAGAACTAGACATTTCGTTATGGATTCGTTAACACAGGACGGATATTTGGGTTTAATGGCCTTTAGAGACTACACATAGGAGACTACACGTAGGTTTACAGACAGCCGGTTCTCCTGCGCATCATTCTAGCACACATCTACATACATACGCCGGTACCCACTGTGAAGTGGCTGGCAGAGGATGCTAATTACTGTACCCCATGTTAGGGTCCCTCCTGCTCCGACCGCGTTTAGAGCGCGCTAGGAAAGACCGCTTTGTGAGCGCCGTAATTAGTTTGAATATTGACTTCACAACCCCTACAGGAACGATACGAAGAGGACTGAAGAGTATATCTAGATTCTTAATACTCGTATCTGATACGCTGTTCTGCCAATCAAACAAACCCGTATACCGTCTCACTACATATGCGCTACCTGACCAAAAGTATGCGGGCACGCTATGAGACGCGGAATTGACCACTAGTCGACACGAGAAGCCGACCCGCCAGTGTAAAAGGACGCGGGGCTGTTGTGTTATCGCAGAGAGGCAGTAGCAGCGGAAAGGGTAGAACAGAAGAGTGCAGTCACTTCCAACGTGACCTAATCACCGTATATCACCCGAGTAACAAATGCGCGGGTGACATTTATGTCCCTCTAAAGCTGCCCGTGTCGACTGCTCCTCATGTGATTGTGAAGATGCGAAGGTTCAGCCACAGACAAACCGAGGCCAGACACACCTGATGTACTGACGGACAGGCACCATCCATCTTTCCGGGGGGTCGTTGTAAAAAGATAGCATCAAATCAGAGGAAGGAAACACCCGTATGTTCCAAAGTGCAGCCAGAAGTCCTACTAACACAATGAGTATGCGTACGGACTTTAAAAAAAAAGGGGGTACAGTGGTGGAGCAGCTTCACACAAGCGACGCATTTCTCTGTTCAGTGCCAAGGGACGTTTAACGTGATGTGGATCACTGGAAACGGGTGATTTGGAGCGATGAATCACTTTATATTCTGTGGTAAACCGATGAAATGGTTTGGGTTTGTCGAATGGCTGAAGAACATTACACGGCATCGTGTGTAGTGAGAACAGCGGGGTACGGAGGAGGCTGTATTAAGGGTAAGGGAGTGGTTTTCGAGGATAGTGTGTTGTACTCTTATCGCGCTCAAGAAAACGATATATGCAGAAGGATATGAGCGCATTTTACAGAACTGTGGCTCGCTTACAATAGCGTAACACTTCGGGGACGATGATTGTATCAGCAAGGCAGTGCACCCTGCCATAAAGCAGCATTTTCGAGGCAATGGTCTGTCGATAACAACATGCCTGAAATGAACTAGCCTGCATAGAATACAAACTTAAACCTAATGGAATAACTTCAGGATCAGTTAGAACGTCGACTTCGCTCCAGACACTACCTTCAGTTCTTCAGGAATAATAGGCTGACAGTCCTCTACAGACATTCGGAGACCTCGTCGAAAGTCCCCAGCTAAGTAAATCATGGACGCTTACCATATTAGCGCCTACTGGTCGGGGTCCGGATATTTTTGTCCAGATAATATATGTCCACGTCTACACAGACACTCCGCAAGCTATCTATACGCCCTAATTTCTCGTATTTTATCTTGGCGTTCCTTGCGTGTAATGTATGTTGGTGGAAGTACAATCGTTCAGCAGTCACCTTCAAATTCTGGTTCTCTAAATTTGAGACGATTTCATATGAAGTGTTAGCCCCTCTTGGTAGAGGTCCGACACAATTCAGGAATTGGTTAGGGGAGAGGGAACCAAAGAGGAAGGTCATCGGTCCCATCTGATTAGGGAAGGAAGTCAGCCGTCTCCTTTCAAAGCAACGATCCCAGCACTTGCCTAAAACTATTTAAGGAAATTGCGGAAAACCTAAATCAGGACGGCTGGTCGCGTCTTTGAAGCGTCGTTCTCCCGATTTCAAGTCCAATGTGGAAACCACTGCGCCACCTCGATCGACAATTGAGTAATTACGTAACTTGAGACACACTAGTGTTTTGTGAGCAGTCCATTGCATCTTTCCAGTATTCTGTCGTTGAATCAAGTCTGCCGTGTATCTTACCTACGATCACGTCATCATTATATTTCGTATCCCTAGAAATTGTAACGTCTAGATGTATGTGTGGGTTGACTGATACCAGTTGTAACCATATGATACTACTTTTCTGAGTTTCGTGAAACGCGCAATTTTACATTTCTTGAAATTTGCCGGTTCGATTCCCGGCGGGGTCAGGAATTTTCTCTGCCTCGTGATGACTGGGTGTTGTGTGATGTCCTTAGGTTAGTTAGGTTTAAGTAGTTCTAAGTTCTGGGGGAATGATGACCATAGATGTTAAGTCCCACAGTGCTCAGAGCCATTTGAAATTTTAAGCAAGTAGTCAGTCTTTGCACCACTTTTAAATCTTATTAGAAATTGAGTAGATATTTGAACAGCTTGTTTTAGATAGTACTTCATGGTAGATAAGTGCAGACGTGTGGAGTGGTTGTGAGGGGGCGGGGAGGATATTAGTGGTAAGCTACAAAATATGGTTATAAAATAATGGGACTATTGTTGTAAAATACTTTATTTCACACGTACAACACACGTACTACTATTACCCTAACCTACAACGCTCTATGCCAATTTTTCATTGATGGAAAGTATTCCACTGTGAGCTCGTCGATGACACGTGCTACTTTTTCTTTCGCTGATTCAGTGGACTGAAATCTTGTTCCTTTTAAGCAGATTTTACCTCGGGGATTAGATAAGTCACATGGTGCTAGGTCAGGCGAATAAGGTAGGTGGTCTAACACTGGGACGCTGTATTTTGCTAGAAACCTATTAACGGACAACGCGCTACGTGTCGGTGCGTTCTCTTGATGCAAAACCGCTGACTTTTTCTTCGACAATTCTGATCTCTTTTTTTTTCTCACTTTGTCGTGGAGTTGAGCAAGAACCTAAAGGTACTAATGTTAATTAATAGTTTGACCTTTAGGAATCCCGTGAAGATGCAGAGTTCCATGACAGCGAAAAAAATTATAATCCTGATTTGCTAATTCGAGCTTTTTTGTCTCGGTAAAGTTGGCCCATCCAGTGCCGGGACTGGCCCATAGTCCGAATCATACGTGAAAAACCAAGATTCGCCACATCCTATCACGCTTGCCAAGATATTAGGATCGTTTTCAATAGCCTCACTGCCATTAAAAGCGTTTTAACGAGCCTCTTTGCGTTCGATCGTGAGAATTTTACACACAAGTTTCGCACCCAATTTTCGTACCTTAAACTGGTCATGTAAAATTTGCTTTACGCACCCTCTGTCAACTTCCGCAGTGTCAACAATCGACCGAATACACAATCGATGGTCAGGTCTAATCAGATTACCCACTTTTTAGATATTTTCATTCCGTCTTTGATGTTTCAGGGCGTCCCCCACGTGAGCCATCTTCAACTTCTTTTCGGCCGTTACGTAAATTCTTGAACGAATAAAAATCTCGCATATCTCATATCAGTCTTCACTATACACCTTTTTAGTAACAGATAGGTTTCAGTGGCACTTTCTCGAAGTTTCATGTGAAACGTCACGTCACTCGTTGCACTATTATTACTTTTATAATTTTTTCGCCTAAACAAAACAACAGCTCCTACACAAACGAAGGCCACGGTCACATTGATTTTCCTACAGACACCTCAGATGCTGCTTTCGACTGAGAAGGCTTCAACGTCCACAGCTATTGGCCCTTTATCTTTGGTGCATAGTGGTAAGTTTCTATGGGACCAAACTGCTGAGGTTTTCGGTTCCTAGTCCGCCCCTGGTGTTGAGTGGTCAGCGCGTCAGAATGTCAGTCATAAAGGCCCGGGTTCGATTGCCGGCTGGGTCGGGACTGGGTGTTGTGTTGTCCTAATCATCATCATTTCATCCCCATCGACGCTCAAGTCGCCGAAGTGGCGTCAAATCGAAAGACTTCCACCCGGCGAGCTGTCTACCCAACGGGAGGCCCTAGTCACATAACACTTACTTATCGGTCTCTAGGCTTACACGCTACTGAAACTAACGTACGCTAAGGACAAAACACACATCCACACACGATGAAGGACTCGAATCTCCGACAGGGGGAGCCGAGCGAACTGGCAAGGCGCTCTAGATCGCGCGGCTACCCCTCGTGGCATCTTTAATGCATGCGTACTTACTGTGTCGCAGCATCGGTCCCGTTATTTTATAGCAACATCTCGTTTGTACCTACCGTCACAATCGTGAGGTGACCGCAGTCCTCAGTGTAAAGAGCATTTGAATCGAGAGCCACCACACTTGCGTATCTTATAGTCAGAGTCCGCATGGCGTGCATCTGCAACCTTCTTGTGAGACTACAATCTGGTGAAGGTTGTTAACCAAATATCTGCCGTAGTGCCGGCCGAAGTGGCCGAGCACTTCTAGGCGCTATAGTCTGGAACCGCGCGACCGCTACTGTCGCAGGTTCGAATCTTGCCTCGGGCATGGATGTGTGTGATGTCCTTAGGTTAGTTAGGTTTAAGTAGTTCTAGGGGACTGATGAGCTCAGAAGGTAAGTCCCATAGTGCTCAGAGCCATTTAGACCTTTTTTGTTTTTTGCCTTAGGACATGGATACAAAGGTTTGTTGTTTTCCTGAAGCAAGTGCTATGTAAAAAGAGAGTACAACAGGTTAGCGGGGTGGGGGAATGGCGGTTCAGATATTAACAATTTTAACGCCGGGTATTGGCTTCAGCCGTCCAGAGCGAGTTTAAGTGCGTGGAAATGAAGAGGTATGTGGGTGTTTGGCAGTGCGAGGGCGTCCCTAATGACCAGCGGCCAGGGCGCGGGGAGCGACGAATCGAGAGCAGGGCAGGCAGGCAGTCCAGAGCAGCGTGGCGAGACGAGAGGGGAGAGGGGGGGGGGGGGCACTCAGCCCGCCGCCGCCCACTTGTCAATCGATAATTTGCAATTTAGAGCGAGGTGAGGGCGCTGGGTCATCAGGCGGCGGCCCGCGGCCAGCGGCCGACCGGGGGAGCCCGCCAAATGGCTCAGAAGAAAAACACCCATTTCGAAAATAAAAGGGAAACCTTTGACTTTTAGTCGAGCATTAAGGCCGCGCATCACACCCCCCGCGCAAACTGCGCTCCAAACGAGGGCTGATGCGCCTGAGCCGGCCGCCGCTGCACACGAGCTCCCCTTCGCTTCTCCCCTCGGCGGTCTTTTGTGTCGTCCAGCGGAACCGTGCAGAAATGCGATTTGCCAAGAAATATCGTATACGCTCCCAGGAGGAGGGACAAATAGGCGTAACCGTCGCTTTATCCTCGCGGCGGAGACGCTAACGAAGGTGTAACTGATGTCAGACTGCCAGTTACGGTCCCGAATGGAGGAACACAGCTGCGTCAATACAAGTATCAGTTAATAAATGGAAATGTGCATTATGTGGACAAGGTGAAATTTCCTCGACCTTGTACGGGAACCGTGTTCACGTCAATTAAAGTACACTACTGGCCATTAAAATTGACACACCCAGAAGAAGTGCAGATGATAAACGGGTATTTTTTGGACAAATATACGATACTAGAGCTGACATGTGATTATATTTTCACGCAATTTTGATGCATAGATCCTGAGAAATCAGAACCCAGAACAACCACCTCTGGCCGTAATAACGGCCTTGAGTCAAACAGAGCTTGCATGACGTGTACAGGTACAGCTGCCCATGCAGCATAAACAAGACAACACAGTTCATCAAGAATAGTGACTGGCGTATTGTGACGAGTCAGTTGCTCGGCCACCATTGACCAGACGTTTTCAATTGGTGGCAGATCTGGAGAATATGCTGGCTAGGACAGCTGTCGAACATTTTCTGTATCCAGAAAGACCTGCAACATGCGGTCGTGCATTATCCTGCTGTAATGTAGGATTTCGCAGGGATCGAATGAAGGGTAGAGCCACAGCTCGTAACACATCTGAAATGTAACGTCCACTGTTCAAAGTGCCGCCAATGCGAACAAGAGGTGACCGAGGCGTGTAACCAGTGGCACCCCATACCATCACTCCGGGTGATACGCCAGTATGGCGATGACGGATATACGCTTTCAATGTGCGTTCACCGCGATGTCACATAAAAACTGATGCGACCATCATGATGTTGTAAACAGAACCTGGATTCATCCGAAAACATGACGTTTTGCCATTCGTGCACCCAGGTTCGTCGTTGAGTACACCATCGCAGGCGATCGTGCCTGTGATGCAGCTTCAAGGGTAACCGCAGCCATGGTCTCCGAGCTGATAGTCCATGCCGCTGCAAACGTCGCCGAACTGTTCGTACAGATGGTTGTTGTCTTGCAAACGTCCCCATCTGTTGACTCAGGGATCGAAACGTGGCTGCACGACCCGTTACAGCCATGCCGATAACGTGCTGGTCATCTCGACTGCTAGTGATACGAGGCCGTTGGGATTCAGCAAGGCGTTCCGTATTATCCTCCTGAACCCACCGATTCCATTTTCTGCTAACAGTCATCGGATCTCGACAAACGCGAGCAGCGATGTCGCGAAACGATAAACAACAATTGCGATAGGCTACAATCCGACCTTTATCAAAGTCGGAAACTTGATGGTACGCATTTCTCCTCCTTGTGCGAGGCATCACAACGCTTCTCCAGGCAACGCCGGTCAACTGTTGTTTGTGTATGAGAAATCGGTTGGAAAATTTCCTCATGTCAGTACGTTGTAGGTGTCGCCAACAGCGCCAAGCTTGTGTGAATTCTCTGAAAAGCTAATCATTTGCGTATCACAGCATCTTCTTTTTGTCGGTTAAATTTCGCATCTGTAACACGTCATCTTCGTGGTGTAGCAGTTTTAATGGCCAGTAGTGTATATTTTGCTGGATTGGTAGAGATCGCTCTTATCACACGAACGTGTCGATGTGTCTGCGGAAAAAAATGTGAAGCACCCACAAAATATGGTCAGTTGAAATGTACGGGGGCCGTTGAATGAGTATGTAACACTTTTTTCCTGACAGTAGATTGGTTTTCTTTAGCATTCCAATACATTACATTAGTCTTCACCCTTTTGGCTACAAAACCTTATTTTTCGCCATAATCTCCGTTCAGTGCCGCAACCTTACGCCCCCTTACTGGGAGGACCTGTACTCCTGCGTGGTACCATTCTACTAGTCCACGAGGGAGCCAAAGTCTTGCTGCATCAATCGCCTTCCCATAATCTTCATACCGCGGAGTGCATCCTTCATTGGGCTAGACAAATGGAAGTTGGGTAACGCTAGATTTGGACTCTAGGATGGATGAGCAAGAAGTCTTGTGAGCTCCACTCTGGTACAGAGATTTGTGTGAGGACTTGCGTTGTCATGGAGAATCAGAAGTTCGTTTGCGTTTTTCTGGCAACGAACACGCTGAACTCGTTTCCTCAATTTCCTGAGAGTAACACAATACACTTCAGAGTTGATCGTTGCACCATGAGGGAGGACGTCAAGCAGATCGTTGCATCATGACGAAGGACATCAAAAAGAATAACCCCTTGAGAGTGCCGGAGGACCGTCACCGTGGCCTTACCGGCTGAGGGTGCCTCTTTGAACTTGTTATTCAGAGGAGAGTATGCGTGGCGCCACTCCATGGATTGCCAATTTGTTTCTGGTTCGAAGTGATGAACCCATATTTCACCGCCGTGCTGTGCCGATGTTTGACAAAAAAATTGTCACCTCGAGCCTCGTAACTTCCAAGCAATTCCTCACAGATGGCCTTTCGTTGCTCTTTATTGTCTTGTGTTAGGCGGCGAGGAAACCAGCGTGCACACACAAGTACCTCAATTGATGGACTAGTATGTCAGCACTCCCAACAGTGACGTCCAGTGTATCAGCGACGTGTTAAAGTGTGATAAGTCGATCACCTCGAATGAGTGTGCCTGCGTGTTGCGACATTGGAGGAGAGACATCTAAGAGCTGCAAGATGGCACGCGGAGATCTGATAGGTTTGCTTGACTTTGTTACGATGATTATAGACAACTCGCCCAACGACTTGCCTTGCTTTTGTTCACTACCAGGTTTCAGTACACATTCTGCAAACTCCTGCCAATATCTGCGAATTCAATGACAGCTCTCTGCTTGGAATGCACTTTCTTTACCGACGCCATTTTGAAAGGCACATGTAGCGCCGCCACTTATCGGAACTTCAAGAAACTGAAGCGGCAGTATTCCACGATCTCCCACAGGAAATTCCGCGTTATTTCAATAGAAACTGGCCGAGAAAAAATGTGTTGCACACACTGAACGCCCCTCGTACCTTGGTACACGTGCACATCAGTGGTGAGTATGTAAATGATTAGAGTTGCATTTCTCTTTCACTAATAAAACAGCTACCAGAGTGCACTCTGGTGTTGTCTGTGTTTTGTGTTGTTACCAGGTTTGGTACGGTGTTTAAGGGGCTGAACGCTGTCAGATGTTGAGTGATCGTTATGAAAGGCATATGAATGTCATGTACTCGTGTGAGACTGTCTTATTAGCAGGTTACCGTTTCAAAGGAGCATCCATTTGGGTGGCTGGTCGAATCGCAGAATATTCAGATTTTTGTCTCATTCGGATGTGACAGTGGCCCGAGAGGTTATCCCCGTTAAGAACCTTCTGACACTTTTCGCACAATATTGTAAGAGCTTATTTGAAATGTAATTGAATTACATCCGTAACAAGGACGATTCTTCAAGTTTTACTATAAGTGATACCGAAATCCTTGCGGCAGTGATTAGAAATAGTATTGTGCGGTTGCTCGACAGAAAAATGGAGAACACACTATGAATAACTGATTCCACAAAAACCTGCCTACGGGCAGATCACTGAAGATGGCGATGACTTGAAAATGAATATGAACAGTCACAACCACAGTAAACACTTTTATTAATTATCAAAAAAGCTTATTGCCGTTGTGACTAAATATTTATTTTTTGGTAAAAAATAAACCGTGTACTCCAGATAGGCAAGATTTCAAAAATTACGATGACTTAAACTGATATATTCCATCCTGTTCTGGCTGTTTTAGTTCTTTGAGAAATGCATCTTTATGAAGTGTTAAAAGGGTTCACATGGCTCTAGGTACTTTGGTACTTAACATCTGAGGTCATCAGTCCCCTAAACTTAGAACTACTTAAACCTAACTAACCTAAGGACAGCACACAAACACATGCCCGAGGCACGATTCGAATCTGCGACGGTAGCAGCCGCTTGGTTCCGTACTGAAGCGCCTAGAACCACTCGGCCACCTAGGCTGGCGTTAAGTGTTATATATGTTACAAATTCTCTCTGGAAAAATGCAGCTTTGTTGTGAAGGCAGCTGTCGTAGATAGCTGTTTATAAACTTTGTAAATCATCTTTTAGTTAGACAAATCATCTTTTAGTTAGCCAATTGCAAATTTTTAATGCCCCTCTTCTAGATTGATATCCATGTACGAACTATTATTTGTCTTCTAAGAGTCACAAAGAGTTACGGACAACATGACAACGAGTGACTGTACAGCTAAACGCAGAATACGTTTAGTTCCTTGTGACCAGCACTAGCAATCGGTCTTTTATATATACTGATGCGTTAAAGAAACTGATATAGGCTTGCGTATTAAAATACAGAGAAACGTAAATAGGCAGAATACAGCGCAGCGGTCGCCAGCGTCTATATAAGACAAGTGTCTGGCGCAGTTATTATATCGGTTCGTGCAGCTACAATGACAGGTTATCAAGGTTTAAGTGAGTTTAAACGTGATGTTATAGTCGGCGCATGAGCGACGGGACACAACATCTCCGAGGTAGCGATGAAGTGCGGATCTTCCAGTACAACCACTTCACGAGTGTACCGTAATTATCAGGAATCCTGTAAAACATCAGTTCTCCGACATCGCTGCGGCCGGAAAACGATCCTGCAATAACGGGATCAACGACGACTGAAGAGAGTCGTTCAACGTGACAGAAGAGCAACCCTTCCGCAAACTGCTGCAGATTTCAATGATGGGCCAACAACAACAGTCAGTGTGCGAACCATTCAACGAAACACCCTCGATATGGGCTTTTGAAGCCGAAGGCCCACTCGTTTACCTTGATGGCTGCAAGACACTCCTGGACCCGTCAACACCGACACTGGACTGTTGATGGCTTGGAACACGTTGCCTGCTTGGGCGAGCCTCGTTTCAAATTGTATCAAGCGGATGGACGTGTGCGGCTATGGAGACAAACTCATGGATCCATGGACCCTGCATGTCTGCAGTGCAATGGTCAAACTGGTGGAAGCTCTGTAATTGTGTGTGGCGTATGTGTTGGAGTGATAAGGGACCCCTGATACTCTAGATACGACTCTGACAGCTGACACGTACGTAAACATCCTGCCTGATCACTGCATCCCTCATGGCCATTGTGAATTCCGACGGACTTTGGCATTTCCAGCAGGACAATGCGACGCCCTACACGTCCAGAATTGAGTCCATGCCACGTTGTGTTGGTTTGCGACACTTCTGCGTGCTCGCGGGCGCCGTACACGATATTAGCAGGTGTACCAGTTTCATTGTCGTCAAAAGGGTACGACGCACCACACAAAGGAAGACACGTTTGTCACTCTCATCTCATACAACGGGTTCGTCTGTTCTTTTAAATTCAGTTCTGATTTAACATAGCCAGTAAGTGTTTCCATTGCATCGTGGTCAGATGTTCCCCATCACTGCCTCGCTACAGTAAACATCTATCTCATACTTACGACCCTGCGATCGTAACGTTAGGGGCTGGTCGGAGTGCTCCGCCGAGAAGCGACGAGGGAGTGGGTGGAGACCGCGGGGCAGACATCTGCCTTAACAACAGGGCCGCTGCTCGAGCTTTAGGGCCACTAAAGGGCGGCGGCAGGGTGGAGCATTTTACGCAGGGCGTCTCCTCGCCAGGCTACATCACCACGCTGTGCTTTGCACTCGCGGAGGATGGAGCGTCAATGCAGTGCACAACTCCTACGCCTTACAAGCGTTCGCAGTAACTACTAGGAACACAGTCGCGAGGAACATACAATGGAAAATTTTGTACGTGGCTGCACGTTCAGAGACCGTGAATAGTTACAAATGAAAGACAAACAGCCCTCGGTCACTATTTTTAACAATATCACCTGGTTTCAACACTGCTAGGAGTGTCTTCCTTAGAATTTAAATCAAAGAATGATCTATATTCTATAAAATGGTCACAGAATTATGACTAACAACGTATCATAGGGTATAAGTACGGAATCATCGTGAAAGACTGGCGGTACTTATATGTCATTTATAAAATAATAAATATGCCAAAAGGGCATTAGTCAGAAAGATATTTAAGATAAAGAAAACTGTGATGGCGAGCCACTAAGTGCTGCTCGTTACTTGCGTGATGCCCTTTTGGCATATTTATTATTTTATAAATGACATATAAGTGCTGTCAGTCTTTCCGTACTTATACTCTGTCATACATATTTAGTCATAAATCTGTGACCATGTTATAGAATATAGACCATTCTTTGTTTTAAATTCTGAGGGAGACACTCCTAGCAGTGTCGAAACCAGGTTAATTTGTTAAAAATAGTGACCGAGGGCTGATTTTATTTCAATTGTAGCTATTCACGGTCTCTGAACGTGCAGCCATGTACAAGATTTTGCGTTTAATCATTCTTCGACGGTCGCAATCCATCTTGAGTCCCATAAATACAGCAGACAGCAGCATCGCTGTTTTTTTGGGAATTTTGATGCCGGGTTATGTTCGGCTTACTGTCGTCCTTCCGTGCTTCATGGCACGCGGACCCGTGGTTTCTGCTTACCCGGCGAATCGCCAACTGCGTGATTATTGACAGACACGGAGTGTTCGGTCCCATACATGTCGCAGTTCAGTGTCGTCATTTAATACATCTAACCTCATCATATGGCTTCTAAACTACAAAACCGGTCTTTAATTAATTCGCAGGAGCAGCCAAATAATTATTACACTCAAGAGGCAAAGCAACTGGTACACCTGCCTATTATCATATAGGACCCCCGCGAGCACGCAGAAGTGCCGCAACACGACGTGACATCGACTCCACCAATCTCTGAAGCAGTGCTGCGGGGAATTAACACCGTGAATCCTGCAAGGCTGTCCCTAAATCCGTAGGAGCACGAGGGGGTGGAGATATCTTCTGAACAGCACGTTGCAAGGCACCCCAGATATCCAGATAAGCCCAATAATGTTCATGTCTGGGGATTTTTATGCCCAGCGGAAGTGTTTAAAATCAGAAGAGTGTTCCTGGAGCCATTCTGTAGCAATTCTGGACTTGTGGAGTGTCGCATTGTCCTGCTGGAATTCCCCGTCTCAATGCACAGTGGGCATGAATGGATGCATTGATCAGGCAGGATGCTTACGTACGTTTCACCTGTCGGAGTCGTATCTATACGTATCAGAGGTCCCATATTTCTCCAACTGCACAGACCCCACACCATTACAGAGTTTCCACCAGCTGACACGCAGGGCCCATGGATTCATGAGGTTGTCTCCATACCCTTACAAGTCCATCCGCTCGATACAATTTGAAACGAGACTCTTCCGACCAGGCAACATGTTTCCAGTCATCAGCTGTCTAGTGTCGGTGCTGACTGAGGCAGGTGAGGCATAAAGTTTTGTGTCGTGCAGTCATCAAGGGTACAAGAGTGGGCCTCCGGCTTCGAACGCCCATATCGACGATGTTTCGCTGAATGAATCGCACGCTGACAATTATTGATGGCCCAGCATTGAAATCTGCAGCAATTTGTGGAAAGGTTGCACTTCTGTCACGGTGAACTATTCTCTTTAGTCGTCGTTGATCCAGTTATTGCAAGATCTTTTCCACCCCGCAGCGTTGTCGGAAATTTGATATTTTGCCAGATTCCTGATATTCACGGTACACTCGTGAAATGGCCGTACTGGAAAATTCCCTACCTCAAAGCTATCTCGGAGATGCTGTATCCCATCGCTCGTACGCCGACTATAGCACCACGTCCAAACCCATCTTAAATCTTGACAACCTGCGATTGCAGCAGCAGTACCGATAAAACAACTCTGCCAGACACTTGTTGTCTTGAAACTTCCTGGCAGATTAAAACTGTATGCCAGACCGAGACTCGAACTGGGGACCTTTGCCTTTCGCGGGCAAGTGCTCTACCAACTGAGCTACCCAAGCATGACTCATGACCCGTCCTCACAGCTCACAGCTCGGTCCGCCACACAGTTTTAATCTGCCAGGAAGTTTCATATCAGCGCACACTCCGCTACAGAGTGAAAATATCATACTTGTCTCATATAGGCGTTGCCGACTGCAGCGCCGTATTCTGCCTATGTATTTGAATACGCATGCCTATACCAATTTCTTTGACGCTTCAGTGTGTTTCCCTTACAGCTAGTTGCTGGCGTACGCAGCGAGTGGTTAATAGTGGCGATGATCTTTGTCCGCAGCGAGCATCTTCCCGTCGCCGGGCTCGTACTGGAGCAACCCGGGCGCCAACCTGTACTCGAACATCGCGGCGGCGTCGGGCCACACGATGACGCACCACCCCGGCCACCTGGGCTCGTACCCGCACTACGCATGACCCGA
This sequence comes from Schistocerca gregaria, assembly GCF_023897955.1. Lineage (NCBI taxonomy): Eukaryota > Metazoa > Arthropoda > Insecta > Orthoptera > Acrididae > Schistocerca > Schistocerca gregaria. The sequence goes on along the minus strand of NC_064920.1, from coordinate 791,058,124 downwards.
CCCGGCGTGGGGCCGCGAGTACCGCCGGCTCGCCATGTAGCCGGCCCCCGCCGCTGCCGCCGGCAGCACCCACTGCCACGCGCCGCCAGACGCGGCTCCAGACTCCGGCAGCCACCGCCGCCGGCAGCTGGACGGCCAGCTGGAGGCTCCGGAGGCGCCGCCCGCGCCCCTGCTGACAGACTGCGTCCAGCCGGCGCACCTGCCTCTGGGCATGCACATCATCGCCGGACTCGCGGGGAACGCCTTCTCGCCGACCGAGGCGGTGCCCGTGGCTAGAATGATGGCCGTCTCACAGACAGACGCCAAACTATGAAGCGACCGAGCCGCAGCCGCGCGCTGTGTACACCTGGCGGGACAGTCACCACCCGCCCCACAGTGGTTGGGACTATTCTCTGTGGTGCTTAATTACTCAACTACGTGTATTTTCCGTATAGGGCGACACTTTGAAGAGTGCCCGAAAGCGTAAGAAGGTCCATAACCTCAATGCGAAACCTAACACAGAGAAAGAAGTCATTGCATTATACTACTTGTCTAATACACCAAATTAATTTCCTGTACGTACTAAATCATTTCTAGGCGTAGTCGTCATGTCCTCCTAAAAGATTTTAGCTAACGCAGAGGACGGCACATTTTAAGCCGTAAGTCGACATTTTCCTTGTAATCAGATACGTAAAACTGTCTACGTATGCTAATTAAACTACTTAGGAACAATTCTTGGAGCCACTTACACTCTGCTCCTAGTCGTGAAATTTTCCTTATTCTGAACTTGAGTGACTGGTATAGCCCATTCATTGCAAGTAACAAATCACGAATATTTTAGCACTTTGTCCTATTATTTTGTAAAAATCAACTTCCAAACATCCATTTGTGGAAATTTATGTATATATCAGCAAAGCAGGTAGTCTCGTTTGTAAATCACGCCCAATACCAAACCAACTGATCCAATAACGCTGCTTGCAAAGTTCTTGTGTGCTTGCTGCTTTTTATGCATCAATAAATGGTAAATTATGTCATGCTTAAGAGTGTAGCTTACACGGGATCTCGAAGACAATACTCATTTTTATAGGATAAGCTATCTCCGTGCCCCACCTCGATTTTATGACAGTTCCTCTTATTGTTATACTGTAACAGAGGAATAATTTTTGAACTCTTAGAACGATCGAGGTATCTATAACAACGTCTCCACTTGGATGAAAATGGGAAATTGATTCAGTAATGTGCCATGTAGCTTTCTTTGCAACACGCACTGTAGTGCCTCATATTTGCCGTGCAGCACGTCTTTTAGGTGGACATGTTACCAAAACCGACATGAGCGAATTTTCCCATCGAATTCAGGTTGTTTGGTTTTCGCAAGTCTCTATATGTAATACCGTAATTAAAATAATTCAGTTACCTTAATGATACAAGAAAGTAGTAAACTGCAATGTAAACCCTACATCATTGTACTGGAGTTACAATACACTATTGTTGTAACAACTTCTACACCAAGTATTCGAATTCATAAACCAATGCAGTTTCTTCAGACTCTACCGAAACTCAGGAATTAATGGGTTTTCTTAAACACTATAAATCTGTGTAATTTACATCTGATGATCAACAGTGTAAATATTGTTTCCAGAAACTAGTTGCTATCGACATGTTTAAAATAACTGATCGAGTGAGACTAAAATTACCTAAATCTGACTTTGGGTTGATGCCTCCTGGTTTCACCCACATCGTATGCAACTGAAATGCAAACGTTAACCTAAGTTCAGTATAACTACGCGCACGTATGAGATTAGAACCTGTTTTGTATTATAATGCTGAGAAATGTACATACGTTCACGGTTATTTTGTGTAAAGAACATTTGTAACTGAGGTTATGTTGAACGGTATGACTGTATTACGATCTCCACACGACCCGAAGGGTATTGTAAAAGTGAAAATACTCTAGTCAAGTTGTGATATAGACACTGGTGCCGCACATTTCCTAAGAACATTACAATAATATTGTGGACGTGTGTGCTGTTACAGCGAGAAGAAATGTACTTTGTATCAGTGTTGTGATATTCTGTGTGTCTTGATCTTCCAGCTGTTTGTAGTGGCACTGCCAGTGAATCAATGGCATTCTAGTGACTTAATACCCTGTCTGTTCCACAAGTTCACTGTCACCCTACACACAAAAAGCTGCTTGTGTGAAAAAGTGTCTAGAAGGATCTCATTCATTGTCAACGCTAACTGTTGCCATGTATATATTATATATATATTTAGAGAAAAATTGTACATACATTCCGACAAATAGTCAGGAGCACACGAGCAAGTAAGACGGTCGTGTGTTCTTGATGTTGGGTCGTATCGGTGTTGTAGCGTGCTCATTGTTTGCCCTGTACCCAGTACCGTAAACACAGAAACCCCTCACGTCGCTTTTTGCGCATGCGCAGACCGCTAAAGAAAAGTAAATCCTCCATGGATACTTGTTACACGCCGATAGAATTGTGATGTAGATTTAAAACGAATCAAAGAAGGAATGTAAAACGAACGGGAGGGAAGTTCATTTCATATTCTAGTGACTCTCAGTAAATGTTTTTATTTAATGTAGGAGCAGTCAGTGAATGAAATGTCTCTGCGTCCTTCCAGACTGATGATAGCCAATCTTCCAGTGAGATTTCTGTTCGTCATTTGTTTTCAGGACTAATAGAATGAGTTATTCCTTGTATTTACCGCCAGAGACTGGACTGATATCTGACTGCTGTCTACATCCTCTTCTAGAAGCAGCTAGCCCTTTGTGATCTCATTTTTTATGATTTAATTGTAAACAATGTGTAACACTGAGTTACATCGTCGACACATTCCTGTCTTTCACTCTATTCTAGTCATCTAAATGCTTATTTTTTTAATTATTTGTTAACGGACGGCTGATAAATGGAAATGCGGTACAAATAAACACGAGCAAAAAACTTCATTTGTTAATCGTCTAACAATTTATGACTAGGTTGAAGATGATAAAGTACATGTCGTCTGTATGAGGACGTACTGTATCATCGCACCACTGAAACACCGTTTTCGTGGTAGTATCCTGATTAATCACGGAAACCTGAAGTTGAGTTGTTGAGATTTTATTTAGTCCCAGTCATGTCAAACCTTACGTCGAACGCCTCACCTTTTGTGGTTTATTTTTATGCACTACCTTCCGATTAAGCGCCCTATTTTTAAAATTCGTTTAAAATAAAACAATATAGATTCGATAACCATTTGCCAAGGTATGTCGCTACTTCTTCACCACGTAGGTCCTGCTACTAAACTCACCTCCTTTCGCTCCTTTGACATTCATGTCGTACCTGAAGGGAAATTAAGAGTCAGTAACAGCTTCTACTGACATTTTTGGTTTGCAGCAAATGACCCTGGAGGAAGAAAGGTATTGGGCATTTGATAACTGATTTTTATTACCGATTTTCTAGTAAAGCGTCCTTGTCGTATCCGGGCAAAATTTAATCGGCAGTTGCTCTCCCATTAGACGGAGAGCTCTTTTGAAGCATCTGCATATCGTCATACCTTTCAACTCACAGTCTTATCATATTTCAGAAAAGTACCGGAAAGTACGCTAAGAAAAAGGTTTTTGCTAACGGAGACTCCTTTTGCCAAAATATATATTTTGGCAGTCGGCACCCACAATATTGTTATTTTGCGCGTGACGCTGTAACTAGAGTCCCGTAACATACGAGACGTTTCACTGCGTTGCAGAAAGAAAACTTCTCTCTACTTAGGAGTGTGTCACTGGCATGATCCTTCCTGAAATATTTAGAGTTTATGCAAAAGTAGGATTTGAGCCCACTCTCAACCTGTCAAGTGAAATCTTCTATAAGAGTTTTATCCTAAAGTGAACGTTGCGATCATGGTTTACGGAGCTTTAATCTATCGGGTGGCTGATTTAATTTGGTAATAGTTTGGTAGTCCCGTCCGTAAGTACATCGACATGAATGTTAAGTGTCAGAGTAAGAGTTTTTGGCAGCTATTTCACAAATGACATGTACAGGCCGTCCATTTATTTTTACACAAGACACATTTTCACATAAATACTGAAAAATGATTCAAAACTACTAATAGAGTTTCTTGTCCTTATGAGGTGGCTGTAAGTAGCTATAGTTAGTTCTCGCAACGACGTATGAAGTCTTAGACCACGTTCGTGTCACTGAAGACGTGAAACGGTGACTGCTGAGAAGACGAAACTGTTCCTTTATAATAAAGTCTAAAGTCACAGCACGTTCGATCACATTAACGCGTCGTAAGGCTTTCTTCTTTTAGTCAGTATACAAAAAGCTGCAGTCACTTATCAGAGAACGTGAACAATTAGCGGAAGCAGCCATGATAGCAGCCATACACCGAAATTTCCACTATTTAGGTTTTTGTTGGCAGCACCAGCTCAGACACGGTGTACTCGGCGGGCTTTTGCAAGGTAAGATGTTTTAATAAAAGAGAACACGGTGTTAAGCACTTCTTATGCAGTAGAACATAAAGGTATCAAAAACAATAGTGGATTATCACGTGTATAGAATTTACTGTAAGTGAATGTACTTTCTATTCGCTAAGTTTCGAAAACCAATGCTACAAATCGATGGTGACATTTCGAAGCTCCAGTCTTTGCTATTTCAGCGAAGGAGTGAAAGGTTACTTTCTGTAACACTGAGCCTCTACCTACAGAAATCAATACTTGTGAGGCTCACTCCAACTGGAGCGTTTCGTCACCTGTATTTGCAATGGTGTTCTGTCAACCTCAGTCACGTATTCGCGATATATCAGTGCTTTCCTTTTTTTAAAAAATGGTTCCTTTGAAAGTAGACAGTGTTCTCTTTGTGGATGCGGTTTGCTGGCCATTCGCTTTCATTACCTCGCGTCACAAGTTTCGCCCCCGCGATGGCGTCGCGTGTCAGAACGATCGGCCGCGTGTTTGCCCAGGCCCGCGATGTGGGATGCGGGATGCGGGATGTGGCCGGTAGGCGCCGCGACCGCGACACGCTGTTGCGGCTTCCGCCGGCCGGATCGGCGCGTTAAAGCTCCGCGGAAATCGCCGGCCGCCCACACATCACATCACTGCGCCCGTGTCCGCTGTCCGGGCTGCCCGCTTCTTCAAACCCTTCACACGGATTACAGCTCTGTCCAGTGGAGGTCCGTAGTTAACAACTGCCAAATACACAGTGTCTACGTGCATAGCCTACCAGTAAAAATTCGATACGTAACAGGTTTACGTTAATTTCCTGTCTTCACTCTTTTTCTCTTTATTGCACAGGTTTGTGATCCCTGCAACTTTTTCCCCAATCTGTACAAGTCTCTTTACCCCCTCATCCTCCATACCTTGGCCTCACCAATGAACTTCCTTCTTCCCCTCATTGTTTTATCTTTCCATTTTACAAATAAGGCGATGCGTTCTGGTGGTTAGGGCAAGAGCATGAATTATTTATCGTAGCGTTCCACTTGCGCTGGCTTCTGTAAGTTGCTCCCCATACGAGGGGCACTCACAGATATTTGATTATCAAGTCAACAAAATATTTAGGCAATTATATTTTTGTTTATATGCAGAAACAAATCACAATTCCTCGTACTCATTAAAATTCCCGCGACATAATGCCGTTTTACGCCGCTAGAGGAACGAAACCAACATGGTGCTGCCCATCAATAGGGTGATGTATCGTTATCATTATCTCCTTTCAAGGGTTAGGTGTTGTAATCACTTTTGTCTATCATCCATCCATCTCTTAGGAGGTCTACACAATTCTCTCTTTCCAGGCGACCGATAATTTATTATCGTTTTGGCAATCTGTTTTCTATCATTCTATCATCATAGCCCTCCCATTTCATTCTATTCTGTATTGTCATTAACGGAAATGATTTTTAAATCTGATCTTATTGTTTCATTCCTTATTTTATCCATTTTATCACAGCCTCTTACCTATCTCATAAAATTCATCTTTGCTGCTTGTATACACCATTTTTCTTTTTCTGTTACCGGTGGTGTATCGCCTGCTAATTCGTCTTTGGCGGCTGTGGAAATGCTGTAACCCTGTCGGGGCAATCCAGATGACTTCTTTATCCGTTTGGTTTGGCCTGCCACAGTTCTAGCATCTCCGCTCGATTCAGGGGATAACAAAGTGTGCCGCGAATGCTGACCTGTTCCTGCAAATAAAGTAACAGCTGATAACGTAACTTTATTTTCTCGAGGTAGTAATTATAAATTTGACTATCCGTCACATATCATTCCCGGCCAATAAGACTCTTCAACAGCCACAAAACAAAAGCTTTCTTTCACTCTCACTGGGTGAGAACATTCGAAGTTAACCAGTTTCTCTCACTAGCTTCTATTTTCTAAGCTTGAGATACTTTACTCTTTAGTGTTCGTACGTTTCTCTTACACAATACTGTAAAACAGTCTAAATATCTGTCACTGGAAACTTCAGCCAATTTCCCTTAAAGCCTCACCGCAGCCTTTTGTTTGCATTCTGTCTGACTATTTATGTCGTTATTCTTACAGGTTTTATCCACTTGCCACATCTTTAATGAATCAGGTGATACATTTTCATCTAACGTGACAACCGCACTTTATTCCACACGTTGCCTCTACTATCACCAAAAAAGCCATTTATTTTACGTTAGCCACCTTCTGAAATTTCCAACTGCCGTATTTTCTAAATTCTATCTATTGTCGAACTCTTTTGTTGTCTATAGTCCCTCACAAGTGACAACCATTCTGATTCGCTTACCTCCTCGGATTCTTTACGGATCTTCACCATCAACCATGACCGAGTTATTTGCAAAAAAAAAAAAAAGAAAAAAAAGCCAAAGAACTCAGAGTATTGTTATTGTGGTCTTCAGTCCAAAGACTACTTTGATGCGACTCATCCCGCTATTCTATCTCGTGGAAGAATTTTAGCTCCGAATAACTACTACAATTAACACCCTATTGAACGTACAATATTCGTCTCTTGCTCTCACCCTGCAATTTTTACCGCTCCCCTCCCCTCCCAGGACCACACACACACACACACACACACACATTTCTCCCCAATACTAAATTGATGATTCCTTGATGTCTGAGAATGAGTTATATTAACGAATCCCTCCTTTTAGTCAAATGATACAACATTTTTTTTATCTCCAATTTATTCAGTACCTTGTCGTTAGTCACACAATATACCTTCTAATCTTCAGCATTTTTCTGTAGCGTCACCTTCCAATAGCTTATATTCTCCCTACACACCAGACAAATACTTTGTGAAAAAGACTTACAAACACTTACATTTACATGCGCTATTAAAAATTGTTCTTCTTCAGAAACGCTTTTCTTGCCTTTGCCGTTTACATCCTCCATACTTCGGGCATCATCAGTTATTTTATTGTTCACGTTGTAAAAGTCTTGCAATACTTTTAGTGTGCCATTTCCTAATGTAATTCCGTCAGCACCGCCTGACGTAACTCGACTACATACCCTTATCCTTGTTTTGCTTTTGTTAACGTTCATCTTATATCCGCCGTTCAAGACACGATCCATTCGGCTCAGCTGCATTCCTAAATCCTTTGCTGTCTTTGACATCTTTACAACACCGTCAGCAAACCTCAAAGTTTTTATTTCTTCTTTGCGGACTTTAATTCCTTCTCCAAATATTTCTTTGGCTTCCTTTACTGTATGCCCAATGTACAGTCCCCATACTAGCATCAAATCAGCAGACCGTTTCGCGTACGTAATCATTTGTGGTGCAAGCGGAGTTATTTTATTTGTCTGTAATTTAGGTGCCGCATTTCCATTTAGTCTCGATTGCGGTCAGTATCCTGCATCGTATTGAGTTCCTCGTGTTTATCTGATAATAGCCAAAGAAGCATTACAGTCATTAGTTTGTCTCTTCAGTATTATATGCTATACTCCAGTGTGATTTGCCCGTCTCAAGTGTTGTGCAGCGATTACGCACGCCTCCTCACAGAGGCGTGTGTCTGGACCCTGCAGTTTCTCCTGAAGATGAGAACGGTGGGGGTCGCTGCAACTGCGAATACTGGCGAGACGTAAGCTGGCAGCAGCGTCGCATGACTACTGTTCTGTCCACGGGGAGGCGGGCGAAGGACAGCAGGCCAGCGGGCGCCCGCGGGTAGTAGGTGTCTGCTGCAGCGGGTTCCCGAGGGTAGCAGGTGTCTGCTGCAGCAGAGCGCCGGGGCGCTGCCAGCCAAGACGCCGCTGCCCGCTGTCTGCACGACTCAGGTCACGCGGTGGCCTCAACCGGCGTATACGCTGTACATAACCCAATAGTATCTTTGTGATTTTTAATGTGTAAATGTTATGTATATGCTGTTAACCAAAGAAATTGGCATAGAAATAACCATAAAAAACCAGCATTATTTGGTTTTGTAAAATACAGTGTGTTTTATTTACTTAACCGTGTTTTATTTGAACGTTATCCTACTTCCACATTACTATAGACAAACATGAAACTACGAAACTGTAGTAAAGCTGTCTTCCTTTTTCCTATGATTCATCTAATACCAGGTGTGCAAAAAGAACAAATAGAAACAAAGCCTTGTGAGATACCTGGAGAGTACTCAGTATTGTAGAACACTCAGTATAATGTCGTTTATTGAAACTGAACTACACTTCTCGAACAATCACTATATACACACAAAAACAAATAACTTGTAGACGACCATTCATCAGGAGCGTCGGTGAGGTGCGCCAGAGCTGGTCCTAGCTCGGCGAGGAACTGGCTGTACTGCTGCTGCGCTGGCCTTATAAAGCCGGTGGAGCCTGGCGGAGTACTCCAACTTTCCCTGTATCTGTGAGGCGACTTCTGCAGTAAAAGGTTCGCATTAGTCTCTAGCAAGTTCTGTTTGTTTTGAAGAAATGTTTTCCTCTTGCTTTCGCCTGCAAGTGCTTGTATATGTTATATCGTGCACCGGTGTGTCTTGAGTGTAGTCTGCCTGGCAGGGGTCGTTTGTGGCAGACGTAACAATACCAACAAATACTTTTATTGAAATAAAGTGAACAAAATGCAATTTACTGTAAAAGCTTCCATCAATGGATTATGATAAAAAATGGCTCTAAGCACAATGGGACTTAACATCTGAGGTCATCACTCTCCTAGACTTGGAACTATTGAAACCTAAGTAATCTAAGGACATCACACACACCATGCCAGAGGCAGGATTCGAGCCTGCAACAGTAGCAGCAGCGCGGTTCCGAACTGAAGCACCTGGAACCGCTCGGCCACATCGGCCGGCTGGATTTTGATGAATACATCACTCAGATGGGGGCTTCCATTGTTGATACACTGATTGAACCTCCCTCGGAAGTTTTCCACGACTCTGCGAGTCATCTCGGGTTGAATGGCAGCAACCGCATTTGTTATTGCTTTCTTAAGAGCTTCTAGGGCTATGAGGCAATACTGAAACGTCTTGGACGTTAGATGACTCCACAGGAAAAAGTCGCGAGGTGACAAGTCGGGTGAGCGTGGAGGCAACACGATATCATCTCGGAAGGACACAACGTGCCTAGGAAACAAATCTATCAGGATTTTAAGTGAAGGACAAGGTGTGTGGGGTGTTGCACTATATCCCTAAAGCCCAAAGTTTTCCGCACCCTGTTCATAAATAATATCACGCACCTTTTGGCCGGAGAAAATTTTGCAACGTCGCACAATAACGGTTGCTATTCACTGTAACTGTCACACCGTCTCCTTAAGGGAAGTAGGGACCCAACACACCAGACGATAACAATTGGACATCACACTGTTACTTTCTGCCTATGAAGTGGCCACTGCTGATAATTTCGGGGGTTGTTTTCAGACCAGTATATGAAATTTTGTTTATTTACTGCACTAGAAAGATGAAAATTGGTTTCGTCTGTAAAGAGATTAAGATCTGTCCAGCGCACTTTTCGAAGAATGTCTTGGAATAATCTCGTTTGGGTTTCAAAGTCCCTGTCACTCAATTCTTGAGTCATCACAGCCTTATAAGGATAAATCTTTAAATCTCGCTAAAGAATTCTGCGAGCACTTCGTTCCGATAAGTGTAGGGCTGTCGCGCGCTTTCGTGCTGAGCGCCGTGTAAATTACTGTACTGAATGCATTACTGAAGGCACATTTTCCGGTCCTGTTGCAAAGCGATGGCGGCCAGGAGGTATCGGTTTTAAAGCAGAACCCTTCTCTAAAATAACGGATCCGTACGTAAATCATTTTCTTATGCCTAACAGGGTCATATTGACCAAGCGCAAAGTGGACGCGGAAATATAGCTCCGTTGCTATTGGTGATCCGCGATTTTTAATGAACTCCTTGACTACGTAGGCACGATGCTTACCTGATAAAGCCGCGGCTGGCACTGACAATGGTACATGCATAGCAACTGAATCACACAACTCGCACCACTCTACACCATTCCTTCGCATAGCTGTGTGGTTTCAAAATTTAGCGGACCCTATTCAATTGTAATTCTGTCAGAGACAGCAAAGGACTTGGAAGAGCAGTTGAATGGAATGGACAGTGTCTTTAAAGGAGGTTATAAGATGAACATCAACAAAAGCAAAACAAGGATAATGGAATATAGTCAAATTAAGTCGGGTGATGCTGAGGGAATTAGTTTAGGAAATGAGACACTTAAAGTGGTAAAGGAGTTTTGCTATTTGGGGAGCAAAATAACTATGATGGTCGAAGTAGGATATAAAATGTAGACTGGCAATGGCAAGGGAAGCGTTTCTGAAGAAGAGCAATTTGTTAACATCGAGTATAGATTTAAGTGTCAGGAAGTCGTTTCTGAAAGTATTTGTATGGGGTGTAGCCATGTATGGAAGTGAAACATGAACGATAAATAGTTTGGACAAGAAGCGAATAGAAGCTTTCGAAATGTGGTGCTACAGAAGAATGCTGAAGATTAGATGGGTAGATCACATAACTAATGAGGAAGTATTGAATAGGATTGGGGAAAAGAGAAGTTTGTGGCACAACTTGACCAGAAGACATGTTCTGAGGCATCAAGGGATCACCAATTTAGTACTGGAGGGCAGCGTGGAGGGTAAAAATCGTAGAGGGAGACCAAAAGATGAATACACTAAGCAGATTCAGAACGATGTAGGTTGCAGTAGGTACTGGGAGATGAAGAAGCTTGCACAGGACAGAGTAGCATGGAGAGCTGCATCAAACTAGTCTCAGGACTGAAGACCACAACAACAACAACATTCAAGTCCAGTTACGTATTACGTAAAACAGTTTTTTTTATTTTTATTTACTTTTATATTTGATAAATTAAGGTCATGTTCCCTTTTATTACATCTTAACAAGCCATCTTTCACATAATTCTACCAACATAATTGAACATTTGAAAAAACTCATACACGAAACTCTGTCAGTTGCTAAGACGAATCCTTCAATTTTGATACGAGTTTCAAAAATAAAGGGTGATCCTCAGCCACCTTCCAAATTCAGTACCAAAAAGTTCACTCTTAACAAATAAGGGTGACAGACATAGTAAGCAGAGTGAACAAATTATTAGTCATACCCCACACCCAAAAGACACCACGCTAATATCGGATAACACAGACTCCAGCCTTGATACTGGACACACTTTTGCGAGGAAGGGCGCCCATAAGTTTGTTTAGGTATGCCATGTCCAGCTGAAGCCACTCACACAGGGGTCGGAAAAAAATATGGGAACGTCGCAAGAATTGCGTGATTGAACATAATCGCATATTCTAGCCAAACCTGCACTTTGCACTGTTGTATGTGTCTTCGAACGGGTCCTGCGAAATGTCCTCAGTACGTTGCAAATGTCAGTCAAGACTGTTCTACGTAGTGGTGAGTACATTATTTCGAAGTTAACTGAGTTCGAGCATGGGCAAATTATTTGTGCTTGTGTGGTGGGTGCTTCCGTAACCTAGGTAGTCGAAGAACATGCTGTTTCAAAAGGCAGCGTATCAAAGATTTACATCAAATATAGGAAAAGCGGAAAAACATCATCCACTAAACCACAACACGGACGAATGTGTGTGCTGACTGATCGTGACAAACAGTCATTCAAGGGGATTGTAACGAAAAGCAGCTGCAAAAGTTGCTGTAGATCCGAATGTCGCACTCCCGAATAGTGTCAGCACGAAGGCAACACGAAGGGGCCTCCATAAGCCGGATCTTGCACAGCGAGACGGGATTCCGAAACTGCTCATCAGTTATGTAAAGGGCCGTGGTGCCGAAGCGATAAAACCTGGACTACAGATAAATGGAAGAAAGTCATTTGATCAGGTGAGTCATGTTTCACACTGTTTACAACTTCTTGCCGAGTTTACGTACAGAGAAAGAAATATTGCAGGGGTTCGGTGATGTTTTGGGCAGCCATATCGTAGTATTCTATGGGACCCTTGGTTGCACTGAAGCAACGCATTACTGCCAAGGATTGTGTGACGATATTTGCTGATCAGCTCCATATCGTGGAACAATATTTGCCCCTCAGTGGTGATGCTGTGTTCTATGTAAGACAAGCTCACGACTGGTTTTGTGAGCACGAGACGAATTGTCGCATCTCCTCTGGCCATCACTATCAGTAGCTCTCAATATTATTGGGCCTTTCTGGTCTACAATGGAGAAATGAGTGAGTGATCGCTATTCACCTCCATCATCGATACCTGAACTTTCCACTGTTTTCCAGATAGTATGGTATAACAATCGCGTGAAAACCATACAACCCCTATCTTTGTAAATTTCGAGGCCAGTGGAAGCTATTTTGAATTCCAACGGTTTTTCTACACCGTAGTAGTCTTGGTAATGTGCTTTTTTATGTGATTCCCTGTTTTTGTCCAACTCCTGTGTATGACTGGATCCCGTAGAGCTGCAACTGCGAGAGGTTGAGTGCAACGTTTCACTTGCTGCTCAGACGAGTTCCAGACATTTCTGTGCGATTAATATCGGGTGTTTTATGAGGCCAGGGCGCTCGGAAAACCAGGGATGTAACTTTGAATTACTGTGAACACGGTTGGAAGATGGGAATCCCTACAGCCTGCTTGTCAGGAGTATGTCGAAGAAAGTGCAGCACTTAGTGGTCGAAAATATTGAAATAAAAATCCAAGTTCATGTTCACGGTAACCTGATGTATGGGCCCATACCGGCAACGTCACTGAAGAACCTCCAACCTGTGCTGTGACCTTTAGACGCTGTGGCTTAAAGGCCTTCGTGGGCCGTCGCTGCACTCGACGCTTTCCATAACCTGAAAAGAGATAAAATCATGACTTGTCCGACCACCCCACTCGCCTCCAGTCAGCTGTTATCCACTTTCTGTGTTGTTTCGTCCACTGTAGACGTACAACTTCACGTTCTGCTGTCAGGAATGGCATTCTGCGAGATATCCAATTAAAAATACCCATCACATGCAGTTCCCTTCGCATTGACCGCTCAGAAACTAAGATGGACCGACGTTCACTGAAAACAGGAATTCGTGATGAGTTTTCAACCGATTTTCGTTGACAAGTCGAGACACTCTTTCCTGGATCCTGTCAGTTAAGACACTTTTATCAGCAGTGTCACATTGCTACCCGTAGTACACCATTCCTTGAAGAGACAGTGTACGGTCCACGTCGATACATCAAAACATCGTGCAGCTTCATTCAGAGTGTGGTTACGGACACGTTTAGGAACGGTAGCTCCTTTCTCATATTCTGTCTCGTAGCCACTCCAGCACATTTTACTGTGTTCATTCCATGGCGCCAACTAGTGCGTATACCAATTCATCCCCATGACTTTTGCCAGATATGGAAAGTAAGACGACCATCCGTTAACAGTACCCTCAACGGCGTCCCGAAGTTACAAGAGTGCTGTTTTAAGGAGATGACTAATATTTGTCCGGTGCAGTCGTATTAGGTATTAATTATAACTCTATCTTATTTTACTGTATTTCACAAAATTATAACTTTCATGACGCCTTAATATCTCGGCTCTAACAAAATTCTGGCAACCTGAAGTTATCGTTTTAAGAAGGTCATATAGGGAACACCGATAGAAGCTATGAAAAATCATTTCCATTGGTAGCGGTCATGTATGTTTGAGGTGTGCTGATCTGTTTGACAGTGTTTGTGTTCTTTGCTGAGGAAGGCTTTGGGCGAAAGTTATTAATGTATAACAGTCTGTTCTTTGTGCTTGTCTGCAAGTCAGTGGGTCATCTCTGTGGTGAGAATCAATCCAACCTTTTCCTAATATTGTTGATTCCAACCTGGAATTTCCATCACCTGATTTTTTTTTATTTTATTTACCAGTTTATTTCATAAACTATAATCCTCAGAACCAAAAAATTTATCTACGTGTGGGAGATGTAATATATCATACGCTTATTGGTACTTACAGAAACAATTGTCTAAGGATACTTACACGCTATCAATCATCATCATATCGGAAATGACCATTATATCTCCCATTAGCTGCTATAAGTTCACACATGCTTTAAAATTCCTAACCTCTAAAATATTTGTAATCCAACATAAGTTGAAACTGTCACGGCCGTAATTTAATTCTTAATTCATTATAGAAGACAAAACCTATAAAACAGTCATGATCACAAAAATAGCAACGGCGAACATGTTATCAGAATGTGATTAACACTTAACCATATCTCCAGCGCCATATGTATACCAAACGTTTCTGTAATTGACACGTAGCTAATATTTCTCGTAAAACGAATAAGTAGCAACGGCATCAGTATTTCGAATGTGTTCAGTTCAAATCTACACCTAAATCATATTGTGCAACACACTTCACGTCCAACAACATTTGGCAGGGTACAAGAAATCTATGTAGCAAAGACAATCAACATTTAGGTATCGATCTTTCAAAGAAATCCATAACTTGTTAGCAACTTCATTACTTCAAAGCTCATAAGGCAATTTAAAAAATATTATAACAACGCCAAAGTAAGGAATACATCACACATTTTAAACATAGGAAATACATAATTAAAGTAGTGAGACTAACGAGTGTGAAGATAAAATATTTACAACATTTAAATTCAGTTAAACAATTCTTAAGATTGAAATTGTGCTTGACAACATACAAAACATCTGAAAGTTTCCCATGTTATTACCGCTTATGACTTGTGATTAGCTAATGTAATGCTCAAAAACTTACGTTGATCGCAAGTTGTCAAGAAAGGGAAACATGCGAGATGTTTTAAATCTACGACACAAATAAACTGTAAAAGTTCTGAACAACCACGGTTCCCCAAATACCAAGTAGAAACAAAAAACTAATATGGTATCTACGATAGTTACATAGTACATTAGACGTTTCATTAATTTTAAAATTTAATTTCACTATTAATGTGCTTACCACTCAAATTAGGAGAACAAATTTCGAAAACTCTGAATTATATGTAATTATGTATAACAACTTCTTTAGATCAATTTGGACTAGCAGTTTCCTGGTGTTAAGTACCTAATTATGACTATACATTAAGACGTTAAACTAACTAATATATTTAAATGTGATCAGTCGTTAGTAAACCTTTTGTTGGACTGTGAGAAAAGTAATTTTGTTGTTACAACGAGGAGCTGATACAACAAAGGCAAAAAAGTTTGTTTAAATATAGCAGTTGTATACCAGGTTGTGAAAGATTTGTGTTGAAAAGGAATGTAGTGAGTCTTCGTTTGCAAAGACTGAATAAGACGACAATTACAATTACATTAGCATACATTCCTGGATGAAACAACCAACAGATAAGACAGTTACTGGGTAGTTAGGGGACAATGCCAATTGATAGGCGTGAAGTGGAGGCTTTCCACCACACTTAATCTTCTGTTATGGCTGATGTGAAATAAAGATGAGTTTAGAAATACTAAGTTACAACAACTCAACTTAGGATTTCTTTTTTTCGCAACTGGAGACATTCAACTCATTCAAGTGCGTACCTGAATAATAGGAAAACATTCATCAGACATATGGTACAGTAACAGTAAGTTTATATTGTCAAATAATTAAAATAGACTGATCTTCAGTAAATAGGTAATACATTACTGAAAATACATTTCGGATGCTAACAAAACGCACACGAGGGAAATATTAAAATGGCCTAACTAAATCCAGCATCATTACTTAAAGAAACACGGCATACCAGATCCAAGTGTATCTGGGAAACAGAAGTATTTACAAGTAATTCATTACTATTTTTAGCAGAAAATATTATTTACACCACATCAAAATAAATAACAGCTTATGTTAACATTTGCATATTGCATTAATCCGTACAGAAAGTAATCTAGAAAGATACGAAAGAACTATATAATCTACGATGCTTTCATTTCATAGGTTAGCAGTTGCAAATGAATTCCGCGTATTGAACAAGCCGTGACATAAAGGATTTCCAGATTGAAGATGAAGTGGGTATATGTAATTTAATATCCCTATTTTACAATACCTGCTGCACCCAATCATGGTGATAAACTGATTGCTGTAAGGTTAGTTTCCTCTAACGTCGGGAAAATCAGAGATATTGGAGCTCAAAAGGAGCTTTACTAACAATCATTCTTCCCAGATGTCCATGAATGGACAGGAGAGTGCCCTACGCCACACACCGTCAGGTGTATTGCGGAATACATATGTAGATGTAGAAAGGAGATACCAAACAACGTTGTCATCTATTCAGCCAGTTTAACGTGCACACAGTAAAACAGGCCCTATAAAATTTGTAGCTACTGTTACACAAAATAAGCAGTCTTGCATATGCGGATGACTTAGTTGTGATGGCAGATTCGATTGAAAGTTTGCAAAGTAATATTTCAGAGCTAGATCAGAAATGTAAGGACTATGGTATGAAGATTAGAGTCTCCAAAACGAAAGTAGTGTCAGTGGGAAAGAAATATAAACGGATTGAATGCCAAGTTAGAACAGGTGGACGGTTTCAAGTACTTAGGTTGCATATTCTCACAGGAAGGCAATATAGTGAAAGAACTGGAAGCGAGGTGTAGCAAAGCTAATGTAGTGAGCGCTCAGCTACAATCTACTCTCTTCTGCAAGAAGGAAGTCAGTACCAAGACTAAGTTATCTGTGCACCGTTCAATCTTTCGACCAACTTTGTTGTATGGGAGCGAGTGCTGGGTGGATTTAGGTTACCTTATCAACAAGGTTGAGGTTACGGATACGAAAGTAGCTAGGATGATTGCAGGTACTAGTAGCTGGGAACAATGACAGGAGGGTGTTCACAATGAGGAAATCAAAGAAAAACTGGGAATGAACTCTATAGATGTAGGAAGGTTACCGAAGAGACTCATGGGTTCAGCAGTAGAGGGTAGGAGGAGTCGGGGCAGACCAAGGTGAAGGTGCATGGATTCGGTTAAGAATGATTCTGAAGTAATAGGTTTAACAACAGAAGAGGCACCAATGTTAGCACTGAATAGGGGATCATGGAGGAATTTTATAAGGGGGCTTTGCTCCAGACTGAACACTGAAAGGCATAATCAGTCTTAAATGATGGCAATGATGACTGTATTTAAGATCTGGATAAAGATTGCCTTTATTTGGTCACAAAATTTTCATCTTTCCCTTACATGATAACCTTACATATTTAACAAGACTTAACGTGTTACTACTATACTAAATGGTACAAATGAAATAACTTAATTTTTTTATTCAGAAATGTATTAAAGAAGGAAATTTTGTTCATATATACAGATGAAATAAAGTAAAATAAAAATATCGACATAGTAAAACGTAGCAGTAAATTGCTTTTTTACATGCGTACGTGGTATGCAAGGATGTAAAAATAAAGAAAATATGTATAATGTTCCCCATGGCACTGAATTAGATTTTAGATGCCTAAAATCGCATTGTATCTGAGTAAAACAGAGAGCAAAAATTTCTAAAATTTTACCAGCTTTTTAAAATTTTTAGAGTATGTAGTATGCAGAAAACTTAAATATACATACACACAAGGACTAATGATGGCCACCTGCTTAACAATGTGTTGGTTCACTTTGGAGACGCAATACTCCACGAATCTGCGTGGCACGGACTTGATATGTTCTTGGTAGCTTTCCTGAGGTATATATTGTAACATTTATATTAGATAACAGGTATCTGGGATTGTGTGAGATTGTGCAGTACCCAGTAAGGCCTACTCTCTACATAGGAGGACAACATGGTTCATAATGATGTAGAGTCTCCAATGTGGCACCTGCGTGACGCAGATACCCTAGAAACTTGTGATTGGGGCGTTAGGCCCCAATATTTGTAACAAAACGAAATTTCCGCGACTGATATTGGCTGACGCAGAGGCTCCCCCGTTTAGGCAGGCCTGAAGGTCGAGCAGGTAGTGGCAGTTCGGCAGAGGGGCCCACTGTAAAGGGACATATCAGTAGTAATCGTTGCCAGTTATGTTAATTATTGCATGTCAAAAACATTCGAAAATAAGGGCCACTACAAATGGACGTATCGATGGAGGCTCTCGTCAGTTTTAGAAATATCGTTAAAAACAATGTTCATAATTCCATAGTCGCTGGTCGATCGATTGTGCGATTGTGTAAAGGTTGTCGAAAGTAAATAAAGTGCCGAATATATTTAAAGTGTAATCTGCGTACGATTGCTGACTGAAATTGATGCGCGGTGTCATGCATCATGTTAAATGTACTGTAGCTGCGATGTGAATAACCGAAAGAATCATTAAATGGCATCCCTTTAAAAAATCAAATTGCGTGTTCGTTACTGAAATTCAAGCACAGGGCGGAGCGCGGGAAATTGCTGATTTTGGGAATGAAATAAAATAGTAATGAACACTTTGAAACTTACATTTTTATTTTTCTCATATTGGACAATAATGTAAGTTTAGATTTACACGGTTTAAACAGTATATCTGGCAAATATTTACCTTCACAATCCATAAACTGCCGCAGTCATTTTTTGAAATTCTCATGCACTCTTGCAAGCATGTCTTCCGGTATTCTTGCAATTTCAGCCTTAATATCGTTCTTTAGGTTTTCCAAGACGTTGGGACGGTTGTAGTACACCTTTGACTTCAGGTACCCCAAAGAAAAAATCTCATGGTGCTAAGTACGGCGATCGTGCCGGCCAGTTCAGATCTCCCATGCGAGATATAAGCCTTCCAGGAAACGTTTACCTCAAAAAATTATTGGTAATGCACGCTGAGTGTGCAGTGGCGCAGTCTTGTTGAAACCAGGTATCCTGCAATTGCATTGCCTCAAAAGCCGGCTGGAAAACTCTTGCAGCATAGTTAAGTAACGATCGGAATTCACAGATAACCACTACTATTTTCCTGGAAAAAGTAAGGACCAAAGATTCCTACTCCTGATATGGCGCACTACACAGTCACACGGTCTGAGTGCAGGGGTCTCTGGTGAATCTGCGTGGGCTTCGTGTCGCTCCTGTACCGCATATTCTGTTTGTTTACACACCCACTGAGGTGAAAATGTGCTCACCAGAAAAGAACACATTTGCATCACGGGGTATGGTTGCAAGTAAGTCTTCACAAAATGCTCTTCGTGTTATATAATCCCGCACTGGCAATTGCTGGACCACGCACATTTTATACGGGTGAAAATGCAGTTCATTATGAAGAATCCGGTGGAGAGAACGTCCTAAAATGCCAAGAAGAATGCATGTTTCCGAGTTGAGCGTCTCGAAGATTGCATTGCTGCTGCTCTATTTCGTTCCACATTTTACGGTGTTGTTACGCTTCTCTCAGATCCTCTTCGTACAGATGATACATGCCCTGTTGTTCTGAATGCATTTACCCAATTTAAAATTGATTGCCGGTCAGGAACACGCCCGCATGGGGTTACTGAAAATCTCAAACGAAAAGCACGCTGCACTGCAATGATCGAGTGGGAATTCGAGAAATACACTTCAACACAAAATCAGCGCTCCTCACATGTCCACTGCATTATCGCAACTGAACAACTATTGAATACCAACCTCCTGTCGGTCACTATAAATCGCGGGGACTCTGCCCTCTATTTGACAAACAGTGTCGCCACAACGTGAATACTAGAAAAGCAATTTACCACACTCCACCCTGTAGTGAAGGATTTCTTCCAAATATCACCATAACAGCACTACTTCCGCCAAATCTGTACGAGACAACCAGCGACTCTGTCTCTGAAGACGCAAGGTGACTTTCATAAAAACTGCGTCATGTGATTACTTATACATCTCCAAGGACAATCTTGCGTGCACCGTCACTATATTAAAACTAGAGGCCGGGTCATGTCTTGTCAAACCAAGGAAAACACTGTAATCTGTCCCAGATGCCTACACACAGGCTACCCATTTCCCTTATATTACGAGCCTGCGGTTCGTGGCTGCGGATCTGGCAACCAACAGCGGCTCGGATGTGTCCCATCTGGTTCAGATAAGAACTATTTGGTTATCGAGATGTCAACGAGAGTTCCCTATGATACCCTATGAACGACCTTAGCACGTTTTTGGCTTTGTATCACTGACAATTATCTTGATATAGGGGAAAACTCCAAGCACAAATGGATTCAGGTGGTCCGCTACGATGTTAATGTAGTCATGGATATCATGACCGCTACAATGTTAATGCAGTCGTAGCTGTCAAGGCCCCGTAAGTTACGACGTCAAGTCCTAAGGACGCTCAGATGACTGTAAGAGGTTGCCCATCAGCCTTTACACGTGGAGTGGCGCATGTTTCGATCATTCGTTCACCTGGATGACGGTGTATCAGGCGCAACAAGAAACATCACTCGTTCGAGCAGTATCCACTTTTTCAATAATCCACGGTCCACTCTCTATGATCCCTCGCCTGTGCATAAGTACCAAACCTGTCTAGCTGATGTCATGTTTTTTCAGACTGGGTAGCAAAGTGAAATATTTAATATAGGAAAAAAGATCTCATTTACGTAGGTTGCGATAAATCACAGGGCATCTTCACCGCTCACTGCCTGCGCAGACGAAAGTGAACTGGTATCGCACAGTAGGACGTATCTCACATTGTCTGAAATAATGCGATACGGAGTACTTATGTGAAACCTGATGTGCCCTCGGGACATCCGTTCCCATCCCACTGAAATTACAAAAAAATTAACATTGCTTGCGCGTTCCAAGGCAGAAGGGATACGCAGTCAGAGCAATGACGTGTCAAAGTAAGCAAATTCCATTGATGTCACTTAAAACACGAACACGTGGAATGAGTCATACAGTAGCAAACGCATAAAATTACAGATAGAAATATACACTCAATTAATGAACTAAATAGGAAATAGACGCAAGAACTACAGCTATAAAGATGTTGTGCGGAGCGAATGAAGCAGCAACTAAGACAAAAAAAATGACACAGCATGTAAGCACCGACAGATAGAACGAAGGAGAAAGAGATCTATTTTTTCATACACTACTAATCAATTCGGCTCTTAATTGCATCATATGCGTCGTGCAGGGGAATCACTTTATTAACAGTCTGAATATATTGTGCAACTATTTGGGACCATTTCTTATCCTAGCGCCAATAATACATTCTTCAGTACTCATTAAAAAGAACCTATGAAAACTGTGGCAACAGTCCTGTCAGTCCAAATAAATGCGTTAATAGAGTATATAAAAATGGAATTCTTCAGTTACAAGTGTAATTCAAAAATCAAGTGGAGTTGATTTTAAGCGAGTGCCATGAGCTACAGTTGATTTGACGTATGACATTCGTAACAAGATACTGGTTCTGATGATGACTCATTAGAGTTAACTGTCACAAATCCACCATAAGCGTTCAAGATATTTGTCAAAAGTGTGCTTGAAATAGTTCGAGTGCTGCAATTTTACCGTGTCGAATTTCATTGAACATATTGTTTTTAATGGATAGAAATCTTGAGACGTAGACATAGCTTCGCAGATACTCCAAAGGACTGTTATGGGACCATAACTGTTCACAACATATGCAAATGACTTAGTGGGTAACATGAGGAGCTAAATGAGGATACTCGTAATGATGTTACTGCAACAGCGATATCTCAACGCTACAAAATACAAGATGACCTACGGAGGATTCACGCTTGGTGCAAGAATTGGTGCGTTGTCCCTCAACATAAACAAACGAAACGTACCGTGCGTAAATAAGTGGAAAGCACTGTTATTGTTTGACTACACCACTGACGGCTAAGCAGGCAAATCAGTCACATCCATTAAGTATCTTTGAGGATCCATCCAAATTGTTTAAAAGTACAATTACCACATAACACTGATAGCAGGAAATTCATACGCCAGGATGAGATACACTGGAAGAACTCTTAAGTAGTGCTCCCACAAATTAGGTAGCCTCCAAAGCCTTCATTCTACCGAGTATTGAATACTGTTCATGAGTGTGGAATCCTTACCGGATAGAAAACAGTATATTTGTCACAGGTTCATTAAAAAGGGTGAAAGCCTCCAGAGATCCTCATTCAGCTTCAGTGACAGACCGTACAACGTAGTCGTTTTTTATCACGGAAAAGTCTAGTCAAAATGTCGAGAAAGTACGTTCTTACAAGAATCTACCAATATAGTTAGTTTCGTGAAAAGACAAGAAATTATAAACAGAGAGACTCCAGTTCTTATGGAGATTTACCAGGAGTGGCTCTTTCCTTGCACCACTCGTGACTGGAAGAGGGAAGCAGGGTAACGAGAGTGTTTCGCCAAGTGCCCATCGCCTACACCCTGAGGTGGTTTGCTGGATAAAGATTTAAATTTGGACGTGAAAAATTCTTAGTATTCAAATGTGACAAAATAACCTGTCGACAATTAAAGAATCTCCCAAAAGTTAAAAAAAACAGTTAAGTACCATAACTGGTATAAAGAATAGTTGTTTTTAAAATGAGTGATTTTGCTAGATCTGAAAAAGTATGACGGTCGCTCCCAGGGAAGGGCAGGAAATACTGGCTCCTGGCGAATATGCGACTCCAAGTATACACTGGAATACTACCGCCCTAACAGGACTGAGAATAAATTGACTAGAGCTAAACTGGAGAAGTATATAAAGAATAGCTGCAAGACATACGATCCAACATATGTTATGTTGTTCATGGTAATGGGAATTTACCTCAATGAAAAAAATTTCGTCGCATCTAAGAACTGACAACGTTAATTACTGTAAACAGCTGTCTGCGATCCGTAGCAATGTTAATTTTTTCCCTATATTATTGTAAACATACATCATACGCTGTATGAATTCACTTTTTTCTTTTCGTTTGCTTGTGACATTACGTGATTTGGTCATAATAAATCTCTTTGACACTCACCATACTAAATAAAAAAAGCGAAAACTACAAGGGAGTAGAAGATTGTATTTATACTGAGAAAGTATTAGTTATTTAACGAAAATACTATAGTTCCTTGAAGACGACCTTTTTTGAACAAACAATCCCATGTTAAGGTGCTACAAAATGTCAGCTGGTGGCCAACCTAGACAAAAACGTATTACTGATAGCGATCACCGTTTCAAGAAATCAAACATAATTCCTTCTCATGTGAATAAGGAACTGAACTTATGGGTGAATTCAGGTATCGGAAACTTTGTTTTTGGTATTTTTTACACTCACATGACTGTGGGTGATTCACAGATCTGCAGCTCAAATTATAGAGACAAAAGCTTTGGAATAAAATAAGAGTAGAATTTTTAACAACCAGACCAGCGGAAGAGGTGATGATGTTCAACCAAACATCCCTCGCCAGTAGATCGAACAGTAGGGAAATTTATCTGTGCAATCAATCTATAGATGACATATATTGCATCGAATATGGAAATATACAATTTTTTAAAAGTTTTCGGCTCTTGTCACTACATCAAGTTACATACTCATTCTTTAGATCTAGTTTCCTTTATGATGATAGATGTGTACCTAGTTTAGAAACTCAACAAGGAGTAACCATCGTCTGACTGATTCAAAGTTTGCAAGGAGACAAAACTGTGTATGTAACTAGACAAACAGGTCCGAACTAATGAGACTGTTCTCGTTCAACCACTGTCAATACGTTTGGTCCTACCACTGAACATGAAATGCCCCTCTCAAAATATCATATCCTTAGACATTCGTGATGAAGGTACATACGTCATGATAAATAAAGAAACAAATGGATGACACAACGAAATACACCAGAAAAACGTTTATTTGCTACATTGTGGAACAACGTATTCTTAAGTGCACTCACTACCTTCAGTAACTATTTTCACCTCTTACGTGGTTTATGAGTCCAAGAAAGACATCATCCAGCTGAAAAGAAGGGCATGCCATATGTGTATAGCAGGATTAAACCCATGGCGCGTGTTTTGCATATATTTCTAAAGCTTTTTTTTTTTTTTTTTAATATTAGCGGACTAAGGTGCCTGAAGCTCAGAGCGATTCTTGACCTGCAGAGTGACGAGTCAATAGCAATGCAGCGCAACATTAGATGCGTTTAAAAAAGGTTTGCATCACCCTCATTGCTTGAATAATTCGCATTTTTTAATCGGAAATCACTTTTTCAGTACTTTTTGACAACAGGAAACCGATATGGCTGTTGATATACTTTCCGGGATGTGAGGTCGTGGTCCAAGAACTTTTCTGCAACTTACGTTTCGTCCAGGACTGCGCTGGACTTCCTCAGAGGCGCTGCTCCGCTGAGTCTTGCCGACTGACTGGTCGGGTGTCTGAGAGCGACTTATATATTGTGAGAAAGGGGGGCGTGCTTCAGGTGACACGTAATGAGCAGTGATAATCCATAGCAAAGATAAGGTTGGCTAGCGATTACCACCTTGTCAAAGATAAAAATTGTTAGCAATTTTGTAGAGCCACTGTCCATATATCGCTAAGTTCCATAGCCTCCTCTTTCCTATTAAAATTATCGTGATGTTTATAAATGTCGATAGCTTCTCTATGTAGCCGTGGATAGTAATTTAACGTTGTAGATAAAACTTAGGTATCCGAAAGCTTCACTTGGTGGTTGCCTGGTTGAAGAGCATGTTCCGCTACAGCTGATTTTTCTTTTTTTCCAAGTCGACAAAGAATTTTATGCTCTTTCAGTCGCGTATTTTCCGGATACCGAAGTTTTATCTACAACGTTAAATTACTATCCACGACTATATAGAGAAGGTATTGAAATTTATAAACATCACGATAATTTTAATAGGAAAGAGGAGGCTATGAAACTTAGTGATATATGGACAGTGCGCCACAAAATTGCTAACAATTTTGCCCGCATCTCGTGGTCGTGCGGTAGCGTTCTCGCTTCCCGCGCCCGGTTTCCCGGGTTCGATTCCCGGCGGGGTCAGGGATTTTCTCTGCCTCGCGATGGCTGGGTGTTGTGTGTTGTCCTTAGGTTAGTTAGGTTTAAGTAGTTCTAAGTTCTAGGGGACTGATAACCATAGATGTTAAGTCCCATAGTGCTCAGAGCCATTGAACTATTGCTAACAATTTTTATCTTTGACAAGGTGGTAATCGATAGTCAAAATTACCTTTGCTACGGATTATCACTGCTCATCACGCGTCACCTGAACCACGTCCCCCTTTTCTCACAATATATAAGTCGCTCTCAGACACCCGACCAGTCAGTCGGCAAGACTCAGCGGAGCAGCGCCTCTGAGGAAGTCCAGCGCAGTCCTGGACGAAACGTAAGAAGCAGAAAAGTTCTTGGACCACGACCTCACATCCCGGAAAGTATATCAACAGCCATGTAAACCGTTCGTGAAAGCCTTCATTCTACAATCAGGAAACCGATACATATGGCCATTTGTACGATGGAGCTAAATGTAAACCTGCATCCTCAGTGTTGACGAGCGGAGCACAGGAAGTTGCTCCACGAAATGACGTACAGTACACCGATACCATCAGTATCACTCGGGAGAAACAAAACGTAGAGATCTGGCCCGTAATTGCTGACTGCAGTCAGCAGCAGATGCTGGCAAGAGGTCAGCACGTCGTGGTAAGCAGAAGACAATGTAATAGAAAGCCACGCTGCGATGTTGAAGACGACTGGGAGGCCTATGTCGATGCAGACTGATTACTTTATGCCGTGGTGCGCGAAATAGGGGGACAAGGAACTTTTGCAATGGACCTGAATCAGTGACGAAAGGTTCTCACCGACCAATGCAGAATTTGTCTGACGCCTGGTGGTTATCGTTCCAGGTTGTGGACAGGCCCAACATCGAAGTACTTCTCAGGCACGCAGCCCAGTGGTTTCTCTGGGGAGATGCGTCAGTCTTGTTTTGTGTCGGAATCATGGCGTAAAGACGTCGGACGCCGTTCATCGCTACCGAGATAAACTTCAGGCCACTGCAGTAACAGGACAGGTTCCTCCAGTCTCTTGTCCATACTTACAGTCAAAACTTTGGCGAAGGGTGTCTCTTTCAAAAGAATAACGTATGATACACTTCACTCATCTCGTAAATACTTATACGTCTCTTTAGGAGGCAGAAATCGTCAGGATGATATGGCCTGCGGTACTTATTAAGATGAATTCCACAGAGAGTGCTAGAAACCATCTGATGTCTGCAGTGCGCCGTGGCGGGAACACTCCTCATATGGCACGGCATGTAGCAACTCTACGTTGAACGTTACCAGCAGCAGAGTTTAATGTTATATGGGTGCGGAACAGTGTGCACTTCCTTTCTCTAAAAATCTATAATAATTTTCAGCTGTCAGATGATCCATTTTTTTCAATAGAAGCTGCTAGGTTCCGCTTCAATTAAATCATCTTCTACGTCATTGCTTTTCAGTAATGCGATAATTTGTAATGACAATACAAATAAATTTATATACAACAAAATTTTTCATACCACACAAAATAAACATTAAACTAATTACACACGTGAGATATCTCGTTTGTTCCTAGTGCCAGAAGCTAAATCCAAGATAACACGCGGATGATGCTTACTAAACCACTACTTTGTTCCAGTTCGTTCTCATACTGATGAGTATGAAGGCCATTTCACAGCTCGACTACATTGTTGTAACTGTCTATCACTGACCAATGTAAACTGCACTGATCCTACGGAAAAGTAAATCATGAAGATCGTTAAACACAAAAACGACATAATAATTATAGCCGGCAGCTTTCATCCCTTTAGAGGGGTA
Organism: Schistocerca gregaria; assembly: GCF_023897955.1. NCBI lineage: Eukaryota > Metazoa > Arthropoda > Insecta > Orthoptera > Acrididae > Schistocerca > Schistocerca gregaria. Next base: position 791,031,107 of record NC_064920.1, on the reverse strand, counting down.
AGTAATAACTCTCATCTCAGCCCATAATAGGTTCGCCTGCGAAATCGCTCAGTACTACCGATATATCTCCACAGTAAAACGACTGCCTATTTGATAAAGAACTGAAATATTCTCAACACCTCTTACTGTAGAATCGTGGCCGATCTGCATAAGCATGCAATCTGAGCTGTAGTCTAAAATAACTAAAAATATACGAGGGTTATTCAGAAAGTAAGGAAATGGAAATCACAGTGATAATCTGATGAAGTTTTGCACAAGTGTGTTGGTCGATGTCTCTAGTACGCCCGTTGATCGCGTTACGTCGTTCTTTTCAGTTTTTAGCACACACGGAGCACATAAAGATACCTAGAAAAACAGTGTCTCCCGCCAAGTACGAGGGCCTGGTGAGAAATTTGCCCTCAAGCTATGCAGCCAACATTACATAACTGTCTTGCGGTTTCTTCTTCAAGACAATTCTCAGCCGCATTCTCAGGGCCAATGAAGATGCTCCTGCATCGTTTCAATTGGAAATGTTTGATTTCCTACAATACAGTCCGTAATTGTCTGTCTGAGTTTCATCTCTGCTCACCTGAACCGCTGGCTATGAAGACAACATTTTGGCACAGACAACGAGCTGTAGGCCAGCTTAGAGAATTGGCGGAAAGCACTGGCGGAAAGTTGGTACAACGCTATGACAAACATCTAAGTCGGATCGGCGACTATGGAGATACGTAACTGGAAGTTATAGCTAACTGTTGCAAATAAAACAGTTTTGGTTTCCATTTTGCGACCTATCGTTCCTTACTTTCCTAATAGCCCTCGTATTACCGTCAGGTAGGAGTTGATTGTTAATACCAGAGATAAATAGTTTTGAACACTATGTAGTTTACGGGATATTGGTGTTCCATACATGTCTTCATCTTACATTTACATGTAATCCACCATATAAGGCGTAAACGAAGTAAAAACAAATAGTATTACGTTACCACTGGTAAAAGCTGGTATACGACCACAATAGTACAGTTGTGCGGAACACGTATTATTTATTTGACAACCACGGTGTTTCCATCAGTTTTTTGTGGTCGCAAGACGGAGTATTGGTGAAACTTGATTGAATTACCTGAGCTACACACACCTTGCTTCAGCCCGCCGCTTCAATGGGCCATTAGTACAAGCTGATTTTATTCTCCAGCCAAAACGATAAGGGTTTTTACGCACCAAATCGCAATAAACACATATATGGTCGCCTCGTCTTTGGCATCAGAAGCTACTTCCATTGTTAAACGCACTAACACATAAACATACTTGAAAATACACAGGGAAAAAATATATCATTGTTTCGAAACATAGTAATTCTCTCCTGTTTCGACGAATAAGATTGAAATTTGGCTCGAATGTGCCTACAACGTCCTCTGTGATGGTGGTAAAGCGTGGCGCCCTGTGACGTCAACCTGGGGCGCCGCGACACTTTAAGCAGCAACGTGCAAGGTGGACTGATGAAATTACATTGGCACCAAATTTCATCGTTGTGCTGCCCAACGCCACGGTGGGTGAGTCACACGACGGGGAGGTCATTTCTCGCTCTCTTATCCGTATTTCACCTCTTCTTTTGATGGCTCTGCGACAGAGGACAAAACGGCGACACATAGATTTGAAATCACGCGATTTTACTAAGGATAGCCGAGGGAAACGTTTGAGGCACCGCTCAGAATCGACATGAATATCCCTCAACAGGAGGCACAAAGAGCGTCGATGAAACAACGTCTTCTGTTGGGGCGTTGATTCCTACACTTTTCGCGATCGAAAATGAGAGTTCGCAGTGCGATGAGCGACAGGACGACGTTCTCGACAGCCTTCGACACTGCTGACACCCTCTGGGCGATTCTACCCAACTCTAAGGACACCGGAGGGCCACAGCCCCACTGAGTATACAGAGCGGTATACAGAGTGGAAGCTGTAGGGACATTTCAAAACCATTCGACGAAATCTGAATGTGATCCGAAGCAGAAAAGTTTATGCTTTTTCAGCCCTCCTGTCTCGCACCTTCTTATGACACCACGAAGGGGTGAAAGACCGACGTATACGTGAATGAAATGGCGAAGTGGCTCTCCAATGCCCCCAGTTTGGCAACGCTCTCTGCGCCACCCACGTACCTCTGTCAAGATGTTAAAAATGTACACGTCACAGACTTCGACAGCCATCCAGCTAAGTTGTGCCTCGTGGCTGTTCTAGCAACTGAGGACAAACAACCCCTTCGACGCCCTCTGGAGCTAGAGCAGCCCAGTCACCATTTACATCTATATCTACATGACTACTCTGCAATTCACATTTAAGTGCTTGGCAGAGGGTTCATCGAACCACAATCATACTATCTCTCTACAATTCCACTCCCGATCAGCGAGCGGGAAAAACGAACACCTAAACCTTTCTGTTCGAGCTCTGATTTCTCTTATTTTATTTTGATGATCATTCCTACCTATGTAGGTTGGGCTCAACAAAATATTTTCGCATTCGGAAGAGAAAGTTGGTGACTGAAATTTCGTAAAAAGGTCTCGCCGCGACGAAAAACGTCTATGCTGTAATGACTTCCATCCCAACTCGTGTATCATATCTGCCACACTCTCTCCCCTATAACGCGATAATACAAAACGAGCTGCCCTTTTTTGCACCCTTTCGATGTCCTCCGTCAATCCCACCTGGTAAGGATCCCACACCGCGCAGCAATATTCTAACAGAGGACGAACGAGTGTAGTGTAAGCTGTCTCTTTAGAGGACTTGTTGCATCTTCTAAGTGTCCTGCCAATGAAACGCAACCTTTGGCTCGCCTTCCCGACAATATTATCTATGTGGTCCTTCCAACTGAAGTTGTTCGTAATTTTAACACCCAGGTACTTAGTTCAATTGACAGCCTTGAGAATTGTACTATTTACCGAGTAATCGAATTCCAACGGATTTATTTGGAACTCATGTGGATCATCTCACACTTTTCGTTATTTAGCGTCAGCTGCCACCTGACACACCATACAGCAATCTTTTCTAAATCGCTTTGCAGCTGATACTGGTCTTCGGATGACCTTACTAGACGGTAAATTACAGCATCATCTGCGAACAGTCTAAGAGAACTGCTCAGATTGTCACCCAGGTCATTTATATAGATCAGGAACAGTAGAGGTCCCAGGACGCTTCCCTGGGGAACACCTGATATCACTTCAGTTTTTCTCGATGATTTGCCGTCTATTACTACGAACTGCGACCTTCCTGACAGGAAATCACGAATCCAGTCGCACAACTGAGACGATACCCCATAGCTCCGCAGCTTGATTAGAAGTCGCTTGTGAGGAACGGTGTCAAAAGCTTTCCGGAAATCTAGAAATACGGAATCAACTTGAGATCCCCTGTCGATAGCGGCCATTACTTCGTGCGAATAAAGAGCTAGCTGCGTTGCACAAGAGCGATGTTTTCTGAAGCCATGCTGATTACGTGTCAATAGATCGTTCCCTTCGAGGTGATTCATAATGTTTGAATACAGTATATGCTCCAAAACCCTACTGCAAACCGACGTCAATGATATAGGTCTGTAGTTAAATGGATTACTCCTACTACCCTTCTTGAACACTGGTGCGACCTGCGCAATTTTCCAATCTGTAGGTACAGATCTATCGGTGAGCGAGCGGTTGTATATGAGTGCTAAGCAGGGAGCTATAGTATCAGCGTAATCTGAAAGGAACCTAATCGGTAGACAATCTGGACCTGAAGACTTGCCCGTATCAAGCGATTTGAGTTGCTTCGCAACCCCTAAGGTATCTACTTCTAAGAAACTCATGCTAGCAGATGTTCGTGTTTCAAATTCTGGAATATTCCATTCGTCTTCCCTGGTGAAGCTGAATCGGCGTCGAAGTCTCTGGTAGATACATTCTTAACGTGCTCAACAAAGCTTGTTGCCAAACCGGGAGCATTGGAGGGGCCCGTTGCAATTTTATTCAAGCACATGTCGGTGTATCATCCCTCTGCGATCAAAACACAGAAGAGCGCGAGAGAGGGGGCTGAAATAGCATAAACAGCCTTCGGATCACGTTCAGATTTCGTCGAATGGTCTTGAACGGTCTCTAATGGTTCCACCCTGCGGCACAAACTCCAATGATACATAAGAGAGGGTGTGATCGCCTTACATTTCACATGAACTACTGACCTTGTTTGAAGGGTCGTGCAGACCGAGGTAGACGTCACAGGGCGCCACACTTGTGCAGCTTTACAATCGAAGGTTGTAGGCACCTCTGAGCCAAATTGAAGCTTATGGGTCATAATGAGAGACAGTTACATTGTTTTGAAAAAGGTATTTTCTTTATTTTGCGCTGTGTATCATGCTCTTCATAAACAAATGATAACACTACTGCTCGTCATAAGAATATGAATTAGTGAATATTAATAACTTACGAATTTTCGTAATCAGCAGAAAAAACGAAAGACGCAGATAGTAGTATCTTAATTTATTTCTGCCAAATAACTGAAGTATAGCCATGACAAAGGTTGAAAGAATACATAGATCAACGTGCTACAGCTTCTTCATAGAAATGGATTGTTGCCTCCAAAATACTTTAACTATTGTACTTCGCAATGAAGTTCATTCGAAATGCAGTATTGTCCAAATTCTGATGATAACAAGATTTTATGCCGCCGGCTTCCAATGAATAGTATGTTAATTACAAGGAAACGCGAATCGAATACATCTGCTGATATGAAACCACGTACCATTTTCTCTTCTCGCCGCATCCCTGTCCAACTTTTGAACACATTATCCGAGAACTGTCTTGAGCAGCTAAATCGACAGCCAACGCGTAATGGAAATATTTTAGATCTGGTAGCCATGAAGAGACCAGACATCATCGACGGTGCAGTGTTGAGACAGGGATTAGTGATCATGATGTTGACGTTACGACTGTGGTTACGAGAGTTAAAAAGTCTGTCAAGAAGGCTAAGAGAGTACTCTTACCAGAAAGAGCAGATAAGCAATTGTTAGCATCCCACTTAGTAAATGAATCGACTTCATTTTCTTCCGGTGCAATGGACATGGAGGAATTATGTGCAAATTTTAACCACATTGTAAATCACGCATTGGACAAGTATGTGCCGTGGTTTAACAGCGCAATTCGGAGAATGCAGGGTGTTTCAAAAATGACCGGTATATTTGAAACGGCAATACAAACTAAACGAGCAGCGATAGAAATACACCGTTTGTTGCAATATGCTTGGGACAACAGTACATTTTCAGGCAGACAAACTTTCGAAATTACAGTAGTTACAATTGTCAACAACAGATGGCGCTGCGGTCTGGGAAACTCTATAGTACGATATTTTCCACATATCCACCATGCGTTGCAATAATATGACGTAGTCTCTGAATGAAATTACCCGAAACCTTTGACAACGTGTCTGGCGGAATGGCTTCACATGCAGATGAGATGTACTGCTTTAGCTGTTCAATTGTTTCTGGATTCTGGCGGTACAACTGGTCTTTCAAGTGTCCCCACAGAAAGAAGTAACAGGGGTTCATATCTGGCGAATAGGGAGGCCAATCCACGCCGCCTCCTGTATGTTTCGGATAGCCCAAAGCAATCACACGATCATCGAAATATTCATTCAGGAAATTAAAGACGTCGGCCGTGCGATGTGGCCGGACATCATCTTGCATAAATCACGAGGTGTTCGCAGTGTCGTCTAAGGCAGTTTGTACCGCCACAAATTCACGAAGAATGTCCAGATAGCGTGATGCAGTAATCGTTTCGGATTTGAAAAATGGGCCAATGATTCCTTTGGAAGAAATGGCGGCCCAGACCAGTACTTTTTGAGGATGCAGGGACGATGGGACTGCAACATGGGGCTTTTCGGTTCCCCATATGCGCCAGTTCTGTTTATTGACGAAGCCGTCCAGGTAAAAATAAGCTTCGTCAGTAAACCAAATGCTGCCCACATGCATATCGACGTCATCAATCCTGTGCACTATATCGTTAGCGAATGTCTCTCGTGCAGCAATGGTAGCGGCGCTGAGGGGTTGCCGCGTTTGAACTTTGTATGGACAGAGGTGTAAACTCTGGCGCATGAGACGATACGTGGACGTTGGCGTCATTTGGACCGCAGCTGCAACACAGCGAACGGAAACCCGAGGCCGCTGTTGGATCACCTGCTGCACTAGCTGCGCGTTGCCATCTGTGGTTGCCGTATGCGGTCGCCCTACCTTTCCAGCACGTTCATCCGTCACGTCCCCAGTCCGTTGAAATTTTTCAAACAGATCCTTTATTGTATCGCTTTTCGGTCCTTTGGTTACATTAAACCTCCGTTGAAAACTTCGTCTTGTTGCAAACAACACTGTGTCTAGGCGGTGGAATTCCAACACCAGAAAAATCCTCTGTTCTAAGGAATAAACCATGTTGTCCACAGCACACTTGCACGTTGTGAACAGCACACGCTTACAGCAGAAAGACGTACAGAATGGCGCACCCACAGACTGCGTTGTCTTCTATATCTTTCACATCACTTGCAGCGCCATCTGTTGTTGAAAATTGTAACTATTGTAATTTCGAAAGTTTGTCCGCCTGAAAATGTACTGTTGTCCCAAGCATATTGCAACAAACGGTGTATTTCTATCGCTGCTCGTTTAGTTTTTATTGCCGTTTCAAATATACCGGTCATTTTTGAAACACCCTGTATGTGCCGTGGTTTAACAGCGCAATTCGGAGAATGCTCAGGAAGCAAAGACAGTTGTACTCGTGGTACAAGAAAGATCGGGAGAATGAGCACAGGCAAAAGTTAGTAGAGATTCGTGCTGCTGTAAAAAGAGCGATGCGCATTCAACCACTACCACCGTCAAACCTTAGCAAAAAATCTTGCTGTAAACCCAAGTAAATTCTGGTCTTACGTAAAAGCGGGTCGAAGGCTTCCATCCAGTCACTCACTGATCAGTCTGGCCTAGCAACGGAAGACAGCAAAACTAAAGCTGAAATTTTAAATTTAGCATTTGAGAAACCTTTGAAGCAGGAGAATCGTACAAACAAAACGCCGTTTGAGTCTCGTACAGATTCCCGTATGGAGGACATAGTGATATACATCCCTGTGGTTGTGAAGCAGCTGAATGGGTTGAAAATAAATAAATCGCCAGGTCCTGATGGGATTCCAATTCGGCTTTACAGAGAGTATTCTTACTGCATTGGCTGCTTACTCAGCTTGCATTTATCGCGGATCTCTTGCTCAACGTAAGGTCGCGAGTGACTGGAAAAAAAGCGTAGGTGACGCCTGTATATAAGAAGGGTAGAAGGACGGATCCTCAAAATTACAGACCAATATCCTTAACATCGGTTTGTTGCAGGATTCTCGAACATATTCTCAGTTAGAATATAATGAATTTCCTTGAGACACAGAAGTTGCTGTCCATGCGTCAACACGGCTTTAGAAAGCATCGCTCCTGGGAAACGCAACTCGCCCTTTTTTAATATTATATCTTGCGAACCATGAATGAAGGTTATCAGACGGATGCCATATTCCTTGACTTCCGGAAAGCGTTTGACTCGGTGCCCCACTGCAGACTCCTAAGGTACGAGTATATGGGATTGGTTCCCAAATATGTGAGTGGCTCGAAGACTTCTTAAGTAATAGAACCCAGTACGTTGTCCTCGGTGGTGAGTGTTCATCGGAGGTGAGGGATTCATCTGGAGTGCCCCGGGGAAGTGTGGTAGGTCCTCTGTTGTTTTCTATCTACATAAATGATCTTTTGGATAGGGTGGATAGCAATGTGCGGCTGTTTGCTGATGATGCTGTGGTGTACGGGAAGTTGTCGTCGTTGAGGGACTGTAGGAGGGTACATCTACATCTACATCTACATGACTACTCTGCAATTCACATTTAAGTGCTTGGCAGAGGGTTCATCGAACCACAATCATACTATCTCTCTACTATTCCACTCCCGAACAGCGAGCGGGAAAAACGAACACCTAAACCTTTCTGTTCGAGCTCTGATTTCTCTTATTTTATTTTGATGATCATTCCTACCTATGTAGGTTGGGCTCAACAAAATATTTTCGCATTCGGAAGAGAAAGTTGGTGACTGAAATTTCGTAAAAAGGTCTCGCCGCGACGAAAAACGTCTATGCTGTAATGACTTCCATCCCAACTCGTGTATCATATCTGCCACACTCTCTCCCCTATAACGCGATAATACAAAACGAGCTGCCCTTCTTTGCACCCTCTCGATGTCCTCCGTCAATCCCACCTGGTAAGGATCCCACACCGCGCAGCAATATTCTAACCGAGGACGAACGAGTGTAGTGTAAGCTGTCTCTTTAGTGGACTTGTTGCATCTTCTAAGTGTCCTGCCAATGAAACGCAACCTTTGGCTCGCCTTCCCGACAATATTATCTATGTGGTCCTTCCAACTGAAGTTGTTTGTAATTTTAACACCCAGGTACTTAGTTGAATTGACAGCCTTGAGAATTGTACTATTTATCGAGTAATCGAATTCCAACGGATTTCTTTTGGAACTCATGTGGATCATCTCACACTTTTCGTTATTTAGCGTCAACTGCCACCTGACACACCATACAGCAATCTTTTCTAAATCGCTTTGCAGCTGATACTGGTCTTCGGATGACCTTACTAGACGGTAAATTACAGCATCATCTGCGAACAACCTAAGAGAACTGCTCAGATTGTCACCCAGGTCATTTATATAGATCAGGAACAGTAGAGGTCCCAGGACGCTTCCCTGGGGAACACCTGATATCACTTCAGTTTTACTCGATGATTTGCCGTCTATTACTACGAACTGCGACCTTCCTGACAGGAAATCACGAATCCAGTCGCACAACTGAGACGATACCCCATAGCTCCGCAGCTTGATTAGAAGTCGCTTGTGAGGAACGATGTCAAAAGCTTTCCGGAAATCTAGAAATACGGAATCAACTTGAGATCCCCTGTCGATAGCGGCCATTACTTCGTGCGAATAAAGAGCTAGCTGCGTTGCACAAGAGCGATGTTTTCTGAAGCCAAGGGTACAAGATGGCTTGGACAGGATTTGTGATTGGGGTGAAGAATGGCTGCTAACTCTAAATATAGATAAATGTAAATTAACGCAGATGAATAGGAAAAAGAATTCCGTAATGTTTGAATATCCCGTTAGTATTGTAGCGCTTGACAGTCACGTTGATTAAATGTTTGGGCGTAACATTGCAGAGCGATATGAAGTGGGACAAGCATGTAATGGCAGTTGTGGGGAAGGCGGATAGTCGTCTTCGGTTCATTGGTAGAATTTTGGGAAGATGTGGTTCATCTGTAAAGGAGACCGCTTATAAAACACTAATACGACCTATTCTTGAATACTGCTCGAGCGTTTGGGATCCCTATCAGGTCGGATTGAGGGAGGACATAGAAGCAATTCAGAGGCGGTCTGCTAGATTTGTTACTGGCAGGTTTGACCATCACGCGAGTGTTACGGAAATGCTTAAGGAACTCGGGTGTGAGTCTCTAGAGGAAAGGAGGCGTTCGTTTCGTGAATCGCTACTGAGGAAATTTAGAGAACCAGCATTTGAGGCTGACTGCAGTACAATTTTACTGCTGCCAACTTATATTTCGCGGAAGCACCACAAAGATAAGAGAGATTAGGGCTCGTACAGACGCATATAGGCAGTCATTTTTCCCTCGTTCTGTTTGGGAGTGGAACAGGGAGAGAAGATTCTAGTTGTGGTACCCTCCGCCACGCACCGACTGGTGGATTGTGGAGTATGTATGTAGATGTAGATTTTTCCACATTTCACTCGCCGGACAAAGCCAGGGCGGCCTGTCTTACATCTGATTCGGTACTTCTCAGCCACATCGCAGCTAGCTGGGAGTGATGCAGACGGGCTCTCATATGGGTTTATTTGGGAGGCGATTGCCAGTTCCAGAATATATCTTAAAATATTTTACAATATTTTACAATAAGCTGCAATTATGTCTCTTCTTGCTACTCCCATATATTTAAATGACGGGACTGTGTCAAGCGGCACACTGCAAATGCTTCATCCGAACATCATGAGTTTGTTTTTCGTAGTCATCCGCATTAACTGACATTATTCTTCATTTATAGCTAGCTGCCATTTGTCACACCAAATAGAATTTTGTTTAAGTCATCTTGTAACCTCCAACACTCACTCAACTTCGACGCTTTACCGTACACCACAGCACTCCTAGCAAACAGCCGTCCGCCTTGTCATTTACGTATACAGAGAATATTAACGGTCCTGCCCCACTTCCCTGTAGCACTGCTGACGATACCCCTGCGTCCGATAAACACTCGTGTCGAGAACAAAATACTAGGTTCTATTACTTAAGAAATCTTCGAACCACTCTCATATCTGTGGTCTATCCGTATGCCTGAATCTTAGTTAACGGTCTGCAGTGGGACACCGTGTCAGATGTATCCCGGAAATCCATAATTATGGAGTCTGCCTGTTATTCTTCTCCGTATTTCGCAGTATATCGTGTGAGAAAAGGGAAAGCTGAGGTCGCACAAGAGATCCTTTCTAAAACACTGTTCATTCGCGGACATAATCTTCTCGGTCTCAAGAAAATTTATTACCTTCGAACTGAGAATATATTCAAGGATTCTGCAGAAAACTCAATGTGACTATCCACCTCTGACGCAAGTCAGGAGACTGAAATAGTGTTTTCCGGTCGGCGGAGTGGTTTCAGCGCAGCAAAGTGTATTGAAATGCAAGAAGTTACAGAATGGCAGAGAGGTTCATACAGGCAATGAATTTGCCTGCTTTGTTAATGTATCATAGACTGCCCCTTAATGGTCATAAAAATGTTCTGACAGAGACAGTAGATGAATGTCTCACTTTCTCAATGTCCGTCGCTTTCAAACATAACAGGAATTTCTCATGTTAGCGCAAATCCATCTCTTTCCGGTTCAGACAGTGCTGCAAAGGGAACTGCATGAACTGAACATTTTCAGTCGGGAGGCAAGCAGAAGACCGTTGCTCAGAGCAGCTAATAAAGTTACGTGTGTTCAATAGGCTAAACAACATAGATATCAAATGGTTCAAATGGCTCTGAGCACTATGGGACTTAACTTCTGAGCTCATCAGTTCCCTAGAACTTAGAACTACTTAAACCTAACTAACCTACGCACATCACACAAATCCATGCCCGCGGAAGGATTCGAACGTGCGACCGTAGCGGTCGCGCGGTTCCAGACTGTAGCGCCTAGAACCGCTCGGCCACTCGGGCCGGCCATAGATAGCAACGATCCAGTATGTGGAGAGTGTAGCTCTGGCTGGAGGTGCATCTGCGGTGTTTCTGGGGGGAGTTTTTCGTACGACGACTCTCGTACACTCATTCAGGTTACGGAACGTGAAACAGGATATTTACTTCAACATTGTCTGTGACAACGGTTGCCCTTATTTCTGCAAGCTCCTAATGGCAATGCTATGGACAGTCCCGCTTCTAAAATCACAGCTTCCGAGTTTACAGAGACGTGTGCATACTAAAAAGCAGCTGTGCATATTCGCTTTAAACTCGCCAGCGAGACCTGCGACGTCATCTCCGAACTCTCCAGTCTCCTTCTGCCCGTACACTGGACTCATGAGTCTCTGCCACAGCCCGCTCGTCACCTGAGCCCCTGAGTGGTCTCGCTCTGACAGGAGAGCGAGTACACGAGTCCGCAAGTGTATGCTCGCATTCGTGGCATTCCCGTTGCATGCGCAATCATTTTCAAAGAAATTAAACTGTAAATTACTATTCATACAATCATCATTTGGCTTTGTAGCCATTCTCAAGTGCAAGTTGACATATCACAAAATGTCCTATGTGCCAAAATTACAGAAGTAAGCTACATTCAATATAAAGACTGATCGGATAGCAGTGAATATTGTTCTATTTATACGTACATTTATACGATGCAACTTTTTCGAAGATTGCTGTAAACTTATTTTAATATTTAATATCTGTTCAGAGAATGTCGCTGACACAGACACACTTCAGAGGCGTTACCGAGTCTGTAAGTACAGTACCAGAAAACTCGACTTCGGGATGAAGTTCTGTCTCTGAATGAACGATAAGATACACAGATCGCTGTTAGTCAATAAACATAAGTTGCCATGACCAAATGAACACAGAAGTAGTGTGCATCTTGTCGCGTGGATCTAACAGTTTTAGTTCCACATGGTACGTATGTTTACACATGGTGAAGATTGAATGAACAGGAATACAACCATTTCGTTTGCGTTGGACGGAATCTGTATTTTGTGTGTGTGTGTGTGTGTGTGTGTGTGTGTGTGTGTGTGTGTGTGTGTGTGTGTGAAGCGTGGACTAGGGCGTGAAACCTATTCCAGATATGACTCCTCCTTTAATAATACACATTTGTAATAGCATATTTACATCAATTAATTTTCGTCTTACGCCCTCCACAGCCTAAAAAAAACCCACCTTCCCTAAAGGTCATCTGCTCTGACAATCGATCATTTCGCTTTTTAGTGTTACTGAACTGTAGCAAGACGTATACTTATTCTCGGTACTAAGTCACGACTAATCTTACACTCTTGCGTATGTAAGAGAGAACGAATCGACAATTACAAAACGACGGCAGCGCCACCTTTCCAAGACTCGTCATACTTGCGGAACTACGGCGGGAGCGAGGGAAGCCGGTACAGCACTGATGTAACAGCGGCGCCTTTACTTGTGAAGTATGCAAACCGTAGAACTGGACTCGTATTCGCTCCGTTTCCTATCTCTTACGCACACGTTACAGGTCTGACGAACACTTGGCGTCGTAACGCACCGTGACTGTCCCACTGAATGTCCCTACCGTAACCCTGTAGAAATGTCTGTGACTATTTGGAATAGCTGGCGAAACGTAGTATTCAACGTCCGCGCAGTTCGATAGCTCTGCAGGATCTAATCATCAATGACTACTTTCACACAGGTAGGGCACATGCTACCTAAAGAAACTTGTGGATTATCTTTTTCGCCAGATCAAGAACATTATCAAAGCTAGAGCATGTGTTACCTGATATCATCGCGACGTCTCCTGAGACTGACTAATTTTCTGTTCGGTGTGCTTCTAACGCGCGCCGTTTGACATTACTCACTTCGACTACAAGAAAGCAGCAGCTAAGTGGGTGGAACGTTAGTACAATGACGATTGCGCTGCAGCTGAAAAATCACGGCGTGGCGTGGCGTGTCGTGGCGTGGCGTGTGTGTGGTGCGGGGCCGACTCCGGCACGTGACACGTGACGGGAGGTGACGTGACATTAGCATATCGCGCGCGCCGCCACGTGCCGCCTAACGACTGCGCCGCCACGCCTCGCCCCCGCACCTGATGACTCAAGGGCTGTTTTTTGCCGGCCGCGGGTCAAGAAGTGTCGCCTGGCGCCCGCCCTGACCCGACCCTTTCGCCAGAAATGACCAGCTGCTAAAGCCCCGCTCGACGCGCAGTTCTGTCGCGAGATAACAGCTAGCATAATACACTGTAACCGCTTCTAATGACTCCTCAGGTTGCAGTGGGCACTATTCTACGCACCATTGGTTAGTGGCATGGTACTCTGGATTCAATTACCTTTTTTCCTTGCTCATTGTTTTCTTTGTGTACAGTCCAGCTAATACTGGGAAAAGTCGCTATTTTAGGCTCAACAGGAACTTGTGGTACAATCGTGTTAACGCCCCTGACAAAATCAGGAGTCAATACGCTGTCGACGATGAAGTTGCACGTGATTGCATTGGGAAAGATTGGAGAAGGAAATCGGGCGTGATTTTCCAAGGGAATCATTCCGGCTTTTTGTTGAGGTGAGTTATGGAAGTGACAGTGTTTGCATCTGCTCCCTGTCATTGTCCAGCGTCTTACAATTGTTCCACCTAGCTCGGTAACCATTCATCAATTATACCATTTTCGTGGGAAGATCAACGCAACGTTGGCAGCATGTTTTTCCGTGAATGGAATAGGTGAATTGTTTGGGCCTTGAAAGAAAAACAATTAACTAAAAGAACCTATATAAATAATGAACTGATAATGACGCGACAGAACTACTCCCGAGTTTACACGCTTTTGAAAAGTGCTCAACTTAACGACATGTCGTCACTGGGTGACGCGTCTACAGAGTCTGCCCATAGCTGGAGGAAAACCGTCCATCAGCTAATACCAAATATGCTTAAACTGGTAAAGCCGTATGTAATTAGAGACTGATAGAGCTCGAGGGCTAAGTTCAACTGCGTAATTGAAGAAGTTTCTTCTTTCGCTAATAGTAGCATACTTATCGCGAATTCAGAGTTGTTTCTTCATTATGTCTGTGGAGTGTGGGTGAGTGTGGTGATCTTAGGTGGAGCTTTTTACAGTCGTGTTTCTGTTGTTGGGGATATGAAGGAAATATTTGAAAAGTACCACCTATACACAATCTCCTCTTCTCGAATAGTACCAATGGATCCTTCGAGCTAAACGTCTCAGTGCGTCGAATGGATAACCATCAACAATGACACATGCTGTCGCTTGAAGAGACACTGTACAGATATTTAGGATTTAAGCGTGCGTCACTCATGCAAGGTCTAGTCACCAGCAAATTTACTACCCATCCTCCACTTAGCAGCCAAATGCTGGCTACAAAAAGCCCAGCAGAATTCACACTGGGGAACTTAAAGCCAAGTTTAAGTGAGCGACTGTGCCTTACAGACCTTCGCTAACGCGACAGGTGTCAAGATTTACATGAATTTTACATATCTGCATAAGTTTCATTGGAAGAGCAGGATTTTCTGTGTGTAGTACGCCAATGAGGCCCAGGAGACAAAAACATAGAAAGTTTATGTTGCAGCACAGCTACACACACATGCACCTACAACTACACACACACACACACACACACACACACACACACACGCACGCACGCACACGCACACGCACACGCACAGCGCAGCACACACAGGTATAAAAACGTAGTACCAATCCTCCGATTCCGAGAATGGCTTTGGCGAGATTTCCCGTGGTTGTAAGGCGACTGGCGGAACTAGCAATCACCATGCTATTTTTTTCCGGTCTTTGTCGTGATGTATGATGTATGTGTCAAGAGATCGCAAAGATTGTCCAGTACCTGTTGTGCTAGTTCATTTAACGTTATCCAGTTTTCTGTTATGGTCGCGAATTATCTTTGCACCACTTACCTTAGTTGTGTTTCCCTGTATTTTGTGGTTTTTATACATTTCACGTATTTTCACATCTACAAATATTTTTTCCTGCGTCCGCCAATCAGCTCGCTTAAAAACTGACTGATAAGGACTGCGATTCAATAAGGGGCCAGATCTACATCTACATATACATTTATACTCCGCAAGCCACCCAACGGTGTGGGACGGAGGGCACTTTACGTGGCACTGTCATTACCTATCTTTCCTGTTCCATTCTCGTATGGTTCGTGGGAAGAACGACTGTCTTAAAGCCTCCGTGCGCGCTCGAATCTCTCTAATTTTACATTCATGCTCTCCTCAGGAGGTATAAGTAGAGGGAAGCAATATATTCGATACCTCATCCAGAAACGCACCCTCTCGAAACCTGGCGAGCAAGCTACACCGCGATGCAGAGCGCCTCTCTTGCAGAGTTTGCCACTTGAGTTTGTTAAACATCTCCGTAACGCTATCACGATTACCAAATAACCCTGTGACGAAACGCACCGCTCTTCTTTGGATCTTCTCTATCTCCTCCGTCAACCCGATCTGGTACGGATCCCACACTGATGAGCAATACTCAAGTATAGGTCGAACGAGTGTTTTGTAAGCCACCTCCTTTGTTGATGGACTACATTTTCTAAGGACTCTCCCAGTGAATCTCAATCTGGTACCCGCCTTACCAACAATTAATTTTATATGATCATTCCATTTCAAATCATTCCGCACGAATACTCCCAGATATTTTGCAGAAGTAAGTGCTACCACTGTTTGTTCCGCTATCATATAATCATACAATAAAGGATCCTTCTTTCTATGTATTCGCAATACACTACAATTGTCTATGTTAAGGGTCAGTTGCCACTCCCTGCACCAAGTGCCTATCCGCTGCAGGTCTTCCTGCATTTAGCTACAATCCTCTAATGCTGCAACTTCTCTGTATACTACAGCATCATCCGCGAAAAGCCGCATGGAACTTCCGACACTATCTACTAGGTCATTTATATATATTGTGAAAAGCAATGGTCCCATAACACTCCCTTGTGGCACACCAGAGGTTACTTTAGCGTCTGTAGACGTCTCTTCATTGATAACAACATGCTGTGTTCTGTTTGCTAAAACCTCTTCAATCCAGCCACACAGTTGGTCTGATATTCCGTAGGCTATTACTTTGTTTATCAGGCTACAGTGTGGAACTGTATCGAACGCCTTCTCAGAGAATCTACTATGCTCTTTGGAACAGACTATAAAAAATTAAAGAAAAGCTTGCACATAAGCAAGTACGAGTACTTACACAAGCACTACTCCTTTATGCAGTGACGAAAATAGAAGTTGTAACATAATGAGCACTCTGGTTGAACGCTGGCAAACTGACACTCCAGTATTTCCAAGTTTGTGGTGTATATGGATTGGAATTTCATGAACAAGGGATGTTATTTTCATACAAAACAAAGCCATTCCTACAGATGAAGATGAATAAGTGCTGTCGACAGGGGATGTCAAATTGATTCCATATTTTTAGATTTCCAGAAAGCTTTCGACACCGTTCCTCACAAGCGTCTTCTAACCAAACTGCGTGCCTATGGAATATCGCCTCAGTTCTGCGACTGGATTCGTGATTTCCTGTCAGAAAGGTCATAGTTCGTAGTAATACAAGGAAAGTCATCGAGTAAAACAGAAGTAATATCCGGCGTTCCCCAAGGAAGTGTTATAGGCCCTCTATTGTTCCTGATCTATATTAACGACATGGGAAACAATCTGAGTAGTCGTTTCAGATTGTTTGCAGATGATGCTGTCATTTACCGTCTTGTAAAGTCATCAGAAGATCAAAACGACTTGCAAAAATGCTTTAGTTAAGATATCTGTATGGTGCGAAAAGTGGCAATTGACCCTGAATAAGGAAAAGTGTGAAGTTATTCACATGAGTACTAAAAGAAATCAGTTAAATTTCGATTAAGCGATAAGTCACACAAATCTGAAGGCTGTAAATTCAACTAAATACTTAGGGATTACATTTACAAATAACCTAAATTGGAACGATCACATAGATAATATTGTGGGTAGCGTAAACCAAAGACTGCGATTCATTGGCAGAACACTTAGAAGGTGCAGCAGGTCTACTAAAGAGACTGCTTACACTACGCTTATCCGCCCTGGAGTATTGCTGTGCGGTGTGGGATCCGCATCAGGTGGGATTTGCGGATGACATCGAAAAAGTACAAAGAAGGGCAGCTCGTTTTGTATTATCGCGAAATAGGACAGATAGGCGTGATACGTGAATTGGAGTGGCAATCATTAAAACAAAGGCGTTTTTCGTTGCGACGGGATATTCTCATGAAATTTCAATCACCAGTTTTCTCCTCGGCTTGCGAAAACATTCTGTTGGCACCCACCTACATAGGAAGAAATGATTATCACGGCAAAATAAGAGAAATCGGGGCTCGCACAGAAATATTTAAGTGCTCGATTTTCCCGCGTGCCCTTCGGAAGTGGAACGGTAGAGAGACAGATTGAAGGTGGTTCATTGAACACTCTGTCAGGCACTTTATTGTGAACAGCAGAATAATCACGTAGATGTAGACGTAGATGTGAGGACATGCTCTCTTTTGGTTGCATAAAACGCTACGGGAAATTTTCAATTAGAGTTCGCAACCCAGCTTGTACAAAGAAAGTGCACCTGCAGCTTATCGCCATCTTTCACCCTTCGTGAAAAGTCCAACCACTGACTTGAGTATCATGAGAACACCATACTGACAGATGGCACAAACATTTTACTGTAGTGCTGCAAAGGGTTCATCTGTAATGTTATAGGTGGGATGTTTATTTATCCCGTTGCGGAATGCGATGATGAGGCAGGATTGTTGCTGAGGCAGCAGGTATGCAGAGTCTCTGAACCGCCGTCGTAAAGTCTAGAAGCAATGAGAAACAACAGTTTACCTATCCGTGGCGTACAGTACAGCACTCGAAATGTTGTGTTGCCGCGACCGACCCCAGGGGTGCAGGCTCGCCCTGGTCTGTAGCGTGCCTAGCTCGGCACGAGGCCTCCAGAGACGCCGGTGCAAAGAGAAGCCGCGCCAGGCGGATGAGAACATTGACGAAGTTACGTTGTCAGCACCTTTGTGAGTGTGCTGCTGCGTCGGCCCCGGGCAGGCGGCAAGCGCGCTCCGATTCGACGGTGAGTCAGACCCAAGTGCGAACTATGGATCCCTCGTCAGGCGCCCTGTAATCGGTAGAAGTGAACCAGCAGGTGCCTCCCCCACCTCCCCCGCTGGAAAGCATCAGCTCAGGTCCTGGAGACACCAGCTAGCAGAGGCGGCGTCCAGTAGCAGTAGTTCAGTGATCCACATCAGGTCGACGACTGTCGTCGAGTACCTCCCTGTTATGACAGGACATCATTCTACCTCACTTAGGTCAAGCAAATAGCGCAGTGCAAGGCTCGGACGTGTGAGAGTTCACATCACCGGAGGGACGGCCTGGCCTCCGTACTTTGCTGTGTCGACTATATTCCAACCGAGGCAGCAATGTTGAGGCTGGACATGTGGTTACTAGCTCTGCTCTAGTTCCAGGGCAGAGCCTTCCATCACATCAGCTCGTCCTCTCTAAAGCTTCTTGCATCAGACTGCGCAGACAGCTATTCCAATGGATTAGCCGCAAAGTTAGAGACGCCAGGTTGAAAGGCAGTTGCATAATGGGGAATGGCTGCAGAACGACTGGTAACGTAAGGAAGACAACATAACGAGCAAAAGGCCTCGTGATGTAGCCCTTCCAGAAGGACTACATCACGAGAATAGCTTACAACGTTTTGTAAGTAGGCGTAAGTCCTTCCAGAAGGACTACATCAAGAGAATAGCTTAGATGTTTTGTACTGGTAGATCGAGGACCAAAATATACGTACAAATATTATTTTAGCCAGAGAGTCCGATATACATTGATCAATGTTATAAAAAAATGGTATCCATATTTGTACTCTTCGTGTATTACATCTGACGCACCTAATCATATTACGTATTTAATTCCTGTTAGCACAGTAAAAAGCACATTTCATAAAATCACCAAATAAAATGACGCTCCGTGTCTTGCTGTATGTGACAGTATTCCGTAATTTTGTTCTGTGCACACAGACAATATTTTCTAAACACAGTTCCAAAGCCTGTTCCTACTTACTCAGATCAGATGGCTGCAAATGATGGGCGGCACATGATTGTAGTCAAGGTTGAAATATATTACATTGTGACTGTGACATAATCTTGTACTGATTTCCAGTAACTAACTACACTGCTTAACAATTGCTAAGGAAAAGAAACATATTGGACGGGAATAATCACGGACAGTGATGAACGACATGAAACAGTATTGTTTATAGCATACTGTAGTATATATACTGTCTATATACTATAGTGTATAGTATAATATAGTTAACAGTGTAGTATATATACAGTATAGTATACAGAAACGTAATAGTGGTGGAGTGCTATATTTATAACGTTAAGTAGCGATATGATACAGCAGAAACCACCATTGCGTCATTTTGCAATATCTGAAGATTTTGTGGCACTGAATACAACAATTGTGTACATTCGCAGAAACTTCTATTACATTCTTGCACTATCTAAATCTATTTCAAACACGTATATAGTTGAAATGTTACTTTCTGTGCTCATTTAATGTCGGTCGAAGGTGATATTCCCGCAATATGTTTATGTCACTTCTTTCTCGTTCCACCAATGTTACATCTTTAATACGTAATTACTACGAAAGTAAATCTGTTTTTTCCGATTCACGCATCTGTTCCTTCACGTAGGTTGATAAAGTGAAAAATGTACCTTTCCTTGTAGATTAGCAAAATAGCGCATGAGACTTGTACTTTCAGTTTTGCTTTCCATATCGAGTGCCAGTGTATTTCTCATAAAAAGTGATATGGTCTGTAGAACTCAGATCGAAAACTGCTGTAAAATCATGTGAATTGAATGATCTATAATTCCTCGACAGTCACAGCACTACCAGTTGATCCTCTCTAGGCGTGAGTGTTGATCACGCCAGTTATTTTCAAAAAGCTGAAGATAAACTGGTGTACTTTCACTATTATCTCTGAAAAATTTCCACAGTACTTGCTCAGGACTTTGTTATCATCATTACTATACCTACTTCTGGGCAAGCTTTTACCTGACTCGTAAAATTCCACTCTCACAAGAGAATAATACTCGATCGTCAAGAGGGCTCATACTCGTATTATGGCTCGGAGTAACTCTCTTTGTTCCAGCAAAGCACTGCCCTTAAGGCAAGTACTGGCGATTAAAGTTCGCCTACCAGAGCCACAGAGTGGATTATTTGGCGTAGAAGGTTGGGGCAGGAGAATTTTGGAGGGGGAACACATGGAAACAATAGATATTGATCAGCACTGCGTTCGCAATGATTTGTGCCTTTGTTGTGCTCTACAGCTTGTGCGACCAGAAATTCCTTTTGCTGTTTCCTTTAGAGAGTTCACGCCTAATTCAGAGACTTTTTAATAGATACATTACTCAATATTTCAGATCTGGATACCAATCGTAATTGAGAAACGTAAATTTTTAAAATATTAGGCATTCGAAGTTCTCTCGTGTTACATGTTTCTACGTTGAGATTTGCAGAAACTTTAATTACGCTAGTTCTCTAGCTATGAGCTAGCAGATGATGTGTATTTTATTGTATTTGTCCATTTCCAACAGTAACTTGAAGATTTGTACCTGCTACGTTACACTTTATCATAAGCAGGACACAATACGAATTGATTGGTTTGCTGTAACTGCTGGGTATGTATTGTGGTCACGAAGATTGGGAGACGTAGTCCAACTGGCGAACAGAAAAATTTTGTAACTCTCAACAGTACATATATCGTTTCCAGACGTGGAAAACGCATACGACAGCAGCATAGGAAACGACTGTGGGCTTCTGACGTTACTGCACACGCTGTAATCACATCCACCACAACCAGTAACATATATAGAACTGATTTCAAGTTACTAAAGTAGATATTACTTGTTCTCAGCGCTACACAGTTAGAACACGAATAACACCTCGCTGATTTATACTTCAGTACCCAATAGTTTCACGATCGCTCTGTTACCGATCTGCTATCCATCAACTTTGTTTGTAACAGCGGTGTTCACGTCAACTGTTCCACAGTCAGTAAATGAATAAAAAGTCTACATATTCTTCGAGTTTATTCTAAACAATATTAGTACGATTCTCCGCCCAAAGCAAGATTTTTTTTCCGAGATTTAAAATTTGACTGATAGCAATCTGAGATTTTCATCACAGTCAGCTTTTGAAATCATTACTAAACTGAGAACACCAGCTGTAGGTTCACACTTTCATTAATTTTACAGGCCTGAAATACTGTACGCACACAGTTTTAATCCGCCAGCTCGAGAAGCTTTCGTACGTCCGCAGCTCGTGGTCTTGTGGCTCTTGCTGCCTTTCGGTCTCTGGGTTCCAGCTTCGATTCTCGGCCGGGTTGAAGATTTTCTCTGCCCGAACACTGGGTGTGACGTGATCGACCCGCGGTATCGACCGTCTAGGCATGGCTGAACTACAGATAGTATGAGCCATGTACCTCCTTCCTAGTGGAACGACTGGAACAGTTCGGCTGTCGCATCCTCCCCGCCTAATAGGCACTGTTCATGCACGGTTGTTTACATCTCTGGGTGGGTTTAGTGACATCTCTGAAGAGTCAGAGGGACTGTGTCTTTGATATAATATCCACAGTCAACGTCTATCTTATGGTGTTCTGGGAACCGGGATGATGCAAAACTTTTTTTGATGTGTGTATAATACTATGCGAGCTATTCAATATTTGAGCACGAGAGCACTTAGTCTATTGCAACAAAGTCTACACCTAATTTCAAACCCTTACGATTTTTTTTCTTGCTCACATCCCTTCACTCCGCCCTCCGCCCCTCCCCCCCCCCCCCCCCCCCCCACCCAACCCCAATACAACGCGAAAGGAAAAAAGTTTATCGCTTACTACATTTTCGCTGTTCGTGCTATATAACATGCATCAGACATGGCAACATGACGTTAAAATGTATTATGTCCTTGCTGCTAAATCTGTTCCCAATATATTTAGCATACGAACACAGCTGAACATACTTACTAAACCGAATCACTTGACAACACATATTTCAGGAGATATGAGGGAAGGAGGAGATGGACAGAGGGGGGAGGGGGGGAGGTAGACAAAGAAGGGGAGGAGATGGACAGAGAGATGGGGGAAGAGGAAACAGACATAGAAAGGCAACAGGAGGTGATGGATAGATTGGCGGGCGGGGGAGACTGGCAGAGAGGGAGTTTGTAGCAGAAGGATAGAGAAAGGGGGATAGAGGAGCTGGACAAAGAAAAAGTGGACAAGGAGATGGACAGAGAGAGGGGGAAGAAGGAGATGGACTAACGCGATTGAAATAAATACATACCAGGGCAACGCTGTTGTCTGACTAGTTCAGTGGAAAAGAAACAATTCTCACAACTTCTCAGGTTTTTAGGCAGATAACTCAAAGGTCTGCTTACGGGTTTCGATGGAAATTTGAGCAATGTGCTGAGAACCAGTTGAATAATCACCGAGATATTTTCTTGCAGAATCACTTCAGAAGTGTTCATACAACTCCATAGACCTTTTCATTAAGTTCGAAACGACATCCGAGGGTTTCATACAGAGCAAATGTTATGCTTGAGTAAAACACATTCTACCCTCGGAAATGTAAATCAAATTGGTAATGATGTTTATAAATAAATATTGATCTTGTGAAAATAGTGATCACTAAACCCGCAAGTGATTAAGTATGTACGAGGGGGCGTTTGAAAAGTCCGTGCAAAGTCTGAGAGATGGCACCCCCAGCGCGTATCAAGGTCATGTTTAGTATATAGTATCTTTGGAAAGAACGCACACCAAGTTTCAGCCATATTGGTCTATTTCTTTGTGTTTGGCATTCGTGTGAATCAAGGAAGTAGATTGATTGTAAAAAAATGGACGAAAAAGGATTTCGTGTGGTGATTAAACATTACTTTATGAAAGGCAAAACGCCTCAGAAAACTAAACCGAAGCTTGATAAGCATTACGGTGACTCTGCACCTTCGATTAGACCATTTTATAAGTGGTTTCAAAATTTTCGGACAGGCCGTACGGACACAAGTGATGCTGAACGTTCAGGACGCCCTGTGAAGGTTACGACTCCAGAAATCATTGATAAAATTCATGATATGGTGATGGATGAAAGAAGAGCTAAGGTGCGTGAGGTTGCTAGTGCTGTGGGCATCTCGAATGAACGGGGAACACAATATTTTGCATAAACATTTGGACATGAGAAAGCTATCCGCAACATGGGTTCTGCGATTGCTCACTCTTGACTAAAAACGGAATCGTGTGAAGTGTTACAAGGATGGTTTCCAGCTGTTCAGGAAGAATCCGCAGGACTTTAAGCGTCGTTTCGTCACTGATACATGGATACATTACTATACTCCACAAAACAAACAGCAATCTAAACAATGGGTTACCAAGGGAGAATCTGCACTGGAAAAGGAGAAGACCATTCCTTCGCCCGGAAATGTTATGGCGGCTGTCTTTAGAGATTCGCAAGGGATAATCCACATTGACTGTCTGGAAAAGGATAAAAATATTACAGGCGCATATTATTCATCGTTATTGAACCGTTTGAAACCGAGCTGCAAGAAAAACTCCGGCTATTGGACCGTAAAAAAAAGTATTTTCCATCACGACAACGCACCAGCACACATCTCGGCAGTTGTGGTCACAATATTATTGGAAATAGGATTCCAACTCGTTTCACATCAACCGCATTTTCCAGCATTGGCTCCCTCGGACTAATATTTGTTCCCCGATTTGAAAAACTGGCTTGTGGGGCAAAGATTTTATACAAGCGAGGAGGTGATTCCAGCAACTAATAGCTATTTTGCAGACTTGAACTATTCCTATTATTCGAAAGGGATCAACAAATTAGATCAGCGTTGGACGAAGTGTATAAGGCTAAAAGGAGACTATGCCGAAAAATAGAAAAGGTTTACCCCAAACACGTACATAGTTTTTATTTTTGCACGGACTTTTCAAACGCCTCTTGTAAATGGAACTGTCACGCTAGGAATTTATAGACTCTGCCTGACAAAAAGAAGGGGATGAGGAAACGAAAAGAGTCAAATTTACAAATAACGTGGCAGGATGGCCACTGATCTGTATTAAGTTGATGCGCATGCATGCGCTGATTCTGTTGGGAAGGGAGACGTAAAGGCGTTGTATTCTCTCCTAGGGCAAGCTAGCCCACAATCGCTGTTACTGCTCCTTCGTATCCCGGGCACTGGCACTAGAAAGGAGTAGACATTCGAGCTGGTCCCATACATGTTCTGTCGGTGACAGATCTGGGAATCTTACTGGGAACGAGAGTGCAGACACATCGCCCAGACAGTTCATGGAGACACGTCCCATGTGTGGATAATCACTGTCCTTTTGATAAACCGCACCACTTTACTATGGTGTGAGAGGTAACACATGAGGACGTAAGATGGCTGTGTTACCAATTGGAAGAAAGCGACCTTTCCCCTGGTCGCCGATGGTCATCTGGGGTAGCGTAGAATCGCTGTTGACCGCCATTCATCCACAATCCATTCTCCTCGGTGACGGGACCATTCCAAACACAGCCGCCGGCCGCTGTGGCCGAGCAGTTCCAGGTGCTTCAGTTCGGAACCGCGCTGCTGCTACGGTCACTGGTTCGAATCCTGCCTCGGGCATGGATATATGTGATGTCCTTTGGTTAGTTAGGTTTAAGTAGTTCTTAAGGGAAACCGGATTCTAAAAATGATGAAACTTTGGGTTTTCAGTTTATTGTGAAATAAAATACTACAGATCTTCCTCTTTAAAGTGACATATTAATCTTACCTGTAGCTCAACTCCAAGTATTGAAAATATTATTATCAATAATGTGCTGTAGAGGGCATGTCGCGACATTAAATTTCCATGGATACATGTTCATTGGAAACATCGTTTTTCAAAACTTCCGGTCTTTCTAAAGACTTAATATTATGTTGGCAACACGATTTGATAGGCAAGTTTGTCTTCGTATTGTAGTCTTTCGATACTGTTGTTTACATTGAGCATTTGGTGGTTATTGCACGATTTGTGTTGTATTTCTATTGCGTAACTGGAACTTATCAAATATGCCTCGATTTAGTAATAGAGTTTACAAGAGGAAGAAGCCTCCTCCGAGGTACACTAGTGGAATTGTGACTATTTCTCCGACAATGGGAAATGATTCTGAAAATAGTGAGGTTATTCATCAAGTGAAATCTACTCCTGTCTCTAGCACAAGCAAGAAGTTGCGTGGATCAACTGAAAAATACTGCAGTTTATTGGAGAAGGGTGGTGAGGATAACGTTAACGAAATAATTGTTCTCAAAGGTAATTGAGAGTTCAGTACTGTGTAAGGAATGTTGCAAATTGAGTATGTCAGTAAATGTCAAGCGGCACATAGGACTTGCAGCAGAAATCTCTCTCCATTGTACTAGTTGTCATTACAGTGTTTCATTTTGGAACTCAGAATATGTCAAACAGGCCAAGGTGAAACTGATAGTGAGAAAAGCAAGTACTAAAGTGTAAATATTGGACGTGTTTACGCTCTAAGGTCAATCGGTAAGGGATACTCTGCTAGTCAAATATTTTGTGGTGTAATGAATCTACCACCACCACCAACGAAATTCTCAAAATATAACTCGGTTGTTGGATCCTGTGTTAAAGATATTGCCCAATAATCCATGAAAGAAGCAGAGAAGGAGGCTGTGGCGGTGAATGAAGAATTTCCAGATGTTCAGAATCCTCGGGACCTGACTGTCACACTAGATGGTACGTGGCAGAAGCGCGGGCACACTTTACATAAAGGGGTAATAACGGCAACACGTGCTGATACTACAAACGTTATAGATGTTGTAATTAAATCCAAGCACCGTAGGTGTCCTGAAAGAGTGAAGGGTGAGCATGCAGAAAACTGTCGAAGGAATTACAGTGGGTCTAGTGGGGCCACGGAAGTTTCCGGTGTGAAAGACATTTTAGGTCGTTCTCTTCTGTGGTACAAGGTCAGATACCTACAGTTCCTGGGTGATGGTGATTCGAAGTCTTCTGCTGCTGTATCTGAGCTGAAACCTTATGGAAATGATGTTACCATTACTAAAAAGGAGTACATAGGTCACGTTCAGAAACGTATGGGAACAAGGCTGGGTCGTCTGAAGACCATAATGAAAGGCCAAGTACTCAGTGATGGAGAACCTTTGGGTGGAGCTAAAAGATTGACAGACGAGGTAATCAACAGACTGCAGAGAGACTATGGACTGGCAATAAGACAAAATGCTCACAGCGTTGACGCAATGGAAAAGGCTGTAATGGCGCTTTACGACCACACCTTATCGACTGACGAGGAACCACTACATGGAATATTCCCACAGGGACATAATTCCTGGTGCAAGTACAACAAATATCAGGGATCTGAACGTGTGTACAAGCATCATCACAGTCTGCCAGAAACTGTCATGAAGGCTATGAAACCAATTTTCAGAGATCTTTCTGCAACCAAACTTTTGAAGAAATGTCTCCATGGACGTACACAAAATCAAAATGAGAGTGTGAATAATGTAATTTGGACCAGAATCCTAAAAAATGTGTTTGTGGAAATTCATACTCTTCATTTTGAAGTATATGATGCCATTGCTACGTACAACAAAGGTAACATTATAAAGTGCAATGTGCTGCAGAAGTTGGATGTGATGCCCGGAATGTACATGGTGAGTGCAATGATGTCGATAGACAATAAGAGGAAACAGGATGCTGAAAGGAAAGAAAAGGAGTGTGAGAGGCAAGCCAGACAAAGAATGAAAGGTGTGAAAAGAAGGCTAGATGGGGAGGTGTCTAGTGTCAGTGAAAACCCCTCTTATGTTGCTGGACTCCACTAAAATGTTAGTGAAACTTTGAAACTCGTTTTCCACAAGTGCACTTTTTTGCCATATAAGGAACATTTTCTGCTAAACTATTAGAGATAAAGACTTAAAATTTTCAAGGAATGTAAACAGTGCCAATATACACCTTGTATCATAGCCTTTTTGTGATACATAATTGATAACAGATTTTATTCCAAAGATACTATGCCCAAACATGTGTCAATTATTTTCAGTAACAAAATAATTAATATCTTCCCAAAAAACACCAATAAATTAAATTCCATATGGTACATGCCATTAATTATGTGTAATATTACACTGTAGAAGTTTCATCATTCTGGTGTTATTAGTTCATAAGAAAATGTTCCTTACATTTAACATTGGAGGTATAAGACGTTCCGGGTCCCCTTAAGTCTAGGGGACTGATGACCTCAGAAGTTGTCACATAGTGCTCAGAGCCATTTGAACCATCTGGACAAAGGGAGCTGTTTGTGTTGTGGTGTTAACGGCAGCCTACGTATAGTACGGTAGTTTCCTAGTCGACACGGAATGTTGTAGGGAGGCGCTGGTAACTTTGTGCCACACAAGCACGGGTCATGTCCGTGACCTTCACAGTGATCAGCCAACATCTGACGCTGTTCGTGTCCCTTGTATACCGTACCATACCTGGTAACAACACTAGTCACGAATATCACAAGTGCACTCTGGCAGCTCTTCTACTATCCACAGAAAATTGCAGCTCTAATGATTTACGTAGTCACAGATGGTATGTACGTGTACGAAGTTACATTGCCATCCGACCATATCTTGTGGGTGTTTCACATTTTTATCAGGCAACGTAACTTCTACGCAACACCATTCTGCGAACCGTAAATGTGATTTTTGGTGACACTGTCCTATAGTTGTAGCGCTCTTCCAGGACAGGCAACTTAATTATCACAAGTCTTTCTCGTTCTTAAGTTTACAGCCATACTTTAACTTCTTTCGTGGATTACTTACACTTTCTGAGTATTAATGCCATAAAACTCAGTCAAATATTCTAAATACGGAGTAACTGATAGTACGCTACAGAATAACACAAGAAAATAACAAAAATAATCCCAATATCTCTGCATCGAATATATTGACAGAAGCAGATGCAACAAAAATAGAAGCTGTCTGTGCGAGTCTGTGGTGCCAGTCCAAAATGATGCTTCTGATTGACCCAAAGTTCTTCGTCGAAAATCTACCAGACCTGCAGGGGATCGTCGATTGGCACACTACGAAACCCACTACGAAACTAGATTCAACGTAATGTGCATAAATAAGGGAAAGTACCGTTACTGTTCGATTAATACATTCATGATAAATCACAGGGAAAAGTAACAGCCACACCGTACCTAGAAGTAGCCACCCCGAGCTGGATGAAAATGGTACAGTCAATTAGCCTATTCGTAGGAAAAGCAGGTGCTAGGTTGAGGTGGCTCGGAAAAATCTCAAGGAAATGTAGAGGTGTTGGGCAAGAACGTGGAAACACCGTGAGATATGCATGGCTGAACATAAATGCAGATGCATTGCGCTGTTCTATTTGAGGACGAACGGCACCTGTGAAATGTCCCTAAATAGGTTTCAAGAGCCAATCGTGGTCAGAACAGTGTTCTGTAGTCGTGAGTGCATTAAAAATGGTTCAAATGGCTCTGAGCACTATGGGACTTCACATCTGAGGTCATCAGTCCCCTAGACGTAGAGCTACTTAAACCTAACTAACCTAAGGACATCACACACATCCATGCCCGAGGCAGGATTCGAACCTGTGACAGTAGCAGCAACGCGGTTCCGGTCTGAAGTGCCTAGAATCGATCGACCACAGCGGCCGGCGTGAGTGCATTATTTCGGAGCTAAGTGAACACGCACGTGGAGAGATAGTTGGTGTTTGTATGTTGGCCAAGGTATTTTGTGTTTCAAGAGGTTTGTAAAACACACAGGGAAAGAGGAAAATCATTATAAGTCACAACGCGGACGAAATGGTCTGTTGAGTGATCGTGATAGACAGCCATTGACGAGCATTGTGATGAAAAATGAAGACACAGCAGCTGCAAAAGTTACTGCAGAGCTGAATCTCGCACTCGCGAAACGTGTCAGCACCAAAAAAACACGAACCGAGGTCCATAAATAAAGAATTTCAGGGTGAGCTGGAACTGAAAAACCACTCATCAATGACGCACATGTCCGTAACAGGAAAACTTAGTGCCAAATCCTTATAATCTGGACTATACAGCGATGGAAGAAAGTGATATACAGCGATGGAAGAAAGTGATTTGGACGGACGAGCCTTGTTGTAGACTGTTTCCAACTTCTGGCTCAGTTTACATTCCAAGCGTGAAACGCGGGGTGAGTTCGGTGAAGATTTGGGCGTCCATATCGTGGTATTCCATGGGCGCCATGGTTACTCTGCAAGGTAGCAGTACTAGCAAGGATTATGTGACCATTGTGGCTGATCGGGTCAATCCGATGGTACAAAACTCGTTCCCCAATTGTGATGTTATGTTCCGAGAGGACTGGACACTTGTTCGCACAGCTCGCATCGCCCAGGACTGGTTTTGTGAACACGATGATGAATTGTCGCATCTCCCCTGGTCACCATAGTCACCAAATCTCAGTATCATTGAGCCTTTGCCATCTACTTTGTAGAGAAGGGTGCGTGATATCTATTCATCTCGACCAGCGCTACCCGAACGTGCCACTATCTTCCAGGAAGAGTGGTACAAAATTCCCTTTAAAACCATACAGTATCTTCATTATCCATTCCGAGACGACTGGAAGCTGTGTCGAATGCCAAAGGTTTTGCCACACTGTACTGTATATGGTAATGTGTTGTGTTTTTGGTGTTTCAATATTTTTGTCCAAACGCTGTAATTCAATCACGAAAGAAGTGGCTTACAAAACACTCGTTCGCATGATCATTTAATGCTGTTCGTCAGTATGGGACCTTTACGAGGTAAGATTAATGGAGGATGCGTAATCAGCTGTTAAGCGGAGAGTGACGCGGTGATGTTCAACAAACACCAGTGACATACCCTGCAGGAGAGGTGTTGAGCACGATGAAGGAGTTTTCTGTGGAAATTCCAAGAGGAGTCTGAACACGTATATTAAGTATCCTATACGTCCTGCGAAATGTTCACGCCAAGAAAATCAGAGACATTAGAGTTCACACGAGGGATTAGTGCCAACTGTTCTTCACACGATGCATCACGAATGGAATAGGGAAGAGGCGAAGTGATAGTAGTACTAGAAGTTCCTCTCCATCAGGCACCATAACGGGCCTTATGGACGGTAGATGCAGATTTAGAGCTGATTTAACCACATCTTGAGACTGGTGACTGAGAGGAAAATATCTGCTACGATATTTTCAGATGCCAAGCAGTATGGATCTGCAAATCTTTTGTATTCTATTGGAAGCCAATTAGAACGGGTCGGTATAATTTATTGTATTACTGAAACAGATTTAACTGAACGAACACTGTTTTCTGCCTTGTTTCACATATTTCATTATGGTTACTGCTCGACACATGAAGGAAAACGCACCCAGTTATAAATTCTAGAGTTAAGAAAAACAAACGTGTATATACCCACACTTATTATGAAATCAACAAACCCAGTTCAATCAATCACCTCATTTGGAAGATACCACAATTCCTAGATAGAAGTAAAACTTTGGGCTTCAATCCATGAATAGATAAAAAGTTCTACGCTGATGCATTACTTTATCTACATCTACATACGTATTACGCAAGCCACCGTACGGTGCGTGACGGAGGATACCCTGTACCACTACTTGTCATTTCCTTTCTTGTTCTATTCACAGACAGAGCGAGGGAAAAACGACTGTCTGTAAGGCGTCGTATGAGCCCGAATTTCTCGTATCTTATCTTCGCGAGCCTTACGTGCAATGTAAGTCGGCGGCAGTAGACTCGTCCGGCAATCAGCTTCAAATGCCGATTCTCTAAATTTTTCAACAGTGTTTCTCGAAAAGAACGTCGCCTTCCCTCCAGGGATTCCTATTTGAGTTCCCAAAGCATCTCCGCAACACTTACGTTTAGTTCGAAGCTACCAGTAGCAAATATAGCAGCCCGCCTCTGAATTGCTTCGATGTGTTCCTTCAATACCATCTGGTACGGATCCCAAACACTTGAGCAGTACTCAATAATAGGTCGCACCAGGATCCTATATGCCGTCTCCTTTACATATGAACCACACTTTCCTCAAATTCTCCTAATAAACCGAAGTTGACCATTCACCTTCCCTACCACAGTTCTCACCACCTCATATCGCTTTGCAACGTTATGCCCAGATATTTAATCGACTTGACTGTGTCAAGCAAGACTCTGGTAATCAGTATCAGAACACATCAGAACATTAGAGGTTTTATCTTAAAATTACAAGGAGGGTCAGCGTTGGCCGTAATTTTGATGATTTATTAACAGCAAAATCGATTTTCTATCACATTGTGATCACCTTCAATGCTGGAAGTTAAAAATTTGCACATAGCGATCAGTGAATAAGGAACAAAAGACCACAAATACCCCTGAGTATAAACCAACTGTTGGTAAGAACATACCTTTAGCGTACAAATTAAAGCTCGTAGGCACTGGCGTCTGACCTTCCTTCTAATTTTATTTACCATATGGTCGTTGTGCACACAAGAGTCTATAGGTTTAATCTTCCTACGCCTATGCATTAACTTACATTTTTCCACATTTAGTGCTAGCTGCTATTCATCACACGTACTGGAAATTTTGTCTGTCTTGTATCTTCCTACGGTCACGCAACTTCGACACCTTATCATACACGTCGGAATCATCAGCACACAACCGCAGATTGCTACTCACCCTGTCCGCCGAATCATTTGTGTTTGCAGAGAACAACAGCGGTCCTATCACTTTTCCCTGGGGCTCGTCTGACGATAGCCTTGTCTCTGATGAACGCTCGCCGCTGAGGACACCATACTGGGTTCTATTACTTAATAAGTCTTCGAGCTACTCACGTATCTGTGAAATTACGTCACATACTCGTATCTTCGTTAACAGTCTGCAGTGGGGCACCATGTCAACAGCTAACGGGTTGAGATGTTTATCTTTGCCTTATCTTTGGAATCAGTAACGTGCTTGAAAATGGGCTTATAATCCAAAACCTAAGTTGTGCTGTAACCATAACGAAATTTGTAAAACAAGGCAAAAAACAATGTTTGTTTAGTTAATTTACAATGTTTCACCAAGAACCCACAGCTGATTCAGTTAACATGAAACATATTTAGTTAGTTTTTTCCAATCGTCGTTGTGTAACAGATTATTAAACATCTGTAGTCCGAATGAATTATGATACAGACTAAAAATTTCCAGAACTCAATTGCTAAATTTTAGATCTACCAGATGTTTTCCATTACGCGACAAAGCGTTTTGTATGCCGTGTGTGGTGCCAGCGCGCTGTTCAGAGTGGTTCGCAGTTTTCGGGCCTCTGTGTGGAGAGCAGTTCGACCTCTCGACCCGCGCTGTGCTCCGCTCGATAGCTCGTTTTTGATTTGCAACCGATGGCCGCGGTCGCCGCTAATTGGCCCCCGGGTACCGAGTTTGCTCTTTTTTTGCCTTTTTTGTTTTTTGTTGTTTTTTTACCGCTCACAGTTCGGCTACCCTAGCTCGCTACAGGGCGCAGTCGCCGCGACTGCCGTGAAATTGGACACACAAAAACGCGATATATTTTTTTTTTATCGCCCCGTAGCTAAATTAAAGCCGCAACTCCTATGCTAATGAGTCATATTTAAATATGTTACGGAATAATCATATTTAAACTGCAACGTTTGTGTGATTTTTCGAACAGCGCGAATGCGACTCGTAAATGCGTAAAAATGAACGGTAATTATCGATAGCTATGGCGCCCGCTTCTCGCAGTAATTTTTGCGCAGCGGTTTTCAATGAGCTTCGCAATGGCGGCGTGTGCGCGACATTTGTGTACGGTGCCTCACGGAACGCTGCAGCCACAAAAAATTCCGCTGGTCAGCGGAACACTTTTTTTCCCGCATTATACGGGTGTTAATGCGCGTCCATCTGTAAAGCAGTTATTCCGTCAAATGACATTTAGAGGATATCCTGCATTACCATGATGGGGAGTCGTTGAAAACAGCCGTAGCGTAGCAACTTTTAAAACAGTAGCAACGTCAGTAATTGTTTAATTACAACTTGTTACGAACTTTCCAGATTGTGTGATTGCACTCGTTATAACACGACACTGGTCAGTTCTGAGTCCTTATTGGTCTGACGATCTAATTATTGGCGATAGCGAACAAACTACATGAATGCCCGGTGGGTGTGCATTTCGTTTCGAGTTGTTTTTAATTCCTCCCTCCCCCTATTTCTAGCTATTTACTGTCTCTCATTAATTTCTTGAGTGTTTATCGCACCATGTTGTAGGTTCCGCTAACTGAATTCGTTATCTCCGCTTTACACGATTTTGCTCTGTGCCGAGTTAAATTGGGCCACTGTGCTGCGAGTCTTTGCAATCTGTTACTGGCTGAGCCATAGGACTCTTTCCATCATAAATGGTGTTTTTGCCATCGACTTTGAATCGATGCAACACGGAAGAGTTTGCTCATGTGATCATTTAAAGCTAAAAAGACTGTAAAGACTGTACAAAGACTGCTAAAAAGACTGTACAAATACACTGAAGAGCCAAAGAAACTAGTACACCTGCCCAATACGGTTAGGGTCCCCGCGAGAAAGCAGAAGTGACGTAACACGACGTGGCATGCACTCGACTAATGTCTGAAGTAGTGCTGGAGGGAACTGACACCATGAATTCTGCAGAGCTGTCCATAAATCAGTAAGAGTATGAAGGGGTGGACATCTTATCTGAACAGCACGTTGCAAGGCCTTTCAGATATATTCATTAATCTTCATGTCTGGGGAGTCTGGCGGCCAGCGGAAGTGTTTAAACTCAGGAAAGTGTTCCTGCAGCCACTCAGTAGAAATTCTGGACGAGTGCGGTGTCGCATTGTACTGCTGGAATTCCCCAAGTCCGTCGGAATGCACAATGGACAAGAATGGTTGCAGTGATCAGACAGAATGCTTACGTAGGTGTCACCTGTCAGAGTCGTATGTAGGCGTATCAGAGGTCCCATATCACTCCAACTGCACACGCCCCACCCCATTACATAGCCTCCACCAGCTTTAACAGTCACCTGCTGAGATGCAGGTTCCAAGAATTCATGAGTTTTTCTCCGTACCCGTACACGTCCACCAGCTAGATACAATTTGAAACGAGACTCGTCCGACCAGGCAACATGTTTCGCCTCATTAACAGTCCAATGTCGGTGTTGACAGCCCAGGCGAGGTGTAAAGCTTTGTGTTGTGCAGTCATCAAGGGTACACGAGTGGGCCTTCGGCTCCACAAGCCCATATCGATGTTGTTTCGTTGAACGGTTCTCACGCTGACACTTGTTGATGGCCCAGAATTTGGACCATAAACTATATCAAACAGGTTAACAAGTGTTGTGTATCCCCCATTTCTGCGCGACGAATTACCAGCGTTACTGGAGAACGTTACCCTTGTAGAAAGACAACGACTGTAGTTCATGCACAAGTCATCACCCCATTTACTATGCATCTTGCACCAATACTTTACGGCGTAGTTTGAAGAGCAATGGGTTGGCATTGGAGGTCCCGTAGGATTCACGGTCGCCCCGTTCACCGGACCCGAATTCGTTGGATTTCTAGCGATGGAAATATTTAAATTCATTGGGGTATGCTTAACCCATCGACAATGTGCAGAAGTTAGAGGAACATGTGATCGCTCCAGATGACACAACGCGAATGGAGCCAAGTGTATCTGAAATGAAGTGAAGATGGTGTGAGAGATGTATCAGGACGTAGTAACCACACGCAGCACTATCTGTAGTGTCTGCTTCTACGTAAAAAATAGATGGAAATGAGAGGACGATCGGCCCCAGGCTCAACAGGAGGTATTGGTTTCCGGACACATCTTTATAGAAACTTTGCTTTTCGCTATGACCAGTAGACCTACTACCTCCACGATGCTTTCTTTTTTTAAACAAACACCCTGTATGAACGACTTGTTATTAGAAACTGCTTTACGGGCCAAAAGATGATCAGCGTGTGGTGTGAATATCGTAGCTGACTCTAAACATGATCATATTCCTATATCGCTCATAAATGGACAAAAACTTCTTGTGACTAAGCGATCGGATATCAGTCACTAACAACAGTCACAACCTTGAAGCATCTAGCAATATCTATACGAAGCGATATAAGGCGGAACGACCTTGTACATCTACCTGGGGCGCTACGGTCTGGAACCGAGCGACCGCTACCGCTGCAGGTTCAAATCCTGCCTCGGGCAAGGATGTGTGTGTTGTCCTTAGGTTAGTTAGGTTTAATTAGTTCTAAGGTATAGGCGACTGATGACCTCAAAATTTAAGTCGCATAGTGCTCAGAGCCATTTGAACCATTTTTAAACTTGTATTTACTGAAAGAATCATAAGGATGATTAACAAACGAAAGAGCTCGCTTAGAAAAATACTCAACCAGTTCTTAAGAGTTGCACGTCAGTTTGGGATGCTTTTCATGTTATATTAATGAAAGGGATGGAAGAAGAATTGCATGATTCGTTACAGGTCTCTTCACTTAGCATGAGAGGTTTGCCCTAGTGTTCGATCAAATTCTGTTGGGAGACAAGAGAGACGAGACAAATCGCGAAAAGCCCCACTCATAAAACTGAGAGTCTATTTTCCAGAGTTGATTAAGAACCGTACTGCT
Source organism: Schistocerca gregaria (assembly GCF_023897955.1). Lineage (NCBI taxonomy): Eukaryota > Metazoa > Arthropoda > Insecta > Orthoptera > Acrididae > Schistocerca > Schistocerca gregaria. The sequence continues at coordinate 790,995,189 of NC_064920.1, read as the reverse complement.
TCTGAACACACACGTGACATAGTTAACTCAAAGCCAAACTCAAATTCCAGACCATTGGGAGGAGCACCAACAGTCTTTTGTCCGGCTTATTATTGAGAGGTAGCTGTGGTTGTCATTATATTTACACGAAGTGTCTCGTACCTGATCACACTAGTGGTGTTGATCTCTTTGGTAACCAGAGTCTTTAGGAGTAGCAGATACCAAGGGCTTCTTGCCTGTGAAGTCTCGTGAGATTGTGCAGCTGGCGGATGTAGTATGTAGAGACCGGCTTTCAGGGTACTGTCGTTCCACGTTTGTGAAATATTGAATGAGGTAATATGCATCAATGCTTTTGCTTTTGCTGTGAACGCTAATATTCATGTTAACGTTCTTACAGAAAATTATTCATGCTGTGAGTAGTTACGTGGAGACTAAATCACGAGTAGATAATCTTTGTCTTGGTAGGCCGGCCTGAGTGGCCGAGCGCTTCTAGGCGCTACAGTCTGGAGCCGCGCAACCACTACGGTCGCAGGTTCGAATCCTGCCTCGGACATGGATGTGTCTGATGTCCTACGGTTAGTTAGGTTTAAGTAGTTCTAAGTTCTTGGAGACTGATGACCTCAGAAGTTAAGTCCTATAGTGCTCAGAGCCACTTGAACCATTTTTGTCTTGGTAGCTGTTTCTCGATTGCCACACATGTGTTGAGGAAATCTTTATATAATAAACATCATGCTTTAAATTATATGTACGGTTATTTTGTTTACAAAATTTAACTGGCATAACAGTACAGCTTCTTGCTTCCATTCTTGGGTCCAAGTGATTGTTAAGGACAGTATTGTTTACGAGAGGCATGTAGTACTTTCATTCATATATTAACTCTTTAACGATCCATACAATGTAAAAATTAACTTGAAATAGGTGTCTATTCATTTCATTCTGAATTCCCATATGTCCCATTGATTATTAAAAATTTACTTACCCTGACATCTCTTACATACATTTCACAACAGCATTATTTAGTTAATAGCAGCAGTTCGCTTTATTTGGTGCATGATTTATTTCAGGTCCACAAGCAGCAACACGATTAGCTTCAGGTACTGTTTCAGAACAGAGTAAGTATGTCGTTGCACAAGTAAAATTTTATTCTTTGATGTGTTTAGGGAGCGGAGAACAGTTTTGTATTTCTGTGTAATTACAGAGCACCTGCATGTAGGTTTAGAATATCACAGTTAACATTGCAAGGATTTTATTGTTGAAGGGCAAGCTGTAGAGTGTGTATCACAAATAGTCACTTCTCTTGTTTAAAACACTAATTATTAAAGGCAAGAAACAAAAGGAAAAATACCACTTTTAGTTTAATGTACGAGTTTTGATAATGAGCAAACGATCCCTAAGCTGTGTCGTAATAGTTCCAGTACATGCAAATCACATGTTACTGCAAGAGAACAGCAACCATTAATAAGGTTTCGCAAGAACTAGTTGTAACTACCAACTTTTGATTTGTAGTTAGAGAGTTTCACTATCGCATTCCACATTTGAAAGTCACATTATACTTAGAAAGTTACAGCTTAGAACATTTCATGTAAGTACATCACAATGTGAACAAAAATATGGAAACACCAAAACCACAACAAATTACCATGCCTATTATATTGTAGGAATACAGTTGTCATTCGGAACAGCTTTCACTCGTCTCGGAAGGATAAATACAGGCCCTGTTCGGTTATCAAGGAAATCTTACGCCATTCTCCCTGTGAACTAATGACAAGTTTAGGTAACAATAATGAAGGTGGACAGCAATCACGCAACTTTCTCTCCAAACTAGACCACAAAGACTCAACAGTACTGAGACCTGTTGAGTGTGATGGGCACTGGAAATCTGACAATGGACCGTCGTTCTCATAAAACTAGTCCTGAACGACGCGAGCTGTTCTATTGCCACTGTGGAACAAACATTGTAACGTAGAATGAACCTGATCGGCAAAAATTGTCACAGAATCCTTTGCAGTAATGTTACCTTGCAGAGTACCCGTCGGGCTTCCGGAATATCCATATATGGCTGCCAAAAGCATCAATGATTCCATGCCAAGTTTCTCTATTGGAACGTAAGCTCGGCCAGAAGTTGGAAACCGTGCAGCAATATTCATCCGACCAAATGACATTCTTCCATTGCTTCCCAGTCCAAGTTGTATGGCTTCGGCACCAGGCTAGCCGCAGTGGTCGAGCAGTTCTGGGCGCTTCAGTCAGGCAACACGCGGCTGCTGCGATCGCAGGTTCGAATCCTGCCTCGGGCATGGATATGTGTGATGTCCGTAGGTTAGTTAGGTTTAAGTAGTTCTAAGTGTAGGGGATTGATGACCTCAGATGTCCCATAGCGCTTAGAGCCCTTTGAACCATTTTTGCTTCGGCACCACTTTTCCCTGCGAGTTTCTTGTTATGGTGCTATCTTCATGTTGTTTTGGAGCTGACAGGGTTCGCGAATTCTGTAGTGACTCTTGCATTTGTCGTTTCCTTACTTTCCATCACAATCCTCTTCAATGAACGTCTGTCACAATCACTCAAAGCACACTTTCTTCCGCTTTGTGACCTTACAGAAGCGCGCAATATACGAGCTCCAACAATTCTCCCACGCTCCAACATCACTTAATTCCGACATAACGCACACACAACTACACAGAACACTGTTTTGACCACGGCTGACACTTGCAACGTGGTCGAATACAAAAGCGCAACCTGTTACATAGTAAAAATATCAAAATATGGCATTTCAGTCTTTGATCGCTTTTTTTTTTCAATGACCGGTTTCAGGCTAGCTGCCCATCTTCAGATCTGTTACACAAAGTTAAAAATATAATTAACGAGAGAGATACAGTTACTGATAGAAAATCTTAGTTTACAAAAGAAATTTTGGAATGTATTAAATGCCAACTTACCATATATTGCAGTTACAGAGTAACTTGTCAGTACAGAACTATCGGTTCGCTGTCATAACTAAGGTAAATTTTCATCTGTTAAAACCTTATATCGCAGTTTTGGAGAAACCTGATTGGTAACAGTAAAAAGTGCCCTCTACCTATAAGAGTTGTGCATATGTTATTGTTGCACCGTACATGTTAATAGCGAATATACTATTTAATAAAACTATTTTTAAAATAATAACATATGAATAATTTTTTTGGAGTGGACCATGAACCGAAGTAATTTACACTAATTTAAAAATATTTTTATAAGGAAACTTAATAATATAATTAAAATGTAGATATTCTTTCGAAAATGTGCGTTTCCTCTTATCTGAATTGATTGGTGGTGGAAAGGATTTGCCTGTTAGATAGTGTTCAAAAATGAATTTCTCGCGGTGTTTCCGTATTCTTGTCCAATTCTCGTATATTTCCACGTAAAAGCTGAGCATAGAAGTTACACTGTCCGTTAATGGAATGGCAGAGGAAATGAAGAGAAAAAATTGCGGTGCGGCAGCAAACTAGCTAAAGGAAAGGAAGGGAGCCTTGCGTAAGTGAAAAGCAATGACGTGCAACTATTATAAGTATCGTGCATCACTTTTAAGCACCTGCGTTCAGCTCGTTGTAATGCAGCGACCTTTAGCTGAAAATCCAAATTTCGTGAGGAGACGTTGGAGGAAATTAAACTTTCTAAACGACTAAAAGAAACTAACTTTTGAAGAAACTGTGTTGTCAATAGGCCAATGAAACTCATTCTGTGACTGTACTATCATCTGTACAAAAATTACTTCTTATTTAATAATATTACTCTAGCATAGTGCTTAATTATTGAAATGGTAAAGTAGTGGTAAATCATAACTTTTGAGTATAAACCATCTGACGGATAACTAGACTTAATCACTTCTGAAGTAGCTTGCACAAACCAACGAAGCAAAATCCCACCTAAAATTTCCCTCTTCCAAATACATCGAAAGCAAGCAGTGCGGCAACAACAGAACCTGATGATCTTCGCTTCTTGAATTAATCTTTACTAAATCATATTCCAAAACTCAATATCATCTGTACCCTTCAATCTGTACTCTGGAAACTATTTCACAACTATCAGTAGCACACCCGACACCCGACTCCGTCAGTAGCTTCTCTCAGAATGCTACTGCGACGGCTATGCCACTGACAGCTAAAGATCATACTGCTTCTAATGAGAACCTCTCTGGCGTAACATATCGACTATTGAAAACTTTCGTTTGAATGTGTCAAGAGCAGAGATATGAAGTTGAAATCGAATTCACATTCCGTGAAAGGTAAAATAATCCAGAAACGTTACAATGTGTGTGTAGAAGATAATCGGCGCTCATAAAGTTTCCGTCTGAGAGCGTTACTGCAGTGTACGTGCAGTGCATCGAGTCAGCGATGCTGGTATGTAAACACCGACATGTAGGTAAGGGATTACGCTCTTCTCACTCCGGCCAGGCTGTTCAAGGTCACGTCACTTTATCTTCACTCCCTACATCGTTGTGGGCACACTGCACTGTCAACAGCTATTGCCGCTTAAACAAAGGTACCAACAATAGAAAGCATTGTCGTTTTTGGAATTAATTTATTGCCCTTTAATGAACTTTGTTTCACCCCTTTCAATATGTCTTTACCCAACTGTAGATATTATTAGTCTAAAATAATTATATCCAAAAAATGTCCAAATGTGTGTGAAATCTTATGGGACTTAACTGCTAAGGCATCAGTCCCTAAGATTACACACTACGTAACCTAAATTATCCTAAGGACAAACACACACACCCATGCCCGAGGGAGGACTCACACCTCCGCCGAGATCAGCCGCACAGTCCATGACTGCAGCGCCCTAGACCTCTCGGCTAATCCCGCGCGGCATAATTATATCAATTAAGGGGGAAGGAAGGGAAAAGTTTAAATTTAACCCACTAAAAAAAATTACAGCGGATGACATCATCTGCACTATCTTCGTTGCCATCGTCGTGATTCGAACTGTCGTCATCATCTTTAATGTAATGTACTGAATGCGTTCATCTCGAAGTCCATTCTTCACGAATTATTCTTCCTGCAGTCTCTCCGCAAGGGCAACGCATCTTCTATCGTCACGGGTTTAATGGTATCCTCCAGTAATTTTCTCACGTCTCTTATTTTAAATAAAGAATTATTGTCTCCTGCCTCTAGCTTTTTTTGAAGCCATATTCGTTCAGTGGGATTATGCTGACGGGAGGAAGCTGTAGAAGCGGTTCGGCTATTGTGTGTTGTATCTGTAGGTAAACTTCTGCTTTGCTCACATTCTAAAATGTCAGTTTTCTTGGAATCTGTCTTGAGAATGTTTCGTTGAGCATGGAATGGTAGTCTGCATTGCCATGATTGTCGCACCTCCTGTCCGCCTGCTTAGCTAAGTGGTAACGTGCTTGCCTCTCGTGCGGCGGGTCCGGGTTTGATTCGTGTCCGGGTTGGAGACTTTTCTCCGCTCCTGGACTGGGTCTTGTGTTGCCCTCCTCATCGATTCATCCTCATCACCGGCTCTCAAGTCACCCAGTGTAGCGGCGACTGAAATAAGACTCGGCGACCGTACTTCCCCAGACAGGGCCTCCCGGTCAACAATGCCATACGCTCATTTCACTTTTTATCACACATCCTTCTTCCAGGCTTCGGAGGAGCTCGCTAAGCCATTCCCTAAACACTACATATTTCATCTCTGGGTGATAATCAGAACCACTTTTACACTGAAACACAAATTCTGACTTCTCTATGAAACTGTATTTGGCAATCCGGCTTGACAGATTATCAGATGTGATCCTTTCCCTACAATCTAAACCTGTGACAGGTTTTTGGTGTGTAATTTTTTTCTTGAAGAGAAAAACCTTGGTCCGAGAGCATCTTCATTTTCGATTAAACTTTTATTGGCTTCCTCACAGATCCGTTGCACTGCCTTTACCGAAACCTGATGTGCTTCTGTGGTTGTTTATTGCTTTTCTCTGAAAAATATCACAATCCTTTTCTTGACACTTTTACAGAGCTTTGTAGAAATTATACACTTTTACACATGTCTACCGACTGTCATCTAATAGACCTACCACTCAGATTCGACATTATGCGCTATATAAACGTAAATGCGTAGATTCACTTCCGTACTTTTGTTGTATAGCTCCAGAAGGTCTGGATATTAGACTGGAAGGGAGAGCAAAAGCCATTGTTGAGTGAGTGGTCACGTGAGGTGCGGAGTGTGGGATGAATGACCTTATGACCTTGACCCTCCTCCCGAGTGTGAAACGAGTATATTGTGGCATTCGTATCCTTAAGACAGGAGTTCGGTAAATGTGGAAACGTGAACTATGCGTTGTTATTACCAAACGCAGATAAACAAGAGCAACACGCTGGTATTCTTTTCTTGACTGCCGGAGGACTAACACCGATATCATCCATCGGAGAATGGAAAGAAACCGCCGTTGTGGAATGGTACGCCAAGTTCCGTTCTTGTCGCAATTCGATGCAAGACGTTGGTCGGTCTGGGAGGCAAGCCTCATCCATTATGGACAACAGCTACTTAAGTGAGATATACTCGAGCTCCTGCCCTGTAGTGCTGATCTGTCCCGAAGTGATTATCATGCCTTCGGTTCCGTAAAAAAGACCTTCAATAGTCGACAATACCTGCCACACGAAGAAGTGCAACAGGCAGTTAAGGACTTTCTCACGCAGTAGGACATGGTGTTCCACCAAACAGATACCTTCAACCCGGTGTATAGGTGAAATGATTGGCTCAATGCTGGCGGTGATTTTGCTTGATTAGCATACCGATTCTGGACTGATGGCATTCGAACAGAAACTTTTCGCTCTCCCCTTATACCAACGAGCATGTCGTATATGCATAACTCATTAAGGACGTGTTAAAACTGATGTAATGCTTAAGAAAAAGGCGAGAAAAAACGTGGCTCTGTGATCTATCGTCTGTCAGAGCTTGTCGCCGAAGTCCTGAAAGACGAGTAGAGGTGTTGCTAAGATAAATGCGTACGCGACAACTAGCGTGAGGCGTGGTCCCGGGGAGACAGACTCGCTCCTCTTTAAGAACGCTCCCCGAGCAGTGAAAAAGTGACGGACGAGCGGCGGCGCCCCGTCTCCCCCCCGACGCCGTGCCCGAGGCGTCGGCGGCGTCGCCGTCGTCGCCGCCGCCGGCGTCGCCCGCCACTTCCGGCGTCCACCCCCGTCATTAATCAGCGCACGGGCCGCAGGAGGCTGCAGTCGCGGCGACTTATTAGAGACAAAAGGCCGCTTCCATATTCATAAGTCCTTAACGACGGCCGCAGGCTTTAACGGCGTGCCACTACGGCGCGGCAGTGACGCCCGGTTAGGCAGCGCCGCCGCTTCCTGGCGTCATTACGGCCCGCCGCGGCGCCGTACGTCTTCCTCTGACGCGCGTACGAGCTCGTACGTGCGCGCCGCTGCACCGCGCCGCCCGGCGTGGGAAGGGCTCTGTTAAATACTCCCCCTCACCCCTGTCCACCATGCTTCCACCGTCCCTCTTCCGCAGGCGCCGCCACAGCCGCTGTCCTTGTTCTTTCCCAATTGAGCGCATAATGAAGAAGGAGCGGGCGGCTCCTCCCGGCTAATCCCCCGACTGCACCGACGCCGCCATTACGCCGGCACGTCACGCGCGTCTCCAGAAAGAAAGAAGAAAGAAAAGAAGTTTAACCTCTCGGGTCTCCGTAATGGGCATGTAGGATTTCCGGGGCCGCCAGCCGCTGGCATTTTTGCGCCGAACTTAACGCCGTAATGGGCGTTGCCGCTGCCCTGTCACTCCTCGCTTTGAGTTGGAAAAGGCCCCTCCCTCCTTCTCCCCTCCCCCCACCCACTTCCCCGCACCTTTTCCCACCCCCTCCTCTTTTTTTTCTCGCGCTCTCAACTTGGCTTCGCAACAAAGACGAGGACCGTTTTGCGCGAGAGAAACGCCGCGCCGGGGCTGGGGTACCGGCGGCGCAGCGGGAATTCTTTTGTTAACCGCGCCAGAAGAACGCGTCGTAATAGAGCAAAGTGTTTTTAATTTCGCGCCGGCCATTCAGCGAATATGAAACTTTCCTGTTTCTATTAACATTTCGGAAGCGACGTTAGCCGGCGTCCCCTCCCCCTCCCCAACCCTGGCAAGAAGGGGCCGGGACGGGAAACGACAGTTAAGGAGATCTGCCCGGCCTGCCGGCCCCTGCTAATAAACACCGCAAGCGGCCGACTCCCAGCTGCAGCGACCAGGCGCGGTAGACACGTAAGCCGACCCGAAACACACGGCGTGCCACCGCAATCTAAGCAACACCCCCTTTTTTTAAAAATTCTCATTTCGTTCGTTGTATGTGCTCGGGGCGGACGTCGTACGACATCCGCTGGAGTTCGTCTTTGATCGGTTAACTCAGTTTTTTTTATGACAGAGGGCTGCTAACCCTTTGACTGAACACGCTCAGCTACCGTGCCGGCAACCTAGACTACAGGCCTGTGCGCACACTTGTAACGTCGCATACTGATGGCCGGGTCTGTATCGGAACGCTCCTGTTAAGCACTCGGCAGGTATACGAACTTTACGAGTTATAGAGCTGAGACCGCATAGGGATTCTCGTGCTTTCCTCTTCTACATAGCCTTGTAATGAAAGCATGGAAATTTACGTAATTGCGCAAAGTAGCTGAACAAAACTGCCCTATGATATTTCAAGATGTAAAATTATTTCGACGATTTGCCTTAAATACCCGTTTCTAGGCTCGAATACAAACTGTAATTTTAAATTCTGTCTTTTACCTCAGGAGCTATATTTTCTTGCAGTAAAAAATCGGCAATATGCAATAACAAGCAGACGTTTTCGATTTTAAATAGAACAGTTCCAGCTTAAAAATTTGTTTCCCTAGTTATTTTCGTAAATTTTCTTCTCCACTTCAAAATTTGCTGACCTCACACGAAACTCAAATCATTCCACGAAATGGAGCACCTCCTGACGTAATGTTTAACAAATCGAAAAACCCGAAAAAATATTTTATTTCCCAGTTTCTCCAGAACTTTAGAACCTTAAACATGAAAAGATTGTTTCCCCTATATGCTTGACTGAAATTCGTGTCACAGAGTGTTGTTAATTTAATCACAATGCACTTACATCGAAATTCTGCTTTCTATACTGCTTAATGTGTCGAACATTGAATTCATTCAAGCAATTTTCTAAAGTAGTTTACTCAAATTGAAATTATTTCCGAATAGCTGTATAAGTAAAACTGAACAAAATCATTCTGTAGCTCTTCCAAATAAAAGTACTGGAAACTCAATAATCTGGTAGGAATGATAAGGAATACTAAACATTTTCGAGCCACACCAATTAATATAAATATTCTGTGTGACAATAGTTACTTCGTATTAACCTCGCAACAATGGTCCAGAATTAAGAAACAAATTATACTGGTACATAGTACATAACTGCTTTTAAAAACAATTGGCAAATGTGGTGCAACAGAAACAAATAACACGCTATAAATTTTTTGTCACTTACTTACCCTTGAATGATGCGTAGACACAAATTCCTGTCTGGGAATAGCTGCAACCCACCGATTTCGCAACTTCACACATTTGGGAAATCGGAACATGTGCACTGTCATGCCTTTTTGGGATTTATAATTTTCCTGGCAAAAGGGAACGCAACACTTGTATCCCATACTTCGAAGAACTGTAGGCGAATACTTTATGAAATATATATCACTTTCACGTGGCACACACTTTCAACACAACATACACGCCAACAGGACTGCCGACTACAGATAAGATGGCCAACAGTTTGTGACGTCACGTGCCAATATGGCCGCTGTGCGTAGGCCTTGCATCTAGAAGGCTTTGGTCTAACCCACACAGTCACGACACTCCTGCACATTTTTGTTACCCACTGCGACGACAACGCTCCAAGGGGATATAAAGCTACACTTCAGAATACGATATCAGATGAGTGCGAACAGTATCGCTTATATTGATTTGATAGGGAGCGCATTTAGTACCGTAAATATCGGAAATAGCTAAAAAACTACACCACGTTTGTCTTTCATTAGTTTCTTAACTACGGTGGGAGGTGTGAAACAGTGCATTACAGGACATTCTATTCACGATTCACGGGTAACCTACAGATATTTAACGAAGAAAATGGTTCAAATGGCTCTGAGTACTACGAGACTTAACTGCTGAGGTCATCAGTCCCCTAGAACTTAGAACTACTTAAACCTAACTGCCCTAAGGACATCACATACATCCATGCCCGAGACAGGATTCGAACCTGCGACCGTAGCGGTCGCGCGGTTCCAGACCGAAGCGCCTAGAACCGCTCGGCCACACAGTCTGTTCCATCACCGCTCAACTGATGTCTCTGAAGTCCGTTATTTAAGTATATTGTTACTCGATATTAATTTAACAGAAAAAAACACGACGGTTGAGGGCAAATGCCTTCTGAAAGCAGATTTACGAGCCTGTGGCATTCTGCCCGTCGACCATCAGGAGATTGAACACTACAGTCAGTGTTATTAAGTCTGTTCGCTTTCCAGCTTCCCGAACATGGACGCGTAAAGATTTTAAGACCTGCAACAGATGCAGGGCCAAATAAAGGGGCCTAAGATAAATCCCTCACGAAAGGATTAATGAAGAGTACAGCCCCGATAAAAAAAGTTTATCTAATTGCTTCAAGTTAAAGAACGATGTTGCTTACAATTGATGAAGGTTCCAGCCACATGGAAATTAGATAGATTCCTAAGAACAACTATTGCACTGCAGAAGGCACGTAATTAATATCTCTCCAAAGTAGATAATCTGTTCAAAGCTAAACTCAAATAAACATCACTGCCAACAATATCATTTCAACAAATACCAATCTATAAATCACAAGCTGTAACTTAAGAAAGGACATTCTTGCTAATTCCATTTCAATATTGTGTCTTTTGACCGCCTGACTAACCTACGTATTTCCAGTTAATATAAATTCATTGTTGATTAAACCAAAATCTTGTCTTTCATAGATACAATTGAAGCATGAAATTAAACATGTACAGTCATCATTTCAAGGGATTCATACTGCTGCACGCGGTAAGCCAGCCGTCGTCGTTCACGCAGCTTTCGCTACATACTTTTCTCTCCTTCAGCTCCTCAGGATGCAGCATGGCACTCCGATACAAAATGTTTCTGCGACGTTTTGCATAACATTAATACATGGTGGTGTAACACCATAGCTTAGATACTACATACCTTTTGTTGATTCATTTTGCTTTCTGTTTTGTTCAACATTCCATCGTTGAGTTTCTGTAAATGTTGTTGGATTGAATCGATAACACATAATTGTATACTCCTTTCTTTGTAAAATCTTTGATGTCTCGATAAAATACTGTGCAATGTATTGTCTTTATCATTTAAATTCTTTGCCTCATTTGGACGGGACAAAACTTACTGTATATAATTGTAATTTCTGTGCGAATAATTTTTTGTGGAAATGTCAGTATGTGCAAATGTTCTGTTTTATTAAATTTGTTTGGTAGCTGTTATGTAGTTGCTGATCCTCACTTAGGGTATTTAGTTATGTTGTGGATAAAAGCTGGTGTGGTTCCCCTCGGGAACGGAACTGTGTAGCGCGCGCAAAATGTGGTTGGCATGGATAGAAAGGTAAAACAAAGAGTCAGTCGGAGACGAGCTACTGAACCGTTAACAGCTCATGTAAAGATTGTGATTTGTGCTGGTGACGAGAGGGGCTTTTAGTGTCGTTTTAATACGCATCAAATTCTCGGATGAACGGAATAATATACTGGCAATACTCTGAAATTAATAACTATCTTCGCCACCAAGAAATGACAGAGTCTAGCTTCTCTACCTGCACCTCCATCCAACAACATGCACTCGCCACCACGTTGCGAAATCACTTAACGGAACCAAGGAATTGTAGAAGTGTACAATGAAGGATCAGCTCATGTGGATGATTTATTTGTTTTCATATAAAAAGACTATCTATGAAAACTTACCTTGATTTATCCTCTGTCACGTATCCACTTAGGGTCCTTCCCATGCTAAAGTGCTTACCGAGTGTCCTTATTGAAACAATACTAAAATCCCAGTGTTTTACTAATTAATGCCTCTTGAACATAGTAAAAGAATGAGAACGTTAAAGTTAATGTGGCAAAAGAGTGTGCTAAAGAAAATAATGTTGCTAAAAGTAATTCTGCAATCGAAACTGCTTATTAAAAGTTTGTGGGCTTGCTAAGAAACTAAATTGAAAAATAGAATTTAAAGTAATAAAGTAGTTCAAACAGGTATTAAAATAATTTGCGTTTACTTTTAAAAATTAAAAGTTTTTAAAACTGAGGCTTATAAAGTTTTGCTTAGTTCACGATTATAGTGCTGCCTGTTGTAAATTTCGAAAGGTGAGTCAGTATCTCATAAAATGTCAACTTTGTGTCTCATTGCAGTAAAGGTTGAGAATTGTAACAGTGGGAAGTTATATACTCATGCTTGCTAAGTGCTTGTTCCTGTTGTGCATTGAAAGTGCATATTAATAGTGTAACAAAATCCACAGTTTGTACATTGTGATCATTGATAGGTAGACGACTTGTTATGATGACAGTGGCTGCTTTCAGTCATAGATCAGTGAGAAAGTATTTGTCAGTGTATTTCATTTAAATTTTATTCTAAGTAGAAAGGTATTTAGCTGAGAGAGACCTTACCTATGTCAAATTTCTGATTCTATGGTGAATATTAATAGTAATATTGATGAGACCATCCTGTTTGACTAAGCACTGAAGACAATAGTGTGTGTCAGTATCTGTTGTACTTAGGCAAATGGTTTGTTCTGCTCTGACTATTAGCTGCAACCTTAACGTTAACGTATGATTGTGCTAGAGTTCATTGCACTCTCGTGTGCCAAAGTATATGTTGCGTTTGTGCCTTAAAGTTACCCATATCCATTTTCTTGAATAGGAATCTTGTACCTAATTAGGCTCGCGACCGTTTTCTTTATCATTTGTACAGTGTGGATAGGTAAATTTTGTTTGTTACCGTTTAAACATTTACGTAATTCTGACATTTCCTTCCGATAAGCCACTTCCGTTAGGTACATCACGGTCAACATAACAAAATTTCTTCCGGAGGGTAACACTGCGTTGCTTCTTGATACTGTAACTGCTTTGACTAATAACTTTGTGATACAAATTGCCTCCAGTTCTGAGGTTATGGTAGTGTTATAGGGGGGGGGGGGGGGAAGAAAAGAGGAGCGGAGAACAGAGTTCCAGGTTACAGAGAAAAACAGCAGAGGAAACGAAATACAGTACTAATCTATACTACTGTGGAAAGTGTCCACCGTTCACCTATCTGCTCTTTTGGGTCCTGTTCAGTAAGCTGCCGAAGACGGATCGAAGGGCTGCTGGAATTGCTGCAGTCTCGTACTAAATGTTCTGCTGCAGTTCTTAAAGACTATGAGCGTTGTCGCGATACACCTTTGACTTGAGGGCTCCCCACACAAAGCAATCGCACACTGACAGATCAGATGACCCGACTGGCCAGCCAGGGCCTCAATCAGACTGACCTGTGATAACAGCTCAGTCAGGCGAGAAGATTGTGTAAAGGAACTCGAAGGTTCGGCCGGCTCTATGGGCAGTTGCTCCGTCCTTGTGGAAGTAACTGTAGGTCTTGTCCTCCTCCGTTAATGCTGACACAAACGGTTTGAAAATGTTGCCAATGTAACGCATTGAATTCAGATTTGATGTAAGAAGATGGGAACAATGACGCGTCGTGCAGACCCTCCACGCTAAATCCCAACCTTCTGATCATGCAATAGTACTTTGCCGACGTTCTGAGGATTCTCCGCTGCCCAGAACCTGTGATTCTGTGATTGACACAACCAATCTCATGAAACCAGGCTTCATCAGATAGATCCATGTCCAAGCCACTCCCTGTTATCTTATTGAACACCCACTCAAAAAACTGGAGGCGCTGAGGAACACCTTCTGGTTTTAATGCATGAACAAGAGACACTCGGTAGGGATGCATGTGCAGGTGGAGTATCTGCCCGCATGATCTACGTGACATGCAGTTCTCTTGCGACAAGCGGCGAGTTGATTTGGTAGGACTCTGAAGCATTTTCTGGTGAACTGTACCCACATTTTCCGGCGTGCGGGCGTGTTTCGGGAAGGTTTTTGACTTGTTGAAAAGAAATCCTGTCTGACGCCATTTTCGGACTAAGCGTTGCATGGCACTTTGAGACCTTTAAAATTGTCAGCAAACAATTGACCACACCACTTCCACGACTTTGTTATCACGTAACTATCCGCAACGAACAGTCGCTACTCCGCTGTGAGTACCATTGTCTCCTTTGCACTACTCCACACAGACTGACACAGCCCGTACTACGCTCTGAATCCCTGTGGATCACGTGGCGGGCGTTCACGTGGTTTTCGCGTCACAGGATGTGGCCATATGCATAAATTCACGTCCAATCGTAACTACTCCTCCGAGCCGCTTTGATTTGCCCCACGCTGCAGAAGTACGTTCCCCACGCTCGTAGCAAGCTTGCCCGCTCAACAGTTATCATTTGCAAGAAATCTTCTAGACTTACATGAAATGCCGGCCGTTGTGGCCGAGCGGTTCTAGGCGCTTCAGTCTGGAACCGCGAGACCACTACGGTCGCAGGTTCGAATCCTGCCTCGGGTATGGATGTGTGTGATGTCCTTAGGTTAGTTAGGTTTAAGTAGTTCTAAGTTATAGGGGACTGATGACCTCTGCTGTTAAGTCCAATAGTGCTCAGAGCCATTTGAACCATTTTTGAACTAACATGATACTGGAGGTACAATACAAATGTTGGCGGACGCACTGGGCGGTCCGTATTGGCATTACGCTGACCAGACAACATGACTTTCAGAAAACTTCGTTATCACTACGAAGAGGGTTAATGTTCAATCAACGACAACGTCGTTAGAAATAAAGCACAAGCTCGGACAGGGTAAGTATGAGGTAGAAAATAGGTCGTTTTATTTTCAAAGAAACCATTTCAGCATTCTTCTTCGTGTATTCAAGGTAACTATAGAAAACCTAGATATGGATGACTGGATGGAGATTTGAGAACTGGTACTCCTGATCCAAGCCCACTGCCTAAACCACTGGGGCCCTTACTCGGTGGCGCTCGATTCCACCAGTTTGAGCGCCATGACGCAAACGCTTCTAAATACGCGTCTGAGTGATTTATGTCACTATTATATATGCGACGCCTGTCTATTAACGGTTAACTTTTACGCCGTTGTATGGTAAGCCGCTGGAGTCGCAATCTTCAGTTGTATTCTGTCCATTCATAAGATTCTGCAAAATTTCGTGCTACACCAACCACAGACTTCTTTTTTTCCGGCTCCTCCAAGCGTCTCTCTACTAGGCAGCGTAGTAAGTCCTGATGCCCCTCCGCCCTCTCTTTCCCTTGTAGTGAGAAACTGCCGATAAAAGAGGAATCACCTGTAGTGGTCAGTAGCGGGAACTGTAGCAAGTGTGACAACCGGTACGTTACTCTATTCGGTACCAAGGGTTCGAACCAATGTGACGCAAAAAGAGAGAGAGAGAAGCATCGGTAGAGCGTAATAATGTGTTCTTTCCCGTGTTTATGTGAGTGTTGGTATTTGATACTTACCAGCCATAATACTCCAGATATAATTTTTTGTACTGACGCAGATGCTGATGCTGTTCTCATCCACGTATAAGAATGCTTGAAATATTTGCATAATTCTGTACACGGTACTTAATAAGAATTCACAGCCTTACAAATATATCGAAAATCACTCGGCAAAATTAACCGAAGTAAATGTCTTTCTATTACCATAAAAACTGCAGAGCTTGTACGAAGATTGTCCTACGCAGATGCTGATGCTTGAAGACTAACTGCCTATACTGACACAGTTGCAAGCTTTTGTCATGTACTGTAAATTAAATTAAATCATATATGGGAAATATTAGGATGAGAAAATAATTAATTTACGTCTATGACCAAGAACACAGAATCATCAGAGGGTTTTTGATGCTTTAAATGACAAAGGAAACATTTTTCACAGAATTTTGCAACTGATTTCAGTAAGTTGTAGCAGGTGCAACCTTCGAATCTGTGAAACTAATATTTTTACTAAAAGCCAGGATGGAAAGAAAAATATCAACTGTACTATGTAGATGTATAACAGTGCTTTAAGTCAAATAGTGGCTGAAATGAGACAGAACATCTGCAACGACCGAATAGGGTCATAATCTGTTAATGCTGAAGAACGGCCTGAAAATAAAACAATGTAGTAAAGAGAACGTATATTGTTCAGTGCAAAATAAAACTAAAACAACGATAAGGCGAAGCCCCAATTCTCACATATAGACGTTCATAAACTACTCTACAAACGTAGGTCTTTATAAACGTGCGAACTATTTTCTCACACATAACAGAAGGCACAAGAAAGATGGAGGCAGAAACGCCGTGAGTCACAGACAAAATACTCCTGAGCACGATGGAAGAAGGAAATAAAAAAAATGGCTTCAAGCACTAGGGGACTAACATCTCAGGTCACTCAGATCATCAGTCCCCTAGACTTGGAACTACTTGAACCTAACTAACCTAAGGACATCACACACATCCATGCCCAAGGCAGGATTCGAACCTGCGACCGTAGCAGCAGCGCGGTTCCAGACTGATGCGCCTAGAAACGCACGGCCACAGCGACCGGCAAGAAATACAAGAAAGCACATAACACGAAAGAAACCATGCGAGGCAAGTAGCGTAGAAACGCAATCAGCAGAATGTGTACAGAGGTGAAATGAAAGTTCCTGGAAGATAGCCGGCCGTTGTGGCCTAGCGGTTCTAGATGCTTCAGTCAGGAACCGCGCTGCTGCTACGGTCGCAGGTTCGAATCCTGCCTCGGGCATGGATGTGTGTAATGTCCTTAGGTTAGTTAGGTTTAAGTAGTTCTAAGTCTAGGGGACTGATGCCAGCCGGCCACGGTGGCCGAGCGGTTCTAGGCGCTGCAGTCCGGAAACGCTCAACTGCTTCGGTCACAGGTTCGAATCCTGCCTGGGACATGGATGTGTGTGATGTCCTTAGGTTAGTTAGGTTTAAGTAGTTCTAAGTTCTAGGAGACTGATGACCTCAGATGTTAAGTCCCATACTGCTCAGAGCCATTTGAACCATTTGACTGATGGTAGATGTTAAGTCCCATAGTGTTTAGAGTCATTCGAACCATTTTTGAGCGTGGAAGACAGCGTGTAGAAACTGAGAAACCGGCGTTCGTAAGAAGAAATGGAGCTGAATAAATGCGCATATAAAGTGCACTGATGTCCATTCAATTTGCAGCACCATGAAGGTGGTATGCAGAAACGTCATATTGCCATTCGATATGTGGATCTATTCACGGTGTACAGAACTTAAGCAGGAAAGTAACTTTCGCATGATTTTGTCACTGGCAACTAAAAGGTTCAAATGGCTGTGAGCACTATGGGACTTACAACTACTTAAACCTAACCAACCTAAGGACATCACACACATCAATGCCCGATGCAGGATTCGAACCTGCGACCGTAGCTGTCATGCTGTTCCAGACTGAAGCGCCTAGAACCGCACGGCCACAATGGCCGGCACTAACGGCTAACATACACTGGTAAAGCAACAAAACGTGATTTTCAAGTTCTGTATCTAACTCACGATATTATCATACACACTGTCAACCAGATGTCCACACAATCGTGTTCTGCACGGATGAAGGCATTCCGATCAACTGGCAACCACGCCAACGATGACTGCAGGTCACCTATGAAACGAGGGAGTGTTTCCCGGGTAGCCTCGCATCCACAATCGCTGTGTACACGGTCACAGACGCTGCAGTGTGGCACAGAGAGGTTGCCTATCAGACTCTCTGCGGTGAAGGGCCATAGGAAGAAAGGAAGCTGGACAGTCGCAAACTAATTTGGCCCGATAGCTTAATGTGAATCGTTCTGTTGTTTCTCGGATGTGGCAACTGTTTATCGAGACGAAGCTGTATCCCGAAGACCAGGGCAGGGCCGACCACATCTGACTTTAGAAGAAAGGGCCGTTATCTGGCTGTAAGGGCACGACATTACCGCCATAGTACTGCAGGTAGCTTATGACCTCGCAGCATCCACTAGACGTGTTGTATTGAGACAAAATGTGCCCACAAGGCTTCGGCAGAGTGGTATTTTATGTCGGAGGCCTTCTGTATGTGTACGTCTGACGCATCAACAGAAGGGAGGTCTAGAGTGGAGTCATCGACTTGCCAGCTGGGCGGTTGACAAGTGGGCCAATGTTATTTTCACAGATGAGTCCCGATTTAGTCTGGAGAGAGTGATTCTCGACGGATTCGCATCTGGAGGGAACGTGGAACACAATTTCGGGACCCAAACATTGTGGAAAGGGACCGATATCGGGTAGGATCCCTAATGGTGTGG
Organism: Schistocerca gregaria; assembly: GCF_023897955.1. NCBI lineage: Eukaryota > Metazoa > Arthropoda > Insecta > Orthoptera > Acrididae > Schistocerca > Schistocerca gregaria. The sequence goes on along the minus strand of NC_064920.1, from coordinate 790,976,796 downwards.
GGAGGGATTATGTTTATCACACGAACCCCTCTTCATGAAATTGTATGGGTGAATCGGCATGAGTTAGTTGCTGTCAGGTATCGTGACAAGATCTTGGGACCTCATCTGCAGTTGTTGCGAGGTACTGCGGGCCAAGACTTCGTAATGATGGACGATAATGGTCGGGTTTTCCTGGAAACGGAAGATATGGCACGCATGGCGTGGCCTGCTCGCTCTCTCGATTTGAATCCGATAGAGCATGCCTGGGATGCACCAGGGACACGGGTTGCATCACGTCAGCATCCACCAACCACTCTCCAAGACTACGAGCAGCTCTGCAGGAAGAAAGGGCCTTACTGCCTCAACTAATGCCATCATTCGCAGCACGTACCATCGTTGCCAGGCCTTTACTGCTGCCAGAGGTGGTCATACCCCACACTGAGCACATTAACCAGTTGTCGGAACAAGTGCGCAAATCCGTTAAGTTCGAAAAAAATGAAGAACGTTTTTGGCTACCGTTATGCATCTTTCAGTTGTTTACTTTCTGTATTCTTTACATTGCTTGTACTTTGCTATCGCCTGTTTATACTGTTTTGTGTCAAAATGAAAGCAACATTGCAAAATATTCGTTTGTTTCTTTAAGTTTGGACACCAATGTAGTTCGATTAATCTCGCACCATACATAGAAAGAAATGCTACAGTATAATACAGTAGGAAATTGAAAGAAATAGGCAATGGGAAGAACATAAATGGCACTTTTATTCAAAGACAATAATTACACTGAAGTTCATGATGACCCCTGGTTTTAATAAGTAGAGGGACATGATTGTTGATGTTTGATCACCGCAAATGGGAGTGCATGTTTTGAAACGTGCTCCCATGCTGGTCATAACGCTCGTAAGTAGCTCTTGTGGTAGGCCGTTCCGTGGTTGGCAACTTCTGAATGGTCACTGGTGCAGATGGACATGCTGGAGTACGTCTCCTCAACGCATTCGATACTTGCTCGATGAAATTTAAGGCTGAGAAACGGGCAGGCCAGTCCATTCGCCGAGTATCCTCTCGTCGCAAGGACTCCTACACCTGCACTGTTTGATACAGTCGCGGATTGACATCCATTAAAATGAAGTCAGGGACGAATGCACCGCTGAAAACACGAACATGGGGAAGAATACAGTGTATCGATAAGGTTGGCTGGTGAGAGCACGACGTTCAAAGGTTTGCAGGTCAGTACTGTGACGTCCCTTTCCTCCTTCTGCCCTCGTCAGGAGGAGACGCGACTCGTAATGATGTTCTTCCCCGTCAGTATGACGTGGAACAGCACCTGTAACTCTCGTAAAACACAGCTCCTCGAGTAGTTAAGAAATATTCTATTGTTCATCCGTAACAGTCTTATCAGTTTGTGTTAACTGATCATTTGTTTATCTTTTATCTTATGCCTGGTTAGTTTCGTTGAGCAGTGAAATCTTGGTTCTTAATTCTATCATTACAGTCGTTTCTCACATCATCCTTAGCGACGATTAATAATTGCTGTTCGTAGTTCCGTTGCTATGCCGTTGCTACGTCAAATAATTAACATCGCTCCAACGTAACTCCGGAGATCAGTTATGTTGAAGTAACGTCCTTGTAACAAGCCGTAATGCAAATTTTTATATTATTCACCTTTCACTGTCTGTTATTCCTGTCTTCACACAGTCACTTAAAATGTTTAAAAGACTCAATCACTAGTATGAACATACATAATATGAAACGTCCCCTTAGAATAATTATATAAGACTGATCTATGTGAAACGTCCTCTTTGAACAATTATACACGACTGTGCTTAAACTGACACACAATATCTTTAGCGCAACGCAATCTGACTTCCAAAAATCCCTACGAAAGAATGGCCCTGAGTAGCATTAACCTATACGTTTCACAAATCACTTACCTCACAAAAATCTTCGTTACTCAAGCTACTGCAATACAGCGAGCGCCACTACTGCCAGCTAAATAAAAGATTCAAACTACTGAAGGCACTAACTACTGATAGGCATAGTTAGCAAATGAAAGATTTTAATAGAGAACAAACAATGTATTTACCTCACTAGTCATAATATATATAGCAGTTCATGACACCAATTCTTACAAATTTCAAAACTCCGCCATCTCTCTCCCCACGTCCACCACTGCTGGCGGCTCACCTCCAACTGCGCAACGCTACGGGCTGTTAGCATCCAGCTGCCGCTGCCCAACACTACAATGGCGAGTATTACAACAATGCCAACCAGCCACAGACTGCACACGGCACAGCCAGTGATTTTCATACAGAGCGCTACGTGGCGGCGGCGTTACCAATAAAAAAACTTAATCAGCCTACTTACAAATATTATTCCTTGAATCATGTAGGTGACACATTTGATTTATCTCTTGACTAATAGTTTATTAATCTTTTTGTAATTAATTGTTTGTCCCTATCACGCACACACACCGATATGTCATTCAAGATTAACGTCTCATCGGTCTAGTAATCGTGACGTCGACAGCAAATTTTGATTGGACGGCGTATTGGTTTTCCTTGATGACTTTGTATTATTGTGTCCTACTGAAGACTACGAATAGTTTTCGTGTCACTGGTCCACTACTATCACGTTCGCAACTGTTCTTCAGACTGAAGGTTAAGTCCAGTAAATCAGTATCACTGAAAATCACCGTCGCGTTGATAACGGTAAAGATTACTTCATTCAGTCGAATGACTGATATGACTTTAGTCTCTCTCCCCCGAACTATAGAACTTTTACAACTGTAACAGCTTTTGCTTCCAGAAGACTATCGCAATAGTGCTCTAGAGCCACTCAAGAGCAACTAACTAAACATTTCCATAGCCGAGTTGCATTGTAGGTGCATTGAATTTCCTTTTCGATGCCGCTACAACTCTCTTCCATAGTAAATGTTATTTTTAACCGAATTGCCCCCTTGGATTTAACCTTCGTTCATATGAATTTAAATTTATTCTGTTGATGTTTAAAAGATAATGCATGACAACCCTTTCCTTTTATCTCCTCTTCTGTATGTTACTCTCAGTGCTTAAGTGTTATAGTTGTTAATCAAAACATTATCAATGTATGTAATTTTTTATCACCAATAGTTGTTGTTACTGTTAAGATGACTCACTTCCCTACTTTAAGTTTTCACAAAGTTTCTTAAGTGGTGATTTCTGTCCTTAGGGCTTTACAGTACTCTCAGTCAACATTATTCATTCCCACACCTTAACACCTGGACCACCAAAACGATAATGATGTACAAGGATTTGGGGTGTATTACATGTTCCCACCTCTCTCCATATGACGGTAGGTTTGAAGTTTTCGAACATGATTGCTTTGGTGATCCAGGTGTTACGGTGTGCGAAGGCCTAATGTTGCATGGGCGTACTGCCTCCCCAGTGTTATTGTGATGATGTGTTCCTTTCACATGTGCCTCTTTTCAGGGGTGCATTTGGTGCTTACTTCATTTTTATGGGTGACAGTGTGCGACCGCATCGAAAAACTCAGACAGAGGAGCTCATGGAACGAGAGGATATTCGGCAAATGGACTGGCCTTCCGTTTCCCCGACTTAAATCCCGTCCAGCACGTGTGGTATGCTGTGAGAAGACGTCCAAATGCATCAACGACCATCTAGCAGTTGGCAGCTACACTGATGAGGAATGAAATGCCCTGCCGCGAGAACTCCATACCAATATCGTGGCCAGAAAGGGCGCGAACTTGCCTCTTGCGGTCGGAGGTGGCGGCTGTCACAGGAGCGAAGTGCAGCATCTCTGAGTCACTGTCGATACCCGCTGCAGGCAGAGATACTAGACCTGACCGTTCAAAATCTCCTTTCCAAAGGATCCTGGAAAATTTTGCCGTCAGGAGAACGTCACATGACTGTAACCGAGCCTGACAGGGCAAGGCCAAAACTCAGGATTATGGAGAGATCGGTCCGTCACCACGAGGTTGAACAAAAGCTCCCATTACACTGATGCTGGAGACTGGCCTTGCCATCCACAACAGAGAAAAAGCGAGTGGTCGCAGCCAAGAAATTATTAGTTACAAATAGAGTTGCGCTTTACCAAAACTACTGTTCGGTAGTTTTGGTACACTACATATATGACACAGTGAATGGTAGGATTACCGTTAGTATTGGTAGAATGGGCAGGAAAAGAAACATAGATGAATGTCTAAGAAGAAAATGAGAACCGTCAACTTCTCTTTGTCATACAATTAAGGCTTTCACGAGCGGATGTTTCAGCTGCAGAGAATTCTTTCGAGTTGTATGGCCGTGGTCCTTGGAACTCTTCTATCCCTGACGTTTCGTCCAAAGCTACGTTGGACATCTTCGGAGGTGCTCATGATTGTATTGAGTCTTGCAGACTGACTCAGCACAACTAGGAGCACCTCCGAAGATGTCCAACGTAGCTTTGGACGAAACGTCAAGGATAGAAGAGTTCTATATACCACGGCAATACAACCCGGAAAAATTCTCCACTTCTCTTTGTGTTTTGTTTGTTTGGTTGACTATTTTGCACATAATTAGAACCAAACATCATTTAGTGTTAGTCTGCTGTATATTCTATATCTTTACAGAATAAAATTAAATTTTATAACTAAAAAATTAGTTAATCGCGTAACTTCTGTACTTTCATGTAACGAAGCAGTTACTTTTGATGCAGGTACAGTTTACATGAACAATCATGAAAAGTTTATATAATTATTGTTGTTGTTTTGAACTCAACAGAACGCTCTTCATCATGATCAAAGGCAAGATTTTCCTGTTATGACTGATAAAAGCAGAAGTCGTTTATGAATAAATGAAATATATTTCATGTAAGTTCGTCGAAGTATTGAAGCGTTGTTTTGCATATTTTTATTATGTGTTTTTTTATCTTACCTTTTGTTGAGGAAATTACGTTTTCTAGCCTATATGATAAATCTGAATTGTTCTCTTTACTTTTCGACAACATCCCTCTGTTTCGTATTACAAATCAACGATTTTCGAATAAAACCTAAATTAAATATCGTCAGTTTCAGTTTTGCTATAAATACTGCTTATTCTTAACTGACAGGAGGATAACTATGCAGAACAGAAATGTTCCAAAGGTTTTATACATTGTCATCACTCTGTTTCTAAACGGTTCACCGCTCTGGGGAATCTTGTAAGATACCGATGATATACGTAAATAAAGCACTCATTATGCGGTAACTCCGACAGATATGCAACACACCCAATGTACAAGTAATCCGGTTACGACCTTAACTGACCAAAAATCCTACGAAAATTAAAGCGGTCTACTCTTACTTGTAGTAGTCTACAGTAGCCTATGGTAGTTTTACAACTCTAGTTACAATGCTAAATTCATCAAGAATATTCATTATTAATTTTGTAATTGTACTTATGCATCTCCACAACCATTACAAGTTCCTTTGTGGTTTCGGGGCCAAAAGTCCTCCGGGAAAAAGAGTACGGCCACGGACAGGTGTCACAGGCTGTACCTGGTGTGACACGAAAGAAACACACCAACTGAAAAGAGAACACCACCGAAGAAGAAAGCAAGAAACTTGTGCTTTTGCCTTTCTGTGATACAGTGTTGGGAAAGATTAGCCGGATCCTGAAGAGATATAACATTTCGTCGGTGTTGAGGCCATCAGCAAAAATTCGTCAGTTCATGAGGCCTGTGAAGGACGATCTAGGGCTTAGAACGCCTGGAGTGTACAAGATACCATGTCAGTGTGGCTGTTACTACGTATGCGGAACAGTACGCACGGTGGAGTAACGCCGTACGGAACACGAGAGGTGCTTACGTCTTCGCTATCCATAAAAATCAGGCGTGGCAGAACACGCCTTAGAGAATGGACGCCGAATTCTATTCGACGAAACATCTGTCGTTTTGAAGACGAAGGGATTTCGGGATAGCGTCATAAAAGAAGCTATTGAAATAAAAACCTCTGAAAACACCATCAGCAAGGACGGAGGTTTGCAGCTCAGCAGAGCCTGGGACTCAGCTATCGCGATGTTAAAACTGGCGCGACAGACGCGGAATGAAAACGTTACCAAATATGGCGAGGAAGAGAGCGCCAGTGACGTCACAGCCAGCAGTGCGGCTGTATAACGACGCGGCCACGGCGACACAGCAGTCAGTCTTACCACTTCACAATGACCGGGGAGAGCTCGGTCGAAAGCTCGTGAGTTTTTAACGACCTGACGCCGCTGGAAGCCCGAGAAAATTTCATTAATTCATATTGCCGCGAAACCATGTATTCATAAGTACAAAGTAGCGTTTGTGACACAGTGTACATTGGGTTCTAGAGGATGTATGTGGGTCAGTGTGGAAGGTGACTTACGAAGACGCTCGTAGCAACCCACTCGAGGACTATGTAGTGTTCCAGCAGGACGGAGCCGTGTTGCAGCTGACGTCACCAGCGCGCTCTGAGATGGTGAGGTTTCTGGAAGACGGCGGTTGGGAAATCTCGTTTCCTGCCGGAGGACGCCGCCGTTCGCCGAGTAACGACATTTTCCGGCCAGGAACCGGGAATCACGCTGTCTGTAATGAGTTTTCTACTGATGTCAGCCGACGTGGGCGCCGTTTATGCAAACGACGGGACGCTATCCTGGGCTGGGCTGGCTGCCGGAAACGCCAGGCCGCGATTGGGAAACGCATTCACTTAGCTGCGGGGAGGACGGGGCCATCGCGCATCGACTTCAGCGGAATGGTCCAGGTCATGGCCTGGTGGAGGCGGCGGCGAGCCTTGTGGTGCAGAGATATGACGAAAATTTTAGATTGGCACGTAATTTTGTAGCCTTTCTGTTTTGCATGTTGATATTCCGATTGCTACGGGTTTTGTTTGTCGACTTTCATTTTTGATTTGTGGTTCACTGATGCTATTGGAGTTTACATATTGCCATTTCGCCATTCAGAGATAGTGAGTGAAGCAGTGGACGCTAGAAAATGGAGTACCAAAAGGAGAAATTGGAACATTTCCGACTTATTCTTCTGTTTTAATTTAGTAGAGGGGTGACAGCCAGAGATATTTGCACCGTGTATAGGGATAATGTCTCTCGGGACAGAGCAAGGGGACCGGCCGCTATGACCGGGCGGTTCTAGACGCTTCAGTCTGGAACCACGAGACCGCTACGTTCGCAGGTTCGAATCCTGCCTCGGGCATGGATGTGTGTGATGTCCTTAGGTTAGTTGGGTTTAAGTAGTTCTAGGGGACTGATGACCTCAGATGTTGAGTCCCATAGCGCTCAGAGCCAGTTTTGACAGAGCACGGGAAGAAAATGGTTTTCTCGTTTCAGGGAGGATCGTTTTGACGTTAGTGACTCTCCACATTCAGAAAGACCTTGGGGGTTTGATGAAAATTGTTTAAGTAAATTAATCCACAATGTTCCACAGCAGTGTGCGCAAGAACTGGCAAATATGGTGAACTGTGATCATTCCACCATCGTGCGACATTTGCAAAACAATGGAGGAGCTACAAAAATCGAGTGCGGGTAACGCATGCTCTAGGCCAAAATCACAAAAATGAGCACTTGGCCGCATATGCATCTCTGTTTGCTCTTCATCAATTGGCTCGTGAACAACGCCAACCATTCTTGTCCCTTACTGGTGACGGGAAATTTTTCCTTCGTGCGAAGATAAGGAAAAGACAGGAGTGGATGACGCTAGCAAAGTAGCAACTGCCCATACAAAAACGTGCATGCATCACAAAAAATAATGCTATGCATTTGGTAGAACAGCAACGGTGTGGGTACAGCGACAGTGAAGTGTACTTCGGATTACTTCCCCGACGTTATGCTGGCAATTGAGGTCTCCGACTGATGCAATCCAGATGCAACGACCAGGAAGACTGCATGAAGTTGTGCTACTCTATGATAACGTCCACCCGCATTCTGCTAGACTGACAAAAAACACTAACGAGAGTCTGGCCGGGAAGTCATTCCGCACCTGCCTTATTCACCTGGTCTTGCGGCTGCAGATGTTCACCTTTTCCAGTCTCTATCGAATAATCTTCAAGGAACTTCCTTTCCAGACGGAAATGTTCTCTGAACATGGTTCGACGTGTTCTTCACCTCAAAATCACGTGATTCCTTCAGTAGCGGAATCGAAACATTACTCCAGCATTGGCAAACAATTGTAAATATTTAAGGAGACAATATTATAGACTGCTTAAGTCTCAGTTATGTGTACGCTATGAACTTATGCACCAACCTAATTCAAATGATTTAGTGTAGCACAACGACGAAGTCAGCTGTCAGTTTTGACTGCAGATGACTTCACCCTTTTAAGTAGCTGTGTGGATCGTTCAAAGGGACTGGCTAAAATATCGTGTGATTATAAAATTCTTTGTTTTGGGTTGTCCATTTCTAATGAAATTTCACCAGAAATTAGTGAAAGCTTTTAAGGAGATCGCTTCTTCGTTTTTGGTAGGTAAAAAACAGGAGAATAAATCGTGTTAGTGCTTGAAAATGATCCATATGTTGAACGAATCGGAACTTCAACCTCAGAAGCTAGTATCGAGAAAGAGAACAGTCAGTTCAGGGCGATCAGCCGTTCAAGGTATACGGTGTTTAAAGGGTATGAGTGCAGATTTTTCTATTTGTGACTGAGGACGGTATATTGAACAATATCACATCAGTATTTACATCATCCGAAGACTAACAATTGAAGCTTTTAGAAGTTTTAGTACCTTCAAGCACATGTGGCAAGGCACTAATGGTAATTTTCCCCTAGACAGCAGGTAATACATAGAAGTGTGGACGCATAGGCGCAAAATGGTTAATCTATACTTACAGACGTAGTCCACTTAGTGGTGCAGTTACGGGCTTGCAGAAAACATCAGGCAGTAAAGTTTGGGACGATTTTGGGGAAGACTGTTTGATGCAGCGAACTAACAACCAACACACTGATGTGTGTATAATTAAGGCACCACATGTAAAATATCTGCTGTTATACACCTTACACCCATTATAAAGTAAATGCACCTATAGGTGTAACAGAATACTGTACATGTCACAACGTTTGACAAGTGTTACTATAACTATTAATTATTTTATGCAATTCATTCTCTCCTACCAAAGCTAGAGCGTTCTGGAAGTTCTGGTACTAACTGTTTGATCATTCACCTTATTCATCAGAATTGGCAACTTGTGACATCTAACCATTTCGACATTCCAAGAAAGCTGTTAGCTGCAAAGTATTTTAGTACAATCTAGATCTGTAGATGGCAGTTTCATTGAGATCCAGAATCTGACTTCGGGGACGAAACATCCATACTGGAAATATCCTGAAGGTAGTGCACTGATCTAAACGGAGACTACGTCAAGAAAAAGTTCATTTAAAATCTAGAAGTCGTTTTTAAAAACAGTATTTCACTGCATGGTCTAAATCTTTTCATTTTGCATCCGTGCATGGGGCAGATACGGCGATACGTTGCATTTATGAAACACCAAGATGCAGGGTTAATGATGTTTCTGATAGGGGTGAGACCATTGTAAGAGACACAATGAGATGACCTACTTATGCCGTCTGGCAGCGCTACAAATGAAGCGCTATAAATACTGCTCGAGCAAAAATTATCTGAAATGATTGCGAATTTGCTATAAGAAACACAAACACGACTTTCTTTCTCACATACATCTCCACCTCGTTTTCTACGTAACACCAATTTCTCTACTCAGGATGTCTCACCAACAGCACCCATTCTGTCGATTCGGTCACTCATGGTGAAGATGACTCTTCTTTGCGTAGGAGTATTACGATAATAAATTTAAGTGTTATCAAAATTCGAAAAAATATTGAAAGACGTAATGGCTGTCGAACGTGGGTGAACCGTCTTTCATCCTAATACTTAATTATTGGAAGTTTAGGTCGCGATTTAACAATTAAACAGCACTTCATTTGGTAACAGTAATGCATACCGTCACCTTTCCAGTACTTATGAACCGTGGAATGTCTTATCCAAATTAACAATTTGCCTCTCACACTTAGATCATAAAAAAATCATTTATGCAACCAAATTCTGTCTTTGTTTCGTTAATTCTTGCCTGTTTGTATGATCCCATATTATCTCACAAACTCAATAATTTATTTGTTTGTGTTTTCGCTCTCTTTAATGTGTCAGTTTTTGTTATTCGTAATATACAGGGGGGTCAGAAAATGACTGAAAAGATTGTACTGATGTTGCTGGGAAGGCTGTACTGAGACATTAGTGTTAAGAAAGAAATTCGATACGTTGCGCCGTTTCCGAATTACCTACCATAGAAATTAGCCAATGAGCGCGTCGCTCGCTCAAATTCAAGAGGCTTGCCAGGGGCGGTGTCACCCAATGAGAGCTTTGTTTGATTAGCTGTAACATGAAATGCGTGTGCGACGACCTGAATAGCTAACTTCCATGCTAAATAACTCAGCAACGGCACAACGTTCGGAATTTTAACATTTATGTCTCATTACAACCTGCCCTGCGGTACCCTTATAAGCGTTGTATACCTCTTGCAGGTAAAACCAGCCAACATTGATATTTGCTTGCACTCACCACTGCAATGAAGAGACAGCGTCTTCATGGAGATAGTGAGTAGAACACTCTTCTTCATTTCCGGAAATTTGACTCACCACCGTGATATATTTTACATACAGTCACCTTACAACAGTACAACACCTTTCAAGCACAGTCCTTTACCTTTTCTGTCGCCACTCTCCACTTTTCTCCTCTTCTCGTCAATAAACTTAATAATACCAACAACAGACGTCCACTTTCAGTAGCACTATATATCTAATGTCCTTGTCTGCTCTGGTTTTAATTCTAAGTTTTTAACTGTTCATATAAAGTCTAATGAAAGTTGCAGCAATGACATATACGTTTCTTAGTATACTAATTTATGTTGTACCAATGAGCGGATTCACATTCATTCGTCCATTCTACAGGGTGTTATAACAAAATATGTCTAATATCCTCACAGCATTCTTATCTGATAAAATCTAGAACAATTTCCCGTAGACGTATGTCGGGAAACAAATACTTGTTAATATGTAAGCAATTTTACTTGTGTAACAAACCAATCAATCTACATTGTAACTAGTAGTTATTTATTCTGGCAAGTATTTCAGTCGAAGATGACTATCGTCAGACCAATAACTCCTTGGTAACATGTGGAGCCCATATATGGAGCTGCTGTACGTACCAACAGGTGCCAGACAACAACGCTTGGCAGTTCAGCATTTGTTAACTGGTAACTATTGGTAATGCAGCAGCTCCATGTACTGGTTCAACACATCACAAAACATTCAGTGATCTGAAGATGGTCTTGTTTGACTGAAATTGATTACATCAATAAAGAAATATTAGCTTTTGATGAACTGTTCAAGAAGATCTCTGCAATTTCAACATGACTTCGAACATTGTCATTTTACTTGTATCGAGAGCATTCAGTATTTAATGGAGTAGGCAGTAGTATTTATCTAGTGAGAGTACGAGCTGACATAAAAATCTTATGTCAATATCACTTTCAATGTTAGGTTACATCTGAGGCAATGGATGAGGCCAAACCACTCACCTCCTCCCACCAGGGAATCACCATCCAGCCCATGCACCTAAGGCAATTGAATATGACACATTCAAGATCATGACATAAGATGATACTTGTCACGTAGTCTCCAGGCCCTTGTGTGATGTAAAATTGGCAAGAATCACCTCACTCGGTCAATGGGAGCACGTTAAAATGGCAGGAAACCCATCTTTCACATCCTTTGTAACTAGAACGTACGTGTAGGCCTCTTCATTTGACGTCTTTACATCAGGGTGAGAGGACCAAGTTTGCTACAAACAAATTATTGTTAACAGTTACATTTTCTCTATAATTCAGCAGTCAAAGGGTCAAAAACAATAACAATAATACAACAGAGTAGCTTATTGTTTATTAATGACAGTTTTTTGCAACACAGTTTGTGACAAAAAAATTTTATGTTTATTAGCAAATTCCTCAATTTTTTGGGGATATATTTACAAATGTTACTTGACACAACTAGCTTGGTAATGACTTATATTTATTAGTTTATAATAAAGTTACTTCTTTACAACGTTTTCTGATGATATATACGCATACATACATTTCTTAAAACTAATACTAAAAGGTTCATTTATTAACGTTAAAACTAGTAGAGGGAAGAAGAACTTAAACTAAGGTCCCCACTGAATTTGTACTTTGTAACTTTTTTTCATACCATACACACTTTTACTCTTTTATACAATATTTACATTTCAGTCAGTTTCTTTCTGATTGGTTTGATTGTTCTACGTACAATATCAACATTTTAATACTTTATCTGTCTACAGTATACGGAAAACAGTGATCGGCAGCAGCAGATGAAGAAAAACCACACGCACAAACACACACATGCACACAAACGCTCAGATATATACAATATTTACATGAACACATACCGTACAGTCGTGTACATAATTTTCATGGACGCATAATATCCAGTCATTCACACAAACTTATACACACAACTAGGGCAAACAGTTAACTTAGATTCGCTCACACATAACCACCACTTACGAATAAATTTACCAACCGCACACTCAGTAACTCAGTGAACAGTGTTAGCATGGCACGGTTTCGATCCCATCCGCACAGATGAATCATTAGTCGTCCTGACACATAAGCCCCACTTTCAGCTGCAGGGCAGTATGGACCTCGTGCCTTCATGATCAAAAGACTACGTGGCGCACGATATGTGGAGGGGAGCTAGCACTTTCGAAAATCCACCTTTTATAGCACTCTATTATGAGAGCCTTGGAGGCTGCAAGACTCGCTTAGTCCACTTCTGGGTAGCACCTGCACCTATGTGGTATGCATACATTTTCGTTCTGAGCCCCACAACTCCACAATCTGAAAACCATTCGCCTCTCATCAGGCCGATAACTTCCTTGTTTTGAGGTGTTATTCGATAATGATTATCAAGCCCATACACATAAATGTCGAATACTTTGGTATTGTACGTAATTACGTCATACGGATTGCAGACTTTCACACAGTAGATGAAACTGTCTGTATTCGTATAAATTAATTTGGAATTAGCGAAGTTTGGCTTCACAAACTCGTACTGGAATAGGAATATGTGGAGTTTGGAGAGGTTCACAATACAATTACTGATACAGACATGCTTTGTGAACTGCACTGAAACCTTAGCCATCTCCACCTCGACTAGTCCTTAAGTTAACACGATGACCCACTTAAGGACTGGGCTGGCGATATGATCTCTTACGCCAAAATGGCCACCCAAATGTAAACTAATTAATTTCGTGGCACCCTCTAATCTTTCCCATTGATGTCCTGAAAACTGAACAGTTAATAAATTTATAAAAATGTATTTCATAGTCACACGTCGATAGAGCTCTCTGTTCGATGTTTACATCAATGTACTCCTGCAACAAGAGATGCTGCTTGAAGGAGATGCCGCGGGTGATTCTAATAAGTTCCAACCACAAACTGAGACATTACAGGAGATTAGTGTAGAATATATCCCTCCTTATTTCCCAGAGTTTTCATCAGCCAGGGGCAGAACAGTTTTGCGAAACTAGGTGCTCCGGTCGAAGTGACAAGTCGCTCTGTATGTCATGCAGATAGGTGGAACATGTCCGTTCTAAAAGCAGGACATAATCCTAACGAGTATCAGCACCCACATTTTGAATCTCCACTTCCATTCTGACGATTTCCTCTTTGAACAGCGATTGGAACCCTCCAAGCAGAAGAGATTATACATGGCGTGCCCTTTCACATCCAAGTAAAGACTGTAACTTAAATCATCAGATGGCCTATACTCCTCCTCCCTCATTCGTGGGATATTCGCCAAGACGTAACTGTCCACGCCCTGTCAAAGTGCCTGTGGGTTCCACTTTCGGGGAAGAGTAGCATGTCAAAATCAGTCATCAGCTCTACGCTGACAGATACTGTTCTTAACTTTGTGTTCCACAATAGCCCCGGAACAGTGTAATAGAAGGCAGAATTCAGAGAGTGTGTGCCCACTCTGGGATTTCTCAAAACCGTTTTCGAGCAATCGTACATCGGTATTCCTGTACAATCTACCGTTTTCCTTTAAAGTCAGGAATGTCAAATTCCTGTCAAACATTCACTGTGTGCTTAGACTCCGCATCCATTATGGTAGTGCCTGTCATATTGCTGGAGAATACGGCTGTGGACACAACGTGGTTTCATGGAGTCTCTCCTCCGAATCAAGGTAAGACGACCTCTCTTCATCAAAGGCTAAACCATTGCATCATCGGGATATACAGTTCTGGTGAGTGCGTATCCACCTGAAGCATTATCTCAGCAAGGTTCTGAAGAGGTGCCTGCAAGAAATGTAGTGAATCAGATAGCGAAGGGTTATTTTTTGAGTGATTCGCTTGGAAAATGAAATTTCCTTTTCAGATATGACAATGACCTTATCATCGTTCAAGCCGAAATCACTCAAGTGATCACCATACCCGGTCAAATTATAGAAGAAAACAGGAATGTGTCATAGCAGTGGGTGCTTCAAGTTGTGAGCTGCGCCATCCAACTTCTCAGTTAGATGACAGTGGTCTCTAAATGGAGTTTCCGCTATTCTATCAAACATCAGCCCACAAATATGACATCAATTGACTGCTCGTATTTTCCTGTAAGTTGATCATGGGAATGTTTGCGTTAAATGCAGTTTTCGGAGCTCAGATAGCAACCATTTAGCAAGACTATACCCGACATATGTTGTCATAAAACGTAATACACTGTTATGTATGATACGTGCTGCTTTGGGAAGATGGCGTGAGAGGAATTGGGGTTGCATTCAGAATGTGCCACAGGAGCTAGGAGGCACTCAAAGTCATCGAATACGATGAAAGGACATCACTCCTGGTGGTGGACATTCTTAAAAATTATGAGCTTTTTATCCTTGGTAGCCATTTCCGCATGTACCGGTTCCTGTCTCGAATAGTCAGTGAGGTGCTTTTCAAGACACATTTGGTAAAAGAGTTGAGACATCTATATAAAAATACTTTGCACTGTTAAGTTTTTACTGTTCGGAAGATAGTAGGCTGGACATGTTTTTGATCTGGATGTAGTGTTGCTTCTTGCCCTTGGAGAACAGCAACAAATCTACGCGTATTGGGTCCTGACTGGCTAATTCTGGAGAGTAGAGGATTGCAACTGGTTTCTATCATCTACATCCAAACCTCAAACGTGAATTGGAAATAATTTCTAAGACTTTCCCAGTGATTCCCTGTCATGTCATAGAATCGGATGCACTGTCAGTGGTCCACGTCTTCCCAACACGATATTTCACGTTATAGCTTGACGTCTTCATCACGTGTTTCCTGAGACTGGTCACTTTTCTGATCCGGTCCCCTGTTTATGCCTGGGTGGTGACTGGTGTTCACTGTGATTTACACGCCTTCTGCGACTCTTTCTAGTGGTGGTATCCATCTCCACATGTTCCCTCTTCCGTCAGCGCCCATTGCGGCTGTCTTCAAACGATGCGGCCATCCCATGGCATTATGTATTAGATCTGTTCCTTCCAGACGTACTCCTAGCACCATCGAGATGCTGTAGATGTTTGTTGTGCTGTTTACAGCAGCTGCGGCTTTCTCTCATGGCCGCGTCTCTTCCTGGCTTTCTCAGTTCGGAATACGCCTGCAAAGTGCACTTCCTGTAGAATCAGGCTGCTGCAGGAGTTGCATATTATCTCCACGCACACTGCAGCAGCGTCTTCTGGCGGTTTCTGCCGTCTGGTGGTCCGTATTATGTCTGCTCCCATATTGTGTGATGCCTGAGGTTTCAGGTGGTTGATTTTCCTCCCTATTTTATCTGTGAGGACTATGGCTGTGTTCTAAGAAGGTGTCTGCTTCCCGGTGCTACACATGAGGTCTGATCCCGTCAATTACGCTCTGGCCGTCTGAGGTTTATTGCCGGAGAAGGAAACTTTTTTCTGGTGTTTCTATGGTAGTTCCAAAGCTGGATTTCATGCTATTCTGAGCTGGCATCCTGCTTCCCGTTGATCAGGTTTTCCGCCATCTTGGTCTCAATAGATTCACTGATGACACTATCCCCGAATCTGGGGGCGGTTGAAGTCAGGATCCTGATTTTGTCATAACGCATGATACGTTCAAGTTTAAGGCAATGTTTTGCTGTTGCTAATTTAGTGACGATGGTGTTCCTTAGCTCTTATGTCTACTGTTCTGGTGGTCTGACCTATGTAAGGCACACCAGATTCACAAGGTGTATGGTAAACACCAAGTTTTCTTAACCCCAGATCATCCTTGACCGTTCCAAGGTGCGCCCTGACCTTGCTGCGCAGGCAGAACACACTTTTGATTTCGTGTTTCTTTAGGATTCTGCTGGTCTTAGCAGAGATAGGCCCTGCATACAGTAGAAACGCAACCTTTCTGCTCTTTTCTTCTTGTTTCTCTTTCATTGTGTTAGCTCGTCAGGTTTGAGGATTACCATAGTTGAATATCCATTGTCTGTGAGCGCTCATTGTGTATGTTATAACTGTTACCAAACTGTCTGGGTCGGTGAGTTTCTTGGCTCAGTGTACAAGCATTCTGAGCACCCTGTTCTCCTGTGCTGGTTGGTGACAGCTGTCAGCTTGTAGATATAAGTTGATGTGTGATGGTTTCCTATACACACTGTGCCCGAATTTGCCACCTGCCTTACTAGGACATCTAGGAACCGTAACTGACCGTCATTCTCTACTCCCATGGTGAACTCAACGTTGGGACAAGAATAAGAGACCAGTAGAGTCAGGTACATTTGTTTACACCCTACTAGTATAGAGAAGAAGAACTTAAATACTTCGTTTCCTGCTTCATTTGTTTTGTAATTTTTTTTTCATTCTATATACACTTGTTTCTCTTTTATGCAATATTTACGTTTGAATCATTTTCTTTCTGATGGTTTGATCATTCTGTATGCACTCTGTCTTCAGGCCACAAGTTGCCCATCGGCACCATCCGACTGCCGTGTCATCCTCAGTTGAGGATGCTGATAGGAGGGGCGTGTGGTCAGCACACCGATCTCCTCGGTTGTTATGATGGTATTCTTGACCGAAGCCGAAGCTCCTCAATTGGCATCACAAGGCTGAGCGCACCCCGAAAAATGGCAGCAGCGCATGGCGGCTAGGATGGTCTCCCATCCAAGTGCCGACCACGCCCGACAGCGCGTAACTGCGATGAACTCGCGGGAACCGGCGTATCCACTGCGGCAAGGCCGTTGCATTCTATACGCGGTCAATCGTTTTTCAACATACAGTATACGGCAAACGCGTACTAACAGTAGCAGGTGAAGACAAACCACTCACACACACACACACACACACACACACACACACACACACACACACACAAATATTAACCGTTTGTACACAGATACACACAGTGTGGAGTCGTGTACATAATTTAGACATACAAACACACACACACACACACACACACACATGGTGTGCGGTCATTCACGTACACTCATACACACTCCTGTGACAAGCGGATTATCCAACCAATCCACATACACTAGCACACGCAATCACTATTTACAAATAAATTAACCAACTTCACACTCAATCAATTAGTGAATAATGTTAGTATGGTAGGATCCTGATCCCGTCCCCACAAACGAATCGTTTGTCGTCATCACGTGGCAACCATACTTTCAGCTGCTGTGTAGTATGTAAGAACATGTATTTTCTGTGAGGATGTGGGGGACCTTTTCGTAAACATCCAGTAAAATTTGATTCACGCCCTCCAAACAATCGCATATGCTGTATCAACTATTAAAAGACGAGAATTTCCTTCTTGAAGATGTTTGCAACGCCAGTCATTTCACTGAAGCAAGTGCCATGTATCACTGTGAGTGCCCTCTGCTCCGAATACACATGAGGTCTCATCTCAGTTGAACAGAATATGAATTGCATGGGAAATGCGAAGATATGCTGCATGTTTTTGAAATAGTCACGTGAAAGATAAACAAACAGTTCTACTCGTGACACAACAAACATATACACTGTCCAGACACATCAATGTGCTCACCTCTACAAGTCTGAGCTGTCAACGTTTGAAGCGCAAAGGATGCAGGAAGAGAGTCAATGAGGTTCTGGATCTTACAAACATGCATGTGGAACCATGTCGACTCCAGTGCAGTGGACAGCTGATGTAGGTTTATTGGTCGAGGGTCCATGACACGAACAGCCCGATCAATATGGTCCCACGGATTCTCAATTGGGTTTAAACCTGGAGAGTTTAGTGCCCAGAGGAGTACGATAAACTGTTTCTGGTGCTCTACGAACTACGCTCGTACACTGGTAGCTTTGTGACAGGTCGCAATCGCCTGCTGATAGATACCACCATGACGAAGGGAAACAAATTGCAAGTAAAGTTACCGGGTTCGATTCCCGACGGGGTCAGGGATTTTCTCTGCCTCGTGATGGCTGGGTGTTGTGTGATGTCCTTAGGTTAGTTAGGTTTAAGTAGTTCTAAGTTCTAGGGGACTGATGACCTAAGATGTTAAGTCCCATAGTGCTCAGAGCCGTTTGAACCCTTTTTTTGCAAGTAAGGGTGGACATGGTTCAAATGGCTCTAAGCACTATGAACTTATCATCTGAGGTCATCAGCCCCCTAGACCTAAAACTACTTAAACCTAACTAACCTAAGGACATCACACACATCCATGACCGAGGCAGGAGTCAAACCTGCGACCGTAGCAGCAGCGTGGTTCCGGCCTAAAGCGCCTAGAACCACTCGAGAACAGCGGCCGACGGGTGGAGATGGTCCCCAAGCATCAAAGCATACTCGTGTTGATCTACTGTGCCCTTCAGAATGACTAGATCACCCAGGGAATCTCATTACAACATTCCCCAGACCACCATGAAGTAATGAGTGCTATCGACAGGCGATGTAAAATTGATTCTATATTTTTAGATTTCCAGAAAGCTTTAGACACCGTTCCTCACAAACGTCTTCTAACCAAACTGCGTGCCTATGGAATATCGCCTCAGTTCTGCGACTGGATTCGTGATTTCCTGTCAGAAAGGTCACAGTTCGCAGTAATAGAAGGAAAGTCATCGAGTAAAACAAAAATAATATCCGGCATTCTCCTAGGAAGTGTTACAGACTCTCTATTGTTCCTGATCCATATTAAAGATATAGGAGACAATCTTAGTAGCCGTCTTAGATTGTTTGCAGATGATGCTGTAATTTACCGTCTTGTAAAGTCATAATTTGACCAAAACGAATTGCAAAATGATTTAGATAAAAGATCTGTATGGTTCGAAAAGTTGCAATCGAACCTGATTAAAGAAAAGTGGAAGTTATTCACCTGAGTACTAAAAGAAATCCGCTAAATTTCGATTACGCTAAAAGTGACACAAATGTGAAGGCTGTAAATTCAACTAAATACTTAGGGATTACGATTACAAATAACCTAAAGTGGAACGATCACATAGATAATGTTGTGGGTAGAGCAAACCAAAGACTGCGATTCATTGGAAGAACACTTAGAAGGTGCAACAGGTCTACTAAAGAGACTGCTTACACCACGCTTGTCCGCCCTATTTTGGAGTATCGCTGTGTGGTGTGGGATACGCATCAGGTGGGACTGATGGATGACATCGAAGAAGTACAAAGAAGGGCGACTCGTTTTCTATTCTCGCGAAATAGGGGAGATAGTGCCACATACGTGTTACATAAGTTGGGGTGGCAATCGTTAAAACAAAGGTTTTTTCCGTTGCGACGGGATCTTCTCATGAAATTTCAATCACCAGTCTTCTTCTCTGATTGCTATAACATTCTGTTACCATCCACCTACAAAGGTAGAAATGATCATCACGATAAAATAAGAGAAATTAGAGCTCATACAGAAAAATTTAAGTGCTCTTTTTTCCCGCGCGTCCTTCTAGATTGTAACGGTAGAGAGACAACTGGAAGGTGGTACACTGAACCCTTTGCCAGTCACTTTACTGTGAAGAGCAGAGTAGTCACGTAGATGCAGATAACGCTCCCTCCCCCTGCCTGGATCCTTTGCTTTCAGAGGTTGCACGCCGTACACGCTGACGGTAATCTGTCCGATGTTGCATAAAAAGGTGATTGGTTTGAAAAATCCGCTCTGTGGACATACAGTTGCGGCATTGCCCAAATTCCAGCCTTCGTCGACGTTGAACAGTAGTGAGCATGGGTGCGTGAACCAGTCGCCTGCTGCAGAGGCCCGTGGATCTACATCTCCATCTACATGGATACTATGCAGATCACATTTAGGTGTATGGCAAAAGGCTTATCAAACCACCTTCACAATGATCTCTATTATTCCACTCTCGAACAGCGCGCGGAAGAAACGAATACCAATCTTTTTTTGTGCGAGTTCTGATTTTCCTTATTTTATGATGATGATCGCCCCTCCCTATGCAGATCGGCATCAGAAAAGCATTTTCACATTGGGAGGAGAATGTTGGTGATTTAAATTTCCTGAGAAGACCCCGCCGCAATGGAAAACGCATGTATTTTAATGATGTCCACCCCAAATCATGTATCATTTCAGTGACAGTCCCTCCTCTGTTCCGCGATAATACAAAACGTGCTGCTCTTCTTTGAATTTTCTCGATGCAATCTATTAATCCTATCTGGTAAGGATTCCGCACCGTGCAGCAGTACTCAAAAAGAGGACGGACAAGAGTAATGCTGACAGTCTCTTCAGTAGGTCTGTTGAATGTTCTAAGTGTTCTGCCAATAAATACATGTCTTTGGTTCGCCTTTCCCACAACGTTTTCTAAGTTTTCTTTCCAATTTAAGTTTTTCGTAATTGTAATTCCTAGGTATCTAGTTACATTTACGCCTCTTACATTTGATTAATTTATCGTGTAACCAAGTCTAACGGATTCCTTTTGGCACTCATGTGGATAATATCATACTTTTCATTATTTAAGGGTAATTGGGATTTTTCGCGCCATACTGATATCTTCTCTGAATCGTTTTACCATTGCTTTTGATACTCTGATGACTTTGATAGACGATAAACGACAGCTTAATCTGCAAATAACCTAAGACGGTCGCTTAGATTGTCTCCCAAATCGTTTATGTAGATAAGAAACAGCAGAGAGCCTATAACACTGCCTCTGGGAATGCCAGAAATCACTTCTGTTTTACTCGATGTCTTTCCGTCAGTTACTACGAACTGTGACCTCTCTGACAGGAAATCACTAATCCAGTCGTATAACTTAGACGGTATTTCGTAAGTACGTAATTTGATTAAAAGCCGCTTGTGATGCACGGCGTCTAAAGTCTTCTGGAAATCTAGAAATACGGAATCAATTTGAAATCCTTTGCCGATAGTATTCAACACTTCCTGTGATTAAAGACCTAGCTGTGATTCACAAGAAGGACTTTTTTTTAATCCGTGTCAATAAACCGTTGTCTTGGAGTTAATTCATGATGTTCGAACACAATATAGGTTCAAAAATCCTGCGGCATGTCGACGTTATAAAATGGGCCTTTCTTGAATATTGGCGTGACCTGTACAACTTTCCAGTCTTTGGGCACAGATCTTTCGTCGAGGAGTGTGTGTGAAATCTTATGGGACTTAACTGCTAAGGTCATCAGTCCCTAAGCTTACACACTACTTAACCTAAATTATCCTAAGGACAAACACACACACACATTATCGTGGGAGGATTTGAACCTCCGCCGGGACCAGCCACACAGTCCACGACTGCAGCGCCAAGGGGATCAGCTCCGTCGTTTCCTAATTTATATGGTGTAAATTTCTCAGTTCCTGTCGATACTATTTCTTTGAATTCAAGCCACATCTGGTCTACATTTACATTGTTAATTTGGGAGGAGTGGAGATTGTCTCTCAGGCAGGCCTGAAAGGAATTTTTATTTTCTTTTTCAATAGATATATTTTTCGTTTATTTTTGGTGGAATTAGTATTTATGATATTCAGTCCCGCTACGACAAATCTGTGTTCACTTATCTCTCAATCCGTTTTGATGCTCTTTATTAGCTCAGGACAGCTACGTTCGCTGAACCGTCGTTGAGGAGATCCTGTTGGTCATTTGCTCAACAGCTGCACGTCTGTTCTCTCGTACAAATTTCCATAACCGTCATTCCTGTCATCCATGTCATGTATGGCCCGTGGTGTGCCGCAGTTGCCTCGGCGCTGATTTTGATAGTGCTTTATAATTTAACCACAGTAGCACGAGAACAGTTACCCACTTCGCCATTTCGGAAATATTTCCATCCTTGGCTCGAAAACCATTGATCATGGCCTTCTGCACGTCAGACAAATCTCTTTGTTTTTGCATTATGAAGAATTATGAAGACTGCAATTTTCTTCCGCTTCCCACCGACACGCATTATGTACCCTCCACCGCTAGCAGCCGCCTGCCATCTGTGAGTGGTTATTCCACGTTAAAGTCGAACGTAGACGTCGCGGCGGTCGCTTTAATGTGACTAGATCGTGCAGTATCGGTGCAAGCACAGATCACACCCACTGCTGCAGACGGGACCGTATTAGCGATCTTTGATCTACGTCGCAGCTACTTTAACGTGAAAGACGGAGGTCGGCTAAGTGCTGGTCTTCGGCTGGTCGACAGATCCTTGGTGACTACGGCGATCCATCCGTTTATACTGTAATTTCGCGATCCTGTTGCCAACACATTGGTCTGGAGATCAACAGACTAGTGTTTCCGCACAACTCGCGCCGTCTTTAGGCAGGGAGTGCGGTGTGATCGGTAGCGCCCCACCTCGCGTGCACGCGTCTGCCAGTGGCAGGGGGAGGGGAGGGGCCGTGTGTTTGCGCTCCCCGCCTCGCCCCTCGCCGCTGTGACAGCGGCCGGCTAATGGAGTGACAGCGATCCACACTTATCGCCACATATGTGGGCCGCGTGGCGGGCGAGCGGCCGCTCTTATTAAAACACAGCCGCCGTCTGGTGGAGCGCTGCCTGCTCTCTGGAGGGACGGCGCTGGGTTGTGCCGACAACACTGCTGCCGCCCTAAAGCTTGCCGCAACGGACGTCAGATGTGCGGAACGGCCATGGCAGCTCTGTCATACTGCAGTGTCCCTGAAGCCATCCTACAGACAGAACATGGTTCGAATCCTGGTGGTGAAAGAAATTTTCGTCGTCGGTGTTGTTGGGTCGTACAGGAGTGCAGAGTTCGTGATGCACAGTTCTCATTCACCTGACTGACTGGTTTAAGTTTCTGAACTCTCCTCCGTATCTCCTGCATCTCCCAATCTCCACACCACAGGCGAGGTGGCAGCACAGCCCCTGAGAATGCAAAGTTGGGCGTCGGCGCGACTGGGGCCACATCCACGAAATGCAACTCTTGCGAGTTCGGCAACCTTACAACTGTTGTCAACTGTTACAACACGTTGACAACAGTTTCAAACTCTTGCAAATATACACATTCGGAGACTTGTTTTTTTCTCTTCTTTTTTTACAGAAAATAAAATGTGTTATGACTGTGAAGATGCATTAGCACTTCGTGCTATAATTCATGGTATCGCTTGCCATGAAAATCAACATAAAGAAATGAATGTGGAACTTAGTGTTTTTGTCACAAAGAGAAACCCATGGACCTATTCCGGTGTTGGAAGAGCTCTATACTGAAGACAAGCAAGGTTTATTAGAATTTTGGCTAAATGGCATGTAGGCAATCTGAAGAACTCTTGAGGTTAGTAGCACCACATATTCAACGGAAAGACACAAATTTCTCAGCTGCAGTATGACCAACGGAACAACTTCTTGTAACTCTTAGATTTTTGGTAAAAAGTACAGTTCTACAAATTTCATGTACTCTCATCGATTAGCACCAGCCAAGGTTACTGAAACTGTACCTAGAATTCTGGCTATCGTAAATGTACTCAAGGATTTTGTAAAAGTGAAGTACTGTTATTCTATTTTGTGTATATTCTTAACTCATCGGCACAAGCACTTATCGGCATGTATTACATACTCAGTTCCATCCCAGTATCCCACTACCTGAAGACAAAGAACTGAAATTTATTGTTAAGGTATCCGATTACCACAATAACTGGCGCATACTTCCAACTTTAAGTAAAAAATATAAGTTACCGGAAACGCTTTAAATAATGCAGCTACACTCAGATACATTCTATCTTGTCAGCATTTCCCTCTGAAAGGAAACAGCTAAAACATGAATGAACTAGTATATGCCACTGCCTAAAACTAAACATAAAAAACTAGTTAAATGGAAATAATTTGTTCTTCAAATTCCTGAATCAGATGGACCCCACAGGGGATTTCTTATTTTAGTTTTTAATAAAAACTGGATAATTACTTATGTGAATCACTCAGGAGCCGACATTGTAAAAACACAGGATAGAAATAAAGCAGACGACATGGCAATGCGCGTGCGCCAGGCACCAAACGCTGCCGTATTTTTGCTCACTCGCCGTGAACTACGAGCTCCAGACAAAACTTCCCTCAACCAGTTTTTCAAACGCGCGGTTTCAAACAAATGTTGACAACAGTTGAGAAATAAGTCAAACTTCGAGTGGAAAACAATTGTCAACCGAGTATGCTGGTATTGGTTTTGTGAAGATACCTTAAGAACGTACCACAACGCAATTTTACTCGCTATTGCGGGCTACGGGTCGAGTGTTTTGGCTCATAAAGCCAGAAAGCTACGTACAGTACATCGTCTGGAAATGTCTCATTAGACAAATTGTTACAGACCAGGATACGGACGTGTTTGGTAACAAACAGTCTATAAAACGAGTTCTGTTCGGAAAGAAAGGTCCAATGGAGAGCGAAATGGATACCACAGTGCAAATCCGATGAAGCTTTGCACAGATATGTTGGCCAGCGTCTCTAGTATGCCCTTCGATTGCATTACGTCACACTCTCCGTTTCTGAGCGCACAGTGAACACCTAACGATGCGTAGATAAATCGTGCCTCCCGCCGAGCACAAGGGCTTCGCGAGGAACTAAGCCGGATGTCATGCAGCCCACATAACATTAGTGTCATACATTTTCTTCTTCGTGACATTTCTCAGCCGCACTCTGGAGGTGCAATGAAGATACTCCTACAGCGTTTTCAATGGTAAGTGTTTGATGACCCACAATACAGCCCGTAACTGGCTCCAACTGTGTTTTATCTCTACTCGCATGAACATCTGGCTTAGACGACAACGTTTTGCCACAGAGAACGAGCTGTAGACCAGCGTAGAGAACTGGCGGGAAGCTGCCTTCTATGGCAGGAGTATTGGAAAGTTATACAACGCTACGACAAATGTTTAAGTCAGAAAGGCGACCATATAGAAAAGTAGTTGGAAGTTTAGCTGAGTGATGCAAATAAAACACATTTTTGATTTTCACAGTGCTTTCCATTTCGCAGCCGATCGGACCTTACTTTCCTCGTATAATACGGAATAAGGAACTGTGGCTAGAGATGAACTCGCTGACAGCTAAAATATCAGATTTCGAAATGTAACCCTATGATAACGAGACACCCCAAGGCAGAAAATCCACAACTAACAACTTTCTGGTAGCACTGTGGAGATGTGCCTCGGAGAGGACCAAGAAGGATTTCCTGAGATACTGACAGTCATCTATCAACCTCTTCACCTTAGGAGGCACAGCAGCACAGCCTCAGTGAATCCTGAGTTGCATCTCAACGTCCTGGGAGTTAGCCATCCAAACAAATGAGAAATACGACTTGCTTCTGAAACCAAGTATAGTAGTGTAGCTTAGTGTTATGAAATGTAGCGCTGTGTAGTGTAGTGTTGTACAGTAGCGTAGTCCGGAATTAGATTAATTAGTGTGTAAGCCTAGGGACCGATGACCTCAGCAGTTTGGTCCCCTATTCCTTACCACAAATTTCCTGTGTGTCTGCCACAGGGACAAAGGCGTACTCCCCGCCCCAAACATTTGATGTGGATACTCAAAATCTTCACTTGCAACTTTTGGTACCGTATGTCTTATTATCTATGTAACAGATTAAAAGTAAACAGCTAGTAAATAAACAAACAACCAATGTCTGATGCAGTGAAGTCATGCAACACGGTTAGTGGTTATCCACCTGTCAGATCTGTTGATTCTCTAAACACGGCGACCCTCTTGATGCTATACAGGAGTAAGAAGCAGCATGCCGGTACCAGCTTTTCGCTACTCCTTTCTCTCTCATTGTCGTCTGTCGCATAAATACGTACAAATCCTCGTCCACTCATTCACTCGCCAGTCACTTACCTTCAACAGAATAGATTAACACATTCTTCATATCTCTAGAAGATACGAAACTTTTCCAATTGGGCGGCAGTAATTATCCAACGGCGTCCACCAGCCAACATTGTTATCCAATTTTCAAATGGTTCAGATGACTCTGAGCACTGTGGGACATAACTGCTGTGGTCATCAGTCCCCTAGAATTTCAAGCTACTTAAACCTAACCTAAGGAGATCACACACATCCTCGCCCGAGGCAGGATTAGAACCTGCGACCTTAGCCTTCACGAGGTTCCAGACTGTAGCGCCTAGAACCGCTCGGTCACGCCGGGCGGCTTATCTAATTTTACTCTTCTTTTTATCGCCTTTCACTTCGGAAGCGAACAGTTGGATCCTTAATGCCACTTACCAATTTAGGAGAAGGGAAGATTGAAATTGTATCCACCTAGTCTCAAAAAACCGGCTGAACAGCTCTTGCAGTAAATAAACGTTGACACAAACATTCAAGCCTCAAAAGTAACGACAGATTAAAATGCATGTGAGCTGACTTCACTGCATAATCTTGGTCTCCTGCAGTACTTTAGAGCACTAGCTCAGAGTATAAATAACATACGAGATTGAAAACAGAGGGTCACTCGCTTGAGTCTATTCAAGTCGAAAGCTAATTGTTAGCCAAGAGTTGTCAACAGTTCAATCACCAATAATACAAATAGAGTCCGTGAGCAAAGTCCAAGTAACGTAGCAGCCTCTGCCGCCATAGAATGATTCCGGTAGCTCTTGGAGGTAAGCAGTGGACGGGATTAGTACCGAAACTCCGACAAGATGATAGTGGCGCTCTTTTGCCTGTAGTGCGAAGCGACTGGCGTGGCCACAGAGGTGGAGCGTGGCCTTATGAACTATTCTCCTCGTCCTGGTCGCTGTGGCCGAGAGGTTATAGGCGCTTCAGTCTGGAACCGCGCGCCTGCTACGGTCGCAGGTTCGAATCTTGCCTCGGACATGGATGTGTGTGATGTCTTTAGGTTAGGTAGGTTTAAGTAGTTCTAAGTCGTAGGGGACTGATGACCACAGATGTTAAGTCCCACAGTGCTCAGAGCCATTTTTCTTCACCTCGTGCTGCCTCATCGTGAGTGGCCGCAGCCTGCTGCATGGTGTAACTCATTTAAAGACAAAGATATAGTCATTTTTCCGAGACGTAATCACTAGAGTACATTATAATCTTTGCAAAAAAAATTCAAGTATCAGTTGTTTTCAAACAATCGATGTACGATTGAATCTGGAATAAACAGTTCTATTTCGCTCCTTGTTAGGTCTCTCGAATTGACATGCTGAAAAGGAGGTCATGTATTTCATTTTTTGTAATACCTGATGTGTCAGAAGAAGAAAGTGAAGTGGATGGTGTTGACATAGGGGATTCATCATTGAGTCAGGATTTAAAAGAGCTCTGGAAGACTTGCGATAGAATAATGCAGAAGACATAGATAACATTTCGCCAGAATTTCTAAAACCGTTGCGGGATGTGGCAAACAAACGACTATTCACGTTTGTATGTCAAATCTATGAGGCTGGCGACATACCATCACACATTCGGAAAAATATCATTCACATAATTCCGAAGATAGCAACTATTACACCATTAGTTTAACAGCTGATTGTAGCCAAGCTGCTATTAAGAGTAGTATACAAAACAATGGAAAGACATA
Source organism: Schistocerca gregaria (assembly GCF_023897955.1). NCBI lineage: Eukaryota > Metazoa > Arthropoda > Insecta > Orthoptera > Acrididae > Schistocerca > Schistocerca gregaria. The sequence continues at coordinate 790,948,904 of NC_064920.1, read as the reverse complement.
ACTTAGGATCAGTTAGATGACGATGAGTTTGACGTTAGGGAAAGTAAAGGCAATAGATGGGGAGTTGTCACGGTGCTCTTGATAATAGAAGAAAGACTAACGAAAAATTTAGACGCGCTCATAGCATTCGTCGATCCAGGAAAGTGTTCGACAATGTAAAATCGTCTACGTAGATCGAAATTCTTGGAAAAATAGGTGTAGTGTCTAGGAATCCTGCGTTCTCGGCTATATAGACAAACAATCAAACAACTCGTATTAATGAGTTTTATTACAATAAGAAAATTACAATACTTAACTTTGGCAATTAAACAGATGTGTCGCAAGCAAAGGGCGATAGACGAAATAACTAGTTTTTGCGGTGACTGCTAATCTCTAAGTGACAAAAGTCTTTCCTGAGCTGCTATCGAAGTGTCTAACGTTGACGCTGCTATCCAAGTCACCAGTCTTGAAGCTGCTGCTGAAGTCGCTATCGTTGACTCTGCTGTCATACTGGGTCGTGACCAGTCGGTCGCGGCGCTTACGTGCTCTTCACATAGGGCCCGCTGCTGTCGCGTTGTCATACTGGAGGGAGGTCCTGGCAGCATGCGAATGGATGGCTTCTTCTCACGGCCTTCTCTTCCCTGTCGTTCCCGACTGGCGTGCTGGCGTTTGACTTTACGCTGTAACAATAGGAGCAAGGTGAAAGAAAAGACGCGTAAAGTAGTAAGTACAAGAACCGAGAGGCAACAATAAGATTGGTACATACAGAAGAAGTTCTCGGATCTACTCTTCAGTCTATACATGAAAGAAATAATGATGGAAATGAAAGAATGGTTCAAGGGTGGGGTGACATCAGTGATAAAATTCGTTGAAGACTTTGCCATCCCCAGTGAAATTGAAGAACAGAATCTGTCGAATCTAATGAACTGCCTCACGAGTACAGGATATGGACTGAGAGTAAATCGAAGAAAGACGAAAGTAATGAGAAGCAGCAGAAATGAGAATACCGATAAGATTAACATCAAAACTGGTGATCACGAAACAGATGAAGTTATGGAATTCTGCCACGTAGACAGAGCAATAACACATGACGGGTAGAGCAAGGAGAACATAAAAAAGCAAACTAGCACTAGGAAAAGGGTATCCCAAGCCAAGAAAAACCTACTAGCATCAAACATACGCCTTAATTTGAAGAATACATTGGAGCACAGCATTGTATGGTAGTCAATCATGGACAGTGGGAAAAAAGAGTAGAGAATAGAATCGAAGCGTCCGAGATGTCGAAAATCATATGGACTGATGAGATAAGGAATAAGGAAGATCGACGAAGAAAAGAACGTGTAGCATACACCGACAAGAAGATGACAGGACATGTGCTAAGGTATCAGGGAGTAATCTCCGTGATAGTAGAGGTAGAGGGTAAAAACAGCAGAGAGAGACAGAGAGTGGAGTACGTACAATAATTGAGGATGTAGGGTGCCAACGCTACTCGGAGCTGAAGTGGTTGCTACGGCAGAGGACTTCGCGGCGGGCCGCCAGTCAGATGACTTAAAAAAAATATTTAAAAATCTTCTTGGTACCACATTAGAGACTTTTGATTTTGAAATTAAATATGATAATATAATTTTTCGTCATACACAATTATTCAGGTGACAGCTAAATCGTTACCTTGTACTTATTAATTAGAAATGAATTTGTTTCAAATCGCTATGATCCCGTCCTAGTAGCTGTGAACCTTTTATTTGCTTCTAGCTAATTAAACCGTTGGAAGTGGTCGGTATTATGAAGTGAAAATCGCGTCCCATCAGTGCGCCGTCGAACGTAAATTTATATTTCCACAAGTCGAGTCTGCAATCTAATTTTCTTTTTAAGATGTCCGATTATCATTGCTTTTGTCATGCAAATTGTTTATTACATTGCGATTTTACCAAACTGCGGTCCTACGTCACCAAACTTTTCCGCTCTCCGTCGAGGACTTCTGCACTTGACCTTCATCAGAACATGAAATTTCAGCTAATATGTTTAATTCGACGCAGCAGGAAGTTTATTTTAACCATAAACCTAAAAATCCTACAGCTTCGTGTTATTCTTGTTATACCCCTGCTGTCGTTAATGTGATGTGCCCCCTCCTCTCCAACAATTATCATCCAAAAATTTCACTTTATTCATTTTATTTTCATTTAAGGATGAATTACAATGGATAAAACAAACTGTAACGCACGTTTACCTCTTTTTCTCGTACGACAAATCTTTCTCGTAGCATGTAAAGCATGTGCACTCCAAGTATACTCTTTTTGTTTTACGACAGATCTGCGGATTTCTGGCTGCAGAAACGCGTAATGAGAAACAATAAAGTGAGACAAAGACACAAAAATTCCTGAAGAAGTGCGTAAAAATGATCGCTGACCTGTACGAAGCCGTCCTGCCTCCCATTAAACAGAACATTATTGAACAGACCATCGGCCACTTGGATTTTAACAGCCTTCTTTAGCTCACAGTCCCAAAAACGACGATGTCAGTTCTAAAACTTCCGCGTTAGCTACGCAGTGTCACGCAACCAAAGATTTTGTTGGTCGGAAACAATAAAATGTGTCTAAGTCAGGAAAATTTGTCTATAAATAAGGACAGTGGCATCACTCTCGGGAATGCGTGGTATCGAGCGCTCAGCCTGCTGAAGTCACAAAGTCGGCTGAGAGGGACTTCCTCACACGTCGCGCCCAAAAATGGTTCAAATGGCTCTGAGCACTATGGGACTTAACTTCTGAGGTCATCAGTCCCCTAGAACTTAGAACTACTTAAACCTAACTAACCTAAGGACATCAGACACATCCAACCCCGAGGCAGGATTCGAGCCTGCGACCGTAGCGGTCGTGCGTTTCCAGACTAAAGCGCCTAGAACCGCTCTGCCACACAGATCGGCGGTCGTCGCGCTCAATATCACAAATCTAATAGGGCTGTTCAGACAGACTCCTAAATCTGTTATATGAATTAAGAAAAGCAGAAAGCCTGTAATGCTTCCCTGGAGATGCCCAGATATCACTTCGGTTTCATTAAATGACTTCTTATCTGTTACTGCTATCTGTGTGGTTTCTGAGGAAATCACGAATCTAGTCGCACAACTGAGACGATACTCAATACCAATGTGCTATTCCGGTTCCACTATTACCATGAAAAATGACGGCATCATCCCTGTCAGGCATGTAAGGCATGATATCATTGATGACCTTGAACTGATGACGTCATCATCCTTGTCAGAGGGAGGTCATGCCCTCCTTGTCAGCAGCCAATCATAACGTAGAATTGAAAACAACAAGACGGTGGATATAGCCCCAATCCATAAGAGGAAAATCTGGAAACCCTCCCCTATCTCCAACCTACCATATGTAATTTTAAAAAGGAAACAACCAATGAGACATCCAAGATGGAGAAAATAGCCCAATTTCATTAGTGTAAAATTAAAAGCCATGTTCTCCTCCCTGTATTTCCCAATAATCACAATGCAGTACTGCTTATCTCCGCCATTCATAGCACAAGCTTTAAAAAACTCAAGGTGGCGGAAATAGTCGAATTTTGTCAATGGAAACTATAAAACCCTACTTTCCTTACATGGAACAGGCCAATTATGCGCACCGCTCCCCATCCCATCAGAGCATAATATTTAAATGGAATCAAATTACATTATTTCCCACATATACTTCTCCATCTCAAATCAATCAGATTGGAGTACTAAAAAGGTGCCAAATGTGCAGTAAAAATTATGTAAACAGCAGATTAAAGTCAAAGATACTCATTATTTGCGAAATACATTTACATCTGGCATAAAATAGTGTCAAATGACATGGTTTATTTGTACATACAGTATATGCTTCTGACATAAAATTAAAATGACTTCAAGGACTAAGACATGGGTGGACACACACACACGCACACACACACACACACACACACACACACACACACACACACATACACACACACACACACACACACACACACACACACACTGCATAGTGTTCAACCTGCCTCTCCTTTTCTCCAGTCAGACGCTAGTATTAAACCTCATCTGGGCTGTGTGCTCAAAAGTATCCGAATGAGCTGTGTTATTAACAAAAAAAAAAAGCAAAACATCACGTCCTCCAAACGAAACCTTATATTAAAATGCAAGAGCCAATTACAATATAACCTCATCATTTCATGTTCCAGTGAGAGAGAATCTTACTTTTTATTTTTAATTATTTATTTATTTCTTTTTGTTGTGATACCGTCAATGATCCTGTAGCCTAAAGACATCACATGATGTCAATTACCTTGAACATGTGACTTTATCAGCATGGCTGGTAATTAAAAAAATAAGATGGATTTGTGAGAAATTGTGATTCAACATAGTAAACGTATCAACTTAGCCCAAATATGAGAGAAATGTAATGGACTATTTAGATGCACAAATATTTAATTTGAAGCTTTATTCTGCAAAGCATGTGAATCTATTGTTGTTCGAATTTGCAAGCATTTTAGTAAGTAATGCAGACGATTTAGGTGTGGAAATATTTAATTTCAACCTTCATTGTGCTTGCAAAGTGTGTGACATCTGAGACAAAATAAAACTTTATTTCTTGTCGAATTTTCGTAGAGGTCTTGCGAGTAATATGGTAAGTATGCAAGTTTTGTGACATTTTAATAAGTAATACAGACAATTTAGATATAGAAATATTTAATTTTAAGCTTGAAAAATGTGTGAATTCTCATAATAAATGATAATTAATTTTATTTATTTTCGAGATATCGACTATGATATTGTTTATTTGTTTATGGAGAGTGCCTTTCCCTGTTTCGTGTGCCATGGGGGATGAGTTCTATTTCTTATTAACTTACTTCGAATACAAGTCTTAGTTGCCATCAACAACTTCTCTTTGAGTTGACACTTATGTAGTTAGTATAGTCGGAATGGAGATTGTGTTACAGAAGATGACAAGCGAATTTTTAGTTGATACGAATATTTCGCCTTCATATTTGGTGGATTTAGATATTATAGTTGTAGCATTATAAGTGGCTGGCTGTTAAGACACAAAAAATGCTACAAGAATACCAGATACCAAATTAAGCTCATTGCCAATTTAACCTTGTAGCTAAATGTTACACACTAAGAGTTATATTCTTTTTAACTGTTGTACTTAAAAAAATTGGAAGAAATGAATCAAACATTCCATATCCACTTATGATACGTCTTATGAATGCTGAAGATTCAGAAATCATGACTACATGTTACTTTTACAGTCATGCGGAAATGTAAAAAAATATACACAATTTTCTAAATTTATATGGAAAGTACGCCATAACTGTGATTTTCCACATTCCATTATCCAATAAGCTCTCCTTAAGCAGCTGTAGTTCAATGTTTCATAATGTGTTTTACTTATATATATATATATATATATATATATATATATATATATATATATATATATATATATATATATATCAATGTTTATAACTGAGTGATGATCATTTTTAAATATATATATTGGATCCAGTGGTACCTGGGTGACTAAAAGCTTAGAGGGGCATGCAGAATAACAGTTGTGATCCTTCGATGGCTGTCTTTCGTCGGGTCTTTGATGCTTGGGATTGTGTATATAAGCCTGCTCAAAGGGCAACAGGGATTTGGTGGAGCAACCTGTTACTGTGGTTCAAATAAAGACAGTAGAGAAATGCATTAAGCCACTAAGAAGAGAGATATTATTAGAATTTAAAATTGAAGATAATAATTTCAGGGTTTTTTTGTTTGTTTCTCCTTTTACAACCATTCAAATTTTTCTGTGAATGAATTTCTTGGAGAAGTCTGGTTCCAACATTATTGTAAAAGAGAGGATTCTGGAGTTTGATGATGGAGACTACAGAAAGAAGGTGACATTTAAAAGAAAGTTAATGGGTTGTAAAACGATGGCACATTTACTTGAGGAGTAAAGACACGTAAATGCATTTGTGCTGAAGTATATGTTTGTCATTTATGTTTTACATAACTATAAGTATTTTGAGATTTCTCATTATCTCGTTGAATTGTTGGATGTAATCAAGATGGAATACGTATGTTGTGTGAGGTGATTTGCTCAGCTAGAGCATAGGAATCAGAATTTCATCTTGAATAGGGGTGAAAACAAAAATAAGCTGAATAAGTTAATATCCAGGAAGCATATCGGCATGTAGGCCATGTAAAAATGAGGAGTTTTGGGGAGTAAACAACGTCATTCTGCCAGGATGTAATTTAAAATTGTACTTTGTTCTGTATTACTACTTTCGCACGTGGCCAATTTGCAAATGCACATATATAACAGATGGGGATACATCATCGTCATCTCTTCACACAAAAATCAAATGTCATGCATACACCAATGATCCAAACCATAATGACCAACTGTTTCAAAGCATGTTGTTCCACTTTCAAAACACAATATAACAGAATTTATGCTTAGCATGGACTCTACAAGTCCTTGACAGGATTCCAGAAGCTTGTGGTGCCAGATGTCTATTCATAGGTGAATCAATTCCCGAAAATTGCTGGATGTTGGTTTACAGGCAGGCAGCTGGCGCCCGATATTTGTTCCAGTGGATACAGATCAGTCATGTTTACTGGCCAAGGCATCAATTTCAATTCGCGCGCAAATCACTGTAGCACGATTCTGATCTTACAACACGGACAGTTATCCTATCGCCATAGGAGAGACGTCAAGCATGAAGCGACGAAGATGGTGTGCAATAATCTTCACGTAGTTCACTTCTGTCTTGATGTCTTAGATTACCACCACCACAGATCCCATGGAAGTCCAACTCAGTATACCTCAACGAATAATTATTCCCTCATCGGCTTGCATCTGTGACGTGGTGCATGTTTCGTGCAACCAGTTCCCTGGATGATGGCTCTTAAGGACTCAAGCATCGATGTGGTGTAACAAGAAAAGCAATTCATTACAACAGGCGACTTGTTTCTATTGATCCACGGTGAAAATTCTGCGACTCTGTGCCCACTGTGACCCAAATGAATACAGACTCATTTACAGATATTTTCCTCCTATTACGAGTATACAAAGACAAAGCAGAAGTTCGGCCATATGGTAGGTGCGAAATGCAATAATGTCTCTGTCAACAAAACTTTCGAGTCCAGAACCTCCACGAACAATGGCTACAGTGAACCATCCGTTACCATGACCAAACGAATCATTAATATCTAAGCTAAAATTAAGTCGGCAGCCACAGAAAACAGAAGGTCCGTCCAGCAGGGCTTGAGCAGCGACAGACTTGACTGGTATACGATTCTTCTTGTCTCCAGATGTTGTAGCAAACTCGATGTTCTCGATAGTTTTGTACACTGTCTGCTTGGAACGGCGACGGTATCTTCTATATGGCATCTTGGCAGCGTTGGCTCAACGCAGGAACACATAAGGATCGTGTGATTTGGAGCCCCATGTTCCTCAGTGGAACTGTGGCCTTTGAACGGTATGATCACTGCCTATCCTGAACTACACAGTGGGGTCCCCCGACCTCTGCGTTTTGTAATGAGACGTGGTCGTCCAAAACCATATGACCTATTCAATATTTCATCATCCTTCAACCACGTTCCATAGGTGCTCAAGACAGTAGTACGCCAACAGGCGACCAGCTTCGCCGTTTCAGAGATTCTCGGTTCCAGCCGCATAGCCACAGCGATGAGTCCTTTGTCAAAACCGCTTACATCAGTGGAGTTCCGCATTTGCGGCCAGTATCTTCGCTATATTGACACCTCATTCGTCTCTGTTCCGCTTACATACTTTTCTTACTGCGTCACGTGCCTGCATCACCACCAGGAGGCATTCAGTATCGCAGTGGGCAGTAGTCATAATGTTTTGATTCATCAGTATATTTGCGCATACGGTTTTTGTAAGATGAGCGGAGTATGATGTATTCACATCTTTTACAAATCATATGAACATGCTCAAAACCGGTAGTGTTGAAGAAAATGTGATTTTAAAACACAGCTCAGTAGAGTGATGTCCTTCCTTAAATTCTGTGAGGCTGTGGTACCTACCCAGAAGAAAGTTATTTTCGAGAAATTTATTAATAAAGCGTATGTGGATGTGTATGGATGATAAGATTGTTATGTTCTGTAAGCATATGTGCATGTAGATCATGTGTAAGTGAAGATTTTGGTGAATTTAATATTGATTTGTATAAAGACAAGTACGGATGATAAGGGTTTAATGTACAGCAACAGTAAGCACATGCTATTCTTATGTAAATAAAGGGTTTTGGTGGAATTTCTTGCTAATGCATATACAAAAGCATACAGGTGGTAAAATGTTTTTAATTACGCTAATGAGGAAATGTGTCGTGGGAAGTGGCTACTGAAGATTATGTCTGATCCACGATGAGATGAGTAGTGGAATGAATTCATTGTGATTTGATTTTGGTAAAGGGGAAAAGTATACTGATTTATCTTCAGTCATATTAGTATGTAGGTGTAAAGCTTTGCAATCAGAATTATGGTGAGCACTGAATATAGAATTAGCTTAATACATTGGTTTTCTTTATTTATCCAGGGAATCAGGAATTAATTTGTTTATCTGTTTAATGTTAATTTTTCTTGTTGCGAAGGTAACTCATGGAAAGGTGATAATTTTTTTCAGAATTCAGATGGTATATCTTGAGACATTCGTGGTATTTCATTGGTATGTGCTGCTGTTTAAAATGATATTTTAGCATTTGTCTTGTTGCCTTTTGAGTCTTACTTGAGACCCAAGTACAGTGAATACATGGTGAATCAAGGAAACGTTATTATAGCCCGGTCACTGGAGAGTCATTGGGCCAGTTTACTGAGCGATCACTCACTGCGGTCATTTTTCGGCGATTTTGATAGGATATGGTTTGGGCCGGCCAGAGGTTGCACAGGGCACTACTAGCTGCGCATGATTAGCCGAGCGGTCAAAGGCGCTGCAGTCATGGACTGTGCGGCTGGTCCCGGCGGAGGTTCGAGTCCTCCCTCGTGCATGGGTGTGTGTGTTTGTCCTTAAGATAATTTAGGTTAAGTAGTGCGTATGCTTAGGGACTGATGACCTTAGCAGTTAAATCCTGTAAGATTAGACACACATTTGAACATTCGAACAGGGCACTACTAGTTGTACACAGAGACGAGTGAAGGAGGACTATAGTCGCTCTTATGAGGCCTAGATGCAGATTAACTGGTTGCTTTCATCAAGTGCAATCACAAAACGGCAGCAGCGCTCAGGAGTGACAGTGATTAACAGCAATAGTTTTTAAGAAATACATAGGCACGTAATATTTTTTTACTGATCATTTTGCCAGCAAAGGAAAGATCGTTTCAATTTTTTTAAAGTTTTTTTAATTGCATGTTTAGATTAAACGTATTATTTATGGCAAAATGTATTTGCAAATTACAAATACGTTTGTACACGGGCTAGAAACATATGAAAATGCGGGATCGGGACTCGAACCCAGATTTCCAGCTTTACGCGAGCGGTCCCCTTAACCGCTCGGTTATCCACGAATCATTTGGCCATCCAGGTAGCGTGGCATGAGTCATATCGAACACTTATGGGACGTGATGGAGAGGTCAGTGCGGTTACAAAATCCTGCACCGGCAACACTTTTGCAGCTATGGACAGCTGCAAAGGCAGCACGGTTCAGTATTTCTGCAGGGGACTTCAAACAACTTGGCGAGTCCATCCCACACGGAGTTGCTTCACTACACCAGGAAAAAGAAGGTACGACACGATATGCTACGGTATCCCATGAAATTTGTCACTTCAATGCATTGTGCATACCGAGCGAGGTGGCGCAGTGGTTAGACACTGGACTCGCATTCGGGAGGACGACGGTTCAATCCCGCGTCCGGCCATCCTGATTTGGGTTTTCCGTGATTTCCCTAAATCACTCTAGGCAAATGCCGGGATGGTGCCTCTGAAAGGGCACGGCCGACTTCCTTCCCCATCCTTCCCTAATCCGATGAGACCGATGACCACGCTGTCTGGTCTCCTTCCCCAAACCAACCAACCAACCATTGTGCATAAAAGGAAAACATCAGCTCGGCTGGACACACGCGAGCATTCCGTTAGCATTTAGCATGGGCGTATTTTTCGTGATCAGGCGCAGGGAGAAAGCAATACTCTGTTGTGGCATGAAACATTAAATGCAAAGGATACCGCAGCTGGCCAGCTTCCTCGTGCTGCGACCACACACGGCTGCCAGTGCCGCTGCTGCGCGCCCTCGCCGTCCGTGACCGCAGGCGCCTCCTCGCGTGCCTGTCAATTCCGCCGGCGCCGGAAGCGCGTGGCGGTATTGGTGGAGGCGGCGCCGGGGGCGGCGGCGGCGGCGGCGGCGGAGGCGGCGATAAGCGGAGCGCGGTGCCGAGATCGATGCCCCGGCCCCCGGCCGCTCTGCCAATCACGGGACCCTTGGCCCGATCAATTCCGGGGGCGCAGGTGCGGCGGCGGCTTCGCTCGCCTCCGCCATTGCTTCCGGCGCGCGCCTCGCGCCGGCTGGCCGCGCTGCCTCCACATGTCTCCGCTCACGCTACATACACCTCCCCCTCCACCTGCTGCCGACGTCCTACATGCCACAATCTACCATGCTCGAACGAGTGTCGGTTGGATGACGGCACCTTTACCTGAGTACAGGAACCATACCCAAATCTGTGTACTAGATGGTTTCATGGGACTAAAGGCAAGATAAAAAATATCTAACTTGCCAGTAGGCTGTGGTCAAGTCAGTGCACTTAGTCTATTGAGTATGCAGTGAGCAAATTTCATCACTGCAGTGCGATTCTCGAAATTCTACAAAATACTCCATACAGCAGCTATACTTCCTTGTAATCAGTTCATTGTCTAGCATCAAATTCTTTATAAATGTGAATATAGGTGAAAATTTGAGGGACCCAAATCTAATAAACACAGTGAATGTTTCAGAAATTCACACTTTACTTGCTCAGTTTCTCCATAACCAAAGTGACTTTATAATCAGGTGCATTTTTCTGGCGGAATATTTTATGTTTCTTTCACATTCCCAGCCTGGTGCAAAAAGTTCAGGAGAATTCGCCAGTAGTTCCTTTAGCCTTTGTGAGGCATCTAAAACGAAGAATATATTTTTTCCAAGCTACAAAATACTGTAGTGCACTGATTCGAGCAGTTGAGTTCGGCTTTGGATTTTTTAGTATAAGCTCACCATCATTCACTCTCTGCTTTTGTTGCTGTTTCGTTTCTGGTTTGAACGATTGGGCCCACATTTTATGCACAGTAACAAATCGGAGCACAAAATCGCTACCATTTTTTGCCGAGAACTACGTTTTCGCATTTGCATTTGGTCCGTTTTCAATGAATGCGCCACCTAACTTACTCGAAACTTTTCCATAATTCTTAACGTAAAATTGTTGCTTCGTCAGTCTTCTAACATGCCTATTCTGTCAGCTATCTCTTTCTTATAGAAATGTGGTGTCAACACTTTCGTACGACTTCAGTCACTAATTTCCCAATAGCACATAATGCACGTTATCTATGTTTTCATCTGTTCCTTTTTCAGTTTTGGCATCACGTTGTCGACAAGTACGGACAAGTTTTCATTCAGTCGCTCGTTTGTTGACAGTTGAAAAAGTAGGAACAGATTCTTTACAGTTGGCAATACACAGACTAAATCACGTATTTTATGTGGGCATGATTTTCCACTTTATTCATTTTAATAAAGCAACACAGTATGTTTGGTTTTAAAAGTAACATATACAAAATTGTTTCACAAATCAGCTTGATCACGATACACGATATTGCAACGTAATACATGGTCGCTGGTATTAATGCCATATTTGTGCCAAATAAACACTCTTTCAAATTTGCCAATCCCTATCAAATTCTTCACAGTATTTGCGATTAAGTTAGCCTCTCTTTTAAACATAGTATACAAAATATTGGGCCCAGTAGTGGGAGAAAGGTTATCCCGTCCACAAGAAGGGTAGCAGAAGTTACTCATAGAACTACCGTTCAGTATTTTGGCATTCATCTGCTGTAGAGCCAGCCTTAAAACATTAGAATATGTACTGAATACGATTCTTAAAGAGCTTTCTCGAACAAAATTACCTTCTCCATGCAAACACACATGGATTATGGAAACATTCGTCCTCTGAAACCGGTTCGCAGCTTTTCTAATGACGTTATTGGAACCATCGACAAAGCAGATTCAGTATTTCTTGATATTTGTAAAGCATCTGACACAGTACCAATGGTATGACTATATCTAAACTACGATCTTGTGGTGTATCAAGTGAATTTTATGATTGGATTGAGTATTTGTCATTTGGGAGGACGCAGCGCATTATTTTGGATGGAGTGTCATCGACGGATGTAGGGAACCGTGTTGTAGCCTTAGATCTGCATGTTGTATGTTAATGATCTGGCAGAAAATATTAAAAGTAAATTTTGGAGATGATGCAATTATCGGTAACTGAGTTCTCTCTGCTAAATGCTGCACAAATAGGTGCAGAAAATTTCTATAAGAGTAAACCTGATGAAGAAATTGGCAACTAACTCCAAATGTTCAGAAAATCTTGGTGTCGTCGCTGGCGGCGCAGCGTACCTTGCTATCGCAGTTTGAAGGCTATTGATATTGACTTGGCTGGGAAGTTTAATAAACAGCAATTGATTGGAGGTCCAAATGTTGTTCGTGGACGCCATCTGAACTTTACCTGTGATGTACAATCAGTGTTTGGAGGCAGTACCTGGCTTACACTTGCTCTTGTATGGGGCAAGCAAGCTGATTATGGTGGCCTTGAAGCATTTCCAGATGCTAATATTTTGGCTTGGAAGATATAGAGTATTGCTGAGACTACAGGACTTTTGGCTAAACAGCCTTATGGTACTCTTGTTCCAAGCATGCCATTTGTTTTGACTACGAGAAGGAAGAAGAAGTTAAATGCTGATGAGTACCTCTTGTTCCAAGAAGGGTGGCCCTACGGCTTCGCGATGTTTGTTACTGCGGAAGTACTGCACGTAACACCACACACATGCATGCCAACAAGATTTTGAATCCATGTTGAGTAGTGTGAGGGAGCGAAAGTGGAAGACATACATTCCCCTTGTCAGTTTTGGTACCAATATGAGAATGCCGTTCACGAAGTATGGTGGTATAGTGAAGAAATAATTGAACAACTCCTGGAAATTCTCGGTCCAACAGGGGAGCATAAATGCGCGGAAGATCTGATAAAGTTCAACTAGAAAGCCATAAGGTCCTGGGGATTTGTTCTTAACGACTTTGGCTATCGCGACCGCCACGTCGTTCCCCGTGATTACCGTCGCCAAGGATGCGGCCTCCATGTTGTTAAGGCTATGGGTGTGGAGTTGGAGTACATCGTCGGAAACCGCTGCAGCCGCCGTTGGTAACCATCGGCGAAGTCTGAGACGACTGCAATCATCCCCAATGTCTGACGACCGTTCCTTGGATGTTGACATGGTTGCCAACCTGAGACGTAAGGGAATAGATGAGGGAACGTCATTTACGACTGGGATCGGATGTAATATGAAGGATCGATGGAGGCTCTTCGTCCATGGTGTCTTGACGGCGACGGTACAACCATGCCTCATGGTTTTTTTCATGGAAGAGATAGAACTTTGGCTTTCATACTTCAGCATTCCAAATGGATGTCGGAAGACTGTCAGAGGGCACCAAGTTCGTGTAAGACGGTGTAATAATAGTTCATAGTGTCCTGGTGTCACGCCACCGCATCTCCGCGACATCAAATGAACTCATTGTTGATCACCAGCCTCCAGCACAGCAGCATCGAGGGGTACCGAGGAAACGTTGCTATCTGGACATCAATATGGCAGCGGTGTGTCGTCGACTAATTTGGTCACCAAGAAGGGAGGTATTGAGCTTCCACGAAGCTTGACCACACCAAATTGCTTGTAACGGCAGAAGTAAAGAACATATGACCACGCAATGGTCGGAAAAGGCCGAGGCCACGTTTCTGTGAATGACACTCCCGCCTCGAGAGTTGAAGAAACGTAAATCCGATCGAGTCAGCTTGCTGAATGGTATGTGCGGTGAGTGTAACCAGCGGTGTCGCCATGTACCGTCTCTCATGCGTCAATGTGATGAAAATCATCCCTCAAAGTACGTAACAATGGAGAAGGTGAGTAGCCAGGGGTCTGGTCACTCAGATGGAGAACACAGTTAAAATCCTATGACACAACGATCGTCTCGACCCGTAAATAAGGGCGCTATTTCTTCTGTGTAGAACGTAGTTCGTTGACTTTGGTGTGTAGAGTCCGATGGGGTGTATAAACTGTTGACCTGGATGTCAAATAGTATGAGGGCTATACGCCTTCCATATAGGAAAACAACTGGATCTGTGACCGAGACGCCTTCCAAGACATACAGCGTCACACAGCACCCTGACGAATACAGCTCGAATCCGTAAACAGTCAGAACAGCAGCAAGATACACCTCTTGTAGAAGGGCGACGTCAGCTTCTGGCACCCTGAGCATGTCACAAAGGAGTTTCAACTTCATCGTGCTGCTGCTCATATTGGTGTTGAGTGTTGAGAACTTTTAGGTGTGGTGTGGTTGTGTTGCGTGTGGATCTACCATCATCAGAAGCAGTGGAGGGTGGTGTTGATGGATGTCACCACGCTGTATTCCACGGTGCAGAGGGAAGCTCTGTTGGAGCAGGACTGTGGGGGCAACTCTGGATGAGGTGCTGGCTCGCCTTCGACGTCGTCGCCCCACTCCTCCGTGTGGGGGGCACTGGGGGCCAAAGCAAGTGTCATGCAAGGCTGTCCACTGCTGTCGACTGGTGTGAGCATCATCCAGCTGGACAAGATCAGCGCCGCCATGGCAGCGATGTTGGAAACGTTATGCATCTCATAACGATCATTGTTTATGAACTTGTTCCTCTGCATCTGATGACGTCCTGACACACTATAGAAACAACGAATGCTTTGAGCAGCTGAGCGATGAAGTCACTCCTTCTGCTGTGCACTTTGGGAGCAGGTCGCAAGGCAGTGTCCTCATTGACCACAGTGACGTCCAAGAGATAGTGGGGAGATACAGTGTTGTGGCCACTCCTGTTCCTTATTTATATAAATTATTTGCCCTCTAGTATCACGGGTAACTCTAAAATATTTGTGTTTGCTTATGACACAAGCTTGATAGGAAAGGATGTCGTGTGCAACATTGGCTCAGTTTCAAATAGTGCACTTCATGACCTAAGTTCATGGCTTGTAGAAAATAAACTAACTCTAAATCACAGTAACACTCAGCTTTTACTCTTTCTAACACACAATTCAGCAAAACTTGAAGATTTAATTTCACAGTATGGGCATATGATCAGTGAAACTGAACTGTTCAAATTTATAGGTGTTCAGATAGATAGTAAACTGTCGTGGAAAGCCCACATTCAGGATCTTCTTCAAAGACATAGTGCTGCCATTTTTACTATTCGAACGGTATCTGAAGTGAGTGATCGTTCGACACGAAAATTAATCTACTTTGCTTATTTTCTTTCCCTTATGTCGTATGGTATTATATTATGGGGTAACTGTTTCCATTCTAAAATGATATTTCTGGCTCAGAAACGCGCGGTTCGGGCAATAAGTGGTGTAAGTTCACGAACCTCTTGTCAACAGCTGCTCACGAATCTCGGTAATTTGACATTGGCCTCTCAATATATGCATTCCTTACCGTCATTTCTTGTTAGCAATATTAGCTTGTTCCCAAGAGTAAGCAGCTTTCACTCAGTTAATACTTGGCAGAAATCAAACTGCATTTGGATCATATTTCCTTAACTCTTGTACAGAAAGGTGTGCATTTTCAATAAGGTACCAGTAGAATTGACACATCTTAGCAGTAATCCACGCGCTTTCAAATCGAAACTGAAGAGTTTCCTCTTGGGTCACTACTTCTGTTCTGTCGAGGAGGTCCTTCAAAAATTAAGCCGATTCTGGTTGTATTGCTGGTCACGTTTACTTAAACTTATGGTTTGACATTTTTCGGGTTCATAAACATTTTATTTTTTCTGTTATTACTTTTATGTTGTAATTGCATGTACTGGCACGTTCCATGACCCCCCGCAGATTTTCTCCTCAATTTGGTGCTCCGGAACATGACGTGTAAATAAAATAAATAAATAAATGTATGATGCTGGTCGGGATGGCCATGTAACAGACTGGGAGTCATAATTGCAGTGAGTGGTGCCACATATGTCACCAGCATGACAGTTGTGGTGGATGGGGTTGTCACATCTATGAGAGGAAGTTGCGCAACTCGTCACTGAACGCTTTCTGACCATATGTGATCCTCTTCCTCACAATCAGCCAAGTGCGTGATTAACTACCATACAAAATTATGGCCTCGCAACCCCTAATCCGGATGTAAAAGGGTACACGGCTCTGATGTTTGGTGCAAACTTCCTGAACAGAACAGGGTATGTCCTGAACTGTGCACGCTCTTTGGCAGTGTGTTCAATGACTGTACCGTAGGGTCAGAGGGCGCTGATCAGTGTGGTCTATGGTGACAGGTCCCACACTACCATCAGAGTGAGAGAAGTGTTGTCTGTGGAGGGCTTCTCATATAATTTGGTCACATACTGCATAGTCAACCGTTTTTACGTAGTACTACTGACTAAGGAAAGATGGATCCCTGTGATGTCAGTACGCGGTATCTCACTTCGTTGTGCAGGATTTGTTCGACATCGAACACCTTGGGACATTCGAAATCGGGGCAAAAGTGAGTTACAGTGTCGTTTTATGATAGTACCTCGCCATGATATATCGTTAGGAACGAGCGCACGGGGTTATGGCTGTGGTAAACACAGACACCAGCTACCTGCATTTCGCTGCAGAATATAGTCGTGTGTCCATACAGTAACACTGCCGAAGGCAGACTCTTTCTGCTGATCCACCCCACCTGAATGCTTTTGAAGAAAGTAGGCCTGCAGTGCAATGTCACAACATCGTCTGGCAAACAATCACAGCTTGTGATCATGTCATACTTCAGGCCACTTATGTCCACAGTGGTAATTATATCTGAATTACTTTGTATTCATTGTACGTGGTTTATAGCACTTTGAACTGTAATGTCTGCAAGATGATGATGCTAAGTCAATTTTTTTTTGTTTCAAGATAAGCTTGTGGTACTATAAAAATGTCTTTCATACAACGTGTAGAAACTTTGGAACACAACTGTAAGAGGGTTCTAACATGTGACAATCTGTAAGCATGCCCAGTGGTATTTTCTTTTGGCAGAGATTAAGCTGGGCCAAATAGGAGCCTTAGAAAACGGAAAAAAGAGAACATGTTTATTTTTTTAGTATCAGCTCGGTCGCGCTATATGGATATTGTGCCTTCTTCAAGCCAAATGAAAATATTACTTCAAAATTTATAGCTATGTGTTGTAGCAATTGCTTTCGCTATTCGGTAATGGCACAAAAATCTCAGAAAACGCCTGTCTTTTCGATAGAACATTAGTTGCGACTGGCATGGCAACTGAATTTGTACGGTGTTCGCTGTAATCGCTTCTGAAAATTCGTGATATTGAGAACTACAGTGTGGTTTGGCTGTCCGCGCTCAATACGAAACATTCGCTATATGTGTCGACTGGATTTTCAGTGGCATTTAGCCTCTCAGAGCATTCTGTTACTGGATGACTGGTACATCATCTCTTAGGAAGCCACTTGTGTCATTTTATGATTAACGCCTTGGAGGAGTCATC
Source organism: Schistocerca gregaria (assembly GCF_023897955.1). Taxonomy (NCBI): domain Eukaryota; kingdom Metazoa; phylum Arthropoda; class Insecta; order Orthoptera; family Acrididae; genus Schistocerca; species Schistocerca gregaria. The sequence continues at coordinate 790,931,189 of NC_064920.1, read as the reverse complement.
ATCATCATCACACCATCACCATTACCAGCCTTCTGACAACCATTGCTTGATAATGACTTGTAGACTTTGCCCCATTATGCATGCATGTTGCTTCAGCGCATATTCTTATGCCATTTATGCAGTTTCTAAAGGTCACCGTTTCGATCTTTCCTTACTTCTGAGTATACAACAAAGAACTTTGTCACTCCATCTGTCATTAATTCGCTTGGTTACATGTCCTACCCACCTTAATGTGATTGTCATTTCAGTAATGATCATATCTTCCAGTCCAGTCTGTCACCTGCTTTCTCTGATCGTTTCCTTGCATCTCCTAGTAATTTCCAACTCTTTTCATTTCTCGTTAACCAACCTTTATTTTTTCGATGATTTTCGAATCAAAATATTGTGTCTCTCTCCAGTTAAGTCAGAACTGGTAATACGCAGAGACAGTAAACTTTTCGTCCCAGAGATATCGAAAATTTGGTCTCGGAAATCTTCTTAGTTCACAAAAAGCACTCCTAGGCGTTATTAATCTTATGTGGTTTTTATTCTATTTTTTCTGCCTATTGAGTCATTCTCTGCAAGTACCCTAAACACCTAAACACAAAAACTCATCAACTACTTCAAAGATATAATTTTTTATTATACAATATTCATACATTTTAGTCATGTTATAATTCATTTTCAGGCCGACATTCAAACTGTCTCCATTCGCTAAGGAAGTTATTTTCACCAGAGGCAAAAAGCGCAATGTCATCCACAAATCGACGATGGTACAGATATGCTCCATTAGCACGTATTCTTTGTTCGTTACTCCAGTCCAATAGTCAAGAAACTTCCTCTACGCCCTGAGAATAAGTTTAGTAAAATGTAATCTTCTTCCTTGGCTCTTCTATCAATACTGAATTTGTCAACATCCTGTTGGAGTTTACTGAGAGCTGTATGCATGACGCATTTATTTTTTTCTCAATACACTTGCATAATTCTTATCAACGGTTTTTTTTTCTCTAAGTTGTACGAATCTCAAACTGACGTTTTAATTCCCATCGTGCTGCTATAACAATGCCTTCTGACCCGTTTTCAAGCACATATCGACTGAGACCCGTTCGTAATCCTACCATGGTACACAGTAACACCATCGTAGACTAACACATATTCATGTAGGAGATAGAGTATCCCTTCAGTTTCAAACACAGAAATTTGTACGAGGTATTATCTTTAACACATACACGATATGCTGAAAATATGAATTAATGGAAAAATAAATAAAAAATTGTAACCACCGTAAAGACACCACTTGACGGAGGAGAAAACTAAATGAAACATTATTGCTTGCGAGGTCGTGTGATGTTACTACAGTGATTACAAAATCAAGTCAAATTTAAAAAGAATTTGGCAGTATGAACCAATTCATCAATATGATGCTGCGCCCCTCTGAGTTGAATGCATGCACTGATTTGGTTGGGAACGGTGTCTCCTGCTGAGGAAACCTGTGCCACAACTGCTGTCGTGTCTGGTACTTGATATCCTGGATGCTGCCATTGCAAAGGAGTTGACGTCCGACCTGGCTCCACACATTTTTACGATGGACATATCTGGCACCACACATTTTCTATGATGGACATATCTGGAGATATTACTGGCCACGGGAGTACCTCAATATCATTAAGACAGTTTATAGAGACACGTGCAATGTGTAGACGAACATTGTCCCATTGGAAAATGGAACAACGATGTCGTCGAATGAGTGGTAGCATATGGCGACGCAAGAACTCCGAGATGTTCCGTTCTGCTGTAAGAGTTCCCTCAATCACTACCTATCGTGACCTGTAGTCACATCAGATGGTTTAGCATACCATTACACGAGGAGTAACACCTCTGTGCGTCTGCAAAACATTGAGAGAACGAGACTTCTCCCCAGCTCGCAGCTGTACTCGACGACGGTGGTCACCCGGGGTAGTGAAGAAATGTGGTTCATTGCCAACCGTAATACGACGCTGTTCATCAGCACTCCATGCATCTCCGCCAAGGCATCACTCCAAATGTAGCCGTTCGTGTTGTGCTGTTAATGCAAGCCTGCGCATGGTACGGTTAGTTCCTGGTGCTGGATGACACAGCACGTTACCGAGAGTCCATTACTTCTTCTCAGAAGGCGGGCAGAATCAAGGAAGCGTTACAGTGCACTTAGTGCCCCAATAGGGCAGTCCTCCCTTCTGATGATCAGACATCGTCACCCGGAACTTTAAGGATCCTCATGGCAGCCGTAATATTCCCATGAAGTCCATCATCAGGCCATTGTTACCTCCGAATGCCATAAAAATCTAGATAATGCACGGTTCTACCAGCTGCCCAAAATGGAGTCCCAAAATTACCCACTTCAGTTTCTGTGAGGTGCTGATAAAAGTGATAACATCTGATGCTCTTCGCACCTGATACGCTCTGCCAGACTGGGTAACAACACTAAACAGTATCAACATTAATGTGCTTTGGTGGTCGTTCTATCCGCGGCAGACAAATGTATCTCTAACGATATACATACCCACCGATGGTGTATACATGTACGAAGTAACATTGACATCCGAGCACGTCTTCATGATATGTGCAACGGAAACATTTATTTCCTTGATTTGGATTGCCTTTCATTTCAGAAATGAAAATAGGTCGCTGATGTTCCACTTGTCGCAGCCATCGTGGATTTTCCGTTGCCCAATAGTGCATATTATGCCGGTTTACGTTACCGTTTTTGGTGAATGACGCTTCGTCGCTAAATAGAACGCAAAAAATCTGTCATCGTCCCGTAATTTCTCTTGTGCCCAGTGGCAGAATTGAACACGACCTTCAAAGTCGTCGCCATGCAATTCCTGGTGCATAGAAATATGGTACGAGTGCAATCGATATTGATATAGCATTCTCAACTCCGACGTTTTTGAGATTCCCGATTCTCGCGCAATTTGTCTGCTACTGATGTGTGGATTAGCCGCCACAGCAGCTAAAATACCTACTTGGGCATCATCACTTGTTGCAGCTCGTGGTTGACGTTTCACATGTGGCTGAACACTTCCTGTTTCCTTAAATAATGTAACTATCCGGCGAACGGTCCGAACACTTGGATGATGTCGTCCAGGATACCGAGCAGCATACATAGCACACGCCCGTTGGGCATTTTGATCACAATAGCCATACATCAACACGATATAGACCTTTTTCGCAATTGGTAAACGGTCCATTTTAACACGGGTAATGTATCACGAATCAAATACCGTCCGCACTGGCGGAATGTTACGTTATACCACGTACTTATACGTTTGTGACTATTATTGCGCCATCTATCACAAAGCGAAACAAGTGGTCCAACTAAAATATTCATATTTCTTTACGTACTACACGAATATGTAATAAAAATGGGGATTCCTATTGAAAAAGAACACAGCTGATATCCGTTTGACCTATGGCAGCGCCATCTAGCGGGCCAACGATACTGCCATCTGATTTCCCCCTTCAGGCTAGACAAGTTTCGTTTTTCGTAGTTTTTTCGTTCGTGAGATATTTGGCCCGTTCACGATCACTGTATTGCATCTGTGCTCTGCAAACCACTGTGAAGCACATGACAGACGGTACTTTCCCTTTCTTTCACATATGCAGCGCAAGGAGAATGATTAAACAACCCCGAGATCGCTGTATTTACGCTAATCCTGCCTTCGTCATCCATACAGGAGCGAAACGCAGGTGACTGTAGTAAATTCCTAGATTCCTCGCGTAATACCTTTTCCTAAAACTTCGTAATTAGCTTCGTGGGTTACACATGTCCTCAAACGTAGATCATTTCAGGTCTCTGTCTTTTCGTGACGCCTTCCCGTCAGTAAAACTTGCTGTCCTTTCTAAACGTTTAGTCCTCCCATTTAGTTCTGTTTTGTGTAGGTTCCGCACATTTGATTATTTTCCAGGATGAATGGCGAGACTGCTTTTCAGGTAATCTCCTTTGTAAAGTGATAGCGTTTGCTCAGTATCCTGACCATGAACCTGTTTGACACCTGCTTTGTTTATGATTCTGTGTGTTCATTCCGATCCGCATCGTTACAGATGGTTACACGTCGGTATTTATGAGAGTTGACTGATTTCATTTGTGATTCACGGATATAGAACTAAGAGGATACTGCGCCTATGTGTTTTGTGCCGAGCACAGTTTTACTTTTCTGAAAATTTAAAGCAATTCTTCACTCTTTGTACCACTTTGACTCTGACAGAGAATATTTGTGCATCTACGTCATTATAATGACTGTATCATCTCCAGATAATACTTTTAATATTGTCTGCCAGGTCGTTAACATTCGACATCAACATCATAAGTCCCAGCATACTTCCCTACATTCGTCAATGACTTCTATTCAAGGTCCGACCACGCTACCAAGAAATCATCAAGATCGTACTTTCGTTAACACGCTTTGTTGTGGTGCTGTTACAAACTCTTTTCGGAAGTCAATGTATACCACATCATCCCTACAGCCTTGATCCCTGGCTTCTAAGACGTCATGTGAGGAAGGTGTGAGCTGGGTTCTCATGACTGATGTTTACGAAATCAGTGCTGGTTGGCTTGGAAGAGATCATTCTGTTTAGATATTGCATTACGTCTGAGTCAAGGACACAAATTTTTCTGTGCATGATGAATTTCCCATTCCTGTTACATCTTGGACATTGTGACAAAATTATTTAATTTCGTATACTTCGCAATTACTTTGGAATGCAGTTTACAGATTGTTAACTTGTGGCTTTGTAAGATACAGCCCTGCTAACTTGATATGTATTTTACGATCCATGCACCCTAGAAAAGACAACTAATTGTGGAGCAGATCTTATAAGAATAATGTGGCTTATGGAGCTATGGTTTGAGAGCACAACTTTAAATAGAATTACCGTCATTCGTGAAATAACAATAGCTATGTTGTGTATACTTCTTTCCTTTTCTTTTGCACCAATACTCGGTCAATGACGTTTGAGTATGCGATGCTTAAACTTTTATAAGTCCGCAGTTGCTTACACTTAATATTATCAGTCTTACTTAACCTCAGTTAGGTAAGCTTAATTGTGTAATTCTATACTACAGGTCATTTGCGTGCGCGTTATCAGAACAACAACAAGTGGAGGTAGTTGTAAGATTTACAGGAGACACCGTGAGATGTAAAATCTCGTATGTTTTCCGCGTTCCATCGGGAACTGAAACTACGTCGCCAAGTTTTTAATAAAATGTTAAGTAGCTATTCAATGATTAACATCAATCAGTGATATGTACTGTCAGCTGTGACAGCGTTCGCAATCATGTCGGTCGTGTTCGTTGTACATACGGCAGCTCAACTAATTAAAATAAAGAATCATTCTCGCTACGTTCGTACCGATAATACCGCAGCAGTTAAGTGATGAACACATCATCACGATTTAGAGACTCCAGCGGCTTTTGGGACAGGTTTTCTGTTAGGACACAAGAATAGCCTTCTTCTTTCACTTTCAGTGATCTCGCTGCCAGAGTCCCGAGGTCGACGAGCGCTGCAGAAATGCTGCATACCAATCGAATGAAAAGAAGAAGTCTCTGAAAGACTCAGTTAAAATATTCCAAAAATATTGCAATCATGTAAATATCGTGCATCATAACGAGTACTGAATCGATCTGACTACAGCTCCATCAACACGAAATAATAAAATTGCTATTGGAGTCCTGCGGGCGGCTAACATTCTATAAAGATGATTTTTTTTCCCAAGTATTTCTCTAATTGACCAAATACTTGTAGCTCTTACCCATTTCTAGTAATACTGGTCCGTGTCTGCCCAAGGCTTAATTGCCCCTCTGCCTCACCCACACACAAACACAAGTTCGCTTGAAGCACCACAGCCAACGGACAATAGATGAAAACTTTCGATCTGTAGATACCGATGTTTCCCACAAATTATTATCCAGTCATCCGCAAGAAACAGCTAAACCTTGTCGTTAGGTAACCATCTGCCCTCCTCCTGGGATCTACGGTGATGCATGCTAAACGACAGGAGACATTTCTTGTTGCTGACTGTCGGTACGACACCTGTAACAGAAGGCCCCTGTGATGAGACACTTGTACTAGAGTTTGAAGAACAGTGCATTGTTATATACTGCTGGGGGCAGCACTGATGCAATCAGGCTACTCCAGCCCTCCTGTTTAATCGCGCAGTGCCTGTGAGTCATGCGCAGCGCCTCCCTGCTCTTCCGTTTTACGACCGAAGACTGACACCATTCTGCATCCTGTCATTCTCGCTTTACATCCATTCGCTTATCTGTTCCATTCGCAGTGCCTCAGTTATGAGCGAAATCTACATTAGCCGAAACTCCATGTACGATGAAGCAACAACGGGGCTTGGAGTACTAGTCGAGTTCTGTTTCCAGCGCAGCAGCGCACCAGCACTTCGTGTAATTACAGAAACGTACCTACCGTTCTGATAAATTTTAATTTTGTTTCCCTCATCATGAACACTAAGCAGCTTCATACGCATAAATAACTTTTAATTTTTCATTAAAATGGTGGAAACAAAGCTTAGAATGTGCAGCGTAGGCAATGCTTAGCATTAGCCAATAAAACTCTACATCAGATGGCCCAAAGGGCCCAGTACAGACCAGATTGACAGAGTTCACCTATTTAGGACTACGCCACAGTACTGAAATATCTGTACATCTGAAAATAGTGGTATTTTCTTCCTAAGATCAATGAGTCAATTAAGTTAACGGGCGCATTGTAAGCCTTGAAGAACCATGCGTCCACAGGGGATTTACAGGACTCGAAACCGTTGATGCCCTAGCTTAACCATCAGAGTTTTCTACGGCCTGCAGCGACGGCTCCATGTAGGTTTCGTGATATTACAAAGAGTGCAGCGTTCTAGCATGCATTCCAAAGGGTGTTACTTATGGGATTGGACAAAGGGTGTAGAATGGCTTTACGTGCCCTGAGGATCAATAGCTGAAGAGGTTTTCTTTTCTTTCTTTGGCCCTTTTTCTGTTAGTGTTTTGGATGCTGTCTTTCGTTCTTTCTATTCTGCACTAATATAACAATATGTGGCATCCTATACGTCCCTAATAATTTGTTGTACTTTTATTACTGCTCACAATTTTTTTAGGTTTTTCCCCTACACTAATATTCTTATTGTTTCAAACTGCCTTATCACCTCTGCCATTAGCGTGCTATTTATTACCTGCAAGAATTTCCAGTATACTACTGTCTACATTTATTCAGTTTAGTGTCTCCTGAGTGCTTACTTTATGTATTCACTTAATTACTGACTTTATTCTACAGCATCCAAGTCCCCTGCCTTCGTCTCCAGTTTTCCTCCTACGCGCAGTTCACATTCATTTAGTGCCATCCACAAAAATCACAGTTCCAGAAACGTCTTATTCAAGTCAATATCTGTGTCTGACACTAGTTCCTAACGAATTATTCGTTATTAGGTGATTTCAGTAACTACTCTAACCACTATTGTTTCAACGATGACAAACAGCAGTTATCAGCTTTACTTTAAAGCCAATAACTTAAGTGGAAATACACAGAACTGCAACCAGTCACTTTTTTGAATAGTTATTTACTATCCCATGAACTGGTTTTCGAACCTTTTCATCTTCATCTTCAGATCGTTTTCTTGAAGTTACATCACTATTTCTAACATAATTCTGGGTGCTGGCTTGCGACAGTATGCTGCACCCAGCATTATGCGAGAAACAGTGATGTAACTTCCAGAAAACCATCTGGAGAGGAACCTGAAAAGGTTCAAAATCTGGCTCATGGAGCAATAAACGGCCGGCCCCTGTGGCCGAGCGGTTCTTGGGGCTTCAGTCTGGAACCGCGCGACCGCTGCGGTCGCAGGTTCGAATCCTGCCTCGTGCATGGATGTGTGTGATGTCCTAAGGTTAGTTAGGTTTAAGTAGTTCTAAGTTCTAGGGGACTGCTGGCCTCAGACGTCAAGTCCCATAGTGCTCAGAGTCATTTGAACCATTTTTTGAGTAATAAATAACTATTCAAAAAAGTGACTGGTTGCAGTTTCATGTATTTACATTCAATTAACAAGCACCGGTTCTAAAATATCCCTAATGGGTAAGCTCAATAAATAATTTAAGTACTCGATCTGACTCGATTTGCTGTTTTTGGAGTCATTATCCACTTATAGAATTGATTAAGCTTTTCTTCATTTTCAATTTTGCTACAATTTATTGCATTATTTTATGTTTGGAAATTGAAATAAGAACACCGTGAATTCATTGTCCCAGGAAGGGGAAACTTTATTGACACATTCCTGGGCTCAGATACATCACATGATCACACTGACAGAACCACAGGCACACAGACACAGGCAACAGAGCATGCACAATGTCGGCACTAGTACAGTGTATATCCACCTTTCGCAGCAATGCAGGCTGCTATTCTCCCATGGAGACGATCGTAGAGATGCTGGATGTAGTCCTGTGGAACGGCTTGCCGTGCCATTTCCACCTGGCGCCTCAGTTGGACCAGCGTTCGTGCTGGACGTGCAAACCGCGTGAGACGACGCTTCATCCAGTCCCAAACATGCTCAATGGGGGACAGATCCGGAGATCTTGCTGGTCAGGGTAGTTGACTTACACCTTCTAGAGCACGTTGGGTGGCACGGGATACATGCGGACGTGCATTGTCCTGTTGGAACAGCAAGTTCCCTTGCCGGTCTAGTAATGGTAGAACGATGGGTTCGATGACGGTTTGGATGTACCGTGCACTATTCAGTGTCCCCTCGACGATCACCAGAGGTGTACGGCCAGTGTAGGAGATCGCTCCCCACACCATGATGCCGGGTGTTGGCCCTGTGTGCCTCAGTCTTATGCAGTCCTGATTGTGGCGCTCACCTGCACGGCGCCAAACACGCATACGACCATCATTGGCACCAAGGCAGAAGCGACTCTCATCGCTGAAGACGACACGTCTCCATTCGTCCCTCCATTCACGCCTGTCGCGACACCACTGGAGGCGGGCTGCACGATGTTGGGGCGTGAGCGGAAGACGGCCTAACGGTGTGCGGGACCGTAGCCCAGCTTCAAGGAGACGGTTGCGAATGGTCCTCGCCGATACCCCAGGAGCAACAGTGTCCCTAATTTGCTGGGAAGTGGTGGTGCGGTCCCCTACGGCACTGCGTAGGATCCTACGGTCTTGGCGTGCATCCGTGCGTCGCTGCGGTCCGGTCCCAGGTCGACGGGCACGTGCACCTTCCACCGACCACTGGCGACAACATCGATGTACTGTGGAGACCTCACGCCCCACGTGTTGAGCAATTCGGCGGTACGTCCACCCGGCCTCACGCATGCCCACTATACGCCCTCGCTCAAAGTCCGTCAACTGCACATACGGTTCACGTCCACGCTGTCGCGGCATGCTACCTGTGTTAAAGACTGCGATGGAGCTCCGTATGCCACGGCAAACTGGCTGACACTGACGGCGTCGGTGCACAAATGCTGCGCAGCTAGCGCCATTCGACGGCCAACACCGCGGTTCCTGGTGTGTCCGCTGTGCCGTGCGTGTGATCATTGCTTGTACAGCCCTCTCGCAGTGTCCGGAGCAAGTATGGTGGGTCTGACACACCGGTGTCAATTCAATGTGTTCTTTTTTCCATTTCCAGGAGTATATATATATATATATATATATATATATATATATATATATATATATATATGACATTGTTTCTCATTCTCTTGCTGTATCACCACTGTTAGACGAAGGGCAGGTATAAAGTATCGATTATCACTTGGAAAGATTTAGCAGCGACGATGAAATTTTGTGATAGTTGCATGTCGATCTTGCAGTGCGACAAATTCTCTCAGCTGTGGATAGGTGGGCGGAGGTCTTGGTCGTTCAAGTCCATGGACAGTTTGGTACTTCTGGAAAAGGTCCACACTAGAAAGAACCCATCATCATTCTGGTAATGCATGTCATACAATGGTTTTATCGTCTTTAAAAAAGAGGAAGAAGTCATTGGGTATCATTCCAAGGGAATAAATTCGGTGAGGCAAAATTTCATTCCTCAAAGGAGAGATTCCTGTGTAGAATGAGCTGAGGCGCCGTAACGATGAAACAACATCCCTTTGAATGGGTCCCACGATGCTTTCTCTCAACAGCCTTCCGTAACTTCGCCATATAGTTTGCTCCAGTGACGGTTTGCCCTTACGAGCGTGATGTGTTAACACGACACCACGAGAGCCCCAAAAACCGCTCAGTACCTCGTTGCCCGAGGATGACTGGATCTTCGCCTTTTTCGGCACTAGGGTTCTACATGTTTGCTTCCTTTTCTCCTTTGTCTTGGCGTCATAGCGATACTCTCAGCATATTTATATTGTGATTTGGTGGTTAAGGAAGTTATCTGGATTAGTGATGATTGTCATGATCCAAATGTCATGCAAGATGTTGAAAACTAGTCCGTGACTAAATTTCACTCTTTTCAGTATCCTGTCGATTCTGATAGACAGCCTTCGAGCACCACGTCATTCACTTCTCTTGAAACTTCCAGTTCTTCGCCAAGAGACGGTCTGTCATTTCTTTCTTCTTCAGTCAGACGTTTAACCACACTGGAAGCTTGTGAATCATCTAACCACTGTGCCATATGTTGGTGCTTTGTTGCCACACACCTCCAACAACTCAGCATGGATGGTTGCAGTGTTGTACCATGACCAATGCAGGAAAGGAATTATCACACGATATTCCACATCATCAGTGGGCTGCGCCATTATGTTAGGCAGTTCTAGCCTCGTGCTACTGAACTGTCCCGCAGGGACTACAATGTGTACGAGAACTGCAGACATACATCTGCAGATAAACAAACAATTGAAACTTCCTGGCAGATTAAAACTGTGTGCCCGACCGAGACTCGAACTCGGGACCTTTGCCTTTCGCGGGCAAGTGCACTTGCCCGCGAAAGGCAAAGGTCCCGAGTTCGAGTCTCGGTCGGGCACACAGTTTTAATTTGCCAGGAAGTTTCATATCAGCGCACACTCGGCTGCAGAGTGAAAATCTCATTCTGGAAACAAACAATTATTTTTCTTTTAGGTGTTGACAGAAACTTAACAATTATCCTTCATTTTGACTAAAAATTCTAGGTGGAGATAGCTCAATTAGATGTGTGTAATAAATAAAAGGACAGAAGTCAGGCCGGCCGGTGTGGTCGAACGGTTCTAGTCGCTTCAGTCTGGAACCGCGCGACCGCTACGGTAGTAGGTTCGAATCCTGCCTGGGGTGTGGATGTGTGTGATGTCCTTACGTTGGTTAGGTTTAAGTAGTTTTAAGTTCTAGGGGACTGATGACCTCTGATGTTAAGTCCCATAGTGCTCAGAGCCATTTGAATCATTTTGAACAGAAGTCAGCCTTATTGTCCACGACGATGGCAGTGCGAAACTTATGAATGTCGCCTTTCCTTCTGAGCAGCTGTCTGAAGTGGAACCACCCTTTTGAAGCGACGCTTTGCACTGGCCGTTCATAACATTTTTCTCCTTGGCATTCTAAACTTGTCATTTGTTGTTTATTACACTAGTATCTACACCATCCTGTTGTTCGCGAATGTTAATAATTAATGAACAAATGATGATGAGGTCCCATACTCCGAGGAGGGTTGGGGACGATACGGGAGACACGCACCGCCGTAATAGGCAAGGTCCTAGTGGAGGTGGTTTGCTACTGCATTGCTCCGATCGTAATGGGGATGAATGATGATGATGAAGCCGACACAACAACACCCAGTCATCTGGGGGCAGGAAAAAGCACTGATCCCGCCAGGAATCGAACCCGGAACTCCATCCGCGGGAAGCGAGAACACTACCGGAAGACCATGAGCTGCGGGCACTGAACAAATACAAAAACAAAATAAAAAAACTAAAGAAACGTAAACGACTGTCATCAGTTGCTTGTAATTTCTAGTTTTCAACCGCAATACTTACACCTACCTGTTACTGAAGAGAAGTTTAATTGAAACGTCCCCTTTGAACAATTATACAAGACTGTCAATAAAATTCTTCTGGGTTAGAGACCGCATTGTCATTGTCATTTAGCAACACACCCTGAGGAAGGCGTCTTGCAACAGACGCCGAAACGTTGGAATTTTATAAATGTCAATGCGGTCTCTAACCCAGAAGAATTTTATTGACATTGACAACGGCCGCGGAAGCCTACGGTTACATTATACAAGACTGTGCTTAAACTGACACACAATATTTTTAGCGCAACGCAATCTGACTTTCAAAAATCCCTACAAAAGAATGGCCCTGACTAACATTAACCTATACCTTTCACAAATCACTTCCCTCAGCAAAAATCTTCGTTACTCGAACTACTCCAATACAGCGAGCGCTACTACTGCCAGCTAAATAAAAGATTCAAACTACGGAAGTCGCTAACTACTGATAGGCACAGTTAACAAATGAAAGATTTTAATAGAGAACAAACAATGTATTTACCTTAATAGTCATAATATATATATCAGTTCATGACATCAATTCTTACAAATTTCAAAACTCCGCCATCTCTCTCCCCACGTCCACCACTGCTGGCGGCTTGCCTCCAACTGCGCAACGCTACGAGCTGTTAGCATCCAGCTGCCGCTGCCCAACACTATAGTGGCAGACAACAATGCAAACCAGCCACAGACTGCACACGGCACAGCCAGTGATTTTCATACAGAGCGCTACGTGGCGGCTGCGTTACCAATAAAAAAACCGAAACAGCCAACTTACATAATGAAAAACACACATATAATATACAAAGAAGCACATAAATGCGGAATGTATAGACTGGAACGTCGTATTCGCTCCTTACCCGGTTATCACTAAGACCACAAAACCGCTAGCTATATTTTGAGAGTTTGATTGCACTTCGAACTTCGTGTAACTACTTTAGGCCACGGAAGCAACAGGTAAATCACTATTCAAGGCTGTATTAACATATATTTTTGTCTTTACTAAAAGTACAGAGTTTGCAAAAGTCATGGGATACTTCCTAATATCGAGTCGGCCGTTCTTTTGTCCGGCTTAGTGCAGTTAGAGGTGGCATATACCCAACAACCCGTTCGAAGTCCCCTGCAGAAATACTGTGTCATGTTCCCTATATAGCCGTCCATAATAGCGAAAGTGTTGCCAGTGCTGGATTTTGTCCACGAACTCACCTCTCGATTATGACTCATAAATATTATGACTCATCTCGGATGACATGGATAGCCAAATCATTCGCTCGAATTATCTATAACGTTCTTCAAACTAGTCGCGAATTATTGTGGCCTGATGACGTGACATCGTTGTTTGGGAACAAGAAGTCCGTGAATGGCTGCAAATGGCCTCCAAGTAGTCGAACATAAACATTTCCATCAATGAGCGTTTTAGTGGGACCAGAGGACCCAGTCCATTCAATGTAAACACAGCCCACATCACACCGCGAGCTGCACTGTGCCTTGTTCGCAACTTGGATCCACGGGTACGTTGGGTCTGTTCCACACTCGACCTGTCCATCAATTCCTACCAGCTGGAATCGAGACTCATCTGACCAGGCCACGGTTTTTCAGTCGTCTAGGATTCAAGGGTGCGACCGATATGGCCACGAGCACAGGAGAGGCGCTGCAGGCGACCTCGTGCTGTTAGCAAAAGCACTCGCGTCCGCTGACGGCTGCCATAGCCCATTAACGTCAAATTTCGCGGCATTGTCCAAACAGATACATATCTTCACTGTAAGTTGCACATTTATGTCTCCGATTATTTCACGCAGTGTGGCTTTTCTGCTAGCACTGACAACTCTATGCAATCGCTGCTGCTCTCGGTTGTTAAGTGAAGGCCGTCGGCCAGTGCTTTGTACGTGATGGGAGGTAATGCCTGAAATTCTGTATTCGCTGCACATTCATGACACTGTGACTCTCGGAACATCCGAAATGGAATGTCCTATGTGTCTAGCCCCTATTACCATTCCGCGTTGAATGTCTGATAATTCCCGTCGTGTGGCCACAAACACTTCGGAAACTTTTGGACACGAATCACCTGAGTACAAATGATAGTTCCGCTAACGCACTGCCCTTTTATACCATTTGTACGCGATGTTAACTCTATCTGTGCATACGCATATCGCTGTCCTATTACTATTGATCGCCTCAATGTATGTTCGTTTAGAAAAGTCCACTTTTACGAGGAACAGAGTTGATAGACTATCGCAGTGGTCACGGTTATCATCTATGGCAATGCTGCATACAAAATATCCAGTTAATATTTACTTTAGAACAAATAAAATGGCATTTGCAATAAAATAATATGACAAAGGAATCTCTTATTCGTGGTTAAGTAGGCTTCGAAAAACGCAAGTATGAACTTGGGTGGTCCTCAAATAATCGGTTTTAGCGCAAGAACGGTATGAAACGTCTGAAGCCAGTTAAAAACTTTTCTAATGACACCTCACTGATACTGTAGACTAGAATGTGTCCAGAAAAAGAGATGTTAACTTAAGAAATAATAATTATGATTAACTTTTAAATTTAGCCATTAACAGTTTTTTCGGTAATATGACATTTTTCAAGAAATCTAAAATTTCTCCTGTGTCCTAGTTTTGAATGCTGTGTTAAATAACTTTGTAGGTCACATACGTCCCACAAATTTTTCTAAGTTCATAGATATCTCATCGACTCCTGATAACGTTTTCGACCTCTAATCACACAGCGCTCTTTCAAAATCTGTTGCCTTCTATTTTATTATGTTTACACGTCAAGTTCCGGAGGACCGCCGGCCGCGGTGGTCTCGCGGTTCTAGGCGCGCAGTCCGGAACCGTGCGACTGCTACGGTCGCAGGTTCGAAACCTGCCTCGGGCATGGATGTGTGTGATGTCCTTAGGTTAGTTAGGTTTAAGTAGTTCTAAGTTCTAGGGGACTAATGACCACAGCAGTTGAGTCCCATAGTGCTCAGAGCCATTTGAACCGGAGGACCAAATTGAGCAGCAAAAAATGGTTCAAAGGGCTCTGAGCACTATGGGACTTAACTGTGGTCATCAATCCCCTACAACTTAGAACTACTTAAACCTAACTAACCTAAGGACAGGACACACATCCATGCCCGACGTAGGATTCGAACCTGCGACCGGAGCGGTCGCACGGCTCCATATTGTAGTGCCTAGAACCGCTCAGCCACTATGGGCGGCCTGAGCGGCAAATCTCCAAGGTTATAGAACGTGTCAGTACATGAAATTACAACATAAAAGTAACAACAGACAAAAATAAAATGCTTATGAACCTTAAAAAGGACAATCCACAAGTTTAAGTAAACGCAGTCAACAATACAACACGAATTAGCTTACTTTTTCAAGGAACTCCTTGACAGAATAGAAGGAGTGACCCATTAGGAATCTCTTCAGTTTCGATTTGAAAGCACGTAGATTACTGCAAAGATTTTTGAATTCGAGTGGTAGCTTATTGAAAATGGATGTAGTATACTGCACACCTTACTGCACAAGAGTTAAGGAAGTCCGATCCAAGTGCAGATTTGATTTCTGCCGAGTGTTATGAGAGTGAAAACTGTTTACTCTGGGGAATAAGCTACTATTGTTAACAAGAAACGACAGTAAGTAATATATATATTGAGAGGCCAATGTGAAAATACCCAGACTCGTGAACATGGGTCGACAAGAGTTGGACTTACACCACTTAATGCCCAAACCGCCCGTTTCTGAGCAAAAAATATCCTTTTAGAATGGGAAGAGTTGACTCAGAACATAATACCATACGACATAAGCGAATGAAAATAAGCGAAGTAGACTAATTTTCGTATCGAATGATCACTCACTTGAGCTACCGTTCGAATAGTAAAAATGGCAGCATTAAGTCTTTGAACAAGATCCTCAACGTGGGCTTTCCAAGACAGTCTGCTATTTATCTGAACACCTAGAGATTTGAACTGCTCAGTTTCACTAACCATTTGGCCGTTCTGTGAAATTAAAACGTCACTTTTTGTTGAATTGTGTGTTAGAAACTGTAAAAACTGACTCTTACTGTAATTTACCGTTAGTTTATTTTCTACAAGCCATGAGGTCATGTAGAGAACTGCAATATTTGAAACCGAGCCAGTGTTGCACCCAACATCCTTTACTACCAAGCTAGTGTCATCAGTAGACATAAATATTTTAGAGTTACTCGTTGTACTAGAGGGCATATCATTTGTATAAATAAGGAATAGGAGTGGCCCCATCACCGATCCCTGAGGTACCCACCACTTGACCATACTCCACTCAAACCCCACATCACAGCCATTCTCAACATACTGAACAATGACCTTTTGCTGTCTGTTGTTAAAGTAAGAGGTGAGCCAATTGTGAGCTACTCCCTGAATTCCATAATGGCCCCATTTCTGGAGCAATATTTTGTGATCAGCACAATCAAACGCCTTAGTTCAATAAAAAAACTTTTCCAGCTTTCAAAACCTTTTGTTTAACCCATCCAGTACCTCATAGTGAAGAGAGAATATAGCATTTTCAGCTGTAAAGCAACTTCTAAGGCCGAACTGTTGTTTGATAGCAAATAGTGTGATATAAAATGATCAATTATCCTTATATACATAGCCTTTTCAATAACTAGCAAACAGTGATGGCATAGAAATAGGTCTAAAATTGTCTACATTATCCTCCTTTATTTATAAATCGTCCTTACTGCTGAGTACTTTAATCGTACAGGAAACTGACCATTCCTAAAGAAAAATTACAAATATGGCTAAATACAGGGTTAACAAGTGTAGCACAGTACTTTAATATTCTGTTAGGCACTCCATCATAACCATTAGAGTCCTTAGCCTTCAGTGATTTAATTACTGACTCAATCTCCCCCTTGTCTGTATCACAGAGGAGTATTTCAGGCATCAGTCTAGGAAAGGCGTTTGCCAATAGAGCTATATGATTCTGTGTAGAAGCTAAATTTTTATTTAATTCACCAGCAATGCTTAGAAAATGATTGTTAAATACTGTACATATATCTGATTTCTCAGAAATATTTTTACTGCTTACAGACTTTATATCGTCGACCTTATGCTACTGACCAGACACTTCCTGCATAGCGGACCATATGGATTTAATTTTATGCTGTGAATTAGCTATGCTCTTTGCATACCACATACTCTTTGCCTTCCTAATAACATTTTTAAGCACCTTACAGTACTGTTTGTAATGGGATACTGCAGCTTGATTGTGACTACTTCTAACATTTTGATATAATTCCCGCTCTGTTCTACACGATATGCTTATTCCACTGGTCAGCCACCTCGGCTGCCTATCACTGCTAGTACCCCGCTTAGAACTTTCTAATGGAGAACAACTCTCAAAGAGCATGAGAATGTGTTCATCATCTATGTTATCAGCACTGTAAACATCCTGTCACTCTTGTTCCATGACAACGTTTTAAAAAAAAGTACCCTATAGCTGTTGGATTAACTTTCCTACATTGTTTGTAATTACATGTGACATTTGTTTGAATACAAAAGCCTTTTCGTGTTAAAATTTATGTATGATGGTCTGAAAGGCCATTCACGCTTTTACTAACAGAATGTCCATCTAGTAATGAAAAATGAATAAAAATATTGTCTATGGCTGTGCCACTGTTCCCATGCACCCTGGTTGGAAAAAACACAGTCTGCATCAGATCATATGAATTTAAGAGATCCACCAACATCCTTTTCTTGCAATATCGTACACAAAATTTATATTGAAGTCACAACATCTAAATAGTTTCTTGTACTTAAGTGAATTAAGAGCCCTATCTAGCCTGAGCAAAATTGCTCTGAAGTCAGATTTACGGGACCTGTAAACAACAACAATTAGAAGTTTAGTTTCATTAAATTCAACTGCCCCTGCATAACATCCAAACAACTGTTCAGTGCAGTGCCGTGATAAGTGTATGGACTCAAAAGCAATACTGTTTTTCACGTACATAGCCACTCTCTCACCCAGCAAGGAACTCCTTGAAATACAGCCAGCTAATCTGTATCCTGGTAAAGGAAGCCTCTGAACTGTCAAATTATTTAAGTGGTGCTCCGACATACCAGTAATTTCAGAGTCAATATCTGTAAGCAGTGCACTAACTTTATCTCTAGTACCTCTTAAATTTTGATGAAATATACTAATACCTTCTCTACTTGGAAACATGACATCCTCTGAAGGTGAGCCCTTAGTTAGAGGGACTTCGTTTAAGCAGGTATACCTATCAGCTGACTTCAGTCTAAAAAAGGGACACCAACAACTACAGAAATTTTTCCATTATTTTGTGTGATACCTCTTCATCGCCGTACGAATGTTGGGTACCCTCCTGAAACCCATCTACGCTTTTTTTGTATCTAAGGAAGTTAATTTATCAACATCTCGCAGGTTAATATGGTCAACTTTTACGTCTCCGAAATTACTTTTAGACTCCTTTCACATAACAATCTCCTTCGACCTATATTGCAGCTCTCTACGTTCCTTCTATACTTTTGTCTTCTGGAAACTTCACGGACGTTAAAGATTGTTTGTGGAGCCCATCATGCCAATACACCGGCACGTAAACATCTCGTTATCTTAAGGACAGGCGCATAAAACAAGACTAGCAATGGGTACCTTCATAGGCGACTACCGCATGAAAGAACTAAAGAATGAAAAAAGGAAATTCTACTTAGGCATTTCCCAGACTCCTTCCATCGAAATGCACTGCAGATGGGTCTGTGGAGTAACGGTGGTGACTTTCAGAATAAGAATAGTGCACTGCTCTGCATTCAAACGTAAACAGTAGATCGATCTCAACAAAATTCTTTGTCGGTACAGTCTCTGGTCGTAGAAGAGCGTGAAATTATTCCACGGCTGCAAGTACTTACCGATGTAAACAGCTTTTTTTCAAATATGAAAGGACATAAATCTGTAAAATACAAAATTTCGGACATTCACCTTGGGCAGGTTTTAAAAGTAGTTACTGGTAATAAGTTTTCTCCTGAAATAGGGAAAGCCAGTGCTAGAAAACAGATGTCAAAAGTCAGGAAAAACAGTAATATTGTCATCATTCTTGTGCTTTGTGCTGTAGTGTACGAGAATAGTATACTGCGTGCAGCCATAAAAGCTTCAGAGACCTTCTCTGGAGACATAAGAGGCAGAGCAAACAGGCCAATGGCCAAGCGGAATCTAAAATGTAGCAGAATGACATCAAAGTGACAGACAGATATCGTCATAATGGCGGCAAAGTGTTACAAGGTAGACTGAGTTAGACACACTGACACATATTTAGCGTACTGACTGCAGAATATGCCCTCTAGTGCTCCACAAAGCCAGAGTAGGAATACCTTTCAGCTGCTGACTGAGCAAAGTAAGTAGGGCGAATGCTGTCAGTGCCACATTGCAGTAGCAGAGCACGCGAGCCCATCCTTTATAAATACTACTCCTGTTCTTGTGAAGTAATTTCAGTCTGCAGCGAACCAGTCAAGAGGGGAAATGTAAGTTAGTCGACTCTCTACTCGTCTTGTAGCCCTGGATCTTCTATGGACTGCAAAATCTTGTCTGGAGGGACTGAAATGAAATGAAATGTCGTGTGACGAGGGCCTCCCGTCGGGTAGACCGTTCGCCTGGTGCAAGTCTTTCGATTTGACGCCACTTCGGCGACTTGCGCGTCGATGGGGATGAAATGATGATGATTAGGACAACACAACACCCAGTGCCTGAGTGGAGAAAATCTCCGACCCAGCCGGGAATCGAACCCGGGCCCTTTGGATTGACAATCTGTCGCACTGACCACTCAGCTACCGGGGCGGACTCTGTAGGGACTGAGGCCCTGTGAGTTGCACAGCACACTACCGGGGCTTAACTAGCAAGGCCTGTGAGCAGATCATCATCTGTATCCATCATCGAGTGGGCGTGCAATTGCTGCCGTCTGTTCTATGGTACGCTTCGATGATGCCTTCCTGTGATAGACTTCATTGCTGACAATCTCTCTCCTATCAGGTAGCCACAGCACTTCTATGCTCAATTGCATGTACTCCGATCAGAGATGGGAGATAGCGTCCTTGTGTGCAGTGTATGATAGAGTCTTTGGAGCTCAGACTATCGTCGCCTGGAAGTTTCACTTGGTACGGACCTGTCACATTTAAAAGCAACTGTACAGAGTGGTATTTACGTCCTCTTCGATTCCAGTATTGTAACTTAGCTTGTCATGAGCTGCCATCTACGGGAGTGTCGGTTACTTTTGATATTTGTAGAAAGATTTGGCCATGCAAACGAGGTCGCCGTCCTCGTCTTATCGCTGTAGCTGTGTCGGTGCGCCGTCCAGCAGTACGCCACATGCTGACTGCACGTTCGAGCAGGAACGCCACTGATGCCCCCAACAGCGCTGGCTGCCCGAGCGTCGATGCCTCAACTACGGTTTTGTGGCCAATAAATGTTTGATGTTTCAGTACTGTCTTAAATCACATCCAGACGTCAGACAAGCATCTACCTTCTGAGTCGCCATGATCCACACCCACTGTCAACCTTCTGACCTCGGCCTGAGCTCAATACACCATCCATCACAGTATCCTACCCCCAGGGCTTTGCTGTAAGATGGTATCCGCCATCGGGGTGTAGCTGGTTCCAGTATCACAACTACAGCCTCACCTACCAGTCCAGCACTACTAGCTCGCGAGCGCATCTTTGACTGGCGTTTTGTTTTTCGTGTTATGGACATGGCCGCAATATGAGACATTCACCAATATATGAAAGTGACTTTTATGAAGCCGCTGGAGCCTGATGACCTGTTACAATTTAAAAGCAACTGTAGAGATGGGTATTTACGTCCTACTAGATTCCAATATTGTAGCTGAGCTGGGCATGAGCTCCGATCTACGAGACGTTTGATATTTGCAGAAAGAGTTGGTCATGAAGTACAGCAATCATCTAATTCTCTTTGGGCCATGGCAAGGCGTATAGATTAGTCTTGTAGTGGTTGGCTGTATTGTATACTTGCAGCAGTAATCTCTCATAATTCGTCTATTTCGCGGATGGAGACTTCACAAATACCAGAAACGTGTGCGAAAACGATGCACGAAGCAGTTGAGGTTTTGAAGGGTCAACTAGTTACGTTATTAAAACAACAGGTGGACAAATTACGATGCACGAAGCAGTTGAGGTTTTCAAGGGTCAACTAGTTACGTTATTAAAACAACAGGTGGACAAATTACGATGCACGAAGCAGTTGAGGTTTTCAAGGGTCAACTAGTTACGTTATTAAAACAACAGGTGGACAAATTACAAGCCGAGCGTGGTCACGTACGACCCGAGTCCATGGAGGCAAAATCTTTGTTGAATGTACCTATTACCTTCTGATGATCCTGTAAGAGCTAGTTTAGTGGCTGCTTCTTCATGAAAATCAGTTGAGAATGTGTCTGTGTTTATTAATATTTTTTGGCTGCCGCAGACTTAAGTAATTGGTCAGATGGGACATGCCTGCATATGTCTAAGTCATAATTAGTTGGTGACACCATAACATATTGAAAGTAGGCTGTTTAGGTTATTATATTGGTAACGCCGCCGCCACGTAGCGCTCTGTATGAAAATCACTGGCTGTGCTGTGTGCAGTCTGTGGTTGGTTTGTATTGTTGTCTGCCATTGTAGTGTTGGGCAGTGGCAGCTGGATGTGAACAGCGCGTAGCGTTGCGCAGTTGGAGGCAAGCCGCCAGCAGTGGTGGATGTGGGGAGAGAGATGGCGGAGTTTTGAAATTTGTAAGACTGGATGTCATGAAGTGCTATATATATTATGACTATTAAGGTAAACAGAATGTTTGTTCTCTATCAAAATCTTTCATTTGCTAACTATGCCTGTCAGTAGTTAGTGCCTTCCGTAGTTTCAATCTTTTATTTAGCTGGCAGTAGTGGCGCTCGCTGTATTGCAGTAGTTCGAGTAACCAAGATTTTTGTGAGGTAAGTGATTTGTGAAACGTATAGGTTAATGTTAGTCAGGGCCATTCCTTTGTAGGGATTTTTTAAAGTCAGATTGCGTTGCGCTAAAAATATTGTGTGTCAGTTTAAGCACAATCTTGTATAATTGTTCTAAGGGGACGTTTCATATGTCGACCCTTAGCCGAGGATACCTCACTGGAATCTTCTGATTTTTTCTTGTAGTTTGTGTAATTAGTGTAGTTTTTCTTTATTGCTAGCGCGTAATTATAGAGAGAATCTCCTTTGTAGTTGTAGTCTTTCATTGTTGTATAGTAAAACAGTTGTGGCATGCATGTAGATTTGCACCTAGTATTTCGCAGCTGCGCTTGCAATTAACTAAATATTATTTGCTATGTCAATGTGTTCTCTTATTTTGCTCTTCAAATTGTGGTTTTCTGTGTTGTCGTGTGAAATATTGTGACAATAATGGCGTGTGAAAAACGTAATACTAGGCTCCAAAGTAAACTGAGAAATGACAGTGAAGTCGAAAGCAGTGTGTTAGCGCCACCATGTAATGAATTAACTAATGTTAAAAGTAGTAATTTGGTAATAGTGCATAGTGAAATGGAGCGGGCTGCAAATAATGGTGTAGGCAGTGAAACAATTAGTGAACAGGGAAGCATTATCGATCGATCAGTCGGCATCAGCTCGCGTCAGGAATCCGAAATGACAGGACACAATCTTGCAAATACTGTAGATTCAGGTTTTGCGTCCTCACCATTTTCTCAAATAAGTCAAGACACATTTTCTGCTTGTCAAAATGTGAATGTTGCCGGTGCAAATGCACTGCCGAAAAGCATAGAGGAACAGATTCCAGACACTAATACATTATTATTGCAATTAATGCAACAAATGAAACAAAATCAGAGACAAACACAGCAACAGTTAGACACAATGGAACAAAATCTTCAAAAGTTAGACACAATGGAACAAAAGCTACCAAAGTTAGACTCAGTGGAACATACGCTTGAACAAACACGTGAAGATTTAACTACTGAGTTACATAAAATCGAATCGAAATGTCAAAAAGTCTGTAATGACGTAAAAACACAAATTTGTGAGCATTTTCAACCTATTTTTGCGCGGCATGAAAATGCATTACAGAATCACGGATCAGCCATAAAAGAACTACAAACTATTGTTCTTGAAAATCATGAGACCTTGAAAGCTAAAATTGACTGAGTTGCATCTACCGATTCGGTTACGCAACTTGCAAAAACTCAGTAAAACTTAAAGGACACAGTAGATACCCTGAAAATTGGTTCAGAAAGACACATGCAGGAAATTAGTTCTTTATCAGAGAAAGTAGTTGAACGTTCGGATCAGCTAACTAATTTATCTACGAAGGTAGATGATAATCTGAATGACACAAAACCGGTAGTCTTTAATGACACAGAAGAGTGCGAACAATTTAGGAAATTCAAACAAAATCAGAATCAAATTAATACGCAACACCAAAGAGAAATCCGGGAAGTACAAGATCAGCAGACACGGGTAATACAAGAATTACATATTTCAGAGGACACTCACGCTCCAACACGGGAAGAGGGACTTATAAATACAGAAAAGCCACAAAATAATAACACCGGGCATTTCGGAAATTATGAAAGAAATTGGCAAGGTGCACCGAATTTTGAGATGGAACCGCCGACACGACGTGACAACGACCGATATGCGACTCGCCGACACGATGATTTTGACTATAAGCTGTTTATTACTACACGTAAATTCAAAACATTTAAGAATTCTGACAACGACATTCATCCACAAGCATGGCATCATCAATTCTCTCATTGTTTTCCTCCCAACTGGTCATTGGAGCACAGGTTAGAATTTATGTGTGGCTACTTGGAGAATGAACCAGCTGTAAGAATGCGATCGGTCATTCACGATTGTCACAGTGAAGGAGAATTTTATCATGCCATCCTCTCGGCATATTGGTCTCAAGCTACACAAGACCGAGTAAAACATAGCATCATAATGATGAAACGTTTCGAACAATCTGAATTTTCCAGTCTTGTGGAATATTTTGAAGACATGTTGCACAAGAATCAGTACCTGTCAAACTCATACAGCCCCTCAGAACTCATCCGCATTTGCTTAATCAAACTACCTGAACATTTACGACATATTATTTTGGCAGGACGTTGCAAAGACGACATTGAAGCTTTTCAGGGACTGTTACAAGAACTGAAAATTGACATTGACAATCGCGGAACGCGAAAACAGGAGCACAACAATTACAGGTCACATCTGTCACAATTCGGCGATGAAAGAAATAATACACGACAAAGCTATTCTTACAACGTAAATCGTGACCAAAACAGACACCACCTGTATGACAACCGTTGGCAGAGTAGTAATAATTACAGGGAAAGGTCGCCTCTCCGCGGTAATGACTATCACAGAGACAATCAGAGAAACAGACAATATGTCAACCAGAACTATTGTTATCACGGGAGACAGAATAGTTTCAGACGCAACGGTCCAGCACGCAGTTACGATTCAGGGAGAAATTCTTCACCACTTAACCGACAAGAAAGAAACTACAGGAACTACCGACATGACGACAGACGATATAATCATAACGACAGACCTGAATTGCAGCAGAACTGGAGGGATTCAAACAGAGCAGGTGAATTTGTAGAAGTTAGGTCTCCTAATCCCAATAACGACGCACGCCAGCAAAGATATACCAGACAATGACTCGCACCGCAGGCAGCCACGTGCGCCGGCTGGCTCAGAGAAAAATAACATAGGCGCTAACCTAGAGAAAAACTCCAGTATTCTTTACCAACGTTTACCGCATGATAATTGCATTCAAGTTGAAACTCTGAGTACTATGAAGAGTAAAGGTTTACACCACATTTCACATGTAAAACCGTTTATTGAGAGATAATCTGCTTTTTAACTTAGTCTTTGCCATAAAACTTTTCACTTCACGTTGCTAGTATGCGTTCTCACACTTTGAAACTGTTATCACGCAACAATGTTTTGAAGTTAACTATCCAGCCTAGAACCTATGGAACATACAGTTGCGCTAAAAATATTGTGTGTCAGTTTAAGCACAGTCATGTACAATTTTTCTAAGGGGACTTTTCAATATTTCATAGGCCACGAAGGATTGCATAAAGCGTTGTATTGTTTCGTACGAAGATGCACTGATGTGTAAAAGAAATAGATGGTGATTATATGGCTTCATTGAGCACATATAATTCTGGCATGGATGAGCAACGTCTGCCAAAAGATTTAGATGTTGCCCAAATTTGTAGATGTCCTACTGGAGGATAATTTGGATATGTCTAGTGGAGACATCTTCCACAATCAAACTGTCGATGCATCCTCATCAGATGAGAAGTTGAAGCTTTCAGAAGGAAGAGATCAGCAGCTATGGAAGCTTTTTCTCTGGTAGACCGTTACAGCGACACCAGTTGTACAATACATAATACCTACTGGTAATAATGCTCCAGTAAACAGGTAATCACACAGAGTCCCAAAACACCTGCAACCGGTAATGTAGAAATTGACTAACAAGCAGTTGGCTGATGGCATTATTGTAGTAAAAGCCTGTGGGGAGCAGGTGTTGCAACTGCCTCAAAAAGTCATAGGATGGTGCCAAAAATTGTAGGTTTTGCTGCACCATCATGTATCTGAATCCACGAATTGTCACTGATGAATCTCATATTCCAGGCATAACAGAGACTTTCGACAATTTTGGTCGGTGTAAATAGTTTTCTATGACGGATTTAAAAAGTGGTTATCACCTGCTGAAAGTAGTTCCGGAAGAGCGTCCCAAGACCATTTTTCTGTTCCATAGGGTTGTTACAAATACCATATGATGCTGTTTGGTATCGATAATGTGCCAGGCACTTTCCAAAGGCTATTTGGTGGTGTTTGTAGAAGATTCATAACAGAGCCTGATTTATACTGATGATATAATTTTGCTTTCTACAACATGCAGGAGCACGTAAAATGATTTTAGGTGATGTTTAAGGGGCCATGTAGAGAGTGTTTAACACAAATGTCGCTTTGCAGGGATGGAGGTGAATTATCTGTGCCATGTAATCAATTAAGGAGGTATGAAAACATAACTGCATTTAATTTCTGCAGTATCTGAAACCGCTTCAGTCATTTCTTAATCTTTGTAATTATTATCGAAAGTTCATTACAGGTTTCACCAAAACTGCTGTGCCCTTAAACTATTTGCTGAAGAAGGAAACAAAGTTTCAATGGCCTACTGACTGTCAGACTGCATTTGACACATTAAAAGAGGCTTTAACGTGAAGTCTGGTACTTGTAGTTCTGAACTTTGAAAATGGGTTTACCTTACTGCATGATGCAAGTAACTTGATGATCGGGTGTGTTCTGAGCCAAAGTGAGAATAATAAGCAACACCCAGTCGTGTGTGCATCATTATATCTGAATAACGCAGAGCAAAGTTATTCTACTACGGAAAAAGAGATGTTAGCTGACGTCTATGGTATTACGTAATTCCACTATTACCTCTGTGGAAGAAAATTTAAAGTAGTAACAGTTACACGGATACCGAAAGCAAAGTAACTTCGTGTCCTGTAGGATTACTGGGAGAGTTCTCGCCATTTTGATATCTTCTTAATATCGGAGCAGTTAGGTTCACACTTTTCCTGTGATGTGCTTGTGTTAGTCCTAAAACTCGTAGACTGTATTTTTGAATCTATGATCAGATCTGTTTTCGAATTTTTATTGGCGTTTTGAAAGCTTCCACTTCGTCGTAATTAATTTCATGACTTGAGGGGTTAGGTTAATTACGCTACAGTGGAGAACTTCTAGTTTCTGCAAAGTAGATATTTTTGTGTGATATGTATACACAGCTTCCACATTCGAAGACAGAGCAGATAAACAACTTATGCAGACACAAAACCATCGTCAGGTCTTCTCCGCATCACATCCTACCAAGTGATCTTTATATAATCACACCTTTTTATGTTGTTTATTATGTACTCAATATAAATCTACGCTTGTTAGTTCTCAAAGTCAATTCCACGTAGACTAGCATGCCACTGTACCGAAATCTTGTGCAAACTATACCTGTTTCTTTTGATAAGTGATTACGTCTTTCCTCATGTTTCTACTAAAGACTTTTCGGGAATATAGTGAGTCCATTTTCTAAGTCTCATTTGGCAAACATTTAACACGAATCGTTTAACCATAATTTTTTCACCAAAAATTTGGTGAATCGTTGTATATACGAACGTCGTTCACGCTCTGAAAGACTTCGAAGTTGGGATCAACTGAAGTTTCTATACGGGTACAGGGCATAGAGAAATGGACTTCATTTAGCACCTTGCGGAAGACCATCTGTCACTATGCGAAGGGAATGTAACGTGTTATTCTGATATCCCAGATACAGAGTGATTATAATTAAACTTAAACTTTCAAACCGCTATAGAAACAAAACCACTGGTCAGAATGACGTCAAATTCCAACGGAATATTAACAGAGAAGGGGCAAAGCGTATGCCAAAAGAAAAATAAATAGTTACAAAATATAATAGAAGGTGACGCTGTAAGCATCATAATTTAATAGTGGTCGACTACAAATGAAAAATGAATCATGCAACAATGCCTAAGGTGTACCTTTGACGTCAAACAAACTGTAGTAAGTGTGCATGGTTGTACAGGTGTGACACTGATAGTTACGTAAGCCCATCCACCAAGACAAGGTCATATCACATCGTATGGGAAAAATCGGTTTTTAATTGTCCTGAGGCCAAAAACCGCATAAAAAGCATGTATAACATCAGTTTTTATTTGTCCTAAGGCCAGAAACCGCATAAAAAGCATCAATCAAAATCAAATCGGATTATTAATTTCCATGTGACTGGCGCAAAACTTGTTCAATATGTTGTCCACCATTTTCTGCAACAAGTTGAAATTGAGAAACAGCATGCTCCATAACTGATAGAGCTGTTTCCGGGATCACGTTCAGAATGTGTTGTACAATGCGTATCTTAGGTGCAGCTAAGGTTGCAATCGAAACACTGAACACAACGTCTTTCAGATAGCCCCACATCCGGAAGTCACAATGATTAAGATCAGGTGATCGGAACGGCGAGGCTGTAGGGAAATGGCGGCTGATAATTCTAGCGTTTCCGAAATGATGCTTCACCAGCTTCTAAACTCTGGTTTCGATGTGCGGAGATGCGCCGTCTTGCATAAAAATTATCCCATCCACATCCACGCTGTTGGAGAGCTGGAATGACGTGGTTGTGCAAAAGACACTCAAAGCACTTACCTGTGACGGTATAGGTAACAGGTCCGGAAGATCCTGTCTCTCCGAGAAAATATGGCCCTATGATACATTATGCGGTAAACAGACCACACAGTGACCTCTCCAGGATGAAGTAGTACTAGTTGATTTGCGTGTGGATTCTCGGTTGCCCATATTCGACAATTCTGTGTATTGACAGATGAAAGTGGGCTTCGTCTGTCCACAAAATCTTCTTCGGCGAATCATTGTCCACTTTCATGCGAGCTAGAAATTCTAAAGCAAAGGTCTTTCTTGCTGGCATATCAACAGAAAGCAACTCGTGCACATGGGGAATTTTGAATGGGTACCAAAGAAGTAAGTATCGTAGGATTTTACGCACCGTACTCACGGGTATGTTCAATGTTCTGGCAATTCTCCGTGCACTACACGTTTGTACTCCACCACTCGTCTCCTCCTGCATTACTGTGGCCACTGCTTCCACTAACGTCGAATCAATTCGTTCCGTCCGTGTACCAGGTTGCGCACCAAAAGAACCAGTCTTTTCGAATTTCGCCGGCTGTTGTGGCCGAGCGGCTCTAGGCGCTTCATTCCGGAACCGCGCTGCTGCTACGGTTGCAGGTTAGAATCCTGCCTCGGGCATAGATGTGCGTAATGTCCTTAGGTTAGTTAGAGTTAAGTAGTTCTAAGTCTAGGGGACTGATGATCTCAGATGTTAAGTACCATAGTGCTCAGAGCCATTTGAACCTTATTTTCTTCGAATTTCCGAATCATTTTATCCAGACCCACGGCAGTCATCGGACTAACGCCTTTTTTCAGACCCTTCAGTGTCCAGTATTTCTGCAGACCGACGCGTGCACAGTCATCATTCTTGTAATTCAGCTTTACCAGCAAAGCGCGATCCTGCATTGAGGCAATCATGGCGAACGTCGCAGACGCAACAGGAGGGAACGACGTGTACCCGGCGTCTCTATACCAACTTCAATGGATCGTGCGCATCACAGTAGTTTTCACTTGCGTGTTATGACACATGCAGTGCCATGTATTGATCAATTTTCACACTATTTTTTCTCCTGACTTACGTTTTTCTCTTCTCCGATAATATTCCGTTGCAATTTGACGTCATTCTGACCAGTAGTGTTATTTATACAACGTTTTGAAACTTTAATTATAATCACCCTGTATATTGTATGACACATGAACAAACTACACTCCTGGAAATTGAAATAAGAACACCGTGAATTCATTGTCCAAGGAAGGGGAAACTTTATTGACACATTCCTGGGGTCAGATACATCACATGATCACACTGACAGAACCACAGGCACATAGACACAGGCAACAGAGCATGCACAATGTCGGCACTAGTACAGTGTATATCCACCTTTCGCAGCAATGCAGGCTGCTATTCTCCCATGGAGACGATCGTAGAGATGCTGGATGTAGTCCTGTGGAACGGCTTGCCATGCCATTTCCACCTGGCGCCTCAGTTGGACCAGCGTTCGAGCTGGACGTGCAGACCGCGTGAGACGACGCTTCATCCAGTCCCAAACATGCTCAATGGGGGACAGATCCGGAGATCTTGCTGGCCAGGGTAGTTGACTTACACCTTCTAGAGCACGTTGGGTGGCACGAGATACTTGCGGTTGTGCATTGTCCTGTTGGAACAGCAAGTTCCCTTGCCGGTCTAGGAATGGTAGAACGATGGGTTCGATGACGGTTTGGATGTACCGTGCACTATTCAGTGTCCCCTCGACGATCACCAGAGGTGTACGGCCAGTGTAGGAGATCGCTCCCCACACCTTGATGCTGGGTGTTGGCCCTGTGTGCCTCGGTCGTATGCAGTCCTGATTGTGGCGCTCACCTGCACGGCGCCAAACACGCATACGACCATCATTGGCACCAAGGCAGAAGTGACTCTCATCGCTGAAGACGACACGTCTCCATTCGTCCCTCCATTCACGTCTGTCGCGACACCACTGGAGGCGGGCTGCACGATGTTGGGGCGTGAGCGGAAGACGGCCTAACGGTGTGCGGGACCGTAGCCCAGCATCATGGAGACGGTTGCGAATGGTCCTCGCCGATACCCCAGGAGCAACAGTGCCCTAATTTGCTGGGAAGTGGCGGTGCGGTCCCCTACGGCACTGCGTAGGATCCTACAGTCTTGGCGTGCATCCGTGCGTCGCTGCGGTCCGGTCCCAGGTCGACGGGCACGTTCACCTTCCGCCGACCACTGGCGACAACATCGATGTACTGTGGAGACCTCACGCCCCACGTGTTGAGCAATTCGGCGGTACATCCACCCGGCCTCCCGCATGCCCACTATACGCCCACGCTCAAAGTCCGTCAACTGCACATACGGTTCACGTCCACGCTGTCGCGGCATGCTACCAGTGTTAAAGACTGCGATGGAGCTCCGTATGCCATGGCAAACTGGCTGACACTGACGGCGGCGGTGCACAAATGCTGTGCAGATAGCGCCATTCGACGGCCAACACCGCGGTTCCTGGTGTGTCCGCTGTGCCGTGCGTGTGATCATTGCTTGTACAGCCCTCTCGCAGCGTCCGGAGCAAGTATGGTGGGTCTGACACACCGGTGTCAATGTGTTCTTTTTTCCATTTCCAGGGGTGTATAATTGCATAAATCCCAAAATTCTTCCAGGTTATGCTGCAATTTTTAAGTAGCTTAGGTGTCATAAAATTATAATAATCTCTCGAAAAATCTATAAAAAAGTTAGAAATTTTTTTTTCAGTGTCTAATGCGACGAAATTCTTGCATCCGTTATTTCACTATCATGTATTAAGACCAACCAGCTTTCTTAACGTTAGATTTGTTAGATGGTTATAGACTGTGATAAGGTTTTGGATACGATTGAAGTAATAATTGCATAATAGTTAGATCCAATATAAAGAAAGAAATGGCTTCAAAAAGCGAGAAGAAATTTTCTGAACACAGTATCAAATCGACCGCTGAGGTATTTGAAGTAACGTTGAGGATCAATGTTTATTACGATAAGGTTCAACTCCTCTTTAATCTCCACAACCACGTCCCATGAACTATAGTTTTCTTCACAGTTCCACATTCAATTATGCGCATTAAAATCGTATGAGGTTTCGAGCTGCCGAACTATAGTGTAGCACTCTTCTGGTATATGCTCATAAGATCTTTCCGGCAGTATGTGACTACTATGGTTATTATGCGGATGGATGTGATACCCTGACTGCTATCGCTTGAAAGCTTTCGATATTGTCGTGGTTTGATATTAGTAGCGTTGTTAATTAAAAGGGCAACTTCTCCTTTGCTATCTTCTTTAGCATATCTACAGACCTGTTTGTCTCAAAATTGTGTAATGGTATATGGATTAAACCTCATCTAGGATAAGGCAGTCACTGCTGCCTTCCTTGTACAAAGTTCAGGTTGCAGTCAGCCTTATTTGCTGTAGCAGTTAGTGCATTTCATTGAAGTACTCTAAAGTCTAAAGGTTTTTCCAGGCGTTAAAAGAGTTGCTAGTAATTATCTTACTGGTTGCATCAAAAGAGTCCCAGGTGGTTTTATCTTCTCGTCTTCGATTCAGTGTAAGAGGGGCAAGATAATTTTGTCTGCGACGTATACGCTGTTATCGCTAGGCAGCCATGATTGGTTACCATACTTACAAGAATACGGGACTATATGATGTTGGTGTTTGCGGAAGGTGCAAAAGTGATGGTAGTGCAACCATTGGGTGGCCTTGCGTTGCTAACGAGATTGTGGTGGCTGCTGAGGTGACAGAGGTGGAATCTTCATATGACTCTTGTGGGGGACTGTCTTAAGACTGCTATGTGCGTGGGCAGGAAACTTCCGGATGACTTTGGAGGGGTAGCTAAAGTCTTTGAACGCTGCAGCTCTTACTGTTAATGAAATATTGCTCATGTCCTGGCTGTGACTATGTGCCGCCTGTAAAATGTAAGCAATTTGGGAATTTTGCTGTAAACGTATCAGTGAACAATGACTGCCACATACGCTGCACCAGATATGACTTCTACTCTGGATCGCCCGATGATGTAAACGCCAACAATTTTTGTAGTGAATCAGTGGGGCAACTTACGACTCACAATCAGACAGCGTGCACCCAGGCAGTAACATGAGAAGATGAATTTTGTGATCAAAACACTGCCATAAAAACTTCAATCGCCGTCTTTGATTAAGAGATTGTATTAAGTTTCTTGGTGCACTGTTCGATATTAGTGACATGGCGCATATACTCTTTTTCTGTTACACAAATTTCAGTATCTTAGAAAATTCCGTAAGTACAGAGCAAAAAGCTCGGGATGTTCGTGCCTAAGTTAGGATATTTGTGCACAGAGTGTCTGGTAAGTTGCTGACTGCTGCTGCGGACTTAAGTTCTACCTTTACTTCTGCCCGACTTTTCACAGTATAATGCTTCAAGTGAGAACTACAGCTTGACCACTGACATGAAATCCAGTGTGCTAAAACTCTTGTCTAAGCTCTCCAAGAACACAGTGAACTAGACCTACTGAATCTGTCATATGCATTTCGTCTTATATCCACGTTGGTTGATAGGATCGCTTATTGACCCCGAGATTTATTGGTGTTTGGTGATTCTACACCGCTATTAGGAATGTATGGACCTAATACCTCGTTCATATTAGAGTCTACACACATACGTTTCCTGAGGGGGCCTCTTCACTGCTGAATGCTATCGGTTACACTGTCATTAAGAGCTTCGCAATTAGTGCCGATTGTTGACTCTACTACGACCTGTTGTTGTTGCAGCTACATCAGCTGGAACTGTTGCTGCTAGACCAGTGGTTGTGGCTTTTGCTGAAATTGCATTTGCCGGCCGCTGTGGCCGAGGGGTTCTAGGCACTTCAGTCCGAAACCGCGCTGCTGCTACGGTCGCAGGTTCGAATCCTGCCTCGGGCATGGATGAGTGTGATGCCCTTAGGTTAGTTAGATTTAAGTAGTTTTAAGTCTAGGGGACTGATGACCTCAGCTGTTAAGTCCCATAGTGCTCAGAGCCATTTGAACCTTTTTTTTTTAATTGCATTTGCTTGGGACTATGGTGCAGGAGCTGATGTTCCTGTTACTGATATAGTTCCTGTTGCTACAGGAATTGCAGACACGGAGGCGATATTTGACCTATTGAATCTGAGAGTCGGGCATCCGTTGCACAGCTGCCGGTGCATTCAGACGACAAATTTCTTGACCTGGTCAGTGACAATTGTCAGCCATCTTGGATATAACTGTGTGTCACTATCGCCACAAACGTGTAACTAGGATTTACACTCTGTTTAGACGTAAACTACTGTTCACCCGTCCTCTAGACATAAAGAGCTCGAGCCACGACTTCACGAGTCCCGCCGTTAACCGCTCTTCGCAACGTACTGTGTTATAGTGTTTGCCGATGCCGCTATTGCCGTGTCAGGAGTTTCACATCAACTGCAACGATTCTCTATAAACTTGAGAACTGGAATTATGCTAGACCAACTACTAGTTTGATGCAACATCCACAAAGGATAGCAAAAAAAAAAGGCTGGTTCAAATGGCTCTGAGCACTATGGGACTCAACTTCTGAGGTCATTAGTCCCCTAGAACTTAGAACTAGTTAAACCTAACTAACCTAAGGACATCACACACATGCCCGAGGCAGGATTCGAACCTGCGACCGTAGCGGTCTCGCAGTTCCAGACTGCAGCGCATAGAACCGCGCGGTCAAATCGGCCGGCTAGCAGAAAAACCTCAGAATTAATTAGACTAGTGAAAATTAAGCATTTTAGGCTAAAAATTGATTAAGAACGGTAAGAAATGAACGAGTGGGCAAATTTACATATCTCTTTTTTGTATTACGCAACGGCAGCCGATAGCTGAGAACAGATAATGAAGATGAATAGTTTGTTGTCCTAAGACTGGTTTGACGCAACTCTCCAAGCTGCTCTATGCTTGCAAACCTCTTTATCTCCAAGTAACTACGGGAACCAATATCCTTCTGAATCTGCTTACTGTATTCATCTCTTGGTCTCCCCCTACGATTTTTACCCTCCACGTTTCTCTCCTTCGTGATCCCTTGATGCCTCAGAATGTGTCCTACCAACTGATTCCTTTTTCTAGACCAGTTGTGCCACAAATTTCTCTTCTCCCCAATTATATTCAGTAACTCCTCAATAGTTACATATTCTACCCAGGTAATGACGACTGACAGTCAAGATAATTACTTCCAAGATGGTGACTTGCTTTAAAATCAGTCGTTTCTAAGAGCTTGAACGCTTTAATGGGCAGGGCACTGCGGCAGTGCGGTTTCTTTTTGTCCTTTACCTGCACCTACCTGTGAACTCGTTACAACAGATAGCCGATAGGAAAGCCGAGCAGAAACCTACTGTACTGTAACTCGCACCAGGCTGCATACAATGTAGCTATTTCAAGAATCGGGAAAAGGTCTTAATTTTGAATGAAAGGTGGAAACACTGGCAAAATTTCAGTGTATTCTGATCCTTGATAACGTATACGTTCACTACCAAGCGTGTGCTAATCTTAACACAAACCATTTTATTCACGTTAGCAAGCTTATGGTAACGTATTTCCCGAAACCTGAACAGCTACTAAGTACGGATTGTTACTCAATGAAAATGCTCGCCATACTGTTAAGTTTAACGGTGTCTAAAACACTCAAGTTTTTTGCTACCGATTTGCTCATACACAAAATTACTTAAAAACCCGTACTTTCTAAAAAAACACCAGAATAATTATGCCTTGACTTTAAAACACTTTTGAAACATCTAGGCCGTGCGGGGTAGCCGAGTGTTCTAAGGCGTCTTGTCACGGTCCGTGCGGCTTCCTTCGTCGGAGGTTCGAGTCCTCCCTCGGACATGGGTGTCTGTGTCGTCCTTAGCGTAAGTTAGTTTAAGTTAGATTAAGTAGTGTGTAAGATTAGCGACCGATGACCTTTGCAGTTTGGTCCCATAAGATCTTACCACAAATTTCCGAATTTATGAAACATGTATCCCGACTAAAACCGCCAAATTATATTTTCCTTTGGAGCTCATACTACACACGATCGTACCATCGAAAGGCTGGGCTCCGACTACTTTAGACTACTGTAAGCATTCTATATCCCCAAGAGAAAAGATGCGCGAAGAGTACACCGTTCTGATTGATCAGTTTTCTTTAACGCCAATAGAAAGACATTATTCTCCCGCGTTAGCCCGAGCTTTCCATGACTACCAATCATAACATTCTTTCGAACTATACATTTTCCCGAAATAAATATTTGATATTCTGAAATTTTGTTTATACTTCACGTTAAATGTTTTCATTTGATCTCCAATTATTTTTCCTTTAACCATAAACTTACTTACTATACTATGCTACCCGTCATCTGCATTCACACTGTCTTAAAAATTTCTCACGCTAGTTCGTACAGCGTTTGTCAGTAGGACAATGATCTACATATTTACTTTATACCACATTCACGCATCATTCACACTACTAAAAGCATATAAAAACTGTGCAAACAAAAACAAACAAAAAAGGCTTCAAGAAATAAACAGAGCAATTCACAAAAATATTCTCTTGACATGTTTCTTGATTGTCTCTGTGCACTACTAGACTCTGGAAGATGAAAATCAGAACTACGTATTCTACTGAACCCGCTTCAGACGATCTGTCACTGTGCACGCATGAGTCATTCTCCCAATACACTGGCTCTCGACAGGAGCGATATAAGGCGCCACGCCTCAACACACCTGGAATATTGCCATTAGCAGATGCCAGTGCCTGGCAAGTTAACCACTCGGAGTGGTCATTCCAGAACTGCGGCAAAAGCACAGGTAAGTTGGCCATCCGAATTAGTGTATGGCACTCTGGTTTATCGACTAATTTCTTTGAGAGCCGAGGTTTTAAAAAAACTCCCTAAGTGCAGTGGCCCCCACTTTCCGGAACGACGCGCAGTGAAGAATGCGGCATGCATTTCTGCGATAGATATAATTAGCCTCCAGGTCATGTGGGCCAACGGTATAGACGCGATGTTGTAGTTTTTTCCTCAGTTCCGAAGCCCTGGAAGCTTAGGGGAGGCTGCCAGGTTCCAACTTTGAAGCAGCGTGTTGTTCACTCGTATCGAAAACTTCATTAGTAATTATTACGATTGTATTCCTCCGATCATAAATGTAGTCTCGCCCATCCAAACTAATTCCAACCTTTGATTTGTAATAGCACAGCGAAAAAGTTTGATTCGTCGATTGTTCTTGGTGCTCTATTTCTTCTGTTAGGTTTTATTGTACTTTTTATCCCGACTAAAAGCTGTTATGATGGCAGCAATGTAGAACTTAATTGCCCACGTATTCCATGATAAACCACTTCTTCTTCCATAGTTCACATTCGCAAAAAAATTTATAATGCGGAGCGTGTCAAATAAAGAAACACAGAAAACATATTTAAAAGAAAAAGATGAAAATATCTGCATGCTGCCCATTTACAGGTTTTTTCGATATAAATCATTATATCTAGGCAGTAGGTCCTGTATCATACAGAAGAAGTTGATAAGGGGAAAAACCTGTAATGCACATTTGAAAACACTTCTGTTATGTGTTAGACGTTTTACTTGCATGGGTAGTCTGTCAAAGAGTTTTATTGCTACACATTTCTCTTCTTACTGTGCCAAAGTTACGTTCATTAACAGATAATGTACATAATTTTTCCTTCTGGTGTTGTACTGAACTTGGTAATATCTGTTACACTCAAACTTATATGAACTGTTGATAAATCTCACTAGTGGTTAAAGGCACTGTGAGGCTGTGAGTAATATTCCCAGTTGCTTAAAGAGAATCTCGCAATATCTACGAGAATATTTTACTGTGAAACATAAACGAATGAAAACACCCAAAATAAGTTAAGTTCCTGATTTCTACGTCCCAAAAGTTGGAAATTATTCTTACGTCAAAAAAAGCTAAACCTAAGATTTTTCGCAGACCTGTTCCACTCGTATGGGTTTTCCAGTTTTTAAGCTTTGATCAATAAGTACATCCAAGAACTTATAACGTTTCACCTCGTTTATTATTTTTCGTTACTAAACTACATTAATAGTAGATGGGGTATTTTTGTAACTGCATAACTGAATTAACTCTCTCTCTCTCTCTCTCTCTCTCTCTGTGTGTGTGTGTGTGTGTGTGTGTGTGTGTGTTTTCTTTTCAAACTTTGAAGCTGTTCATTTGTGCTAAACTAGTTACGACCTTTAACAAAAACATCGTTTACTGTTTTCCTTGTGGAAGCTTCTCTGATCCGTTTGAAAATTATAGTACCATCAACTGTGTCAATGTTATTTACATGAAAGTAAAAAAAGAAGGGAGTGGTCATTACGTCACAAACCTGAAGCCGACGTCCACCATCTTACATCGTCCAAAGCATTAGGTTCACTGCGTTTATTCCTCCACAGTTCACCACGGTGATACATCCCAGTGATGTCACTCTGACGTGCTCGTGCTCCGTTTCAGCTGTTGGGGATATCTATCGACTTATGTGGTCATTTCCCAAATACCACCTGGCACTTTGATTGTGTGCAGACGCAGCTGTTTCGTCAAAAATGCTTGCTTGGTGTACTAATAGATCAGATCGTAATCTATAGATTAAAGGAATTGCATTTCACTCGTAAGTGGAGCCGTTTAAGTAATATTTTCTCTTGTGCGCATGAATTATGGCTGCGCTGTTTAGTTTTATTCTTTACTACGTTTTACATAACTTTTCAAATCGAAAACGCTCCGACATCCGAGCCACGCTGTGTCAATGGTCTCGTCCCCGCACAACACACGGCTGTGTGACCGCGCTGATCGTTGGTGGTGCGTCTCATGCCCCAAAGTCCTCCCGCCAACAGTTATTCGTTATTCACATTTCCTCCTCTTTAAAAAAGATTCTGGCTAGTGTGTGCGAGTATTGTTTGTGTGATTGTATAAATGTGTGTGTGTGTGTGTGTGTGTGTGTGTGTGAGAGAGAGAGAGAGAGAGAGAGAGAGAGAGAGAGAGAGAGTGAGTGTATGTGTGCGTGCGTGCTATTCTTCCTTCTGAAGAATGCTTTGGCTGAAAAGTCATGTGGACACTCTTTTTGTCGTGCCTGCCTTCTGCTCCACACTTCACAGTATAGTTATCTCCTCATGAAGTTTGTTGTAAATAATGCGCTGAACTTCGACAGGAACAATGATGTACATAATTACAATGCCAGAAGGAAAAAATGGCATTCATTAGGTCACATTAAGGTTCTCTATAGCACAAACAGGGATTTACAATGCTACAACCAAAATCTTTGAACACTTACCAAGTGATGTAAAATGCCTGGCAGACAGCAAAGTGAAATTTGAAACTAAACAGAACACGTTTCTCTTTGACGACTCCTCCAATTCCACTGAAACTATCTTTTATTGTAATGTGCAAATGGTGCTGGGTAGAAATTACTAACTTCCGCTCTTTAATTAAAAAACTAAAAAAAACTAATAAATGGTCAGTATGGAAGCGAATTTACAAAAAAAATTATGAATATACAAAACGACTACTTCCTCATCATTATGATTTATCGTGTATATGATACATGGAACATAAAACTAACTGTTGGTATATCACAAAGCATGGTATAGACTTACATACTTCAAAAACCTCAAAATGAAATTCAAAAGTAAAATGAAGCAGATCATTAGAGTAGACGTACCTTCCAACTGTGATATATTTGGTTTTTCCTGAAAAACTGACAGAGTTACTGGCGAGAACTATTCCGGTAAAGAAGCAGATATAGAACGGTTGGAAAGGTGGACCTAAATGCTACACGTTACTAAAAAATTGACTTACATGTATGTTAATGCAAAATATTCATTTTATGGAATCTAAATGTTTGCGACCATTTCCTTAATCACATTTATAGTATTGCAATATGCGTGAATATGTTTACAACATTATAACTTTTTTACCATGTAAGTTGGTAATGTTGGTCATAGACTGAACAACGCATCATAAATAAGATTTGACAGTGGGAAGATGTATAGGCTACGGTGATACTAATGTACTGACAGTCTAATACTCTAATGAAACAAGAACTTTGTTCTGATTGGAGGTTTAACTTATGCAGTTCTGTTTCTTCGACATCTAAATAATCGTATACTTTGTTTGTATACCTTACTATTTCCTCATTGCACTCGTTTATGGACTAGCAAAGAACATGTACGTAAGTTTTTTTGCAAACATGAACATAAAAAATGTTGTGCATGCCAATTGAAAGCTTAAAATGTAATGAACAAGAAGACGTACCAGTAACCAAACAAGCACTGGTTGCGGAGGTTCAGTTTCATTTGCTAACGATACAAATAAAGCAAAATTGGAATTAAATGGATTAAAAAAGCATGTTTCTCACATCTCTTCCTTCTATTTTGTGTTATTCGAAATATATAAACAGAAACAAGTCACTGTAACGAGGCAAGCTGTGTTATATTACTACAGCAAATATGCATTCAAGAATTTAAGAAGTTTGAAGCTGACTTCTTGACACTATGTTACTCATATTTTCCATGTAATTTGTACTATTTAAAATAATCGCTTCATGCACACCATAAAGATAACGAACAGTAGACAATAGTAAACAGCAGCTTAGTGAAGTTTTCGGCTATTTGAGATGACGGCAGGCACCGCCCACTGGTTCCAAAACAACATACAGCGTAAGTCTATAGTTCCATCTCCGTTCTTCTTTACCTCCTTGGTTATTTATTTAGATGAGAAACATAAACAAGAATCTCTGCGAAGCTAGGCAAAATTAGTGATTTTTATAACTGTTAAAACTGGGGCTGGGACTACTCAGGAGGACGTTGTTATCAGGAGAAAGAAAACTGGCGTTCTACGGATCGGAGCGTGGAATGTCAGATCCCTTAATCGGGCAGGTAGGCTAGAAAATTTATAAAGGGAAATCGATAGGTTAAAGTTAGATATAGTGGGAATTAGTGAAATTCGGTGGCAAGAGGAACAAAACTTCTGGTCAGGTGAATACAGGGTTATAAATACAAAATCAAATAGGAGTAATGCAGAAGTAGGTTTAATAATGAATATGAAAACAGGAATACGGGAAAGCTACTACAAACAGCATAGTGAACGCATTATTATGGCCAAGATAGACGCGAAGCCCACGCCTACTACAGCAGTACAAGTTTATATGCCAACTAGCACAGCAGATGACGAAGAGATTGATGAAGTGTATGACGAGATAAAAGAAATTATTCAGATAGTGAAGGGCGACGAAAATTTAATAGTCATGGGTGGCTGGAACTCGATAGTAGGAAAAAGAAGAGAAGGAAAAGTAGTAGGTGAATATGGAATGGGAGGAAGGAATGAAAGAGGAAGCAGCCTGGTAGAATTTTGCACAGAGCATAACTTAATCATAGTTAACACTTGGTTCCAGAATCATAAAAGGAGATTGTATACATGGAAGAAGCCTGGCGATACTGGAAGGTCTCAGATAGATTATATAACGGTAAGACAGAGATTCAGGAACCAGGTTTTAAATTGTAAGACATTTCCAGGAGCAGATGTGGACTCTGACCACAATCTATTGGTTATGAACTGTAGATAAAACTGAAGAAACTGCAAAAAGGTGGGAATTTAAGGAGATGCGACCTGGATAAACTAACTAAACCAGAGGCTGTACAGAGTTTCAGGGAGAATATAAGGTAAAAATTGACAGGAACAGGGGAAAGAAATACAATAGAAGAAGAATGGGTAGTTTTGAGGGATGAAATAGTGAAGGCAACAGAGGATCAAGTAGGTAAAAAGACGAGGGCTAGTAGAAATCCTTGGGTAACAGAAGAAATATTGAATTTGATGAAAGGACAAAATATAAAAATGCAGTAAATGAAGCGGGCAAAAAGGAATACAAACGTCTCAAAAATGAGATCGACAGGAAATGCAAAATAGCTAAGCAGGTATGGTTAGAGGACAAATGTAAGGATGTAGAGGCGCATATCACTAGAGGTAAGATAGATATTGCCTACAGGAAAATTAAAGAGGCCTATGGAGAGAAGAGAACCACATGCATGAATATCAGGAGTTCAGATGGAAATCCGATTCTAAGCAAAGAAGGGAAAGCAGAAAGGTGGTAGGAGTATATAAGGGTCTATACAAGGGCGATGTTCTTGAGAACAATATTATAGAAATGGGAGAGAGAGTAGATGAAGATGAAGTAGGAAATATGATACTGCTTGAAGAGTTTGACAGAGCACTGGATGACCTAAGTCGAAAAAAGGCCCCGGGAGTAGACAACATTCCATTAGAACTACTGACAGCCTTGGGAGAGCCATGCCTAACACAACTCTACCATCTGGTGAGCAAGTCGTATGAGACAGGCGAAATACCCTCAGACGTCAAGAAGAATATAATAATTCCCAAAGAAAGCAGGTGTTGACAGATGTGAAAATTACCGAACTATCAGTTAATAAGCCACGGCTGAAAAATACTAACACGATTTCTTTACAGACGAATGGAAAAACTGGTAGAAGCCGACCACGGGGAAGATCAGTTTGGATTCCGTAGAAATGTTGGAACACGTGAGGCAATACTGACCCTACGACTTATCTTAGAAAATAGATTAAGAAAGGCAAACCTACGTTTCTCGCATTTGTAGACTTAGAGAAAGCTTTTGACAATGTTGACTGGAATACTCTCTTTCAAATTCTGAAGGTGGCAGGGGTAAAATACAGGGAGCGAAAGGCTATTTACAATTTGTATAGAAAGCAGATGGCAGTTATAAGAGTCGGGGGTCATGAAAGGGAAGCAGTGGTTGGGAAGGGAGTGAGAGAGGGTTGTAGCCTCTCCCCGATGCTATTCAAACTGTATATTGAGCAAGCAGTAAAGGAAACAAAAGAAAAATTCGGATAAGAAATAAAAACTTTGAGGTTCGCCGATGATATCGTAATTCTGTCAGAGACAGCAAAGGACTTGGAAGAGCAGTTGAATGGAATGGACAGTGTCTTGAAAGGAGGATATAAGATGAACAACAACAAAAGCAAAACGAGGATAATGGAATGTAGACGAATTAAGTCGGGTGATGCTACGGGAATTAGATTAGGAAATGAGACACTTGAATGAGTTTTGCTATTTGGGGAGCAAAATAACTGATGATGGTCGAAGTAGAGAGGATATAAAATGTATACTGGCAATGACAAGGAAATCGTTTCTGAAGAAGAGAAATTTGTTAACATCGAGTATAGATATAAGTGTCAGGAAGTCGTTTCTGAAAGTATTTGTATGGAGTGTAGCCATGTATGGAAGTGAAACATGTACGATCAATAGTTTAGTCAAGAAGAGAATAGAAGCTTTCGAAATGTGGTGCTATAGAAGAATGCTGAATATTAGATGGGTAGATCACATAACTAATGAGGAGGTATTGTATAAAATTGGAGAGAAGAGAAATTTGTGGCGCACCTTGACTAGACGAAGGGATCGTTTGCTACGGCATATTCTGAGGCATCAAGTGATCATCAATTTAGTACTGGAGGGC
Organism: Schistocerca gregaria; assembly: GCF_023897955.1. Lineage (NCBI taxonomy): Eukaryota > Metazoa > Arthropoda > Insecta > Orthoptera > Acrididae > Schistocerca > Schistocerca gregaria. The sequence continues at coordinate 790,888,512 of NC_064920.1, read as the reverse complement.
AGCTTTGAGGGTAAAAATCGTAGAGGGAGACCAAGAGATGAACACACGAAATAGATTCAGAAGGATGTAGGTTGCAGTAAGTACTGGGAGATGAAGAAGCTTGCGCAGGATAGGATAGCATGAAGAGCTGCGTCATACCAGTCTATGGACTGAAGACCACAACAACAACAAAACTGTTTTATTAGTGACATCAAAAGAAACGGATCTCACCTGCTAATGGGCTCGACGTTCTTAGAACTCTAGCGCTAATATCTGTGGAGGGTATGTCCTTGCAATGTTAGTGTCATGAACAGTCTCACTTTTATATTGGGCGTTGAATAGACAGTACGTGAAATAATCGTATTGTTGTCGGCGGTTGTCGAAAGTTGAATGAACTTCAGCGGCAAATTTTAATGTCAGCCGGTTAATACTTCGCCTCTCTGCTCATACAAAGGGTGCAGTATATGATGTTTAGTGAAAAGATACAAAAACAGTTTATTTCTTTAGACAGTGACTGATACACTACTGTGCCTATAGACTGCACACACAGTATCTTCGGAACGACGTTTGTTGCATGCTTCATGACCTAATCTGTTCGCGCGTTTATTTATTCTTTTGAAAACATGATTAACACGTTTTCTGATTTTTATTAAGCCTTACGCAGCCGTAAAGATTATCCAGTCTTATCGAAGTACTGCGCTTGCACACATACGGTCTCCGTTGATTCTACGAGGAGAAGTAAAACACCTTTCTAGATTACAGGCAACCGGGGAATTTATTTAGCTGAATCGCTGCTGAATTACTAAATCTTCGGTACCAGCCGACATTTTCTTACATCTGAACTTCATCAAAAGCAATTCATTATCCACATCAATACGCTTTGACTAACCATAAAGAAAGACCTAAATAATAATAAACTCTACTTTAAATTGAACCTCTAATAATAATAACAACAACAATAATATTAAATAATAATGATCGCTTTTTAGTACTTCACAGTGGTCCGTGTATCACCTCCCAAAAGGTCTAATTCTGTTTCCTGATTCAAACAATGTGGTAAGCCATTAATACAAAGCAAGAATATTTGTGAGCCAAAGATCCAATCCTGTGCGACTCCCACTGCAATTTCTCCCCATGCAAATGATGTGGCGTCCTTCTCTGTATTAGCACGTGGCAACTTTCTGCATTCCGTTTCTTAAACTGAACTAGGATGCGCTGAACTATGAATTCCATTAAAACATTTCCAATTGAAAGTTACTAGTAAACTCCCGATTCTTTAAGGACACAGGGTACTTTTTCAGCTGCATATTTTGCGAAAGTCTGTATCTACTTCTTTCATGCACTATTTATTTTGTGTATGTTTCACAGTTTTGTAGTTTATCACATTTAAAGTAAAATATTTTCCAAACAATTTGTAAGTATTTTGAACCGTTTAGCATGCTTTGTTATCTATCAAAATTGTTAATTATAAAAGTGATTCAGAAGTTTTACAAAATGTTTCTTCAAATTCAAGTACCATTTAAATCAACAACACACATTTGACAGAGACCGATTACATACGAGATACACATGAGACGTTGGCTGAGATACTAGGCCCACTTAATTATGTACATTAAATATATTAACATTATTATATCTTACATTTTAAGTTTTAGAATATTTTTCCTAACTAAAAAGCTTATTCCTCTATAATTTAGTTTACGTCTACTAGATAAATATAGGCAACTGCAAGTTTCAACAGAAAATGGTGCAATACTTTATAAGCTTAAGGACACATGGATGCCTAAATTCTGAAATGTGCAGCTTGCAGGAAACTGTTAATTAATGTTTGAGTCACGTTAAATGGGTCTGAGAACATTACTTAGGCATAGTCTTGAGCCTGTTGCATTTTTCATTTACTTCATCTTAACATTCGTTTTAGTACTTAATGCTTCATTGGGGAATACATGTTAATTATATTCACGTTCACATGATTCAGCAAAAACAATTATTTTTTGTTGGGCAAAGTTACTAGGGAGGTAAATACATTTTACATAAATGAAAATGTAACTGCCTAAAAGAAACTATATCTGCCTAACAACAGAATTCTGTACTTGATTCATCATTATATGTAAAATTATGAGGTGTATTGTGACGTGATTTCACAATCCGTTATTATTATCGAAGCATCTTTTTTGATAAAGGAAGTAGTGAAATGTGAGCAATGTGACGGTGTCGACTGCCTGAAATTAATAGACACGCTAGTTGGAAGGGTTTAAGACCCACTGGGAACAGGACCATTGTTAACATAAAAATTCTTGTCAACCCTGAAGAACCGATACATAAGTTCCTCTCCGCAGTATGGGTTGCTTTGTTCGTAAACTAGTTGCCTTTGAAATTTCTTTTATCAAACTTCCTGGTGTCTGGCATTATTAGAATTCACTACATGTTAACAAATATTAAGCATACAGACAACAAACTCTTAGAAGGACATAAACAAAACACGTCACCAAAGCGAAAAATGACAAGGAGTTAATGTAATAATTTTCACATACTGTAAATCAACAGTATTATCAACTTATACACAGTATTCCAAGAAGAATAGCTGGAAGCAAAAATTTTCTACTTGTTTTGCGAAATAATAATGGATTTGGATGATGGAGGCATGACAGCGTACACAACTGTGGCTACAAAATTTAATATTAAGTGGTCATTTTTCATTGTAAATTCAATAAAGTGTGTATCAATGTAATAGGAAAACACAATAGAACCTAATAAAGTACTTTAAAAATTATTTTTCCATCAATCTTGGGTACCCTGTGACGTTAAAGACTCTAACTCCGATGTATAAAACAGATTCATAGATCTGATTATTCTACAAATGAGTTAAGGTGTTAAATATTTGACATTAAACATGTAAGCGAGATAAAGTTTACAGAAGGTTTGAAAGTATATTTAAAGTTTGTTGGACGACGCTAAGTGCTCTCACTGTAAAACACTGGACAAATATAGTCAGAGTAACTCACGCGCTATTTTAAGCAAATGCTAGTCTTTCACATATCTGAATGTTTATGACATCATATCTCCTCTACTATGTTTCATGCAATGACACAATGTTACAGGTACACTCAATGGTATATATGAATACTATCGGCAAAATGTATTGGAAATAGTGTCGCTACTAAAGAAGTGGTAAATTAAAACTTCATGTCTGATGGTGAAGTTTTACTGTATGCACGAGGAGAAAGTAGTAAGAGATAAACTTTATTCCTTTCATCATTTTGTGAGGGGTGTTAGCGAGAAAATGTTTCGTAAGCGCTTGAAATCATGTGAAACTTTGTTCGAAGTCGCTGCTCTCAATATTGGATAAATAAAGTCTGAGTATTTTTGTGTCATGAGTTACTTGTTTCAACACAAATGTACAGGTTCGTAGTGTATTACTTGCCTCATTATGTTCAACTTTTAAGACAAGATTACACCTTTTAATGAGTAGATTTTGACAGCATGTAAACATATTAAATTCGGTCAATAATTTCGTGAAATATTCAGTATCAAAATTTTGTTGCCTCTAGAAGCCATTAGACGGGCACCGTGCACCTATTACTCGGTTCTGGATTCCGGGATAGTCGCTTAGTAATATAAATGTCTGACGTGATGTAATTCTTTCCATAAGTCACAGAAGATCCCAACAGGTGATATATTATTATTATTAAGATTCCATTATGTGCTCAGTAGATTAACAATTAGCAATCGAAACAGAGTGGCCCTTTTTAAATTGGAACTATAATTGGCTGGTTCAAATATGGTTCAAATGGCTCTGAGCACTATGGGACTTAACTTCTGAGGTCATCAGTCCCCTAGAACTTAGAACTACTTAAACCTAACTAACCTAAGGACATTACACACATCCATGCCCGAGGCAGGATTCGAACCTGCGACCGTGGCTGTCACGCGGTTCCAGACTGCAGCGCCCAGAACCGCTCGGCACCCCGGCCGGCTATAATTGGCTGATCATAAGAGTAGTACACATGTGGGTGACAACCATGGAGTACATTACCTTCTCAAAAAGTTTACAAAATGATGGAAGGAGTCACACTGGGCGGCAGTTATTGGCATCTGTGGGGCCATTAGGAAATCACCCTAAATTCTCGATGCGTCACGTAAGTGAATATGAACAATACTTGTTATAGAGCCATTCCTTCTTCGTGTCTTAGTGGAGATATTACCCACTCCACTTTTAATTGCTAGTGGCATGATGGTTTTCTTTATTTCAGATGGGGATTTGAGATAAATACCGCTTCTCCAGTGTACTGTTTTATTTTGTTTTCTGAAATGTTTCCACCAGTTTCCTCACATTTTTTAAAAGTAGTTACTGAAAATCAGCTGCATCTTACATTACCCCCTTTGCGTCAACAAAAATAATGTCATCGTCTATGGCATCTTTCCTTGCCTCTTAACAATGTTTCATACTGATTTGATTTTATCGTATTGATACATGCGTGAATTTCAGACATGATGAACGTAGTACTGGATCTTTTACGAATTTTCTTAACAAGTTACAATACTGTTTATAATATAAAAGTATTGCTAGATCATTACTTTTTGTGATTATTTTGTACAAGACCCTTTTTCGTTGTAAAAGTACTCTTATACCTCTAGTGACTCAAGGTTCTTTTAATGACTTGCCAGTTATGTAATCAATTACCATTTTGGGAAAAGCACTTTCAAAATTCAATACAAACTCATTAATAAATATATTGAATTTAGAACTAAAATTAGACTCATTGTGACCTTAACCCCTGTCAACTCTTTTATAAGCGCTTTTTAAAATCTTCAGTTTTTTTATGTCATTAATCAAATTCATTCACTTTTCTTTGGTTTTTTCTGAAAGGCACACAGAGGGAAGTTATTTAAAGTGGCTAATGATGCATCGTGATCAGGAAACATGCTTGTCAGAGAATAGGCATGCATTTCTTTAACTTCCGCTGCTTGAATGGACACATTATCACAAAGACCTTCCATTGTGAGCAACCTGGATAGGGAAATATTTCACTAATACTAAATAAAGTGGCTAACAGGTCTTCTAGATCACGTTCTCTGTTAGATTCCTTCAAGAAATTTGTATTAAAATCACCACAAATTAATACCCCTTCTTTCCATCTGGCAGCTAGCAGAGCAAACCATCAAAACTTTATATATAATTTTCCAACTACTCAGTGGGGTCGTGTATACCGTAACAATTCGAATATTACGTTTCATCAAATACCAACTCATAAGCAAATGGTCCTATATGCTGGCCTACACAGAATTACATACTTCTGCATGTTTTTAATTTATACTCCTTTTCCATGAATCTGACAATTTCTCCGTTATCCATATTGTGTAAACATGAATATGCAGCTAATTCATTGGCTCTTTCATGAAAATTTTCTATCTCAGCTGATTATATTGTGGTCAGACAGACAACTGACGTCTGTCTGCTTCCAACTACTAAGGTATTCCAAGCAAATTAACGGCTAACTTAACTTATTCGATCCCCCACACCCACCTCTAATATTCTGAAGAATCTAGTTGATTTCACCTTTTCCTCTATTCTAATCAGATGAACTGGGAGTCTGTCAGTTTAATTTCTTTTAATACTGTCCGTATGAATTCCGAATTTGACCTAAGGCCAGTGTTTCTCCCAACTCCAATAACCACAACAATTTTCTGGCAGACCCCCTTATGTTTTCAGCTAATAGATATGATAACTTTCCCTTACCTCTCTTACTCAGGGGCAGACCATAAGTACATCTCCATCTCCCTGTGGAAACTATTGGAACGGCGCTAGTATAAGATTTGGCATCTGTCTGAAGGAAGCTACTCAGCTCCACGATTACTAGTTTTCCAGCAGAGTTAAGTTGTCAAGGTTACCCAACACTGTATTTTTCCTTTCTAACCACGTGGCCCATGTGATCGACCTGAACATCAGAGCCCTTCTTTGCATATTCCGTTTTTCACTCAACTTATCTGCTAACTATGTTTAGCTGCACCCTACAGTCCTCGAAATCTGTATGGATCCCTTGCTTCTCTATTTCTGGTATCAAGCGAAATTTACTACTTCAGTGAATTTCGAATTTATCAACAAAATTTTCCTCTGTCACCGATTGGTTGGCATTTTTTCCTACCGCACTTTCCCTCATTTCCCTCTTCAACTGCCGTAGTTCAAATTCCGCTTTTTGTCACTCTGGGTAAGCAGCACATATCTTCGCGTTCTCTTCATCAAGTTCCTATCATTGTGTAGTAATTTGCAGTTCCACTGAGCATCACATTCTCTCGTCGTTGCAATCATCCTAGTGATGTCTACAATTATCGAAAACATTCCCTGTTTAACTAATGTGCTACAACATCCACACTTGTCGCAAACGGCTGATGGAATATAAAAAGCTCTATCTTTTAGGCATAAAATTGCTGCTTCAAGGAGCAAGAAGAAAAATGTAGTTTCAATACCTGCTCTTCTTAAACACATGTAATGTAACCAGGACGAAGAGAAATGTTTAACGGTAGCTTCTGATCACTTATTTATTTAATTATTTACGACAGTATAATTCACAATGATCTTCGAGAGCTGTGTTTCAATAGTTAATTCTCGATCATACGTATTGGGCTGTGGCACAGATGCAGATTTACCTCGAATAAAAGTTCTGGTCTCTGGAAGCAGTGATCAGGATAGCAATAAAGAGGCCGCTCTGAATCATTTAATACTAACATCTACAAAGTAGAAGCAAGTACAAGAAATAATGGACAGGAAAGTGATTGCAAGCAGTTCTTCCTACCTATTAGTGTTACTTCCTTACTCTACAGATTAAATGTAAATGTGTACAATTTGATAGCAAAATACTTATTAGAGGATGATATACAGATTTACATTTTCTACGATTGTCCGCTTGGTGAATGTAATCTTATGGAAACTCTCCAGTTGTTGAAATAATGTTTGTATATTTGTATAGTTTTTGAATTATATTGTTTAAACTTTAAATTCTATTTACGTTATAAATTAAGTTATTAAATTAGTTATTTTAAAGTAAATTATTTGTGTATAAAAACTCGAACTATTTTTATTGACATACTCCATATAAAATCATTCTAAAATAGTTTTGTACGTTACGCAAGCCTAACCATAATTAAATCTTCTTATCACATCATATTATAGACAATAAAGTGTTTATTCTGTCAGCTAGCTTTCACTTAACGTTAGCGTTCATATTAAACCTGTAGAGTTAGTTATAACTGTTGGTATGGTCGATACTGCCTGAAGCAGAAAACATTAAGTTTGAAAGAGGTATTTCCGTGAACAATACGAACTGTACCGCGTTCGGCACTGGAGTAATGCGCTGCGTTATCCAGTGGCAGAACTGAACTCAAGTTTCAGGATCACTTGACACCACTGATTGCATGTTTTGCCTGTGACAGGGCAGTGACTGCTTCTCCGTCTGTACTCTGCACACAGTGTTCTTCCAAGCGCTCGTTTCGCTGGCAACCTGAAGGGTGCTTACTGATTAGTCTTACCCCTCACGAGTAATCCCCATCTTCGACACGCAGTCCGTCATCGACGATGAACAACAGAAAACTCCAACCCATAGACACCACACACGACTGTACACTGTTTTTCAACGAAGCGCCAAGAAGCGCCATCAAGGATGATGCTGCTGGCTGTTGGTTGACGAAATATAACCAGTCCACAGCAAAGCGCACCACTCACTTCGCTCATTCCACACTTCGCACCACCTGGAATATTCATTTACGACAGTTACTTATCTCAAGGTAGTCAGTTAAGAATCACATGGTTCAAACGGCTCTGAGCGCTATGGGACTTAACATCTGAGGTCATCAGTCCCCTAGAACTTAGAACTACTTAAACCTCACTAACCTAAGGACATCACACACATCCATGCCCGAGGCCCGATTCGAACCTTCGACAGTAGCAGTCATGTGGTTCCGGACTGAAGCACCTAGAACAGTTCGGTCACAGCGAGCGGCATTTTAGAATCCTGTGCCGCAATGTAAGTGAAAGCCTTGAAGGTTTCGGTTACCAGTTCTAGCGAGATGGCATACCATTGGAGATATTTTTCTTCTCGATCATTGCGAAATAGTTTCGATGATAAATTACTATATCACAAAGTGTGAACAGTAAGTAAAATCTTTCTTTAACAAATTTCAAGAAGGATATCTATCTTTACCAGGATGCCATCCTATTTTAACCCCATTGCGTGAGACAAAACAAGAGAAAGAGGATTCTCTGAATGGCTGAGCAACGAAACGGAATTGTGGCAACTGAGAAACGGACGAGATGTTGTGTACCGTAAGCGAAGAGTCCGCCATATTGTCAAAAGTTGAAATGTCGTTCCCAGCAGCTGTGTGGCTACGAAGGGAGCACCCGCTGCCTTACTCCCTGTCGTGTCCGTGTCTAAAGCACGGAGTTCATACCTGATAAGGTTCAGTCAGATGAAAACCAGACATATGGGAAAAAGTACGTAAACTGTTTAACATTGCAAAAGCAATCGCCACAACTGTTAATATGTTCATCCTACGGTGAAAAATGTTTGCAGTGGCCTATGGAACCATGACTGTCCCCGGTGTGCACCTCTTTGCACGAAGCAGATCGACGGCGACGAGTGTGTACTTCAGGGCTCCAGAAATAAAGAAATCGCGTGGGGAGAGATAGGGACTATATGGAGGATGTGTATCGACTTCCTAACTTTACTTCTGTAGCGCAGTCGAAACAACGGTGGGCACATGTAGGCGGCCATTATCCTCCAATGCTGCAAGCCAATGATGTCGTCCGTCAACATTTCCTGGCCATCTAGACTTGGGGGTGCTTCACGAATGTCCACGTACGGCTGTGCGTTAACTGTGGCGCCGTGTCTAGAAAGTCAATGAGCAGTGCCCTTGCAGTCAAAGAGAAAGGTCACCACGGCTTTTCCAGAGCTAGCGTGCACGTTGTTTCGACTACGCTGCAAAAGTTGCGCTAGGAAGTCTTTACATACGATCTCTGCCCATGCGATTTCCATATTTTTTGAACCGTGAAGATAGATATTCGTGGCAGTCAATTTGCTTCGGACGAAGATATGCGCACCTGGGTACCTGGGTACAATCCTGGCTCCGTAAACAACCGCAACCATCTTTCCACGGACGCAATTAGCGTCTTGTCTCACAGTGAAATAATATGTTAATAATTATAGCGATTACTTCCGAAATAATAAACAGTTCACTTATCTTTTTCATCTGTCTCGTTTTGGTGTGACTGCCTGTTATATTAAAGGCGTAATTCGACGCCGTCTTCATAATTGCAGCAGAACGCATTAACGGCCGGCTGCTTTGACCGAGCGGTTCTAGGCGCTTTAGTCTGGAACCGAGCGACCGCTACGGTCGCAGGTTCGAATCCTGCCTCGGGCATGGATGTGTGTGATGTCCTTAGATTAGTTAGGTTTAAGTAGTTCTAACTTCTAGGGGAATGATGACCTCAGATGTTAAGTCCCATAGTGCTCAGAGCCGTTTGAACCAATACTTCAACGACACATTAGGATAGCACAGCTTAAGTAAGAATCGATTAGACTCAATTAATTAAATGTGCACATTTAATTAATTATGCATATTTTAATTAATTTCGTAGATTTTGATAAAAGACCAATAAATACATTAATAATGAAGCTCACACAACGCAACAAGGGAAAGGCACTGAAACAGGTGGCAGATGTGCATGTATACGAGACAGTTATTGCTAGACCAGGAGACAACGCTGAGTCTTTCAAGAAAAACCACACACATAAGTAATCAGAGAACACTTTCAAAGTGAAAAAATAAAACAGTCACTGGAGGGGGAGAGAGACAGATACTGTCTAATGGTGGCCTTGGTAGTAGAATATGAAAGATATTGGTGTCAAAGAAACTTCGGTGATCTGGATGCGATCGTAATTACGAGTTGCCATCGTATTTCCAGATGATCTGCCTGCCGCAGCTAGCCAGCAACAGTATCTTGACCTGGTGCTCCTCCTAAATGGCAATCTTTTATCGACCTTCAGATCCCAGTATCACTCAGTTGAACTATCTCAACATGGCACCTAAGAAACTTGGATCCCAACGACGCCGAGCTCTTTCTGTCGAACTTAGCCAAAACGTCTAGTTTCTAAGAAAAAGTCCGACTGAGCAGTGGGCTCTACTCTTCATGCAGAACCTAATGCTCCTCTGTCGCATTCATGCCCGAAGTACCGTTCAAACTTAGCGAAAACAGCTGCATTACAAAAGAAAACGTCGTCCTTGCGAAAATTACTAATTTCTGAATTAAACGCAATTACGATCAATAAAAATTATGAACAGTTCCTCTATACCGGTGCATCATTTACTCGCATATTATCAATGGACTATACCGGGGTACGGAACCCTGCTTCGTATGTAACGGCTTCGACAGGCAACAAAAATTTGATCGAATTTAAAAGTTTAAAATGAGGACATAATCTTATCATTAAGAGGTATAATCTTAAGATAAAGATTCAGCACAGTGAGACAAGTATTAAAGTTATGAACTGTGTGTATGTCTTGAGGTAGCGAAACTGACCGGCCGCAGGTACTCAGACTATACTTATCCAGTGTTTGAGAATGAGAGCACTTGCTGACTTGTAACAAACTTCACACGTAACTTCAAACCTTAGACATTTTCTCTCTGGGAGCCCCCACAAAATGATGAAAGGAAAAAGTTTATCACTTACTATACTTTCATTGTTCATACAGTAAAATTGCTGCATGAGGCGTGACGTTTTAAGTTATTACTTCTTTACTATTATCGGTATTCACAATGCAGTTCTCAGATAGAATTCACATATACTACTGAATGCATGTGCAAAATTATGTCACTGTTCGACACATGATTCAGGATGTGGTGCCATAAACATTCAGATGAGTGCAGAACTAGCTTTCGCTTAAAATGGAAAGCAAATTACCCGGACTCTATTCAAGTAATGTTTCATAATAATAGCACTTAGCGACATCCGACAAAGTTTAGATTTAATTTCAAACCTTTTCTAAGTTTCTGTCGCTGATACGTATAACGTCAACTATTTATCGCATTAACTAATTTGTAAAGTAATAAGAAGTGTGAAGCTGTTTTACACGTCACAGCACGAACCTTTAAAGAATCGGTTGTTTATTTGTTGGTGTCTATTTGATATCCCTTGTCTTTCCTTACAACGCACATAAAATCACGAATGAAATTATAGACCAAATTAACTCGTATAGGAATACCATTGCTAGCCTCAAAGGCTTGTTAATCTCTATAATAGTTTGCTCCGTCACAATACCATTGGTGCAGTTAAAACACAGTTTTCCACCAACGTTTCGTTTGGGTTGATGTTTTCATTATTTCATGGAGAGCAAAACGTTCAAGTAATTATAAAGGAGCGTTGTCTACGAGTTAACCCCCCCCCCCCCCCCCCAAGACATATATCAGATACGATACTGTTGTCAAATAACGGACACAGTAAGAGCAGCTACAGATTTACCGAACGATACAGCGCCGATCCTGCTTCTCACAATTAAAATGCCATGGTGTATGAAAACTTTATGGTCATGTGCTAGCGACTTTTAACGGGGGAAACTACTAACTTGTCAAAAGGCGCGGTATTGCTCAGTAAGTAGAGCCTGCTATAACGCCAACAACATGTATCTTAGTAATTACTATACGCGTATTCATACATGTGCTTGCCTCTGGACAACAAAATTTTCTTCATAATCAGTCGTAGCTGGAATGAAATAACAAATTGTAATTCGGGACTAGTGGCCTTCAAATCTGCGGGATCTTGTTCCATGTTTGATATTAAGGCTGCTGCATCCAAAATGGATAAATCATTTGAATAACGTAATTTCCTTTGAAAATACGAACAGTCGGTTAGCAGTGGCTGCCGCAGCAGGAGTTTCCCTTACGTTTCCCCAGCTGACTCCCAGCAGACCTCTGAATAATAGTAGTTTGCGGCATTCCCTGGATGTAACAGATACGCTTATCCACATCTATAGTTTCCGAATTAAGTCGTTCAAAATGCGTGAAATACATCCAAGAAACCGTAGAATCTCATTTTTGATGAATTTGTTCAACAAATTAGAAACGTAGTATTGAAAAACAAGATAAAACTAATTTTATAGCCATGCAACAGTTAATGTTTCCGCTTGACTACGGCATACAAGGAGCAATTTACCGGAGTAAATGAAGGTTACAGTTAAAAAGGAAATGCAGCAGACGTGGGTCAGATATGATTTTACCTAGTAGATAGTGAGGTTTCAATTGCTTATCTGAACTCAATTAGTCCCCTATAGTGAGCAGCAGGTTAGTAATTCCTGTACTCACGTACCAACGGAAACGCGGGGGTGAGCGACACAAAATAATTGGCTGGCTGTTCTCCTATCAGCACGGCTTAAAAAACAACTCGTCCCGACTGCCGCGCAGCCTATCTCGACGGGATATGCCGCTAACACCTCCGCCAAACACAATTTCCCTCACTCCGAGGGAAATACGTATTTTCGAAATCATCAAAAAGATAATATAAATATCGAACAACGTTTTTCAATATCGTTGCATCTCTAATACCGCCGCTCGAAAAAAAATAATAAAAAAAGGGGCTGGGTGGCGCCGGCCCACTTAAGGGCGCTAATACTGAAATCGCTTTCATTTCCGAGCGGCGCTGTGCGGAGCCGTTTTTATTTTGTCGCAGCTGGGCGCGATCTGCGCGAATATTGTCGGCCCTGGCCGCCGCGCCGGGGGAAGCAGAAATAATGGACCGGCCAGCGGCGCCTGGGGCTGGCGCTGGCGCTGCTGCTGCTGCTGCTGGTGGTGGTGGCGGCGGCGGCAGAGGTGGTGGTGGCGTGGGTGGTGTGGGGCGGCAGCGCGGCACAGGTCAGCACGCCGCGCCACGCAGCGCTTCCGCCGCCGCCGCCGCCCACCTGACCGGCGGCGCCGGGACACTCACGCTTCAGCACCTCAATCCACCTCCCTCCTATTACCGGCCGACACTCACGGGCTGGATGCGCGGTCCTCTACACCACTGCGGCATTATCACTTTGCAGTGGTTTACTGTGCTTCGGCTGATACCAGCCACAAATCCGAAGGTTGGAGATTCGTTTTCGGCTCGGACCTCCGAAACTTTCTGGTGCTTAACTCCGCTTGCACTTCTGAGAGGTACCTCTCTGTTTATAGGCACCCACTACTCAAGGTCCACACCAGCAGCTACCATCCGCCTCTTCGAGAAGGCTCGAGCGAGCCGGCACAGTAGTTAAAGCACTGACTCACATTCACAACGAGGGGAGTTCACAACGATTACTAACCATCCTAATGCACGTTTTCGTTTATTTCTAGCCTAGATAAAAAATGTATGAGAAACCATCCGTCGTTTTGTATTCTTACATCCATCGTTGAAACCGAAGACAGCTGGAATAAATTTATATTAAAAATGAAGAAATTCCTCCAGTTGTATTTCAGGTGTCGATTTTATTTTGGCAACTAGTTTCAACATTATAACAACGTCATCTTAAGGCCCATACACTTGTTGACGTCAACTGCGTGCGGCTGATACTAGAAGTCAGCGGTGAGATATGGACGTGCTCCGTGTGGAAGGTGAGTTACTAGATACTGAAGATGACGTTGTTATAAGGTTGAAACTATTTGCCAAAATAAAACCGTGGCCGAGCGGTTCTAGGCGCTACAGTCTGGAACCGCGCGACCGCTACGGACGCAGGTTCGAATCCTACCTCGGGCAGTCCCCTAGAACTTAGAACTACTTAAACCTAACTAACCTAAGGACATCACACACATCAATGCCCGAGGCAGGATTCGAACCTGCCACCGTAGCGGTCGCGCGGCTCCATACTGTAGCCTAGACGTTTTTCGTCGCGGCGAGACCTTTTTACGAAATTTTAGTCACCAACTTTCTCTTCCGAATGCGAAAATATTTTGTTGAGCCCAACCTACATAGGTAGGAATGATCATCAAAATAAAATAAGAGAAATCAGAGCTCGAACAGAAAGGTTTAGGTGTTCGTTTTTCCCGCTCGCTGTTCAGGAGTGGAATAGTAGAGAGATAGTATGATTGTGGTTCGATGAACCCTCTGCCAAGCACTTAAATGTGAATTGCAGAGTAGTCATGTAGATGTAGATGTAGAACAGCTCGGCCACTCCGGCCGGCTCCAAGTGAACAGCTATCATTGAGTTTCTTTTGGCGGAAAACCAGAGCATCGCAGAAATTCAGGGGCGCCTGCAGAATGTCTGCGGAATCCTGGCAGTGACCAAAAGCACGGTGAGTCGTAAGGCGAGGCGTCTGTCATCATCGCAACAAGGTCACGCGCCGGCCGGCCGCATAAAGCTCCGGCTGCTGCAATGTTGGAACATGTGGACATTCTCATTCGAGGTGATCGACGGATTACTATCAGACAGCTCGCTGCACACGTGGACGTCTTTGTTGATAGCGCTCATGCACTTGTTGACCAGTTGAGGTACTCAAAGGTGTGTGCCTCGCCCCCTAACACAGAGCGGGGTGGCGCAGTGGCTAGAACACTGGGCCCGCATTCGAGAGGACGACGGTTCAAACTCGCGTTTGACCATCATGATCTAGATTTTCTGTGATTTTCCTAAACTGCTTCAAGCAAATACCGAGATGGTTCCTTTTAAAGGACACGGCCGATTTCCTTCCCCGTCCTTTCCTAATCCGAGCTTGTGCTCCGTCTCTACTGACCTCGTTGTCGACGGGAAGTTAAACAGTAATCTCTTCCTCTGCCTAATAGAAGACAATACAGAGCTGCGTAATTGCTCGCATATTACGAGGCTGATCATGATAATTTTTTGTCGAACTTCGTCACAGGCGATGAAACAAGGGTTCATCACTTCGAAAAGGTAACAAAACGACGTTCCATCGAGTGGCCCCGTCGAAGAAGTTCAAAGATGCACCATCAGCCGATCATGGCGTCGGTTTTCCGAGACACTGAATGGATTATTCTGTCTGATGTCCTCCCTCAAAGTACAAAGATCAATTCTGAAGTTTGTTGTTCTATCCTCACGAAATTGAACAAACGACTTCATCGTGTTCATCACCACAAAAAAAGCAATCATACTTCATGACAACCAAAGGCCTCACACAAGTTGCGCATCCGAGAGGAGCAGACAAAATTCACTGGGGCGTCCTTCGTCGTTCACCGTACGGCCCAGATCTCACAGCCTCTATCTGTTTGGTTCAAAGAAGGAAGCACTCCGGAGAAACCAGCACGTGAACGATGGGGAGACTAATGATGAAGCAAGACCTTGTCTTCGACGGTGACCGTAGAGTGGTATTGTGACGGCATATAGGCCCTTCCAATAAGGTCGCATAAGATTGTCGCACTAAACGGAGATTATGTTCATGATATACTAAATTTATCAGTTGTCCATATAGTGGGAATACATCCCTCTACCACACAGCTGTAAAGCGTTGATCAGATTTGTCCTCACTTACACCTGTATTTTCACTTCTTCGAACTAGTCCATCATTTTAATGTTGGGCTCCATAAGGTTCCCTTTCTGCGCAGCGGCCGTGGAATATAAAATTATAAAGAATGTAGCAACCAGTCGCGGAAACATAATTTATTTACCTTGTTGCAAATCGATTTCGATTAATATCAGTCATCATCAGTGCGCTTTTCTAACCGATACATGCCATAAGTAGAAGTACTGTTCTTGGCAGATTTCTATCATGATAGAAATCTGCCAAGGACAGTACTTCTAATTATGCGACGCTGCGATAGGGCGCAGACATCTGTGGGTCCACGGGTTCTACTGGTAGAAATACTCGTTACCAGTTAACCGGAAGCGATAACTTTAAGCTAGGTTAGCAAAAGCAACGTTTATTCGGTTTGATGAAACGAATCAGAGAACACATTTGGCGTCCCCGCCTCTGGCAGGGTGCTTATATTTGCGCTTACTGGCTAATGGTCCAACGTATCCAATTATTTCTCAGCACAGCGTCCCTTGCAACACCCTTACAAAATTTTCAGACTATTCCAGATACCCTGTAGTTACGGGCACATGATCGATAACCCGCTGCCGCTATTAGCATTGGCAAGTGATTCATCCGAGACGCTAAAGAGAATAGAAACTGCTTTTACGACTAGAGCGTCAGTATTCCTGAAACGTTTACATTTTTGAATCGTTCGCACGTCACTGTCAGAAATGCGTAACGTGAATGGAAACTCCACTCTAACAAAAAAAAAAATTGTAGGGTAGGATGTGTCATGCCCTAGATGGCTTACAAAATACTTGTTCGACCGTTTCTTGAATATTGTTGTGAAGTGTTACGAGGGCTATGTTGAAAGTTTTTAGCAGCCCAAGAAACGTAAGGTGGAGGACAATGGGGTTGTTTTCATTCGGAAGAGCGATGTTTTTCGACCTTGGGACGCCCGCGTGCAGCCCCTGGCTAGTGATGATCCCCCCACAGCTCGGTAAGAAAGCACAGGCAGTGCTGAGTCAGAGACGGTGCAGGATGGAGCTGTCGCGCCGCGACTTTCGCGCCATGAGCTTTTACGATTATAAAAAGGATTTAAGTGCCGAAGAATGCCATTCTTCTTTGCTGCGTGTTTTTGATGAAGCTTCCCCTTCTAGGGCCACAGTTGGAAATTGGTTTCGCGAGTTTTCGAGGGATCGGCAGTCAATTGAAGATGAACCTCGTCCCAGACGGCCAGCAACGGCTGTGACTCCTGAAAATATTGATGCTGTGAGGAAAATAATCAAAGAAGATTCACATTTTACATTTTGCAGCATTGTAGGGACCCTAAATATTGGATCAACAGCAGCACAGTCACTTGGGCCTTACTAAGAGACGTGCCAGTTGGGTGCCACATTTCCTGAAAGAAAGCCCAAAGGAGGCGAGAGTGGAATGGTGTCGTTTCAAGGTCGAAAAATTCAATGCAGGGAAGTCCCAAGACACCTACAATAACGTCACAGGTGATGAAAAGTGGGTCTACCATTATGACCCTGAAACGAAGAGACAGTCTTCTGTGTGGGGCTTGCCAGGGGAGGAACCACCCACAAAAGTTCGACGAAGTTGGAGCTCTGGAAAAAAAAATGGTGGCAACTTTTTTCACAGCATCCAAAGTCCAAGAGTGGGCACCTTCTACTGCATCACGACAATGCATCTGCGCACAGGGCTGCCAGAACGATGGACTTTCTGGAGGAGGAAAAAGTGCGAGTGTGACCCTATCCCCCCCTATTCACCTTACCTGACCCCCTGTGACTTCTTTCTAAGACTAAGGAAAAAATTCGAGGGCAGCGGTTTTCGTTAGATGAAGAGGCCACTGCAGCGTACGAGAGTGCACTAAGTGACATCCCAAAAGAAGCTTGGACTGACACATTTTCTAAGTGGTTTCAGAGGATGGAAAAATGTATACAAGCTAATGGAGAGTATTTTGAAAAGTTGTAAACGTGTTTTTGCAAATAAATTTTTTTCACACATTCTGCTAAACTCTTCCGGCACAGCCCTCGTACAAGGTGAGCTATGCGAGTGAGAAGGTAAGGAAGCCACCATTACATCTTTGGGGAAGAAAGGCAACAAACCGTAAACCTATTTTCGTGGCAGCGACAGCGTCAAAACGCTGGCGTCGCACATTTAGCGCGGAGAGACGCACGGACGGAGTGGTGGTCGAGCGCCTGAGCGCAAGGTGGGTCTCGCCCGCAGGCCACAGCTCTCGGCTCTCAATAAAAGCCTGGCCAGCGCGGCCCGGAGCGGCCACACACAGAGAGAGAGAGAGAGAGACAGAGGGGCAGAGAGAGATGGCCAGAGGCAGAGGCCGGGAGGCGGCCGAATGATGTATCGACAGGGATCGATACCCGAGCGAAAGGTCGTTTGATGGCCAAGGGGAGCGGGGCGGGGAAAAAAGCGGCGCGCGGCTGGACACAATGACGGGTTGATTCGCGCGGAAATGGCTAACTACGCCGGATTCAGTTATATCGGCAGCGGCACCCCAGGGCGCGACCAGCGGCCGCCGCTCGCTGGGGCCGTCTGTGCCGGCAGACGCTACACGCGACCGCACTCACGCACTGCACTGACGCACCAGGCGCCGGCGGCTGCCGCTGTCCGCTGAATCACAACGCGGCGTTCTCCTCCGGGAAAGCGCGTTCATAGCTGCTGGTACAGGGCTCGCGCAGAAGACGTTTCCGACTGAGCGATTACGGGTTTCGGCGAGACCCACTTAAATAACTTCATCGCCGATTAACTGTTTGCCCGACCGAGGCTCAAATCTGGAACTGAGCCTTTCGCAATCAATGATATTTTGACTACGAAGGCACGAGACGCGGCCTGCACCCACAGTTTCACTTCTGCCAGTAAACTGTACGTGGACACCCAGTACAGCCTTCTTAAAAGAAGAAGAAAGTAAACATCTCAGAATTCGAATCAATTGCAGCTGCCAACATAAGTAACGTAGAAGTAAATATCCTCGCAGTAGTGAAGCAACTTAAATCACTTAATAAAAGCAAGTCTTATGGTCCAGCCTGTGTACCAGTTATGTTCTTTTCAGAGTATGCTGATGCATTAGCTCCATACTTAACAATCATATACAACCGTTCCCTCGACGAAACATCCGTACCCAAAAACTGGAAAGTTGTACAGGTCGCACCAATATAAGGTAGTAGGAGTCATCCACTAAATTACAGGCCCATATCATTAACGTCGATATGCAGCAGCATTTTAGAACATATATTGTGTTCGAACATGATGAATTACCTCGAAGAAAACGGTATATTGACACACAGCCAACATCGGTGTGAAACACAACTGCTCTTTATTCACATGAAGTGTTGAGTGGTATTGACAAGGGATTTCAGGTCGATTCCGTATTTTTGGGTTTCCCGAAGGCTTTTGACACTTTACCACACAAGCGGCTTGTAGTGACATTGCGTGCTTATGGAATATCGTCTCAGTTATGTGACTGGATTTGTGATTACCTGTCGAATAGGTCACAGTTCTGTAGTCATCGAGTAAAACAGAAGTGATTTCTGGCGTTCCCCAAGATAGTGTTATAGGCCCTTTGCTGTTCCTTATCTATATAAACGATTTTGGAGACAATCTGAGCAGCCGTCTCCGGTTGTTTGCAGATGAAGCTGTCATTTATCGACTAATAAAGTCATCAGAAGATGAAAAACAAACTGCAAAACGATTTAGAAGAAATATCGGAATGGTGCCAAAAGTGGCAGTTGACCTTTAATAACGAAAAGTGTGAGGTCATCCACATGAGTGCTAAAATAAACTCGTTAAACTTCCGTTATACGATAAATCATTCTAACACAAAAGCCGTAAATTCAACTAAATACCTAGGTATTGCAATTACTAACAACTTAAATTGGAAGGAACACATAGAAAATGTTGTGTGGAAGGCTAACCAAAGAGTGCGTTTTATTGGCAGGACACTTAGAAAATGTAAAAGACCTACAAAGGAGACTGTCTACACTACGCCTGTCCGTCCTCTTTTAGAATACCGCTGCGTGGTGTGAGGTCCTTACCGGATAGGACTGACGGAGTACATCGAAAAAATTCGAAGAAAGGCAGCACGTTTTGTATTATAGCGAAATATGGGAAAGAGTGTCACAGAAATGATACAGGATTTGGGCTGAACATCTTTAAAAGAAAGGTGTTTTCCGTTGCGACGGAATCTTCTCACGAAATTCCAATCGCCAACTTTCTCCTCCGAATGCGAAAATATTTTGTTGACACCGACCTACATAGGGAGGAACGGTCACCAAGATAAAATAAGGGAAATCAGAGATCATGCGGAAAGATATTGGTGTTCATTCTTTCCGCGCGCTATACAAGATTGGAATAATAGAGAATTATGGAGGTGGTTCGATGAACCCTCTGCCAGGCACTTAAATGTGATTTGCAGAGTATCCATGTAGATATAGATACAGATGTAGATGTAGCAGTGGACTTTAATACTGGGTGTGTTCAATTCTTACCTTTGTGATGGCTTGAACTCTGTTGGGTACACTTTCAGTGAGGCGTCTGAATGTCTGTGACGAAATGACAGACGATTCTAGACGAGGAAGTTGTTGGGCGTTAGACTCTGAAGGGAAGTCGACGTTCTGACTCATCCCCAAGGTTTTCCACTGAGTTCAGGTCGGGACTCTGGGCAGGTCAGTCCCTTTCAGTAATGTTATTGTCGAAAAACCATTCCCTCACACTTGCTGCTTTACGACGGGGCCCTTTACGATGCCGATACAAGCATCGTCTCCTAACTCTGCCTCTACTGTAAACAGAACAGAGGCTTGTAAGATACGTTCAAATCCCTCCGCATTTATCGTTTTTTTCAGCGCAGTAACGGGACAACACCACAACCACGAAAAGGACCGTCACACCGTAACACCAGCTTCTCCGTACTTCACTGTTTACACTAGGCATGATGCCCAGGCATTGACCAAACCTAAACCCTTCCGACAGATTCCCTCAGCATACACCGCGATTCATCACTCCAAGTCATTCGTTTCCAGCCATGCACTGTCCAATGGCATCATTTTTCACACCACCTCACGCGTTGCTTAGCACTAATCACTCAGCTTCTCGACCATTGTACGTCATTGTTTTTAACTAACTACGCACAGTCATTGTGCTGAGTGGATTGCTGGTGGCACTTTGGAACTCACGAGTGATTCCTTTTGCTAGTTTCAGGCGATTTTTTACACCCCGCGCACTGCTCAACGGACCGCTCTCCGTATTTACATGAGGTCTACCAGGTCTTGATTTAGCTGTGGTTGTTCCTTCGCGTTTCCACTCCACATCACCAACAGCTTCAGAAGAGTCGAAATGCCCTGATAGATTTGCTACGAGGGGTGGTCGAAAAGTTTCTAGCCCCAGATACTTACCGTAATGTCTCGCACAAACAACGCCACCTACTTTCATGTTGAGCCCTTGTGGGTAAGCAAGTCAAATTTCGCGACTCCAGCTTCGTTAGGTTTGCCGCTAGGATGCGTTGTATATCGTAGTGTAAGCAAAATTATGAATATCGAGAGAATCAAGAACCGTGCTGTGATTGAATATCGTCATTTGAAGGGAATGACGCCCAAGGAAAGTCTGGATGACATGCGGAATACACTTATGGACAGTGTCCCGTCTTCTACAACAGTTAAAAAGTGAGTGTACGACTTTGAACGTGGAGGAACAAATGTGGAAGATGCGCCAAGGAGCGGAAGGCCTGTCACCGTTGCCACAGATGAAACAGTGACTGCGATTCACGATACGATTTTGTAACATCGTCGAACAACGTTGCAGCACATTGAAACCACATTTGAAATCTCCCATGGTTCTCATGCCATAGTTGTTGATATTTTGGGAACGCGGATTTAGACGGCTTTCTTGCAAGTTATGTGACGATGGACGAAACGTGGGTTCACCACTTTGATCCTGAGACAAAACTCACAGCGATGTAAACATCCTTCATAACCTATTCAAAAATATTCCGGGTGCAAAAATCAGCCGGAAAGGCGACAGCATCGGTCTTCTGGGATCCGGAAGGGATAATTAAGTTTGATTACTTGGAAAATGGTTAAAGTATCATTGCATCATACTATTGCAACTTGTTGCACCGTTTGAGAGAAGAGAGAAAGAAAAAAGGGCGCGGAAAATTAGCGCGCGTAGTTCTTTTGCATCAATGACAACGCCGCACCGGCGCACAAAGCCCTCGCAACAGTGGAAACTGCGTGACTGCGGGTTCGAATTGTTATGTCATCCTCCATATCCTCCAGATTTGGCTCCTTCAGACGTTTTTCTCTTACCAAACCTAAAAAAAGACCTCAAAGGACAACGATGTAACAATCATGATGCAGTGGCTGATGCTGTGAATGCTTGGTTGGACTCGGAATCGAAGACCTCTTATTTGAATGATTTGCAGAAGTTACCTGAGTGTGCCCGCAAGACTATTAGTGTACATGGGTATTATAGTGAAAAATAAATTGGTATTATGAAATTTCTGTCATTCTTCATTTGTTAGACTCGAAACTTTTCGACCTCCCCCCCCCCCCCTCCTATTCACGTGACTAGTTCACGTTAGAAGTCACTGAGCTCTCCTGAGCGACTCATTTGCCAGTTACTGATTTTTTTAATGACAACGCAATCCTCTCCACCTACTTTGTACTAACTGGTCCGCCTCTCGTGGCTTTTGACTCCGAATTACATAGAGGTAACTGGATACATTTGCTTGTATAGCATTCATCTCTCCAATTTCTCAAACTTTCAGTTTCGAATCTCAGTTAATCACACCGTTTTAAACTGCCATAAAGAGTGCACAGCAAAAAATTCATCTCGAAAACAGTCCCCTTAGCTGTGTGGCTAAGGCATTTCTCCGAAATGTTATTTCTTACAGGGTTCTTAGTCGAGCTAGGCATTTGAGTGAGCTTCTATGGAGCTTGAGAAGTAGCGGAGTGGTGATGGCAGAGGTGAGGTTGTGAGGGTGAGTCCCGAGTCGTTCCTGGATAATTCAGTAGATAAGAGCACTGATCGCGGAAGTTCCGGGTTTCAGTCCTGCGCCCGCATCTCGTGGTCGTGCGGTAGCGTTCTCGCTTCCCGCGCCCGGGTTCCCGGGTTCCATTCCCGGCGGGGTCAGGGATTTTCTCTGCCTCGTGATGGCTGGATGTTGTGTGATGTCCTTAGGTTAGTTAGGTTTAAGTAGTTCTAAGTTCTAGGGGACTGAGGACCACAGATGTTAAGTCCCATAGTGTTCAGAGCCATTTGAACCATTTTTTCAGTCCTGCACCAGTAGATGTACTTCGCAAGGAAGTTTCAAAAAAGCGCATACCCCCTGCAGAACTAAAGAGTCATTCTGGACACAGTTCAGTAACTTACGTGGAGGAACGGTTAAGAAACTCTTAATTTTCGTTGTTATCTACCTCCGAGTCGAGTAAGTGGCGGCAGTGATCAACAGTTCACGTTTCGGAGAAACAGAATGCGATTCATCGTCATTCCACCCAAATTTAAATTTTCCTAATCCACTTCAAGAGGACGTAGCGGAGCATCGCTCCCGCCCCACCCGACACCTGAGAGCTTTTTCTGTAACGATTTCGATGGGTATGGTATGTTAAATTCTGACCAAACTGCTTCCTTCGCGGACTGAATTAACTGACACATCCGTGTTGTGTTTCCTCAGCAGTTGATTGACTTCCCTTCCTGGGAAAAGAAGGAGACACGAAAACATTATAAGAGAGGTAACGAAGTATAATTCCTAATTACCTGGTTGACTGTCAGTGCTACAGGATGAGTCCCCCCCCACATACACACACAAAAGTATTGTATTTTTTGTATGAGGAATGAAGCGTAAGAAGTACTAAGAACAGATAGTCATCTCAACGTGGGTCTTCATGCAGTATTTTCTCACTCTTGCGTTTCTGCGACTTCAGCTGTCATGTGAGGGTAAATTTATCAAATTTGTAATTGAGTTGTGTAATGTGATATTGAAATTTATAGATTGTACGTTTCTGAAATAGAAAAGTGTGAGCTAGTGTATGATGCAATGAGTCTTGGGTGGCGATGGTTGATGAACAGCAAAAAAATGAATAAATGTAGATTTACTAGTCCCTTTGGGTGGCACTTTCTTTAAATGTCATCAAGATAAAGTCTTATGGGACTTAACTGCTAAGGTCATCAGTCCCTAAGCTTACACACTACTTAACCTAAATTATTGGGTGATACTTCTGCACATGCTAGTATAATGCCAACTGAAACAGAAAATATGGATGAATTTGGTGGTTGTTGATAAAATGATTATGTATATAATGTTAGATTAATTATAGACCGGAGAGGTCAGCCTAATGACGGATTAAGTGGGAAAGGTGGGAAGGAGAAGTGAGTATGATGTACAAAGGCGTGAAGAAATAAGTAACGGCAGGAGGAAAGTAGAATGGCTGTAGTGGTGGGAAAATGCGTGGCTGCATATTTCGGCAACCCTAGATAAGAAGATGCCAGCAGACGAAACAAAAAAACAAAAAAAACAAAAAAGCACGAAAGAAAGTTTGGACGGCTGTAACTAGCATCTCTCCGTCGGAAGCGTCTACACGATTTCTCACAACTTGACGAGTAGTATGTCATGCTGTATCCTTACTTTTTTTATAATCTTGTTTACTTTCTTTGAGCTGTTTGATGCATTATGGGTTTGTGACAGATTCAAATGTTAAATTACTCGCTTGGGGCTATTGTGTATTCCAAAGGATTGAGAGGAAGCAAATGCTGGGGTAACTATCCATGAATTTGAAGCAATGGTTAATCTACGCTGGAGAAACAACTGTTTGTTAGTGTCTAAAACAATGGATTAATATTTCATCAAGATAAAGTTTTGATATCTGATAGTGCGGCACCGTAGTATATAATGTAGGAAATCGTAGTTCCTTGTTACGTTCTGTTTTCCAGCTATAGTGGTACACTCATCCAACATTAATAATTGTGATGTTTCTGTCCAAAGGATGCAGATACTCTCTGCAATAATTTGTGCAGCACATTCATTTTCTAGCCAAAATTCACGCCTCACCACGAGCAATACTAATTCTTTGCACTTTGAACAACGTGTTATAATAGCGCCCGAAAGGTGAAACTGAGCGGTAGTCATCCACAACATTCTAACAAATTGACTATTTTCTTTGGAGAAAATTGATTGCGTAGGAAATCAGTTTAATGAAAAAGTGACAAACAACAATAGCCTAAATTTCAGGGTGGCCACAGTGGCTATTCCTTACAAAGTAGTGAAGTGTGACAAATGAGAAACTTAAAATCATCCTACCGACTTTTCCGTAGCGTTTTCACTACGCCAACATATATTTCGGAGTCATAACTTCGTCATCATATCTTCAGGGATTACAGAAAACAGGCATGACGGTGGAAGAGAGAAGGTTTTCGAAGCTACTGTAATCGACGAAAACAATCCCTAGAGGTCGTTACCGAAAACAACTTAGGCGAATGAGCCGAGCACTGAAAGAGTACCGGCCACAGTACAGCAACGAATACGAAAAGGTGATTTTGCAGCATGACAGTGCTCGACCCAACGTCGCAAAAACCGTCATAGCACACTTGGAAAAGTTGAACTTGAAAGTCCCACCCCACCCGCCGTATTCTCCAGACATGGCTCCCTCTGACTACTAACTTTTTCGATCAGTGACGCATGGCCTAGCTGATCAGCATTTCCAGTCATATAAACAAGTCCAAGACTGGACCGATTCATGGATCTCCTCAAAAGATGTCCAGCTCTACCACTGCGGGATTCGTACGTTGCCAGAAAGATGGGAGACGGCAGTGGTGAGCGATGGCCCATACTTTGAATCGCAGATTTTTTTGCCTGTTTTTCACAATAACGTCTCGAACTTCAGAAAAAGAGTAGACGTAACATGCAGAATTAGAGAAGAGTGTATACAGATTTTTGTTAAAACATATAGCATAACAACGGGTTCAGGTGACTTCTTTTATATAGAGAATCACAATAAACTAACTCTCACCAGTTATTGACACTGTGATACTAATTCACTTGAAAGATGACGCTACGAGCTTGAAAGAAAATGACAAATTACATGTCTATTTCAGTACTATGACGATAATAATCAACTTACATTTTATACAGCACAACTTATTCTTTAAACAAATTCTTTACTTGATATGTTCTAGGAATAAAAAAAATGTACCATCTGTTCATGTCAGTGGTTGATATTAAAGATGAACATTACTACATTACTGGCCATTAAAATTGCTACACGAATAAGAAATGCAGATGATTAACGGGTATTATTTCGACAAATATATTATTTTAGAGCTGAATGTGATTACATTTTCACGTAACTTGGGTGCATAGATCCTGAGAAATCAGTACCCACAACAACCACCTCTGGCCGTAATAACGGCCTTGATACGCCTGGGCATTGAGTCAAACAGAGTTTGGACGGCGTGTACAGGTACAGCTTCAACACGATACCACAGTTCATCAAGAGCAGTGACTGGCGTATTGTGACGAGCCAGTTGCTCGGCCACCATTGACCATATGTTTTCAGTTGGTGAGAGATCTGGAGAATGTGCTGGCCAGGGCAGCAATCGAACATTTTCTGAATCCAGAAAGGCCCGTACAGGACCTGCAACATGTGGTGGTTCATTATCCTGCTGAAATGTAGGGTTTCGCAGGGATCGAGTGAAGGGTAGAGCCACGGGTCGTAACACATCATGATGCTATAAACAGAACCTGGATTCATGCGAAAAAAATGACGTTTTGCCATTCGTACACCCAGGTTCGTCGTTGAGTACACCATCGCAGGCGCTCCTGTCTGTATTGCAGCACCAAGGGTAACCGCAGCCATGGTCTCCGAGCTGATAGTCCATGGTGCTGCAAATTTCGTCGAACTATTCGTGCAG
The DNA here is from genome assembly GCF_023897955.1 of Schistocerca gregaria. Classification (NCBI taxonomy): domain Eukaryota; kingdom Metazoa; phylum Arthropoda; class Insecta; order Orthoptera; family Acrididae; genus Schistocerca; species Schistocerca gregaria. Next base: position 790,862,150 of record NC_064920.1, on the reverse strand, counting down.
ATGGTTGTTGTCTTGCAAACGCCCCCATCTGTAAAGGATCGAGACGTGGCTGCACGATCCGTTACAGCCATGAGGATAAGATGCCTGTCATCTGTCATCTCGACTGCTAGTGACAAGAGGCCGTTGGGATCCAGCACGGCGTTCCGTATTACTCTCATGATCCCACCGATTCCATATTCTCCTAACAGTCATTGGATCTCGACCAACACGAGCAGCAATGTCGCGATAAGGTAAACCGCAATCGCGATAGGCTACAATCCGACCTTTATCAAAGTCGGAAACGGTACGAATTTCTCCTCCTTACACGGAGAATCACAATAACGCTTCTCCAGGCAACGCCGATCAACTGGTGTTTGTGTATGAGAAATCGGTTGGAAACTTTCCTCATGTCAGCACGTTGTAGGTGTCACCACCAGCGCCAACCTTTTGTGAATGCTCTGAAAAGATAATCATTTGCAAACCACAGCATCTTCTTCCTGTCGGTTAAATTTCGCGTCTGTAGAACGTCATCTTCGTGGTATAGTAATTTTAATGGCCAGTAGTGTATTTCAGGTTTAAAAAAATAAGTGAATTACTTAACGATGATGTGGTTTTCATATACAAATAAATACTAGTATATTCTGCGGGAATTTTTATGCAGTATGTAATAACCGTTTATTAATGTAAAAAATTAACAAAATTTATTAACAGCTAACTGATAGGTCTAACCAGAAGGATAATAAGAGAGATAATGACAGGCCGGAAAGAGATAAAGATATTGGTAGTAGAAATAGTAATTTTAGTAGTTTTATTCGTCTGTATGTTATTTTTACTAGGATATTGGACAGGTCGTGGTATTAAAATTTAAGAACAACAATGATATTATTCATATATACAAGTATTTACATGCTTAGAGGTCTACATTGACAAGGAGGGCACAGGTAGTTGGCCAGGGCCTTAAAGTGGGAACCATCCAATCATTTGTCTGAAGTAATAAATGGAAACCTCGAGAAACCAAAATCAGGGTGGCTAGAAACTTCACGTTTCGGAATACGAGCCCATTCTGTTTGAAATATCTCTAGTATACAATGATGTTTTGCAAAGAAGAAAGAAGTTATTTAATAATATAATGGGCTGATTCTACGCTGTTCATTCGTTTCTCACTCCCAGCCACTGCGTATGCGACACACGCTATACGTACGTAATTTCACAAAGTAACACTACACACTCTTTCAGATGACGTCAGGATGGTAAAAGAGAAAAAGAGCGCGAGTGAACTGTAAAAGTATCTTACCAATACAGTGTGTGTGTGTGTGTGTGTGTGTGTGTGTGTGTGTGTGTGTGTGTGTGTGTGTGCGAGCGTCTGTGAATTTACTGAATGCTGTTAGGAGGTAGGTAAAACGTCCCGTCTGAAGCCCTTGGAGTGAATATGTAGCACTCTTGTGTCTCTTTCTTTTTTTCCTGGTGTAGCAATTATAATAGCTAGAGCGTAGATTTGGATAGAGATCAGATTTTGATTTTTACCAAGAGGATTTTAGCGGTAGTCCAACCCGTACAACTGGATAACTTTTCGCTCTTCAATGTAATCTCTAAAGCCACCTATGAAGATTACAAACGAACACGACCGCATAGATGACAAGATGTGCAACATAATGATAGATTACAAGTGGCAGAAGAAGAAGAAAAAGAAGAAAGCAGTGGATAACTTACAACATAACTTTCAAATTTGAACGACTAACAAAAGTACACTACAGCATACTATTTCGCTATTGTGGTCTTTAGTCCTGAGACTGATTTGATGCAGCTCTCCATGCTACTCTAACCTGTGCAAGCTTCTTCATCTCCCAGTACCTACTGCAACCTACATCCTTCTGAATCTGCTTAGTGTATTCATCTCTTGGTCTCCCTCTAGGATTTTTACCCTCCACGCTGCCCTCCAGTACTAAATAGGTGACCCCTTGATGCCTCAGAACATGTCCTACCAACCGATCCCATCTTCTAGTCAAGTTGTGCCACAAACTCTTCTTCTCCCCAGTTCTATTCGATACCTCCTCATTAGCTATGTGATCTACCCATCTAAACTTCAGCTTTCTTCTGTAGCACCACATTTCGAAAGCTCCTATTCTCTTCTTGCCCAAACTATTTATCGTCCATGTTTCACTTCCATACATTGCTACAATTCATACAAATACTTTCAGAAACGATTTCCTGATATTTAAATCTATACCCGATGTTAACAAATTTTGCTTCTTCAGAAACTCTTTCCTTGCCATTTTATATCTCCTCTACTTCGACCATCACCAGTTATTTTGCTCCCCAAATAGCAAAACTCCTTTACTACTTTAAGTGTCTCATGTCCTAATCTAATTCCCTCATTATCACCCGACTTAATTCCACTACATTCCATTATCCTCGTGTTGCTTTTGTTGACGTTCATGTTATACCCTCCTTTCAGGACACTGTCCATTCCGTTCAACTGCTCCTCCAAGTCCTTTGCTGTCTCTGGAAGAATTACAATGTCCATCGGCGAACCTAAAAGTTTTTATTTCTTCTCCGGATTGTAACACCTACTCCAAATTTTTCTTTAGTTTCCTTTACTGCTTGCTCAATATACAGATTGAACAACAGTCCCCCGACTCTTATAACTGCCATCTGCTTTTTGTACATATTGTAAACAGCCTTTCGCTCCCTGTATTTGACCCCTGCCACCTTCAGAATTTGAAAGAGAGTATTCCAGTCAACATTATCAAAAGTAAACAGCCTTTCGCTCCCTGTATTTGACCCCTGCCACCTTCAGAATTTGAAAGAGAGTATTCCAGTCAACATTATCAAAAGTAAACAGCCTTTCGCTCCCTATATTTGACCCCTGCCACCTTCAGAATTTGAAATAGAGTATTCCAGTCAACATTATCAAAAGCTTTCTCTAAGCCTACAAATGCTAGAAACGTAGGTTTGCCTTTCGTTAATCTATTTTCTAAGGTAAGTCGTAAGGTCACTATTGCCTCATGTGTTCCAACATTTCTACGGATTCCAAACTGATCTTCCCCGAGGTCGGCTTCTACCAGTTTTTCCTTCGTCTGTAAAGAATTTGCGTTAGTATTTTGCAGCTGTGACTTATTAAACTGATAGTTCGGTAATTTTCACATCTGCCAGCACCTGCTTTCTTTGGGATTGGAATTATTATATTCTTCTTGAAGTCTGAGGGTATTTCGCCTGTGTCATACATCTTGCAAACCATATGCTAGAGTTTTGTCAGAACTGGCTCTCCCGATGTTGTCAGTAGCTCTAGTGGAATGTTTTCTACTCCGGGAGCCTTGTTTCGACTCAGGTCTTTCAGTGCTTCCACCTTTCTGCTTTCCCTTCTTTGCTTAGAACTGGGTTTACATCTGAGCTCTTGATATTCATACAAGTGGTTCTCTTTTCTCCAAAGGTCTCTTTAATTTTCCTGTAGGCTGTATCTATCTTACCCCTAGTGAGATAAGCCTCTGTATCACTTTACACTCTTTAATCTACAGTTCATAACCAATAGATTGTGGTCAGAGTCCACATCTGCCCCTGGAAATGTCTTACAATTTAAAACCTGTTTCCTAAATCTCTCTCTTACCATTATATAATCTATCTGATATCTTCTAGTATCTCAAGACTTCTTCCATGTATACAACGTTCTTTCATGATTCTTGAACCAAGTGTTAGCTATGATTAAGTTATTCTCTGTGCAAAATTCTACCAGGCGGTTTCCTCTTTCATTTCTTAGGCACAGTCCATATTCACCTACATTGTTTCCTTCTCTCCCTTTTCCTTCTATCCGCGTGGCGGAACTCGGGCATCAGTATACTCTGATGTGTGTGGTGGAGGGAGCTGTACCCAGTGCCCTCAGGCCCCATGCAATGGGCGTAGTGGCTACATAAGCAGTTTAAGTTCCACCGTAAGAAATCAGGTGGAGGGTCGTTAAGAGTAAAGTAGCAAATGAAAAAAATAAGTTTTCAGTATACAGCTCCTAATGCCCGATTTTCTGTGTGAAATGTAATTGATATCTGATTAGCGTAGCTTCATTAAAATAGCTTCACTGATATCAGAGCACCACAGTACACGGAAGTGAAACTTGCACCATCGTAACTCTCGAGATAAAGAAACCGAAAATATTTGATATATGCTGGCGAAGAATATTAATAGTTAAGTGGACAGTGGTTCAAAATGCAGTAGTAAAAAGAATAGGTCAATTTGCAGAAGACCCGTGCCTGGATAAGGGAGAGGTTAATGGAACGTCTTGATATGTACTCTTTCTGCTCGGTCGCTTTTTCTGTCGCTTAAGCGAAAGAACTTGCTCCATTCTCCTAAACCTAAATTACATGTTATAGAACAAAGGGTGGAAACAGTAACTCCTCGCTTAATAACAACTAACCAGTTGTTGCTTTGAATGCAATCGAAAGAACACACGTTAGCCATTACCTATAAATTTGATACCATAGATTGTTTAGGAATTAAGAAGAATTTTTAACAGTTATATAAAATTAGACATCAGTACAGCATAATGGTTAAGGGTGGAAAAACAAATACACCCGCTGAACAAATGAATCAAGCATCAGAAAAAGCATAGGCCGGCCGTAAGGCCAAGGTAATTATTTTTGCCTAAATCTTGCACAGAAAAAAATACGAGGAAAATGGAAAGGTTAACTTTCGGTCGCATTACCTAGTGAAGATCCCGACGATAGGCCAAAGCCTGGTGAGTAGTCTCTGTTGCGGCGAGCAGCGCAACTCGAGCATGATACGCCAGGAATTTTACCGTTTTAATTCTTCGTTTCGGAAGGCAAGAACTTGTGTACAATACTGTGCCAGACTGAATTCACGCAAAAAGTATGTTATCTAAGACTGAATGAGGTAAAAATAAGCCAAGAAATAGCGAAATTAGAGAGAATCAAATTATATTCGTTCATTCATTATCTCGGTCCTGGAGAAGTGACGTTAACAGTCATCCCTTCCACTGCATTCCGATGCCAACAGAACTGTCAAATAGCACGAGATGACGCCCTTGTTCCCTCCCGTACTGACAGCGGGGGTAAGATTGCTTTGTAGTGTTGGTAGATACAACAGCCACAGAACCGTAATCGTTAAAGGGCTGCTGCCACTTCTTCTGAGCGATTAATATGCACGGTCATTTAGAGCGTTTTGCGGCGAGTCTATAACAGACAAAACTTTTGAAATTAACTGTACGCCATCTTCGTTAAAATCTTAACTAACAGACAGTGAGACGACAACCCTACCGGTACCTGTAACACAGTTCTCTAGTTTCTCAGAAGGATGCTGATATGGCTAGTCAAATTTTAATCCTTTCAATTTACACTAATTATTAATTAATAGCATAATTCAAGTTTTATTGCAAGTGATCGCTTCCGCATCCATTCCTCAGTCCCTACTTGCAATTTTTAATTGGTATCCATGCTTCGTTCTCTACATTTCGAAAAGAAATGAGGCTCAAATCTGCTGCGGCAGCAAGAATCGTTAATCTTGCCCTCGAAGAAGAAGTAAAACGGAAAAACTGTAGGGCCAGACAAGCAAGAATATGAAAAACATACTATAGAATACGTTCTGCATAATATTTACGTACAGATCAGCGCAAGAAGAAAAAGATGGAAAGCAGTAGAAAGACTGATGGCGAATTTTAAGAAAAAAATTAAAAAAGAACGGTCAGATGTTTTGTGAAATAATTTGTCTAAAAGTAAGCAATGAATTGGATTAGAGAAACATTTGACCCGTCCTTGAATGATGCTCGAAACCACTTACTGCAGCTGAGATGATCATGCATAAGTAACGTAAGCAGACAACTGAGTGAAATTCCATCTAGTTCTCTTCCTCTAGTAGTCTTTAGAATTCCCTGTTTCTAAGGTGAACATTCGACTTTAAATTCTCAGTCGGCGCTTTCGTTGCTGTACATAATAATAGCATCATTCAAACGTACGTCAGACTATTCTTTAACCTATTTTATTTCTTATTTTTATACATATCATGTCTCAAAACATTTGACTGTTCTTTTTCCTTTTAAATTTCGCGTTTTGTTCAGGCATCACGAAGAATAATGTAAATATTGATCGGTATTCTATTATTATTAACCTTGTACAGATCAGGTAACCGCAGAGAAGTTTCAATTTATGCTGTGATTTGATATTTTAATACTTCATTTATGTAGCTAGCTGCAACTTTTCTTTACTATTAAAATTTTTCCTCAAATTACTAATTAGTGTTTTCTTAATTATCCTGATTACGTTCAAGCACTTAAATGTTTTTTGCAAAACTAGATCCAAAGCTGTTCAGTTTGAAACGTCTTGTCCCTTTCTCAGTCTTCATTTGGCTATGAAAATTCGGAAAAGATATGTAGTTTCTAAGAAGTGTTGTTTTCGCTCCTCTAGGATATTTAACCAAAGAGCATCGTGTTGTGATGAGTGCATGTAAATGGTTGGTTTATGCTATTTATAAGTTGCACTGTGATTCGCGTTTAGGTGAATAAGTTCTCGGTTAATTCAGAGACAAGTCTCCATTACTTCTAATGGAGGGTAGAAGAGCACTTTTGTGTTCCACCTATTTCTTGTGAGCTCACTCCTAAATAAGCAGGAACTGGAGTTTTAACCTACGACACTGATGCTCAGTCTAACGACTAGAAATTGTATGTTGTTACCGTTCCTCCAAAGTTTCATAACGAGACCGTTGAGAGATCCTTGGTCCGAATCAGCTAGCGAAAGAACAGCGCCGTGTCACTGTCCATTAACCATTCCGGTCCCAGAGAATAATATTTACAATTTGGCATCGATATCATTATAACCAGAGTTGTAGCTTGTATAAACATAGAAGGGTTCAGTGCCAATCTTGTCAGAGGTACCAACTCGACATTCGCCTGAACTGTTTTAGATTTGAGGGGATTCTCAGAGAAGCTAAATCAGGATTATGTTGACGATTTGAAACCTTCTCGTTCCAGACATGAGACAGTTAAGCCAACTGCACTGCGACCTCGCTTAGTGACAGTAAACGATGATTACAACGTGTTTTGTCTCCTAAATGGTTCTATAAAACTATGTACCGCTATTATCCTTTAGTTTTTGACTGGTTCCCAGAACGTACGTCGTCTACAGTGACTACGACTTCTGAGTGAGATACCTGCTCTCGCCAGAAGATAGGTGACAGATCAAGAACGTCCTGTAAGCTAGATACCGGAACATACCACCAGGAAGAGAGGCCTGGGCAGTGGGGGAGAAGGCACATGGGGTTGGCTGACAATGCGTGCGCCAGCAGCTCTGCCCTGACCCCAGATGCGTGCTGAGACGGGCGCGCCCGGCGGAACGGGCGGGGTCAACAGGTCACAGGTCGCACAGGGGCAACGCAGATACGGCTGTTGACAGTCAACTGCGCAGCCTGCCCTGGCTTTCCGTTCGCAAACTGACCGTTCAAGGGCGAGTACTGACAAACTGCGCATCGCAATCCGCATTATTTGTAAGTTTTATTTTCAGCATTAGAACAATGGGGACAGTTGCCAGATTGAACACAGTGTGTTGTGATACAACGGTAGTAAATATTGGCAGCCTGACATCTGTTAGGGCAGTACTTCACAAAAACCGTATACAGTTAGCATGTCGCCCAGTACTTTTCAAATGTTAGAACTTTTTAGTTTAAAAATGTACACAACTACAGATCGTTAGGTAGATATTTTGGAATAATTCCAGAGAGTTTGGTCTAATCTAGGAGAGAGTAAATACAAAATAAAAATAGCTGAAAAATTACTGTTTCAGATAGGTGAGGTACTGATCTGAGTGTGTGGTGTGAAAATCAGCATCATTTAAACGAAAGGAAAAACAAACAGTTGAATTAATGATGCTGTCAAAAGGGGAAAAATTTATTCCAGACGCCAGTCGCCATTTGACAAAAGACGCCAATTCCTTTTATAAGTGACAACTGGGTGTAGAAAGTTTTTCCTCTCTCGAAAACTCACAGCGTCTAAGGCGTTATTACGTAAAATCAGTTTAATAATATGTATAGTGTCTAAGTTTGTAATGTACTTTGAAACGTCCCCTTAGAACAATTGTACACGACTGTGCTTAAACTGACACACAAAATTTTTTTGCGCAACGCAATCTGACTTTCAGTAATCCCTACAAGAGGATGGCCCTGACTAACATTAATCTATATGTTTCACAAATCACTTACCTCACAAAAATCTTAGTTACTCGAACTACTGCAATACAGCGAGCGCCACTACTGCCAGCTAACTAAAAGATTCAAACTACGGAAGTCACTAACTACTGATAGGCACAGTTAGCAAATGAAAGATTTTAATAGAGAACAAACAATTTATTACCTTTATAGTCATAATATATATATCAGTTCATGACACCAATTCTTAGAAATTTCAAAACTCCGCCATCTCTATCCCCACGTCCACCACGGCTGGCGGCTCACCTCCAACTGCGCAACGTTACGGGCTGTTAGCATCCAGCTGCCGCTGCCCAACACTACAATGGCAGACAACAATGCAAACCAGCCACAGACTGCACACGGCACAGCCAGTGATTTTTATACAGAGCGCTACGTGGCGGCGGCGTTACCAATAAAAAAAACCTAAACAGCCTACTTACAACTTAAAGAAGGATTGAAGCGATATTTTTGCTTAGGAAGTGAGAGAGCAAATAGGGGTTGCTGCCTATCTGAGCCGCTAAAATAAGGAATGTACCTCCGCAGCTGAAAATGTGGAGAATTAAAGGTAGAATATTAAAAGTATTTTGCAACACTCGTAAGAGAGAAAGATGCCGAGTCATGTTGTGAGACCTGAGAAAGACGTGTTATCCAATAGCCATGCTGGAAAGTTACAGTGCAAGTGAAGGGATCTCTATCACAGATTTTCTTGATTGACCAACATTTAATTAACTCAAAATGAGCGCTAGTAGTATGAGAAGTGTGAGAAGAGTTAAATGAATTAGAAGTTGAGGTGTTACAGTAAGTAACTCATACGCAATGAAGAAGACCGCAATGCGGCCATCCTATCATTGAAATGACAGATACGGTGATAAACGGTAGCAGAACTGAAAAATCAACTAAATCGATCGAGATCCAATATAGAGCTTGATGCTATCTTATAGCAGTTTATTGAAGGTCGCAGGAAGAAAACTCGATTGAAACTAATGATAAACCCGAGGGTTACTTCTGAAAAGAATCCTCAGACAGATTCGTACAACTGTAGGTCCTTCACGTTTTATGTTCGCTTATTATGCCGGTTAAGGGGGCAGAAAATATCTTCTGTAAATTCAGCAAGAAACATTCGTGTGCTCTCAGGTCGTGTTCTCAGATCGCTCTCTTCATCTGTAGGGTATGAAAGAAATAGGTAGTGGCAAACAGCTTGAAGCTGTACTAATGGACTTCAGGAAGGTATTCTGTACTTCTTTACTTAATATCAGAAAGTAATTTCCCATCCCACTCCATAACAGCCTACTGTAAATCGGCATCCCTGGATCTATTTTTGATAAAAGTCAGTAATCTGTTGTTGGCACTACTGAATGCTGCATACTATGAGACTGCTGCGTAGAATTAAATACTGTGGATCATGACCTAACGTCTCTGCCATAGCTGCTATCATCTTACCGTCTCTCTGTCAGAAATGATACGTTTATCTTACGAAAACCACAAAATTCAGTACCTAATCATTTCGTCCGTACTGCGACGGTGCCTCCACTTCGTTGTTTTAGATTTCTCTTCCACCGGGTATGAAAAAAATTGTGTATACATTTATCACCTGCTTTTCTTCTACTCATGTGCTGCTAGAGGTTGGGATAGCTACTAATCACACAAATTCTTCGCCTTCTGAAAATGTAAGAGTTAATTAATGTCAAAATCTCTTCATAAGTAGTGTCAAATAACAGGGGAAGAAAACAGTGAAAAACTCAAACTTACCAACAGTTTTCTTGATTTCTGCAGTCTTACTATCTAGGCTGCTCGTTTCCTTTCCCGTTGTTCTACGCTTTTTGAAAATTTCACGTCAACGTCTCTCATGTACCAGGAAACCTCTTTTCCTTGTGCAATAACGAAAAGCGTCTGTCTTCCTCAGTCACGTTTGTAAGTGCATGCTGATGGGCAACATCAAATACTTCGTCAAACCACATTTAAAAGATTCTACTTGTAGATTTTGAGGAGCGACCGCAGATTTTGAGGAAGACTTTTTCTTTGCAATTCTCTCTGCTCATCATTAACGTATCGGGGCTTTCTGCACAAGCAGCACAGAAAAGTTAAATTTCCTGTATTGTAAGTCTTGTAGGTCAGCTTTACTTGTCGTATACTGTTAAATAAACTGAGCAAGACATCACACTTAGATGGTAATTGAAAGCCACTGATTAGATGAGACATTTGACTAATTAAAACAGACTTTACTTTCTGGGCTGAACTCAACCTTATTGACGATATAGAAGGTAGGTCATTGTCCTTTAAGACTCATTAAAGAAATGCTCTAAACTAACTTCGCTATTACAAAACTTGAGATGTAAACGTAGATATAAAAAACAATATAAAGTTTAAAGATCTAATCTTTAATTGTAGACATTACAAAATAGATAAAAATCCAAAAGTAATTAAATCAGTTCTGTATCCGATTTTGAGGGTGTTCGCTAACGTAAGACCTGATGTAAAAAATACTGAACACCACTAAACCTATTCATTCTACAAAAAAGAAGTGATACGGCTGCAACTCCAAGGAACTAACATTTTCTGTAAAATTTGGTAAGAATTAGATTTCTAGAACGAAGTTTCCATATAATGGAATAAAAAAATCTGTGATTTATTTTGCTACAAATCGCTGTTTTTATCTAAACTTCAATCACTATAAGACAAATGTAAACATCATTAAGCTAAGGTGAAAATATTTTACAGTTAATCAGCTACTTTTAATATGGTCGCCCAGAAGATGGGACGAAAATATAAATTCTCTGGAACAGATGCTGTGATATTATAGGTAGCTGTTCCACAAAGAGTTGTATGAGTGCTGTATATTTGAGTGCACGGTTCGAGGCTGGCAAACTGTAGTGATGCGACTTCACGTGAGTTCACGTGAGGCTTGGCTCTGTACGGAGCGGCAGTGCGATCATGACAGGTGTTAAGCGCAGGCCAGGTGCGGTGGCGCAAGTAGCAACGAGTCGGCGACTGGGAATTCCCCGTGATGCGGGGACACAGACGGTGTTTGCGCTGAGCGAGTTAATGTGGCAAACTGACTGTATTCGTGAAATAAAAACCTGGTATACTCACTGCAAATATCAAAACCGCTTACATAGGTGCTATGGAAAATCTAAAGACAGCTTCTGATTTGAGATAGTGTGACGAACTCACTAAAATTTATACCTTGCTAATAAACATATTACTAAAAAAGCTATTAACATTTCAAATTATTATTGTTTAAAATCTGTAACTGATGTTGCAAACATGCAATGTACACGTATGGTATACCCACATAAAAAAAAAAAGGTTTGCATCACCTCGGTTCCAAAAGCTGAGGAAACTGTAAAGAAAATTGGAATAGAGATCAACATAAACATCATTTCTGCCCTTTTTTATCGCTCACGAAAACCATACATTGCATGTTTTACAATCATACAGCGACCCCTTCAGAGGTCCAGATTGCTGTACACACCGGTACCTCTAATACACAGTAGCACCTCCTCTTGCATTCATGCATGCCTGTAATCGTCGTGGCATACTATTCACAAGTTCATCAAGGCACTGTTGGTCCAGATTGTCGCACTCCTCAACAGCGATTCGACATACACCCCTCAGAGTGTTTGGTAGGTCACATTGTCCATTAACATCCCTTTTCAATCTATCCCAGGGATGTTCGATAGGATTCAGGTCTGGAGAACATGCTGGCCACTCTAGTCGCGCGATGTCGTTAACCTAAAGGAAGTCATTCACAAGGTGTGTACGATGGAGCCGTGAATTGTTGTCCATGAACTCAGTATGCTGCCGATATGGTTGCACTATCGGTCGGAGGGTGGCATTCACGTATCGTACAGCCATTACGGCGCCTTCCATGACCACCAGCGGTGTACGTCAGCCCCATATAATGCCACCCCAAAACAGCAAGGAACCTCCACCTTGCTGCTCTGTCTGGACAGTGTATCTAAGGCGTTCAGCCTGATCGGTTTGCTTCCAAACACGTCTCCGCAGTTTTTATGGTTGAAGGCATATGCGACACTCATCGGTGAAGAGCACGTGATGCCAATCCTGAGCGGTCCATTCAACATGTTGTTGGGTCCATCTGTACCGCGCTGCATGGTGTCGTGGTTGCAAGGATGGACCTCGCCATGGGCGTCGGGAGGGAAATTGTGCATCATGCAGCCTATTGCACACAGTTTGAGTCGTAACCCGACGTCCTGTGGCTGCACGAAAAGCATTATTGAACATTGGCATTGCTGTCAGGGTTCCTCCGAGCCATAATCCGTAAGTAGCGGTCATCCACTGCAGTAGTAACCCTTGGGCGGCCTGAGCGAGGCATGTCATTGACAGTTCCTGTCTATCTGTATCTCCTCCATGTCCGAACAACATCGCTTTGGCTCGTTCGAGACGCCTGGACACTTCCCTTGTTGAGGGCCCTTCCTGGCATAAAGTAACGATGCGGACGCGAACGAAAGGCGCTACTGATCGTCTAGGCATGGTTGAATAGCAGACAAGATGAGCCGTGTACCTCCTTCCTGGTGGAATGACTGAAACTGATCGGCTGTCGGACCCCTTCCGTGTAATAGGCGCTGCTGCTCATGCATGGTTGTTTACACCTTGGGAGGGTTTAGTAACATCTCTGAACAGTCAGAGGGACTGTGATACAATATCCACAGACAACGTCTATCTTCAGGAGTTCTGGGAACCGGGGTGATGCTACACTGCTATAAAAAATGTTAGAAGTGATGGGGTATCTCCTAATATCGTGTCGGACATCTTTTTGCCCGCCATAGTCCATCAATTCGATGTGGCATGGATTCAACAAGTCGTCGGAAGTCCCCTGAAATACTGAGCTGTCTCTGTAGCCAGCCATATCTGCGAGAGCGTTGCAGACGCACGACACTGTTCACGAGCTGACCTATCGATTATGCCCCATAAATGTTCGATGGGATTCACGTCAGGTGACCAGATCATCCACATGAATTGTCCACAATAATTGTGGCTTGGTGACAGTAAAATTCCATTCGTTGTTCGGGAACACGAAGTCCATGAATGGCTGCAAATGGTCTCCAAGTAGCCGAACCCAGTCCGTCCCATGTAAACAGAATCCACACCTACCGCCAGCTTGTTGACAACTTGGATCCATGGTTTCGTGGGGACTGCGCCACACTGGCAGCCATCAGCTCTTATCAACATATATCGGGTCGTGTTTCACCAGAATCTGTACCCGTGGTCTAGGGGTAGCGTCTTTGATTCATATTCATAATCAAAACGTCTTCGGTCCCGGGTTCGATCCCCGCCACAGCCTAAATTTCGATAAATAATCAGCATTGGCGGCCGAAGACTTCCGGCATAAGACGTCAGCCTCATTCTGCCAACGGCCTCGTCAAAGAGGGCGGAGGAGCGGATAGAGGTTCAGGGCACTCTCTTGTTCTAGGGGTGGAAATTGCCCCTAAAGGCGGAAGAGTCAGCAATGATCGACGACATGAGGATGCGGAAGGCAATGGAAACCACTGCATTAAAGACACGTAACGTGTATCCACAGGACATGTGGCCTGTAGCTGAAGAAGTGTTCTGATGATATCTCCTTCGGCAAAAGATTCCGGAATAGTTCCCCATTCGGATCTCCGGGAGGGGACTACCAAGGGGGAGGTTACCATGAGAAAAAGATTGAATAATCAACGAAAGGATAACGTTCTACGAATCGGGGCGTGGAATGTCAGAAGCTTGAACGTGGTAGGGAAACTAGAAAATCTGAAAAGGGAAATGCAAAGGCTCAATCTAGATATAGTCGGGGTCAGTGAAGTGAAGTAGAAGGAAGACAAGGATTTCTGGTCAGATGAGTATCGGGTAATATCAACAGCAGCAGAAAATGGTATAACAGGTGTAGGATTCGTTATGAATAGGAAGGTAGGGCAGAGGGTGTGTTACTGTGAACAGTTCAGTGACCGGGTTGTTCTTCTAATCAGAATCGACAGCAGACCAACACCGACAACGATACTCAGGTATACATGCCGACGTCGCAAGCTGAAGATGAACAGGTAGAGAAAGTGTGTGAGGATATTGAAAGGGTAGTGCAGTATGTAAAGGGGGACGAAAATCTAATAGTCATGGGAGACTGGAATGCAGTTGTAGGGGAAGGAGTAGAAAAAAAGGTTACAGGAGAATATGGGCTTGGGACAAGGAATGAAAAAAGAGAAAGACTAATTGAGTTCTGTAACATGTTTCAGTTAGTAATAGCGAATACCCTGATCAAGAATCACAAGAGGAGGAGGTATACTTGGAAAAGGCCGGGAGATACGGGAAGATTTCAATTAGATTACATCATGGTCAGACAGAGATTCCGAAATCAGATACTGGATTGTAAGGCGTACCCAGGATCAGATATAGATTTAGATCACAATATAGTAGTGATGAAGAGTAGGCTGAAGTTCAAGACATTAGTCAGGAAGAATCAATACGCTAAGAAGTGGGATACGGAAGTTCTAAGGAATGACGAGGTACGTTTGAAGTTCTCTAACGCTATAGATACAGCAATAAAGAATAGCGCAGTAGGCAGCACAGTTAAAGAGGAATGGACATCTCTAAAAAGGGCCATCACAGAAGTTGGGAAGGAAAACATAGGTACAAAAAAGGTAGCTGCGAAGAAACCATGGGTAACAGAAGAAATACTTCAGTTGATTGATGAAAGGAGGAAGTACAAACATGTTCCGGGAAAATCAGGAATACAGAAATACAAGTCGCTGAGGACTGAAATAAATAGGAAGTGCAGGGAAGCTATGACGAAATGGCTGCAGGAAAATTGTGAAGACATCGAAAAAAGATATGATTGTCGGAAGGACAGACTCAGCATACAGGAAAGTCAAAACAACCTTTGGTGACATTAAAAGCAACGGTGGTAACATTAAGAGGGCAACGGGAATTCCACTGTTAAATGCAGAGGAGAGAGCAAATAGGTGGAAAGAATACATTGAAAGCCTCTATGAAGGTGAAGATTTGTCTGATGTGATAGAAGAAACAGGAGTCGATTTAGAAGAGATAGGGGATCCAGTATTAGAATCGGAATTTAAAAGAGCTTTGGAGGACTTCGGTCAAATAAGGCAGAAGGGATAGATAACATTCCATCAGAATTTCTAAAATCACTAGGGGAAGTGGCAACAAAACGACTATTCACGTTGGTGTGTAGAATATATGAGTCTGGCGACATACCATCTGACTTTCGGAAAAGCATCATCCACACAATTCCGAAGACGGCAAGAGCTGAAAAGTGCGAGAATTATCGCACAATCAGCTTAACAGCTCATGCATCGAAGTTGCTTACAAGAATAATATACAGAAGAATGGAAAAGAAAATTGACCGCACAATCAGCTTAACAGTTCATGCATCGAAGTTGCTTACAAGAATAATATACAGAAGAATGGAAAAGAAAATTGAGAATGCGCTAGGTGACGATCAGTTTGGCTTTAGGAAAAGTAAAGGCACGAGAGAGGCAATTCTGACGTTACGGCTAATAATGGAAGCAAGGCTTAGCTGTTCAGGGTCCAAACGATATGGTCACGAGCCGAGGAGAGGCGCTACAAGCTATGTCGTGCTGCTAGCAAAGGCTCTTGCTTCGGTCGTCTGCTGCCATAGCCCCTTTAACGCCACATTTCGCCGCACTGTCATAACGTATACGCACGCCATATGTTTCACATCGTTTTTGTGTTGTTATTCCATGCAGTGCTGCTTGTTTGTTAGCACTGAAAGCTCTAAGCAAATGCCGCTGCGCTCGGTCGTCAAGTGAAGACCGTCGGCCGTTGCGTAGTTCTTGATAAGAGGTAATGCCTGAAATTTGGTATTGTTGGCACAGTCTTGATACTGTGGATCTCGTAACGTTGGATTCCCCAACGATTTCTGAAGTGGAATGTCTCATGCACGTAGCTCAAACTTCCATTGCGTAATCAGAGTCTCTTAATTCCGATCGTGCGGCCAGAATCACATCGAAAACCTTTTCACGTGAATCATCTTAGTACAAATGACAGCACCATCACTGCAGTATCCTTTCATATCTTGTGCAAGCGATACTACTGCCATCTGTATATGAGCAGATCGCTATCCCATTGCTCCTCAGTGTCTCCGGGAACAACTTCGATTAAACGAGATACTCTGAAATTTAAGGTCAACTGGTTTCATAGTAATTGATTGACTTCGACTGGGTACTAATAATATATTGCATGCGAACGGTAGTTTTACAATTGTTGTCTCATCCGAGATGAACTGTTATTGCTATAGCTAGTAGCAGCGTTGTAGTGCCCTTCCATTGTTCAGCGTTTTCACTTGATTTTTTTATTCAACTATCACATCTGACAACTGCTATTTAGACGTCACTGAGATGATTAAAAGTTGGAATAGCATTACGATTTTTCGCAGTGAAACAATTTCAGAAGATCTAATTCAGCATTTCTACCTTATATTTGTTATTTTCCCTTTTGGTCTCAGAAGTTTCACTGTTTCTGGATATGCAGGGCTTTCGGAAATTTCCGTCACAGTCTTCTAGGGCTTATAGAGGGGAGTGAAAACTTAATATTTTGAATAGGAATCCACGTGCGGAAACGTCATTCAATAAGTCTACAGAGTGTCAAAGTTATCAGCACTGGTGCCTCTAAATGTATGTATATACACGGTGATTCTGTGACGTTGTTAGGCCGGCCGGGGTGGCCGAGCGGTTCTAGGCGCTACAGTCTGGAACCGCGCGACGGCTACGGTCGCAGGTTCGAATCCTGCCTCGGGCATGGGTCTGTGTTATGTCCTTGGGTTAGTTAGGTTTAAGTAGTTCTTAGTTCTAGGGGACTGATCACCTCAGAAGTTAAGCTCCATAATACTCAGAGACATTTGAACCATTTTTTTGTGATAATGTTACGAACTTTCAAGGATGATGGAGACGGATAACTATATCAACGAGTCGAAAATTACAAGTGAAAATCATTCTGATACCTCTAACAGTGGAATACTACGCATTTTGGAGTCCACGTTTACTAGACATTTTTTTTCTTGTTTTGGCTCACACTACCACCGCCGGAAGTTGCCTACTCTATCATCCTCAACAGTACCAGTACATGTATCCCAATGTCAGGGGTATCAGAACGGTTTTCACTTATAAATTCTTCTCGTTCGTTTCCGGTACAGGGGCCCTTACTCAAATTGATACATTTATCCTTCTCCAGTATTTCTGAAAGTCAGAAACATGATCTTGGAATCAACCTGTAAGGCACCTGTAATACTGACGCTCTGTAGCGTCTTTGGATGACGTTTCCGGATATGGGTTCCTGTTCAAAATATTGTGTACTCACTCCCCTCTACAAGTCCTATAAGTTTGTAACGGGAATTTCTGAACACCCTGGTTCAAATGGTTCAAATGGCTCTGAGCACTATGCAACTTAACTTCTGAGGTCATCACTCGCCTATAACTTAGAACTAATTAAACCTAACTAACCTAAGGACATCACACACATCCTTGCCCGAGGCAGGATTCGAACCTGCGACCGTAGCGGTCGCACGGTTCCAGACTGTAGCGCATAGAACCGCACGGCCACTCAATCCGGCTGAACACCCTGTATATGAGTTATTTCTGCTCGATTGGTAGACAATACCTATGTACTCAAACTCACCATCGCGTTTGTAAAAGACTGTGTGTAATATCGTCAATCAGAGCTTGTTGCACTTGGTGAATTTTCATTCCTAGCTATGGCATGTATTTGAATATACATACGTCCTCTGTTGAGGCTACGTCTGCGCATCGTCTGTCCACAGTGAACAGTGGAGCACAAACTGCCTTATCAGTAACTGTATATCATGACTATCTCTTGTTGTCCAAACACTGTTGATGAAGTTATCTCCCTAGGAAAGTTCTAGGTGACCATTTCTGAACTGAGTCCGATTTCAGTTACGCCAGGAATTTTTTTATGTCTCAGAAACATTAGTACAACGAGACACAAAGTAGAAATCACTGAATAGTCATAACAAGTTAACGGTGCTTAAAGTACCGGGCAGCCCACGAAAATTACGCCGAGAATGGACAAAATGGTTAACCTCTAAGAGGAGCATCGTTTAAAAATGCATGAATTGCAGCCGAGGCCAAAACACAACTTGACTGTTTTTCATCCCTTCTGTGGTATGCTCTTACATTCTGTTGAGTCTGATCGGGTCATTTCGAAATCTTTCCCATAGTAATTTAGTGCTGAAAAACATTAGTCGGATAAAATCGTATTATATTCACCACCATCGACGGTTCAAAACGTATTATGTTAAAGACACGTTTCCGAGCGTGCATATTAGTTCGCTCTTTTGTTGGCTGTTGCCGCTATTTTCATCTTGCAGCGTACAGTGTGGTGTTGATCGCATGAGTGAGGGCTGTTTACGCGTGGTAGAGTGACAGAAAGGAATTGGAATAAGAATTGGAGCTCGAAAACTAAACGACAGTTTGAAAAGGAAGTAAATAACATCTGACGTATTTTACGAACGATCATTTTCAGTGAAATTTGTAATGTCGACGTATAGATGTGTTGTTAGTGTGGGAAAGACTGCAGAAATGCATGTCTTTTATACTTTGATTGAGCTCTACTGTCTGCGTTATGACGTGAGGAGACTATTACATTTTAGGTACTTCAGCCGAGATCCACAGGTAAGTAATTTTGAGCCACTTTTAATCGCGAAGTATTCTACATGACAAAAGCTCAAAAATTAAGTTTACAGCTTACTGAACAAAGTGGAACAAGATCATAGATTCAGTTATATGATGAATCTCAGAAACTACGCAGAAATGACAAGCTTTATGCAGGTCAGGACAGAGACTCTGGTAATTGCGTGGATTCACTGCACTGCCTATTCAGATGGCATATTACATGTTTGTGATCGCCCTCTTATCTATCTATCGCTTTCCACTTCATCTAGGAAGCCCTGCTCGTCCAAATTTGACGACGGCGAATTTCGATCTAACCTTATATTATTGAGGTTTGCCACTACCTTACTAAAGCGGTTATCGCTGTTTTAATCGCTGCTTTAAGATAATCTGACGATGCGCCGAATGCGCCATTGACACTAAAGCCTTCTGCAACGGAGACTGTTCTCTTTTAACATATTAATAACCTTATTTTCTTACGCGACGGGCTGTGTCCAACAATAAAATAAAAAAAATTGAAAAGAATGTTTCACATCATATTATGTGAAAGCATGATTGCATCAAAACGTATGTGTTCACTAAATTGGTTCAAAACATGTTAAGCGCTGTTTAAAAATGAAGATGGCACCTTCATGCATTGGGAAATGATTTCAGTCATGACATAATACCTACATCATGCCGTCGAGAACTGAAACATATTTCTTTTGGTTAGAGAGCTAAACTTTTTTCGCCTCTCGTGAAATTACGATCTGTTCACTTATCACAATCTGAAGCTGTCTGAAGTAGATACCCTCGGTGCAGCACGTGCGACAAAGCCAGTAACAGAGCAAGTGGTGCATGGTTTGCGCTTCTGCATAGTTGCAGCCAGTAGTGACGACTGGGGACCCCAATTTTTCGAAAATATATCAGGGTCTTCTCACCCCATAGCGTAGGCGACTTAGAGAACGACATTAATTAGTCTACTTGTCTTGGCCACAAAATCGAAGACATTTTCATACAATTGAGACCAATATAAATTGCTAAGTACTCGTGCTTTGATCATTTCCTATCGTGCCTTGTATGGAGTCTCTTGCAAAGAAAGTTAGGGGACCATACAATCAAAAATTGATTGCAAACATTTGCGGCTCCACACCTAGGGAATTTCTCATGCATTTCAGCTGACTTTCGACTCTGTCAATCACTTTTGAGTTTGAAAAATACCAAACTCCTCCGATGTTCGCGTATCACGTTGAGGTGCAGGATGTCGCGGTACAAACCCCTGTTACTATATGAATATTTCTAGTATGCAAGAATTGCTTTGTGGAGAGCGAGAGGGCTACATGGTGCGTGATTCGCGGAAGCGCGTGGCGCAACCGTGCGAGATTTGCAACGGTCGCCAGGCAGCCATGTGGCCTGCACTTTGGGGCATTGTTTGGTTTTTCACGCATAACGCGAAAACTATGTAACTTACGGTGAAGAGCGATGCGGCAATGGATTGTGGTCAGCAATATGCACATATGAAAGATCGATCGTTATTTAAAGCCAAGAGACGCAAAAGTTATAGTAACCTCAAAATCGGTTAATATCACGAATACTGAAAGATTAATAAAAGTAGTAAATAACAACTTACAGGAATGAGCGAGCACTCATTAAAAACGTTTCGTCATAGCGGATCGAGTGCCGTAGTCATATGTTAAGATTTATGTATAATTAAGACAGTAAAGAGCAATAAACGAAGTTTGAGGGAAAATTGTGTATAAAATTCAATAGAAAATTCATGACGTAAGGAACGGCACTATATAATATTTTGGGTGGCATCACACGTATTTAAAACTAGTTAAATAATACTATACACTTAACTTGCAATAGTTTTCGCTGTTTGCAAATTATTACTAACAGTTATCGACCATAATTAATTAATTATTATAGATATGAAGATTTTGAGCAGCGCAATGTGTAGATCGCTATAGATTACATCTAAAAACGGCGCTACATGCAGTTCTATGTTAAAACTTTGCAGCACAGATGTCAACAAACAAATTTGCGATACGTGGGGAAATTTTGCAGAAATTAAAACTTGATTTACGGGCGATAAAATCATCATCATCATTTAAGACTGATTATGTCTTTCAGCGTTCAGTCTGGAGCATGGCCCCCTTATAAAATTCCTCCACGATCCCCCATTCAGTGCTAACATTGGTGCCTCTTCTGATGTTAAACCTATTACTTCAAAGTCATTCTTAAACGAATCCAGGTACTTTCTCCTTTGTCTACCCGGCTCCTCCTACCCTCTGCTGCTGAACCCATGAGTCTCTTGGGTAACCTTGTTTCTCCCAGGCGTGTAACATCGACCCACCATCTAAGCCTGTTCGTCCTGACTGCTACATCTATATAGTTCATTCCCAGTTTTTTTTTTTTTTTTGATTTCCTCATTGTGGACACCCTCCTGCCATTGTTCCCATCTACTAGTACCTGCAATCATCCTAGCTACTTTCATATCCGTAACCTCAACCTTGTTGATAAGGTAACCTGAATCCACCCAGCTTTCACTCCCATACAACAAAGTTGGTCGAAAGATTGAACGGTGCACAGATAACTTAGTCTTGGTACTGACTTCCTTCTTGCAGAAGAGAGTACATCGTAGCTGAGCGCTCACTGCATTAGCTTTGCTACACCTCGCTTCCAGTTATTTCACTATGTCGCCATCCTGTGAGAATATGCATCCTAAGTACTTGAAACCGTCCACCTGTTCTAACTTTGTTCCTCCTATTTGGCATTCAATCCGTTTATATTTCTTTCCCACTGACATTACTTTTGTTTTGACGATTCTAATCTTCATACCATAGTCCTTACATTTCTGATCTAGCTATGAAATATTACTTTACAAAGTTTCAATCGAATCTGCCATCACAACTAAGTCATCTGCATACGTAAGACTGCTTATTTCGTGTTCACATATCTTAATCTCGCCCAGCCAGTCTATTGTTTTCATCATATGATCCATAAATAATATGAACATCAGTCGAGGCAAGTTGCAGCGTAGTCTTACCCCTGAAACTACTCTGAACCATGAACTCAATTTACCGTCAACTCTAACTGCTGCCTGACTATCCATGTAAAGACCTTTAATTGCTTGCAAAACTTTGCCTCCTATTCCATAATCTCGTAGAACAGACAATAACTTCCTCCTAGGAACCCGGTCATATGCCTTTTCTAGATCTATAAAGGATAGATATAATTCCCTGTTCCACTCATAACACTTCTCCATTATTCGCCGTAAACTAAAGATCTGGTCCTGACAACCTCTAAGAGGCCTAAACCCACACTGATTTTCATCCAATTGGTCCTCAACTAATACTCGCACTTTCCTTTCAACAATACCTGAACAGATTTTACCCACAACGCTGATTAAAGAGATACCTCTGTAGTTGCTACAATCTTTTCTGTTTCCATGTTTAAAGATTGGTGTGATTACTGCTTTTGTCCAGTGTGATGGAACCTGTCCCGACTCCCAGACCATTTCAATTATCCTGTGTAGCCATTTAAGACCTGACATTCCACTGTATTTGATGAGTTCCGACTTAATTTCATCCACCCCAGCTGCTTTATTGCACTGCAATCTATTGACCATTTTCTCCACTTCCTCACATGTGATCCTATTTCCATCATCATTCCTATCCCATTCTACCTCGAAATCTGAAACATTACTGATCGTATTTTCACCTACATTGAGCAACTCTTCAAAATATTCCCTCCATCTGCCCAAGGCATCCACAGGAGTCACCAGCAGTTTTCCTGACCTGTCCAAAATACTTGTTATTTCCTTCTTACCTCCCTTTCGAAGACTGCTAGTTACACTCCAGAATGGTTTTCCAGCAGCTAGACCCATAGTCTCCTACATGTTTCCAAAGTCTTCCCAAGATTTCTTCTTGGATGCTGCAATAATCTGTTTGGCTTTGTTTCTTTCTTCAACATGACTTTCTCTGTCTACCTGAGTTCTAGTATGTAGCCACTTTTGATACGCCTTCTTTTTCCTTTTACAGGCTGCCTTGACTGTGTCATTCCACCAAGCTGTTTGCTTCTTCCTACTTTTACGCACTACTGTTCCAAGACATTCTTTAGCCACTTCCAGTACTGTGTCCCTGTACCTTGTCCATTCCTTTTCCAATGACTGTAATTGACTACATTCAACTAACTGGTACCTTTCTGAGATCGCTGTTATGTACTTGTGCCTGATTTACTTTTCCTGAAGTTTCTCCACTCTTATCCTCCTACATACGGACCTGACCACCAGCACTTTCGGCCTCACAATCCCAATTTCACTGTAGCTTAAATAATGATCAGTGTCATCAAAGAATCCCCTGAATACACGTGTGTCCCTCACAGCCTTCCTAAATTCCTGATCTGTTATTATATAGTCAATGACAGATCTGGTTCCCCTGCCTTCCCAAGTATACCGGTGAATGTTCTATGCCCATACAGGCACAGAAATCCAAGAGTTGTTTCCCGTTCCTGTTGGCATCCATATCCTCTCCAAATTTACCCATAACTTTTTCATACCATTCTGTTCGATTTCCAGTCCTGGCGTTAAAATCACCCATGAGCAAAACACTGTCCTTGTCCTTCACTCTAACAACTACATCACTGAGTGCCTCATAAAAACTATCCATCTTATCTTGATCTGTCCCTTCACAATGCGAATATACTGACACAATACTAATTTTCTTGCTAGACACTGTCAAATCTATTCACATCAGTCGTTTGTTTACATACCTTATTGAAACTACGCTGGGTTCCATTTCTTTCCTGATGTACAGCCCTACAACCCATTGTGCTATTCCTGCTTTGACTCCTGACAGGTAGACCTTGTATTCTCCCACTTCCTCTTCTTTCTCACCCCTTACCCGAATGTCACTTACAGCTAATACGTCCAGCACCATCTTACTTGCAGCCTCTGCCAGCTCTACCTTCTTCCCAGAGTAGCCTCCATTGATATTAATACACTCCTGGAAATGGAAAAAAGAACACATTGACACCGGTGTGTCAGACCCACCATACTTGCTCCGGACACTGCGAGAGGGCTGTACAAGCAATGATCACACGCACGGCACAGCGGACACACCAGGAACCGCGGTGTTGGCCGTCGAATGGCGCTAGCTGCGCAGCATTTGTGCACCGCCGCCGTCAGTGTCAGCCAGTTTGCCGTGGCATACGGAGCTCCATCGCAGTCTTTAACACTGGTAGCATGCCGCGACAGCGTGGACGTGAACCGTATGTGCAGTTGACGGACTTTGAGCGAGGGCGTATAGTGAGCATGCGGGAGGCCGGGTGGACGTACCGCCGAATTGCTCAACACGTGAGGCGTGAGGTCTCCACAGTACATCGATGTTGTCGCCAGTGGTCGGCGGAAGGCGCACGTGCCCGTCGACCTGGGACCGGACCGCAGTGACGCACAGATGCACGCCGAGACCGTAGGATCCTACGCAGTGCCGTAGGGGACCGCACCGCCACTTCCCAGCAAATTAGGGACACTGTTGCTCCTGGGGTATCGGCGACGACCATTCGCAACCGTCTCCATGAAGCTGGGCTACGGTCCCGCACACCGTTAGGCCGTCTTCCGCTCACGCCCCAACATCGTGCAGCCCGCCTCCAGTGGTGTCGCGACAGGCGTGAATGGAGGGACGAATGGAGACGAGTCGTCTTCAGCGATGAGAGCCGCTTCTGCCTTGGTGCCAATGATGGTCGTATGCGTGTTTGGCGCCGTGCAGGTGAGTGCCACTATCAGGACTGCATACGACCGAGGCACACAGGGCCAACACCCGGCATCATGGTGTGGGGAGCGATCTCCTACACTGGCCGTACACCTCTGGTGATCGTCGAGGGGACACTGAATAGTGCACGGTACATCCAAACCGTCATCGAACCCATCGTTCTACCATTCCTAGACCGGCAAGGGAACTTGCAGTTCTAACAGGACAATGCACGTCCGCATGTATCCCGTGCCACCCAACGTGCTCTAGAAGGTGTAAGTCAACTACCCTGGCCAGCAAGAACTCCGGATCTGTCCCCCATTGAGCATGTTTGGGACTGGATGAAGCGTCGTCTCACGCGGTCTGCACATCCAGCACGAACGCTGGTCCAACTGAGGCGCCAGGTGGAAATGGCATGGCAAGCCGTTCCACAGGACTACATCCAGCATCTCTACGATCGTCTCCATGGGAGAATAGCAGCCTGCATTGCTGCGAAAGGTGGATATACACTGTACTAGTGCCAACATTGTGCATGCTCTGTTGCCTGTGTCTATGTGCCTGTGGTTCTGTCAGTGTGATCATGTGATGTATCTGACCCCAGGAATGTGTCAATAAAGTTTCCCCTTCCTGGGACAATGAAATCACGGTGTTCTTATTTCAATTTCCAGGAGTGTAGCTCCGCATCTCATTACCATTTGCTTGCCAAGTCGTATCTTAGGAGTCCCTAGTTTGTCAGTTAGAGGTCACCTCCAAAGGTGCGAGGCATTTTGCTCTGATTGTTGCCAGCATCATATTTAAAGTACCAGGGAAACAGGTTGCTAGCCTTACTTGTCCTGAGTGCCATTGGGTATTACCCCTAACGGTTGAGGGACTAACCGGTGGATTTGGTAGTCTTTGCCGTATGAGCACAAAGGTGACTACGAGTCAGAATATGTCCGAGATGCCCTGCCTTATTCCAAAGTAACTGGTACCCCGACTGTCGGGACCACTTACTTGGCCACTCATACGTTGCCCGTGGTTTATGAACTAGGACATGACTACAGGAACCCACACCATGAACCACGGGTGATAAAATAATCCTAGAAATTAATGTAACATAGTGGACAAGATGTACTTTTTAGCGCGGTTGCTATGGTATACTTATTTCTGTCGAGGAATGTATGCATCAAAATTTGTTACATTAACTAGTGAGATTGGTACTTAAATAACCAGGGGAGTTGACTTCCTAGCCTATATAAGCGAGCGGCCATGTTGGCCAGGGTCAGTCGTTTTGGAGGGTGGGTGGCGAGCAAGCCACACTTGAGGGTGGCCCATGTGGTCCTTCAAGCAAGAATTTTTATTTATTTTGACAAAGAGTATTGTTTAATAGTGCAAGTGTGCGAGCATATATTTGGTGAACTGGAAGTGCTACGATTATTTGTGTGAGTACGATTTATGAGGTATACATCGGCGTAAGTGAACCTATGGCGATCTGTGATTTCGCGACAAAACTGCTAGAACAAAGAGGACAGTGGGACTTGTGGTTCTGTTCGAATTATTTGAATGAGCCTACATTACTGCTATTGGAGACTCGGAGTCGAATTATTATTTAAGTAAAACTCTAAACCGTCTCACCAGTGCTAATTTCATAAACAGTGATTGGACTGTATCGTGAAAAACTGATTTTATTATAATAATCGCCAAATTCTTGTTCCCTAACATAAACTGTACTTGTGTCTGAGTGAATAATTAATTCAAAAACTGTAACAAATGTGCGGGTGTGGAAGTGTACTAATGCACCAAGTGTGGAAGTGTGCCAAAATTTGCAATAACATATTTTAACCAACATTTGTGTGAACTGACTGCAACCGCACTTCTTTAATTTTCCCGCCCTGTCGCAAGTCGTGAGTGACCCAGATCACGAGCAGCAGTAAGGGAATGGCATTTCACTTCCAATAAGTCACCAGGTCCTGATAGAATCTCAATTCGATTTACAAAGTGTGCTGTACAGCATTGGCCCCTTACTTAGATTTTTTATTTAATGCGAATCTCTCGCCCAGCCCAAAGACCCAAGCAATTTGAAAACAGTGCAGGTGACTATTGTACATAAGGAGGGTAAAAAAACGGACCCGCAAAATTATACACCAATATCTTTAGTATCAATTTGCTGACGAAGCCTTAAACATAATCTCAGTTCGGGTATAATAAATTTCCATGAGACGGAAAAGCTTATGTCCACAACTCAGCACCGTCGAGCGAAACGCAGCTTTCCGTTTTCCCAAAATGAGATTCTGTGAACCTTGGATGAAAGGCAACAGGCGGATTTCTTATTCCTAGACCTCCGTAAAGCGTTTGAATGGTTCAAATGGCTCTGAGCAGTATGGGAATTAACTTCTAAGGTCATCAGTCCCCTAGAAATCAGAACCGCTTAAACCTAACTGACCTAAGGACACCACACACATCCATGCCCGAGGCAGGATTCGTACCTGCGACCGAAGGGGTCGCGCGGTTCCAGACTGTAGCGCCCAGAACCGCTCGGCCACTCGGGCCGACGTAAAGCTTTTGACACGGTGCCCTACTGCCGACCGTTAGCGAAGGTAGATGCGTACGGAATAGGTTCCAAAGTTTCTAAGTGACTCTAAGACCTCTTAAGTAACAGAACTCACAACGTTGTCCCCGGTGGCGGCTGTCATCGGAGGGGCAAAGGGAAGTGTGACAGCACCGCTGTTCTTTTCTTACGTAAATGCTCTGGAGATGACTTAGTCAAAATTTATAGTTGGTATAATGAATGATAGCTAGCTCTAAACATAAAAAAACAGCAAGTTAATGCCGAAATTTGGCGTCAATGGGCGGTAGCAGCTGACGACCGATGGGAGTACCTTTGCTAATTGCACGACATCGCCTGCAGCGCCTCTCCTGAGCTCGAGACGAGATCGATTGGACACTAGACGACTGCAAAATCGTGACCTCATCAAACGAGTATTGATTTCAGTTGGTAATAGCTAATGGTAGGGTTCGTGTGCGGCGCAGAGCCGCGAAGCAACGGACCCTGGTTGTCACCAAAGCATTGTGCAAGCTGGTGGTGACTCCAAGCGGTATGGTTTGTGCTTAGATGGAACGGACTGGGTCCTGTGGTCCAGCCGAACCCATCATTGACTGTAAATGTTTCTTTTCCGCTACTTGTAGACCGTTTTCTGTCACTCACGGTTTTCATTTTCCCAAACAACGATGGAACTTTGATGGATGAAAATGCGTCATGTATCCGGCCACAGTTGTTCGTGACTCGTATAAAGAATATTCTAGACATCTCGAGCAAATGATTTGGCCATCCAGTTCGCTCGCCATGAACGTTGTTGTTGTTGTGGTCTTGAGTCCTGAGACTGGTTTGATGCATCTCTCCATGCTACTCTATCTTGTGCAAGCCTTTTCATCTCCCAGTACCTATTGCAGCCTACATCCTTCTGAATCTGCTTAGTGTGTTCATCTCTTGGTCTCCCTATACGATTTTTACCCTCCACGCTGCCCTTCAGTACTAAATTGGTGTCCCTTGATGCCTCAGAACATGTCCTACCAACCGAGCCCTTCTTCTAGTCAAGTTGTGTCACAAACTGCTCTTCTCTCAAATTCTATTGAATACCTCCTCATTACTTATGTGATCTACCCATCTAATCTTCAGCATTCTTCTGTAGAAGCACATTTCGAAAGCTACTATTCTCTTCTTGTCTAAACTATTTATCGTCCATGTTTCACTTCCATACATGGCTACACTCCATACAAATACTTTCAGAAACGACTTCCTGACTCTTAAATCTATGCTCGATATTAATAAATTCTATTCTTCAGAAACGCTTTCCTTGCCATTACCAGTCTACATTTTATATCCTCTCTACTTCGACCATCACCAGTTATTTTGCTCCCCAAATAGCAGAACTCCTTTACTACTTTAAGTGCCTCATTTCCTAATCCAATTCCCTAAGCATCACCTGACTTAATTCGTCTTCATTCCATTATCCTCGTTTTGCTTTTGTTGGTGTTCATGTTATTATACCCACCTTTCAAGACACTGTCCATTCTGTTCAACTGCTCTTCCCAGTCCATTGCTGTCTCTGACAGAATTACAATGTCATCGGCGAACCTCAAAGTTTTAATTTCTTCTCCATGGACTTTAATACCTACTCCGAACTTTCTTTCGTTTCCTTTACTGCTTGCTCAATATACAGATTGAATAGCATCGGGGAGAGGCTACAACCCTGTCTCACTCCCTTCCCGACCACTGCTTACCTTCCACGTCCCTTGACTCTTATAACTGCCATCTGCTTTCTGTACAAATTGTAAATAGCTATTCGCTCCCTGTATTTTACTTCTGCCACCTTCAGAATCTGAAACAGAGTGTTCCAGTCAAACGTTTACGGGACATAATCCGAAGATCAGTTCGTGCATCGCCAACACTTCCGCTCAGTACTTCTACAGGGGACGTACAACGACTTGTTGAATCGATGCCACGTCGAGCTGCTGCACCAGGCCAGGAAAAAGCAGATCTGACACGATATTACGAGGTATCCTATGACTTCTGCCACCTCAGCTTTTAGGATACTAGTATGACCAACTACTGAGTACTGTTCGAGTGTGTGGGATCCACGCCAGGTCGGATTAAAGGAAGACATCAGAGCAGTTCAGAGGTGATCTGATAGATTTTTTCACATACAAGTATTACGGAGATGCTTCGGAAACTCAAACAGGAATCGCTGGAGAGAAGGCGACGTTCTTTACGAGAAACCCTGTTGAGAAAATTTAGAGAACCGGCATTTGAAGCTGACTGCAGAACTATTCTGCTGCCGCCAACGTACATTTGGTGTAAGGACCACGCAGATAAGATTTTAGAGGTGATCCTCGTACAGAGGCATGTAGACAGTCACTTTCCCCTCGATCTGTTTGTGAGTGGAACAGGAAAGGAAGTTAGTACTGGTACAGGGTAACCTCCGCCATGCAGCATATGGTGGCTTGAGAGGTATGTACGTAGAAGTAGATGTAGAATAGGAACATAGCTGCTATGGAGAAATGAGGACTTCAGCGCGTGTGACTGCTTCGCTTTTAGGCTCCACGTGAGGAGCCGCTGGACAGCCCAGCCACTCGCCCAGCTGGAGGGAGGGGCGGGATCGTCCTCGGCCGAGCGCCGGCTGCTGGGCCATTACTGCGGCCATTGTTGTGCCGGGGCGCGGGCCACGTAATGAGCGGCGAGGCGGGCCGTGGCGTGGCCGGCAAATGAAAGTTATCAGCGTGCCGTAAATTAGCTTAAATGTCCATTCCACTGTCATCGACACGTCCATTAACGCTCGGCTGGTCGGAAATGAACTTTCGGAAATGACTGCAAAAAGAAGTGCGCAGCCGGCGCGCAACAAAAACGACGAAAACTTTAAAGGCTGGGAAATGGAAGAGTTAAAACAACATATTCCGAAAACGATACATCGCATAGTGGGTTATTTCCAGTGCTCTAGAATTCGGCAGTTCTACCAAAAGCACTGCAAATCAACCTCACTTGTGTTTTCTGTGGATAAACCACTCACTCTTCCACAGTTCACCTATTGGTCATCTTGCAATATAAATGAATTCTTCCTCCGGCGACCACAAAACAAATTTCGTATGCGCTGGGACGTGATACTGGATGGGGAATGAAACTACGATCCCGAAAACCATAATGGAAATTAAAGTCACCGTTTTCTTTATTTGGTGCCGCGCCATATTGTAAGAGATCTGTCACTACTGATTATACAGTTTTACTTGACCCCCTGTGATCTGTTGAAGTCGGCTGACTTCGTTCCTCTCCGAAAGATTTAAGGTCGCTGCCAACATTGGCTACGTAACAGAGTATTGTGCTCCGTTTACTATAAGCAGCTGTTGTGAATATCGTGTTGGTCCTTGTGCGGCGTTGTGCGTGCTGACTGTTAATATTATTTAACAAATTGAGCGAAGAGGCTGCACCTGGTCCTTGTAGCGAGTCGACATCGACTTTAGTGTCATTTCTGCGACGTATTAACAATTAACCTATTACAAGTTCATTGCTTTTATAAACTGTAAGCTGGCTGCCCCGGGGGAGGGAGGTGGGGCTTGTCTCCGCAGCCAATGTGCCACGAGTCGACTGCAAGCTTCCACTCCCAGGATTCTCCGCTCAACGACCAGGTGAAAGCGTGTGATCAGTACATTCCTCGTCTGTTGTTGTGGTCTTCAGTCCGAAGACTGGTTCGAAGCAGCACCCCCCCCCCCCCCCCCGCCCCCCATGCTACTCTATCTTGTCAAGCTTCTTCATTCCCGAATAACTACTGCAACCTACATCCTTCTGAATCTGCTTGTTGTATTCATCTTTTAGTCTCCCTCTACGATTTTTACCTTCGATACTTCTTTCCAGTACTAAATTGGTGATACCTTGATGCCTCAGAATGTGTCCTATCAACCGATTCTTCCTTCCCCAGTTCTGTTCCGTACCTCCTTTTTAGTTGCGTTATCTACCAACCATATCTTCATAATTCTTCTATAGCACGACATTTCAAAACCTTGAATTTTCTTCTTGTTCTAAACTGTTTACCGTCCATGTGTCACTTTCATACGAAGCTACACTCCATACAAATACTTTCAGAAAAGACTTCCTGACAATTAAATCTATGTCCGATGTTAACAAATTTCTATTCTTCAGAAACACTTTTCTCGCCATTGACAGTCTATATTTTATATCCTCTCTACTTCAACCTTAATCAGCTATTTTGCTGCCCAAACATCAAAACTCATCTACTACTTAAAGTGTCTCATTTCCTAAACTGATCCCTCAGCATCACCTTATTTAAATCGACTACATTCAGTTATCCTCGTTATGCTTTTGTTGATGCTCATGAAATATCCTCTTTTCAAGACACTGTCCATTCCTTCCAACTGCTCTTCCAAATCCTTTGCTGTTCCTGACAAAATTGCAATGTCATCGGCAAACATTAAAGTTTGTTTTCTTCTCCCTGGGCTTTAATTTCTGCTCCAAGTTTTTCTTAGTTTCCCTCTCCTGCTTGCTCAACGTACAGATTGAATGACATCGGAGGTAGGCTACGACAGTGTCTCACTCTCTCATCAGCCACTGTTTCCCTTGCATGTTTTCGGCTCTCATAACTGTCGCCTGGTTTCCGCACAAGTTGTAGGGTTGTAGATAGCCTTTTGCTCACTGTTTTTTAGCCCTACTACCTTCACATTTTCAGAGTATTCCAGTCGACGTTGTCAAAAACTTTCTTTAAATCTTCAAATGCCATAAACGTTTGCCTCGCATGTTCCTAATTTCTCCGAAATCCAAAGTGATTTCCCCGAGGAGGGCTTTTACCAGTTTTTCCATTCTTCTGTAAAGAATTCCTGTCAGTATTTTGCAACTATGACTTATTAAAATGATAGATCGGTAGTTTTCATACCTGTCAACAACTACTTTCTCTGCAGTGGGAAGTATTACTTTCTTCTTGAAGCCTGAGTGCATTTCGCCAGTCTCATACATCCTGCACACGAAATGGAAGAGTTCTCCTGTCAGTAATTCTGATGGAATACCGTCTACTCCCGGGCCGTCGTTGCGACTTCCATCTTTCAGTGTTCTGTCAAATTCTTCTCGCAATATCACATTTCCCATCTCATCTCCATCTACGTCCTAATCCATTTCTGTAATATTGCCCTCAAGTATACTTCCCTTGTATCGACCTTCCGTACACTCCTTCCACCTTTCATCTTCCCACTTTTGCTTAGGACTTTTTCCGCCTGAGCTCTTGATATTCATGGAACTGTATCTCTTTCCTCCAAATGCTTCTTTAATTTTCCTTTAAGTGGTATCCTACGATTTCTATCAGGCCTTGTCTGTTTACCTATTTGAGCCTATGCTGGTTTCGTTATTTTACCTCTCAAAGCTACACATTCGTCCTCTGCAGTACAAAACCGACGTTTTGGCCACTGTTGCAGCAATCGTCCTCTGGATCTTGGTGTACTTTGTTAACGAGTGTCTATTATATTTCGTTACAGCTTCTCTAATGAGCATGACATTACTTCACAAGTTCGGAAACCGTTGAGATTACGGTTCTCCTGCGGCAGGAGGGATGGGAAACTTTATTAGACTTGTTTCCTATTGTGGAAGGTCTAGGTATCTGCTGGCGCCTATTACCCCGTAGAGGATGCGCCATGACTAGAAAATCTGGGGCGCACGTTTCAATTTTCCCCATGCAAAACAAGAGTATCGGAGCCGCAGTTTCACGCTACCAACGCTATCGTCAGTCTATGAAATTTGTATTTTAAGTTTCTCAGGAGTTGTACAAAAGATGGACTGATGCCTTCAAATAACAGACACCTTGTAAGTTTGAACTAGCTAAAACAAATCCTCGCTTCTCAAGTTGTTTGTGCATCCAGTTGGACTCTGTGTGTGCCGCTAGGCGACACGTTAGATTAACTCCGCTTCTAAAGCTCAGGGGTCAGCGCGGCAGAATGGCAGAATGCTTCGCGCTGGGTCCGAGTTCTATTCGCGGCTGGGTCTTAGATTTTCCCAGCCTCGGAGACTGAGTCTTGTGTTGTCGTCATCATCATTTCATCCTCATCCATACACAAGTCACCGAAGTGGCGTGAACTAAAAAGACCTGCACCAGACGAACGATCTACCCGACGGGAGGCCCTAACCACACGACGCTTCGTTTCATCTCCGACTATAAAAGATATTGTCGTTTAAGTCGCAGTTGATGCGATTCAACTGAGCCCTGCAAAGGCGATCCTTGGTTTGAGCCTG
Organism: Schistocerca gregaria; assembly: GCF_023897955.1. Classification (NCBI taxonomy): domain Eukaryota; kingdom Metazoa; phylum Arthropoda; class Insecta; order Orthoptera; family Acrididae; genus Schistocerca; species Schistocerca gregaria. The sequence goes on along the minus strand of NC_064920.1, from coordinate 790,828,854 downwards.
GTGGTGCAGTTTGTGCCGATCTAACGAGTTTCTCTGGAGCAGGGAGCTAGTTGATTTTATGTCTGCTCTCGGACGGGAAGATTCTCGTTAACGCAAAAGGAGCAGAATTTGGGATAGTGGCTAGAATGTCGAAACCATGCAAGAGTCGTTTTACTGCAACGGAAGGAGGTTGCATACTGTGTCACTGGTAACCTACCGTATTGGCTACCTCGGTACTTGCACGCGACGTTTATGACCATGTGTTCTTGAACTCGTGTACAACACTGCCGCCGTGGATGTACTAGAACAAACAGTATCCCAACGAAATTTTGCTACATCTCTTCGATTCTAAACGAATTACCAAGGTACCACATGTATGAAGAGAATTGTAGTTCACTCAACAACTTCGTGAATTGAATTGTTTGTTTGTTGTATTTTGCTCTGTACTTCTTTGTTTGTTTGTTAATTGTAAAACTTTAACTGGTTTCCCTTTCGTCAAGTACTTAAACTGGTTGGTATGCCGAAACTATTGTATAAGAAGATTACACTCAAGTGACAATTTCTTGTGGCATCCTTGACCCTCCTTTCTCGTTTTCCCTACGTTTTATTTCCTTATACAGCGCTCTGCATCTTTTCCTGCTTTCTTTGCGTGTATGCTTCCATTTTACTAAATTTATTCACATTCGTTGCTTTTAATGTGTGTCAGGGCGCCGATGACCTCGACGTTGAGTGCCCGTAAGCCCCAACACAGACACACACACACACACACACACACACACACACACACACACACTTAGACTGGGTTCTAGCCAGTGATGTTTTGTGACAAATAATTTCCTTCGAATTACTTGAGTTGTGATTAGGGGAAACAATGGCCACGCTTTCGGATACTACCACTTATTTTGACCTGGTATGGTAGTCGGGGTTTGCTTCCTGACTGATTCTATTTCCTTGTGCAAGTATTGGCTTAGAACAGAAGGGCGCCCCGCAGGGTTAACTCTCGCAATACCAGGGAGGTGGGGGGAAGGGGGTGGTCACTTTATGCCCACGTGACTTTCCCCAACGAAAGTCTTGTTCAGTCTTTACAGGTTCAGGGCCTTCTTGCACATCAGCAACTCTTAAAAATACAGATTGAGAATAAAAGTTAACAACAGTGAGCGAAAGTCGCGTTTTAATCGTTTTTTCTGGTAGTACACTTTATTGAAAGTGCAATGATATAGCTAAAAGAGTGTTAAAAGATATTTTCACATTTTCGACTCTACTTTTACATCAGTGCCTCTTTTAAAAATGTAGTGTTTTTATAATTTAACAACAATTACCGAATTTTATTTTTTTTAAGATGGGCATAAAGTACCCCCTCCTCAAGATAATGTGCGTTATGGAAAATGCCTTGGTTTTGTTAGGTTCTGCATTCGTCACATCTAGAAACTGCTTTCGGTGTCAGTTGTTACGGCGAAACTTCTCAGTGTATGACGTGTCTGAGTTATACTTTGACATTTATAAGTGACTGAGTTTTACTGTGGCCTTTTATAAGTGACTGCGTTTATACTGCTGACGCGTGATGCCTGCCGCAAACTGTGTTAGCTTTAGCTTATGCATTTACTCATACTGTAATATGAATACACCCATTTGCAAACTCTCATATTGAGGGATAATATTATTTGTTACTACGATTGTATATTAGATGTTGCTATCTTGGGTTTTGAAATCTAAATCGTTGGACATGCTACAGTGCTTTTTTTGTGAGTTATCGTTTAGAATCTGTTGACTAGCGTACCTGTTCTAAATTTTTACCGTCGAGTATAGAGTATTGTTTTTTTACTAATACTTAATGTAATTTTAATGGTTGTTCAGTATCTGAATTGCGCCGACAAATCGCAATACTCTGTACTTGAAATAAATTTAATTTGCGAATCCTTCAGAGTATGTTATGCATATGTGTTGTAATTGTTGCTATCTTGATCCGATGCAAACGCTAGTTTTTTTCAGATAAAAAAAATGATTGACTTGTGTATACAGATTGCCGAAAGCTATATTGTATTTAAGTTTGATGGTGAAGAACCACCATATGTAAGTGATGTGATGTAACTGCAGATGAGGGTACATAAACATATAGATACATAAATGAGACGCAACGAAAAAAAATACGAGTGAAGGCAGCTATTGTCATTCATCCAGACCATATAATTACTAATTTTCATTAATGAACACTGCTGAGACAGGCTGTACAACTTATGCGTGAATATTTTGTGTGGCATGAAATTGTCAGATATTGGTTTTCAGAATTTTTAATTTTAAGACAATAAGTGTTAACAGGTCATTCTGCACATTAATCACTCAGCTTATAACACACACTACCTTCCGCTGTAACAAATGCCTAGAGCAAGGATGATGCATGCTTGAAGCCGTCATCTCTATTCACATTGTTAGGATGTTTTAATATTTCAGTGACCCCTCTGATCTTACACTTCACCATTCCTGTCTGCTTCACAATTCTGCAAATTTCTTTGAATCTTTTTATATTATTGACGCAATATTTCTGAAATTTGACTACCTAGGTTTGGCGTGGTGGCAAAGTCGAATGTAGCTCTTTTGCTCTCGGATGAGTGTTGCTACGGGCCTGAAAAAAAGAAAATGGTTCAAATGGCTCTGAGCACTATGGGACTTAACATCTATGGTCATCAGTCCCCTAGAACTTAGAACTACTTAAACCTAACTAACCTAAGGACATCACACAACACCCAGCCATCGGGGCCTGAAAGTTTCACCGATGTTGATGTCTTCACACTGAGTCTAGCTTGTACACACGCACCGCGTTGAGAAGATCTGCCTCGTCCTGGATGGAGCCTAACAGAGCCTCGATCTTACAGACGGTTAGAAGACGGGCTTAACATCAACCCACGAAAATTTTTACCTCTTTGGTCGCGTACCCCCTCACACAAAATATGTACGCTATAGGTTGCATTTAATTGACATCCTGCCTCTCTTACATTCTTTTCTTAGTTTCCAGGGCTCTGCATATCAATTTATTTTTATAGCCATTGGCAGCGTTGCATATCAATTTATTTTTATATCCATTAGCAGCGTATAAGATCAGGTGTCATATTATGGGCATCATTTAAGTGTTGCACGCGAGCGATCAGCTAATATGTCCGTGTGTGTTGGCTTCGGATATACACTGTACCCTCGTGTGCCATCGAATGTGCTCTGTAGTTCCAAGTCTAGCAATAAACATTTCATCACACTTCCTTATATCGCGGAAAACAAGGATTTAGACTCCGTTTAATGATGAGTGTCAGTCATGGCTCATACTGGATGGAGTAACAACCTAACATTAGATCCCCTGTCCGTTTACTAACGGAAAACACTCCAATAAATTATTTTAAAAAAATTCGTGACAGTCTCAGCTACAATTACTCACACTTGCTAACTAGTTTCAATAACATTTTATTCTGATCTTCACATCCAAAAATGAAATATATCAGTAACAGATAACTATTTCAGTAAAGAATAGACTGATATTATTTGGATCTTAATGTGTACCTGAATAAGTAGCAAACAAAGACGGACAATACATACAATTTAAAATAATTAAATTGTACGTGATTAATCACTAGCCGTGAAAAGTCAACATTCTTTAAGAAGAACTTAGTCATAAGGTGTAAAATAAAAAGGACACCAAAAGCACTTTACATCATACTGACCCATGTTTCACGGATGAAGGCGCGGGTGGGAGGCTGATGGGAGGGGTAGAGGAAAAGCAGTGATACTGTGCGCTATTAAAATGTAACAGGAATACTGCCTTGAGGGTTTAATACAATTTATTTAAAAGCAAAAAGCAATTTAGACAATGCGCGTAGCATTGATGCATGAGACTTCTCGTTAAAATTCATGGTTACATTAAAACATTGGTCTTAAGAAATGAGTGCACATTATTTCTACCAGAGGGCGGCTGAGGTGTGTCTTTCTGCTTGTGTACAATGGGCTCAGTCAGGCCGCGGCCAAGCTGCCAGTCTGTAAAAGTGACAACCAACCAGAAAGTTTAGCAATTGATATCGTACTCGCTGAAATGTTCATGAACCACATAGAGCGGAAATTTTTTGATGAAAACCCAGTGTTAGCTAAGAGAATAGTATACTGTTACTCATATATTCACAATTCCATTTTATTACTAAACAAGAACGTAAATGAAATCAATGACGTTGCCGCAAAGCTCAGAGCATTTCTCTCCAAAGCAAAATTTAATTCTGGACATGAATGAAAATGGATACTCAGTTTCATTAACGTAGGTCTCGCTAAAGAAGATGGTAGACATAAATTCAGCATTTATGAAAACTCTCTTCAGCATATTTTATAACTTTTACGCCATGGCATCCAATTTTATGTACAATGACACATTTTCATTCCTTAATTAACAAGTCGCATAAACTACCGTTGAGAGAAATACCTATTCTTATGCAAGGTGTTGTAAGTAATGGTTACAAGGATGAAGTAGTCACTAAAATGTTTCAAAAAATTAAAACAGGGCACATACAGAGAGCAGATGTTGTTCCGTTGAAGTAGGAACATGAAGTGGATAAATCTTCATACATACCCATACAGTACAGAGGAAATGACTCAATTACAAAAGCGCAACGGTTTGTAAAACTGGTTTCAGAATAGGCTTTCGCACACATTAGCTCTTCGTGTTAAACTAAAACCTAATATGAAGTTTCCAATATAGTGCATCTGATGCGTTTGAGCTTAAACTCAATGACTCTCATAAATAGTATACGTGTCAAAATGGTAGAGCTTTTGAGATACAGGTTCCAGAAAACACTTCATTACAAAATAATAAGACAGCATTTGGAGATCATCTCACTGAATCTGAACTAGAGAGAGGCTTGACATTTTACACACGGCGCCTAAGGGACAGTTTTCGAACCTCTTAGAAAAACTTGAAATATACTGACATCACCTGAAAGGACCAGATATGATATTCAGTTCTGAGCGTTACTTCAAGACTTGTTTGTACGTGAATATTTTGGACGAAGTACTCAGACGGCTCAATCAACAGCAGTTCATAAGCTTTGTCACAGAGCTATCCGGCAAGAGACGACCTTAGCAGCCCGCCGCACTTAAGGACAGCCTGTTTCAGCGACAGCGGGCAGACTAAGCAAATACAATTGTGACAAAGTCAATATGATACATGCAAGGGACGTTCGGTAAGTAATACAACTCATTTTTTTTCCGTAAGAAGATACGTCTTAGTCAATATTTCAATATACCATATTTTGCTACGAGACCCTATATTTCAACATAATCCCATTCTATGCAACGGCCTTACGCCACCCTACTGGGAGGACCTGTATGCTCGCATGATACCGCTCCACTAGTCGATGTCGGAGATAACATCTTGCTGCATAAATAACCTCCCCATCATCGACATATTGCTACCAACGCAGTGCTTTCTTCGCGGGCCAGGCAGATGGAAGTCGGAAAGTGCGACATCTGGGCTGTATGGTGGATGAGGTTCAAATGGCTCTAAGCACTATAGGACTTAACATCTCAGGTCATCCGTCCCATAAAACTTAGAACTACTTAAACCTAACTAACCTAAGGACATCACACACATCCATGCACGAGGCAGGATTCGAACCTGCGACCGTAGCGGTCGCGCGGTTCCAGACTGAATCGCCTAGAACCTCTCGGCCACTCCGGCTGTCCGGTGAATGAGGAAGAACAGTCCAATGAAGTTATAAGAAAAGTACGTTTGGATTTTTGTGGCGACGACCACCCTGCAGTCGTTTCTTCAGTTTCCTGAGGGTAACACAATACACTTCAAAGTTTATCGTTGCACCATGCAGGAGGACATCAAATAGAAGAACGGCTTCGAAGTCCCAGAAGACAGTCACCGTGGCTTTTCCGGCTGAGGGAGTGGCTTTGAAGTTCTTTGCAGGTGAGGTTTTGTGGCCTCACTCCACGGATTGCTGTTTTGTTTACGGTTCGAAGTGATGAACCAGTGGTTTCACCTCCTGTGACGATGTTCGATAAGAAATTGTCACGATCAGCCTTGTAGCCCGAAAGTAGTTCTGCGTAAATGATCCTTCGTCGCTCTTTTTGGTGTTCCACTAGGCGGCGAGGAACCAGCGGACACACACCTCTGAGTACCCCACCCGGTGGACTAGTGTATCGGGTCTGCTAACGTAGACGTCCTGCTGTGCAGCGATCTATTTGATTTTGATCCGTCGATCACCTCAAATGAGAGTGTCCGCACGTTCCCACAGAACTGTCGGGGAAGACAGCGGTTGGAATACATTCAACAAATAGTCGAAGACTAAGAGTGTAAATGTTACTCCGAGATGAAGAGGCTGGCACAGGAGAGGGTACTATAGCGCCCCGCATCCAAACAGTCAGAGGACTGATGACAAAAAAGGCCAAGTTGGGATAATTATCTCTTAGATATCACTCCTATGCGTGAGATGGGAAAAGGGTTTGGGCGGGGTCGACAGAAACTAATTGAATGTGAGGCATATTTCAATCGAATAACGGTTGGTATTGGAGGTTGGTGACAATTCTGATGACGAATGATTCGTATCATTAGGTGTGGGATTGGGGGCAGGAACTGGGACGACATGTTAAGCTTAATTTTGAAATGCTTGGAGGAAATGTGGCTAACACAACACTATCAGGATACACATCAGTAATGAGAACTGTCTAGCACTCATAAGAGTCGGGTTGAAAGTCAGACGTTGATCACAGGGAAAAGTATTGGAAAATCACTCCGTTGGCGCCATACACGTAGCTTTCGCAGTCGCTGGCTGACTGGAGTATCTATCAAATTTCCTACCAATTATAATACTGGGATAAATAAATAAAGGGGCAACGCCGGGTGATAAGCTCGTTCTTAGGAAACCGTTCCTCCATGTGTTAGTTGCGGCTCTTGTCCAAAATAGAAACACACTGTTAATGTTTGCGACTGTAGCAGCCAGGCGGCGGTGAAGCTACGCCAAGAGATGGTGGATACAGGTTAGTGGCGTCACTCAAATGATGTCACCGGTATCTGCGTCCCACTCGACCCCGCTGACGTCACTCGGGTGGCGGCTCTTGTAGGTATACAGCTTTACGATGGCCCGTACCAGCGAGTCAACCGAGCGCTTTGGACCCGCTCGCTAATATAACCTTTGGACTCCGTATCAATGTCAGTGGCAAAAGATCAAGTTCGTGGAGACTTTTACGTCTTCGCTTGTCGGAAAAATAGAAATGGATATTAACTGGTAGTCTATTTCCTAACATCCGTCCTTGCAGCGTTTGCTCAAAAGTAGTGTCAGTTGAAATTCTTGCAAATATCATCATTCTTTCTGTACTGCTCATTGGGTAGAACGAACGGTTTGGAACATGTAACCACACCAGCGGCTCAGGGCACAGAAAAGCGTCATTATGTGCTACAGGAACAAGTTCTCGCCTGTCTCACGTTATCTGACTAGACAACTGCCAGATCGGCAGCACAATCCTCTTTGCGTCCCAGAAAACGAGAGACGGAGGCAAAAACGGCGTGAGCTACGGTGAGACGTAGCAATGTAGTCGCGTTACTCACCTAGCAACGATTACATAGTTGTTCAGCAGCACTTTTTTTCTACAGTCACACACACACACACACACACACACACACACACACACACACACACGGCAATTTTGAATTCACTGTCGTTTTAATTCCGAAGTTTCATTTCTCCTACTATGGTATTTCTCTTCTCAGCTATGTACTGGACTTCACATAAGACTATTTGTTTATTCTACACCCTTAAAACAGATCCTTTAAATGGAGTTGCTTCGTTAATCTTAAAAGCTCAGTATGTGAGGTGCGTTTGTTGGAGTGTAAGCTTCAGTCACTTTCAGAAGTAGTGATGAGTAAGGCCGGAAATTATAGTTATATGCAAAACGAAGATTACTGTCACTATCTTACTCTTAATAACGGCTGAAAAATAGTTACACAGCAGACAGTTCCATATAACTAAGTGAAACGGCTAATACAAGATATGCATATCTCACTAAATAAGCAGGTTCAGGGAAGCAACAGGTGCTACTACCATGTGTTAGCTTCACACTTGTACGTTCCTAAAGCAGTGAGTTACTTCCCCGGATATGTACTACTCTATTCACAGCGAATGTTATAGCTAAGCATCTGAAGGAGAGCCATTCAACAGCACATCGATATTACTCGTACATAAAATTAATGATTCTCTGATGTAGTGTTACCACATGTAACAGCCTGAGGTGCAGCAAAAGCAACTCACATCGCCTTCCTTATTTGATAGCTGATAATAACTAGCTACCATGCAGGCACAATGTGCCAAAATCTGTTACCAATTTCCAGCCTTGCTTGGTGGTGTACAATTTAAACAGAATAATTTGACCAACTGCGACATAATCGCGTATACAAACAGTGATCCAGTACTGTAAAATGCTTTTTTATTCCAGTCTCTTATCACAATATGAATTCTTCAGACGATGACCGATTTCAGTCTGCAATGACCATCCTCAGATCTTTTTTACACCATGTCTTAAAGTGATACGGCCATAATGGCATCGTTAAAACATATAAATATAATCAGCATAGCATCGTCACGGATCTAAAATAAGGTGTAGTATAGGCAACATCGTCCACATAGTGATTATTGCAACTAGATTAATTTGTTTTTCGGCGACTGTTCGCGTAACCTCAGGCCAACAATTTGGCGACATTCTATGTCCAGTGCATTAAACCAAAACGAGAATAAAGGCAAGACACGCTGTTAAAAAAGATATTGCTATCCAAAAACTCAGACACAAATTACAAGTTCACAATGGTAATCATATGCGTATTCAACCTTGCAAAACAAGCTTACATCATGGGAGGGGTGGGGGAGATGGGTTGTATGGGCGCTCAACGGCGAAGTTATCAGGCATACACCACTGGAGTCCGATAGCACTTAGCTAGCCGACTTTCTCTTTGTCCCGAAACATGTTGTTGTTGTTGTTGTCTTCAGTCCTGAGACTGGTTTGATGCAGCTCTCCATGCTACTCTATCCTGTGCAAGCTGCTTCATCTCCCAGTACCTACTGCAACCTACATCCTTCTGAATCTGCTTAGTGTACTCATCTCTCGGTCTCCCTCTACGATTTTTACCCTCCACGCTGCCCTCCAATGCTAAATTTGTGATCCCTTGATGCCTCAAAACATGTCCTACCAACCAATCCCTTCTTCTAGTCAAGTTGTGACACAAACTTCTCTTCTCCCCAATCCTATTCAATACCTCCTCATTAGTTACGTGATCTATCCACCTTATCTTCAGTATTCTTCTGTAGCACCACATTTCGAAAGCTTCTATTCTCTTCTTGTCCAAACTAGTTATCGTCCATGTTTCACTTCCATACGTGGCTACACTCCAAACAAATACTTTCAGAAACGACTTCCTGATCCATAAATCTATATTCGATGTTAACAAATTTCTCTTCTTCAGAAACGCTTTCCTTGCCATTGCCAGTCTACATTTTATATCCTCTCTACTTCGACCATCATCAGTTATTTTACTTCCTAAATAGCAAAACTCCTTTACTACTTTAAGTGTCTCATTTCCTAATCTAATTCCCTCAGCATCACCCGATTTAATTTGACTACATTCCATTATCCTCGTTTTGCTTTTGTTAATGTTCATCTTATATCCTCCTTTCAAGACACTGTCCATTCCGTTCAACTGCTCTTCCAAGTCCTTTGCCGTCTCTGACAGAATTACAATGTCATCGGCGAACCTCAAAGTTTTTACTTCGTCTCCATGAATTTTAATACCTATCCCGAATTTTTCTTTTGTTTCCTTTACTGCTTGCTCAATATACAGATTGAATAACATCGGGGAGAGGCTACAACCCTGTCTCACTCCTTTCCCAACCACTGCTTCCCTTTCATGCCCCTCGACTCTTATGACTGCCATCTGGTTTCTGTACAAATTATAAATAGCCTTTCGCTCCCTGTATTTTACCCCTGCCACCTTTAGAATTTGAAAAAGAGTATTCCAGTCAACATTGTCAAAAGCTTTCTCTATGTCTACAAATGCTAGAAACGTAGGTTTGCCCTTCCTTAATCTTTCTTCTAAGATAAGTCGTAAGGTCAGTATTGCCTCACGTGTTCCAACATTTCGACGGAATCCAAACTGATCCTCCCCGAGGTCTGCATCTACCAGTTTTTCCATTCGTCTGTAAAGAATTCGCGTTAGTATTTTGCAGCCGTGGCTTATTAAACTGATAGTTCGGTAATTTTCACATCTGTCAGCACCTGCTTTCTTTGGGATTGGAATTATTATATTCTTCTTGAAGTCTGAGGGTATTTCGCCTGTCTCATACATCTTGCTCACCAGCTGGTAGAGTTTTGTCAGGGCTGGTTGTCCCAAGGCCGTCAGTAGTTCTAATGGAATGTTGTCTACTCCGGGGGCCTTGTTTCGACTCAGGTCTTTCAGTGCTCTGTCAAACTCTTCACGCAGTATCGTATCTCCCATTTCGTCTTCATCTACATCCTCTTCCATTTCCATAATATTGTCCTCAAGTACATCGCCCTTGTATAAACCTTCTATATACTCCTTCCACCTTTCTGCCTTCCCTTCTTTGCTTAGAACTGGGCTGCCATCTGAGCTCTTGATATTCATACACTTGGTTCTCTTCTCTCCAAAGGTCTCTTTAATTTTCCTGTAGGCAGTATCTATCTTACCCCTAGTGAGATAAGCTTCTACATCCTTACATTTGTCCTCTAGCCATCCCTGTTTAGCCATTTTGCACTTCCTGTCGATCTCATTTTTGAGACGTTTGTATTCCTTTTTGCCTGCTTCATTTACTGCATTTTTATATTTTCTCCTTTCATCAATTAAATTCAATATTTCTTCTGTTACCCAAGGATTTCTAGCAGCCCTCGTCTTAGTACCTACTTTATCCTCTGCTGCCTTCACTACTACATCCCTGAGAGCTACCCATTCTTCTTCTACTGTATTTCTTTCCCCTATTCCTGTCAATTGTTCCCTTATGCTCTCCCTGAAACTCTGTACAACCTCTGGTTCTTTCAGTTTATCCAGGTCCCATCTCCTTAATTTCCCACATTTTTGCAGTTTCTTCAGTTTTAATCTACAGGTCATAACCAATAGATTGTGGTCAGAGTCCACATCTGCACCTGGAAATGTCTTACAACTTAAAACCTGGTTCCTAAATCTCTGTCTTACCATTATATAATCTATCTGATACCTTTTAGTATCTCCAGGGTTCTTCCACGTATACAACCTTCTTTCATGATTCTTAAACCAAGTGTTAGCTATGATTAAGTTGTGCTCTGTGCAAAATTCTACTAGGCGGCTTCCTCTTTCATTTCTTAGCCCCAATCCATATTCACCTACTATGTTTCCTTCTCTCCCTTTTCCTACACTTGAATTCCAGTCACCCATTACTATTAAATTTTCGTCTCCCTTCACTATCTGAATAATTTCTTTTATTTCATCGTACATGTCTTCAATTTCTTCATCATCTGCAGAGCTAGTTGGCATATAAACTTGTACTACTGTAGTAGATGTGGGCTTCGTATCTATCTTGGCCACAATAATGCGTTCACTATGCTGTTTGTAGTAGCTTACCCGCATTCCTATTTTCCTATTCATTATTAAACCTACTCCTGCATTACCCCTATTTGATTTTGTGTTTATAACCCTGTAGTCACCCGACCAGAAGTCTTGTTCCTCCTGCCACCGAACTTCACTAATTCCCACTATATCTAACTTTAACCTATCCATTTCCCTTTTTAAATTTTCTAACCTACCTGCCCGATTAAGGGATCTGACATTCCACGCTCCGATCCGTAGAACGCCAGTTTTCTTTCTCCTGATAACGACATCCTCCTGAGTAGTCCCCGCCCGGAGATCCGAATGGGGGACTATTTTACCTCCGGAATATTTTACCCAAGAGGATGCCATCATCATTTAATCATACAGTAAAGCTGCATGTCCTCGGGAAAAAGTACGGCTGTAGTTTCCCCTTGCTTTCAGCCGTTCGCAGTACCAGCACAGCAAAGCCGTTTTGGTTAATGTTGCAAGGCCAGATCAGTCAATCATCCAGACTGTTGCCCCTGCAACTACTGAAAAGGCTGCTGCCCCTCTTCAGGAACCACACGTTTGTCTGGCCTCTCAACAGATACCCCTCCGTTGTGGTTGCACCTACGGTACGGCCATCTGTATCGCTGAGGCACGCAAGCCTCCCCACCAACGGCAAGGTCCATGGTTCATGGGGGGGGGGGGGGGGTCCAAGGTTCATAGGATGGAGGAATTGAATACAAAATAGAATGAAATCAACTTACAAATACTGCAGTAACCAACTACTCGATGCTACATAAAATTCCTACCCTCTGTAACCTACACCACTGCCTGTGAATATGCGTGAATGAAAACATGCGCGCAGAAGAATAGAAAGTCACGGCCTCCAATGGTAGCACAATATGCAGGACAATAAAATAATTTCCAATTGTCTTACCGGTAATCTTGAGTATCTTAAAATTATTCAGCATCACAGCTCTCTATCAGGCAAAAGGAATTTCTTCAGAATAGTATGATCTATGAAATATGGCTCCAAAACCAGACACGTCTTAACACTCCAATGACTATACATTAAACGTAAGAGCGAACACCTCACCAAAGACAAACATTTTAATGTAGTGGTTGTGCGTAGAATTTACGAACGTATCAGAATCGATACGAATTGAAGCTGACTGGCTTATTATCTCAGAGATAGTTGTAAAATAATGTTATAAATGTTGAAAAAGATAGAACAGCTAGTGAGAAAATAAAAGAGCCGACAGACACTTTTGGGACTCACTCAACACTATCCTCCCCATTACCCTTCGCCTTCCTCTTCAGTATCAACACTCCTTTCTCTTTCGCATCGCCTGTAAATTCCGTCTCCATAGTCGAGATGGCTAACACGCGCCTATGCAGTGGTTGCCGACTCAGATGTATATCTGTCAGATTCGTAGTGGTGGATGAAACTTTAACTGCTTCCATTTGGCCAGCGATGGGATTATAGATGGTAGTGTACAGTTTCTGATGACCAATGCCTTGAATTAAATTCCAGCCCCCATGAAGTGAAGGTATGTGACACTTCTGATGGTGATATGTCCGTCGGATGGCTACTTTAAGACTGACGACCCCCTTGGTGCTATTCACGAGTAATAGGCTATGTACTGGCGCCGGGGTTCACCCCGTATCATCATCATCATCATCTTCATCATCATCATCATACGACACAAGCATTGTACTGTACACGCGTCCATGACACTCAAGTGCACTACTGGCCATTAAAATTGCTACACCAAGGAGAAATGCAGATGATAAACGGGTATTCATTGGACAAATGTATTATACTAGAACTGACATGTGATTACATTTTCACGCGATTTGGGTGCATAGATCCTGAGAAATCAGTACCCAGAACAACCACCTCTGGCCGTAATAACGGCCTTGATACGCCTAGGCATTGAGTCAAACAGAGCTTGGATGGCGTGTACAAGTTTTTCAGTTGGTGAGAGATCTGGAGAATGTGCTGGCCAGGACATCAGTCGAACATTTTCTGTTTCGAGAAAGGCCCGTACAAGACATGCAACATTGAATCGAATGAAGGGTGGAGCCATCGGTCATAACACATCTGAAATGTAACGTCCACTGTTCAAAGTGCCGTCAATGCGAACAAGAGGTGACCGAGACGTGTTACCAATGGCACCCAATACCATCACGCCGGGTGATACGCCAGTATGGTGATGACGCTTCCAATGTGCGTTTACCGCGATGTCTCCAAACACGGATGCGACCATCATGGTGCTGCAAACAGAACCTGGATTCATCCAAAAAATGACGTTTCGCAGTTCGTGCACCGAAGTTCGTCGTTCAGTACACCATCCTGTCTGTGATGCAGCGTCAATGGTAACCACATCCATGGTCTCCGACCTGATAGTCCATGCTGCTGCGAACGTCGTCGAACTATTCGTGCAGATGGTTGTTGTCTTGCAAATGTCCCCATCTGTTGACTCAGGGATCGAGACGTGGCTGCACGATCCGTTACAGCCATGTGGATGTGATGCCTATCATCTCGACTGCTGGTGATACGAGGTCGTTGGGATCCAGCACGGCGTTCCGTATTACCCTCCTGAACCCACCGATTCCATATTCTACTAACAGTCATTGGATGTCGATCAACGCGACCAGCAATGTCGCGACTCGATAAACCGCAATCGCGATAGGCTACAATCCGACCTTTATCAAAGTCGGAAACGTGATAGTACGCATTTCTCCTCCTTACACGAGGCATCACAAGAACGTTTCACCAGGCAACGCCGGTCAACTGCTGTTAGTGTACGAGAAATCGGTTGGAAACTTTCCTCATGTCAGCACGTTGTAGGTGTCGCCACCGGAGCCAACCTTGTCTGAATGCTCTGAAAAGCTAACCATTTGCATATCACAGCATCTTCTTCCTGTCGATTAAATTTCGCGTCTGTAGCGCGTCATCTTCGTGGTGTAGCAATTTGAATAGCCAGTAGTGTACATTCCACAAATGCACAAACGAAACAGCTCTCATATGTCAGCATGGGAAGGGGCCAATGTGCACGGAAAAGGAACACAGCTGAATCCACACCGTAGGATATCTTAGCCGACAATGTCATGACGTAAATTTGGTAATGTCTATAACAGGTTATTGAATTTCTCCACAAAAAATATTAGCAGCTATCACACTTCATGTTTGCACGATGGCGTATCAGCATACGTTATTTTGAATTGGAACGCATCTGTAGCTACTGGCGAGAAGGAAGTTAGTTTTCCTTGTGGGCGGCTCTACAGTTTGTCATTATATCTAATATGATTTTATGAAACTGTGTTATGCATATTTCTTTGCTATAAGAGGTATACAGCTTTCTAAACTCATGTCAAACCAAGTTATATGGCTGATACATTTTCCCGGGCACCTATGCTGCAGAAACTTTTCTTTCCTGTTTAACTACATATGCTTCCACGGCTAGAGTCAGTCAACGTAAAAGTTTTCTGTTGTGGTGCCAGGTCATATTGTAAAAGAACTATCACTGAGTAAGGCCGATGTTCAGGTCACTGTTGCACCGGCCTTCGTCTGGTCCTGCTGCAGTACTTGGTTGTCCAGGGTCCATCATATTTCTTTATGATTCCTCTACTGATGGTGACGTGAGTCACAATTTTAAAACCATTGATGTTATTTGTTTGTGTTCGTAGGTGTGGGAAACTTGTTTATCCTGAAATAATGGAGGCCATATTGTCATGAATGACGGCGTAGGTGCATAAATTTCTTAAAAATACGAGGGACCTTCAATAAATAATTCAAAATATTTTCTCTTAGCCAATTTCAGTTGAAAAAACGCGTAATTTCTTGTGGGACGTCGTGAAATATTCCAATTTCAGCCTCTATAGTGTTTATGAAGTTCCGATAGGTGACTGCACTACATGTCGCCTTCAAAATGGCGTTTATAGTGGAGGTGCGTTCCAAGCAGAAAGCTGTGATCGAGTTTCTTTTGCCGGAAAATAAGAGTATCGCAGATATTCATAGGCGCTTGCAGAATGTCTACGGAGATCTGGCAGTGAACAAAAGCACGGTGAGTCGTTGGTCGAGGCGTCTTTCATCATCGCGACAAAATCGAGCAAACCTGTTCTATAACCCACGCGCTGGCCGGCAGCACAAGGCTGTGGCTCCTCTACAGCTAGCTCTAGCACCTTAGAAGCAGTTCCGTGATATCTCGACACATGCCATATCATCCTATCCCCTGTCATCAGTGTTTCCTATATGTACCTTTCTTCACCAATTATGCGGAGAATTTCCTCATTTGTTATCATAGCAGCAAATTTTCAACATTCTTCTATAGTATCATATCTCAGATGCTTCGATTCTTTCTTTTTCTGTTTTCTCAGTGTATGACACACTACCATGCTCTATCACACAGTCCCGTGCTCAAAACGTACATTCTCAGAAATGTCCTCCTCGACTTGGAGCTTTGGTATAATACTAGTAGACTTCTTTCAGACAGAAATATTCTCTTTACCTTCTGATGTGTGGGGTTGATCTGTTATTCTGCGCAACGGATTAATCTGAGATGTACCCTTTACCCTGTGGCTCCTGCAAGATGCAATTTCCACCCCCACACTACTACAGAAGTCAGACAGACGCTCCTAACGTTCTAAAAAGAAATGCCTGAAAAACTTTCAGCAATAAATATCTTCTGGAGTCATCCACTGTAAGGAAATGACACAAAAATTCACAAAATTTCTTACGTTACCAGCGGGATACTTGGATACTGGAGTAGTGCTAGTTAGTGTAATAAAAATATGAAACTAGCGAAATTTATTATTTATTTTGCAAAAATTCTGAGAAATCACAATGGCACTTTTAGTTATGAATTGAACAAGTAATATCCTGGTTTCTTTAGGAATGTGAAGTTACCTCTCAAGGATAGGATTCGCTAATGAAATTTCTATACAAAGTTTAAGACGGTTGTTGATTTGGCAGAATGGCTGAGAGGCGCGCCTACTCAACTTGAATAATTATCCTTTAGAATGTTGCAAGGTATGGTCGAGGCTGTCGCGTGTGAAATGCAGTGAAGTGTACTGTTGTGGAGGAAATATGGGGCTCGCAATAGGTGTAGCTCACAATACCGTAAGCTGCGATGACTGCTGTCTGCACCACTCGCTGCTGACAAATAAGATAACTCTCGTTCTATATGGATTGACCTTCGCCAATCAAACTCTCCCTTTGCCTTGATGAAGTCAAGGATTCCTATTTGCCCCTAGTCTATCTATTGGCGTGGTACACTGGTCAGATAACCATGCCACTCAAAATTCGCTCGCAGGCGTTTAACTATAACTCTGTCCATTCACACCGCACGATAAGTGTGTCGGCTAACACAGTGAAGCTTAATCGCAAGTACTCAATATTGCTTAGCACCTCGATTCGCTCTCATCAGAAGTGCTCTCCCAGTGAAGTACAGAGGAGAGACTTGTCCCTCGCTCCAAGAGCGACAACGGTACGGCGCCTTTCCACACCAGACGTGAAGGGGTATATCTTTCGGTCTCTTCCATTATCCCTTCAGAAATATCGTCTGCCAATCAGCATTGCTCTTCTAAAACGGGAGAATGACGTTTCGTTTAAGGCGACCAATCCGGAAACCAGTAGCATTGGCGTTTGGCGTTTGCTGTCACCCTGTGAAAATCTCTGAAACTGCGTGCTATGTGTAAAGAATGCGTAGGCTGGCCGCTCCCACACAATGTAGCGGAATTGCTTTTAAGCTGAACCCGGGGTTGTTCTCCGCTTTCACTCGGGCCCAAGCTGTCTGCTACATGGGCGGTCACCAGCCGACATAGGCTGGGTCGTCCTCTGAAGGGACCGGCGTCCCGTTGTGCGGTTTCTCTTCCGAACTAAAAGCTTCTGTGACCGTCGTGTCTGGAATGTATGTGTGTACACCAGCCTCGAGTATTTCAAGCACGGTGCACTTATTTGTTAATTGCATATCGTTTACATGAATTCATACAACATTGACTTTATCTTATCGAGTTTGGGTTCAAATGAAGCGTCTTGATGTGCGGAATATGATTGTGAGGGCGGAATATGTAAGCAATGAAGGTCAGCAGACCACGTCAACTTACAACCTATGCTAGCCTGCTTTTTATGTGCTCAATGCAACCTCCATCCTGTGTTATTTTGCTCCCAAGGTAGAACCAATTCTTTGTCTGCTTTCTCATCACCAATTTTGATGTTAAATTCTCATTTCTATTACTCTTCATTACTTTCGCCTTTCTTCCGTTTACTCTCAATTTATATTAGTTAATGCTCACACTGTTCATTTCTTTGACAGCTCCTGTAATTCTTCTTCAAATTCACTGAGGATAGCAATGTCACCAGTGAACGTTATCATTGGCACTCTTTCTCCCTGAATTTTAATTGCATTCGTGAAACTGCTTTTATTTCAGTCATTGCTTCTTCAATGTACACTGTAACAAACGTCATGGGACGCCTCCTAATATCGTGTCGTACCTCCTGTTGCCTGGAGTAGGACAGCAGCTCTGACCTCCTTTTACCTGTAATAGGGCAGCAGGTCAATGTGGCATGGACTCAGCAAGCTGTTCGAAGTCCCCTACATAAATACTGAGTCATGCTGCCTCTACAGCCGTACATAACTGTGAAAGTGTTGCCGATGCAGGATTTTGACCTCTCAATAATGTCTCTTAACTGTTCCATAGGATTCAATCGGGTGATTTGGGTGACCAACCCATTCACTCGAATTGTCCAGAATGTTCTTCAAACAAATCGCGAAAAACTGTGCCCAGTGACATGGCGAATTGTCATCCAAAAAAATTTTATCGTTGTTTGGGAACATGAAGTCCATGAAAGGCTGCAGATTGTCTCCAAATAGCAGAACAGAAAAATTTCCAATCAGTGGCCGGTTTAGCTGGACCAGAGGACCCTTTCCATTTCATGTAAAGACAGCACACACCATTGTGGAGCCACCACTAGCTTTCACAGCGCCTTGTTGACAACTTCAGTCCACGGCTTCGTGAGTCTGCGCCGCATTCGATCCTACCATTAGGTCTTGTCAACTGAAATAGGGACTCATCTGATCACGTCACGATTTTCCAGTTATCTAAGGTCAAAACGATACGATCACGAGTCAAGGAGAGGCGCTGCAAGCGATGTCGTACCCGTTAGCGCCAAATTTCGCCGCACTATTCTAAGGGATATGTTCGTTGTACGTCCCGCATTGATTACTGCTGTTATTTCAGGCATTATTGCTTGTCTGTTGGAACTGACAACTCTACGCAAACGCCGCTTCTCTCGGCCTTTAAGTGAATGCTGTAGGCTACTCCGTTGTCCGTAATGCCAGGAAGTTTCATATCAGCGCACACTCAGCTGCAGAGTGAAAATTTAATTCTGGAAACATCCCCCAGGCTGTGACTAACCCATGTCTCTCCAATATCCTTTCTTCCAGAAGTGCTAGTCTTGCAACTTCCGCAGGAGAGCTTCTGTGAAGTTTCGAAGCTAGCGGACGAGGTATTGGCGAAAGTACAGCTGTGATGACGGATCGTGAGTCGCGTTTGGATAGTTCAGTTGGTAGAGCACTTGCCGGCGAAAGGCAAAGGTCCAGACTCCGAGTCTCGGTCCGGCGCACAGTTTTAATCTGCCAGGAAGTTTCCTGAGAGGTAATGCTTGAAATTCAGTATTCTCAGCACACTCTTGACAATGTGGATCTCAGAATATTGCATTCCCTAACTATTTCCGAAATGTAATGTCCCATGCGTCTAGCTACAACTACCATTCAGCGTTCAATGTGCATCAGTTCCCGTCGTGTGGCCATCATCATGTCGCAAACCATTGCGCATGAATCACCTTTGTAGGAATGACAGCTCCACCAGTGCGCTGCCCTTTTATACTTTGTGTACGAGATACTACCTCCATACGTATATGCATATGGCTATCCCATGACTTCCGTCATATCAGTGTATAGTTTGAACACCAGGGACCAAAGACTGCGTCCCTGTCTTACACACTTTTGAATCCGACCACTTCCCTCTCAGTCTTCCAGTTCCCTCGTGATTCATGTACATATATCATATTATAGGTCTTTCCCTATAAAATACCCCTATTTTTCTCAGAATTTCGAACATGTGGAACCATTTTATATTGTCGAACGGTTTTCTAGGTTGACAAATCCCACCCGAACGTGTCTTTATTTTTCTTCAGGGTGGTTCCATTATTAAGTGAAATGTCAGAAGTGTCACTCCAGCCGCGCAGAGTGAACGTACGGTTTGAGGCGCCGTGCACAGATTGCGCGGCCCCTTCCGCCGGAGATTCGAGTCCTCCCTCGGGCATAGGTGTGTGTGTGTGTGTGTGTGTGTTTTGTTCTTACAAGGGAACCTCCCCATCGCAACTTACATCTAAATCTGAGGGGGGTGCGACGGGGGGGTGGGGGGGGGGGCGGTTCCCTTGTCAGTACTTCGGCATCTTTCCGCACTGATTTTTCTGGGCGATTCTCTTAAACTTCAGTCTACTCACCGTCGTTATGAAACAGTGATCTCTGTATCTGTCCAGATTTGATTTAGAAATTTCTGACTACAATGTAATCCTACCGGAATCTTCCCGCCTCTCTGGGATTTTTTCAAGTACACCTCCTCTTGTGATTACTTAACATTGTATTTGTTAGTACTAGCTGAAATTTATTGTACTATTCAATCAGTCTTTCTCCTCTCACACTCTTACTACCAAGTCTGTATTCTCCCGTAACACGTCCTTCCATCCTTTCGCCTAAAGTCGCATTCCAGTCACCTATGACTACTGGATTTTCACCTCGCTTTACGTACTGATTTACTCATATCCTTTCTCTCTCTCTTCATCTTCAGCTTGCAATGTATACAAGTATACCTGAAATAATGCTATTGTCTTTGGTCTACTTTCAGTTACACTGAATTGTTCACACCAACTCATTGTTTGTCCTACCTTTCTGTTGACAACGAATGCTCCACTTGAGTTATGCCATTTTTTGCTACCTCGTAGAATGTTACCGTTCCGCACGCTAATCCATCTTTTTCTTACCGTTAACTCCCCGTTGGAAGTCCGCTCCTGGAGATCCGAATGGGAGACTAATACGGAAACTTTGCTGATGAATATATTACCATTACTATTATTCAGTTGATTCACGGAGAATGTAACCAAGTTTCTTAAGTTCCGTCCAGGTGACGACAGCGCATCAGACGTCCTCTGTTATCTGGTTATCTTTCCGATGTTGGATTTCGTGTTCCAGATAAGTGTATTCATTCACTACTTCCAGAGTTTCGTTTTCGTTGGAGACCGTAGTAGTGACAGGGCTCATTGCCTTGGTTTTTTGAAGGTTGGTTTTGAGATCTACAGCTTGGAAAGCAACTTTGATTTCTCGGATCGTTGTTGATTGCTCGTTTCTTGTCGTTGCTGAACAGGATGATATCATCGGCGACATTAAATAGTAGAAGCAAACTTCTCCCAGTGAAACAAGGAATCTGAAGAACAACAATAACAGTTGAACACTATAAAGCGCATCTTCCAGCGTGTTTCAGGATCATCAGAAGTGTCATCTCACCTTTAGATCTCTGTAGCAGCATAAGTAGGAGAAACTACACATGGGAATACTGAAACTTTTTGCGCCATGGGAATTCAAACAAGTTATCTTTGTTTGTAGACTCTAGAGCACAATGTCGCCTCGTTTTGAGACCTACTGCTGCAATAAATTTTAAAAAAGTCGTTCGTCACAACTGAATGCAATGGGGACGGTATGAAAGCCTTGAAGCAATTTTCGAAAGTAATGCACCTTCATTGAAGATAACGTCTACTAATCAAACTAAACATCTACAACACATTGGTGGCTTTGTACTTACATGCCATGCGTGAGGCTAACCAACTGGAGCCAGGCTGGAAAACCGAAGGAAAATTTCCGGTCCTTATCCGTCCCTTACAGAAATAACCCAGGAACGAAATGAACTTATCAGATGATGAATTCCAGAAATTAAATTTTCCTCGAGGTTTAGCCAAGGCTTTCCTCAATAATCTTGAAGAATGACGTCTCGAGTGTCATTTTCCGGAGATTTCCTAGCTACCTCGACTGAACCCAAGATCTTGCGTCGTAGAAGTAGAGGAAACTATCGACGAGTGTTATGTATGTGGTATTAACGTTCGATACCACACTTGTTATGGGTTGCAGTTATCGAGCGCGGCCCGTATTAGTATCGTTGGACCCGCGAGTCGCGACCAAAGCCGCTCCGCGGCTTGTATCTTGCGAGCTCTCGTCCACTCTTGCTCGGGACGTCAAGTAGTAAAGTAACGTAGCCTTCAGCTGCTAGTAAGCAACCTCTAACAAGGCGCTTAGTAACTTTGGCCTAAGTGGGGCCTCAATAGCTATCTGTTTATAATTATATGTATGCAGCCAAGAAGAATCCTGTACAACCAGTTAAGTACAATATATATTATTTTTTACCAACGACTTCTAATTTTTGAGTCGTAGCTGATCGAGACCATGCAGCCATGAAAAACCTACTGTGATTTATATGTTTCTGTTTAGCATTGGCTACCAGTCAACATTGGCGACGACTCGTTCGGCGTCATCATAACAATGTACAGTGCCACAAAAAAGGCCAATATCCATTTTATTTTACATGAATTGCCTTAGTAAACGATCAAAAGCGCAAACCGTTCGCCTGCCACGTGGAGAGATACGACTAGTATCTACCTGGACGGTGAAGAACGTTTTGCCGCCGCTCGTTAAACAGATGAGGCCGGCGCAGGCAATAAGGCTGTGTCTGCTGGAGTGTCCGCCGTTAATGAGCGCCAATGAAGCTGTCGGCCATCGATCGGTGACCCGCGGCTGACCTGCTGTGACGAGCGGCGCGGAATGCCGGCTCGCCCAGCCGCGGGGGTTGCGCGTCCCCACAACACAGCGTGGCGGCTTTCGTTACCCGCTCCGTCCACACATTACGGATCAACGGCGCTCACAAACCACAGCACCCCAGCTGCCTGGTGGGATGGTCTCATCACACAATGACGCTATCAGTCTTAATGTACTGCAACGCGATTCGAGCATGTTCTGCCCATCTTCAGGCGTTGATACAAACTGAAAATTGTTGCTCAAAAATAAAAATGTCTTGAGCTAAACTAACATAGGACTTTTGTTTGTTGTTCGCTGCTGATGTGTTTGTTGTGGTATTTGGAGGTTGGGGGGGGAGGGGGGGTTGGCCATACATTGAGGTCCAGTGATGTCTTCTGATGGTGTGGATCTGTGTTTATTACGATTGCCACCACAACCTGCGCGGGAGGCAGATAGTTTTGCATCAGTTACTATGGTGCAAAAATCGTGTGATACAGTTTTCCATTTGACAGTTGTTCACTTACACTCTTTGTGTTCCAAAGCTTCATTTGCAATCTCCGCGGCTCGTGGTCTTGCGGTATCGTTCTCGCTTCCCGCGCACGAGGTCTCGGGTTAGATTCCCGGCGGGGTCGGGGATTTTCTCTGCCTTTAGATGACTGGGTGTTGTGTGTCTGACATCCTCATTCACTAGCAAGTCGCCATAGTGATCCCGCGATGGGTCCCCCAGCCACCTATGTCATACGCTTTCATTCATTTGCAATGGCGGAGCGGTTGTCAGAAATTTCGCTACTGCACTGTTTATTGTAGCACTGCTTTTCCACGTACTTCGTTGTACAAATTTTTCGACTTATATTTAAAAATAATTGTGTACCGAACTACAAAGAGAAACAGTGCAAAAATAAATAGTGCAATAGCTCCGCCAATGTTTCAATGAAGCAAACGAAGCTTTCGGACGCAAAGATCCGCAAGTGAATAACTATCAAATAAACAAGTGTATCACACGATTTTCGCATCGTAACAACTGATGCAAAACTATCTGCATCCCACACAGACTGTGGTGTCGATCATAATAACGACCACAATTCCACACCAGCAGAAATCATCATTGGACATCAATTTCTGGACAACCATGCTCCCCCCACCCTCCCCACCCCCGCCCTCTGTCTCTATATACCCCACCAGCCACAACAGCAACGAGCAATAGACAAAAACAGAATGTCGAACCAAAACACCTTCCAGCCATCTACGTTCGAACTGTTATTTTATTTAGCAACCAGTTTCGACGATATATTACGCCATCTTCAAGCCCCATGACCGACTTGTAGGAAGATTCCCACCTATGATCCCGTCAGAATAGTGACCAGCTGACTCAAGTCTGCCAGCGATGATCGAAGGAATCGCTGTGTCAAGTAGAAACCTATGGATACCAGTCAATGTATTCTGGCCCAAGTTTTGACTGGACTAGAGGTGGGATTCTTTCTATACTTCTATCAGGGGGCCTGAAGATGGCATAGTATATCGCTGAAACTGGTTGCTCAATAAAATAATAATTGAAACTTAGACGGCTGAAAGGTGCTTCGGTTCGACATCCTGTACTGAACAGCCGAGATCCCGCAACCATCTGTATGGAGAAGAACGTACAGAGAATAAACAAAAAGTCATATGCTAATTTAGTTTAAGACTTTAATTTTTGAGTAACAATTTTCTGTATGCATAAACGCCTGGAGGTGGGCTTAAGATGCAGGAAACGTGATACAGCGTCTTAAATTAAACTTAAAAACAAGAAAAACTTTCTGGTAGCAAAAAAAACAACAAATAAGTAATTATGCCATGTAGTTACGGTTCCCAAACACAGCCAGTATGGCCACAGGCTGCTATCAATCGTACTAGTTACCACAGGTCGAGGAAAAGAAATTTAAAGCAATATGAGACGGAAAGCACGGGGGAGGACGAGGACTTGTGAACCCATTTTCAAAACATAGCGGTCACTTTGGAAGCCGCCATCTTGGATGCAAACCGTAATTTTCTGATGGAAAGTGTGTAATGTGAAGTACCAAATAGCCAGAGAATTACACGAGAAGAACAACAGTGCCTTTTATTTGAGCATAGCTTTACTCATTCTACAACTATCACGCATTTTTTCACAGAACAAAACAAGTGCTAGTGAGGTAAGGTTATATTGTTAACTGTTTTATCATCCTCATGGACATTATAATGAATACATGTATCGGAAGGTGAGGCACAAGCATCAACAATCCATTCCCTAAGGTTTGCAAAGTTTCTAATCTTTACCACATACAAAATTGTCTTCATATGACCTTAGAGACAGAAATCTAATGGACTTAAATTCGGGGAATGTGGCGGCCACTCCATTCGACCTTTACGAACCCATCCAACTCCGAGTAAACTGTATCTATTGGTATGCTGAAACAGCTAGTCTGCAAAGAGATGGGGCACCATCTTGCTCAAAGCGCCTAGATGTTGGAGCACAGTCCCGTTTCTTGGGCTTTATTTTTTTATAAAAAGCTGACGTGGTTGCTCCATATTCGCCACCTGAAGACTAAATGCATGCGGAAGCTTACTGCTCTCCACCTCCTGACCGACACATCTTGGGATGCAGACCGTGCTACTCTTCTCCATCTCTACCGTGCTCTGGTTTTGTGCAGACTAGATTATAGTAGGCAGTTTTATAGCTCAGCGTTCCTTCCACTCTGAAAATACTTGCCCCTTTTGACCATCGTGGGGCACATCTGGCTATTGATGTTTTTCGCACTAGTCCCGCTGACAGTCTCCTCACGGAAGTGGAGATTTCCCCTCTACAAATACGACGGAGCCAACTCCTGGTTTCTTACGCAACTGCCATTCGCTGATTCGCTGACCACACAGTGTGTCTTGTCCTCTTTGTAAACGAGGGATTCTCCCCCCAGATGGGATTGTCAGTTAGCATGCATCTCACTTCCCTCTGTCGGGACCTCCATTTTCACTCACTGGAATGTGCCCCGTGTATTTTCTCCTCCCTCCTGTAATTTCCCCACAGAAAATACCCTCTACTACGCACCAATTAATCATTTTCCATCAAACCATCCACATTCATTCACTTTGGAAAATTTATCTGATCTGATTTTCTCGTAATATATGCGACGAACTATATGCCAAAGTATTTTCTAGTGCGTTTATTCTTTGAAACAACAGACATGCATATATGCATTCTACATGGTTGTTAGAGTGGTAACTAGGACAGCTTCTGTTGATGGATTGACGTGTTTCTGAGAGATACATATTCTGCTTTTCTTCCTCGCTAAAGCGAGCCAATTAACATTTGTGCCGCTACCGGTTTGTTTGAAGAGAAAGAGACTGTAAAATGAAAATAACTAAGGCGTGGAATCACCGGAGATCTGGACATGTAATGGAGATGGATTTAATACACAATATCCTCCATAAACTAGGTTTGTGACTTTTTTGTTCTGGAGTGAATGAACGAATGAGTTTTTTCTGAATCATTTGATGATCACGTTGGCCCTGTAATTAGTGGGGAAGTTTCAGCTATGTTGAAGAGAGCCTGCAATCACTGAGTCTGTGTTAAATCGTCCAAAAAGGCTTTGTACACATCTGGAATTCGAAATCTTTCGTAAAAGGAACAAATTGTCCAAACGATTGATTCTCCCGAGTGACTGCAATGTTTAACAGTAATAATAAATGTAAAGATCTCTTTATAGCAAGCCAGCCGCTGATTACCAAGACGAAGGACTCCACAAAGATCCTATTTGGCTTATTTCACGTAATGAAATATTATATTAAAAACTGTACATAGATAAAAGAAAGAAAGAGAGAGGGAGAGCGAATGAAAATAGAGATAATACTAATAAACCTCCATTAGTCTAATTTTTCGCCTGTCTTATCACGGATCAGCCAAGAACTGGGAGCGCCTTACTTTACTGTATAGATTTTTTGTGTGAAGGTGAAGGGATCTTAAAGGCAACAGATACACGTCTATACAGACAAGACATTACACAGAGATAGCGGCTAGCTGCATTCATCATCTGTTCTTAGATAAAGAGACGGCAACTTATTCTCCGAACATTTAAAAATGTTAAAATGGCCAGTCCGTGACAGGACACGTTTTGGACGTTGCTAAAATAATTTTGTTCTTTGTTTCATGTCAACTACGACGAGCTAACCTAACTGACGCTTGGAAAAGAGAGGAAAGACTCGCAGGTGATATAATTGGATCTACAAATAAATCCGAAAGACAGCACGCTGGTTGCAGAGATAAGGTCATTATTAAAACTAGCTAGTACAGTTGACGTATAAGCTTCTTTGTTTAGTGTTATTTGAAATTTGAGCATTGATTAATTTTGTTCATGTTAGATATAGGAAGTGTTTTGATTGACCTGTCCCAGTTGCATTTATTTGTAAATGTACATTAAGAAAGTAGACACAGAAGTATTCTTGTGTGAAGGGAGTTATATATATATATATGTAGAACATTTATATCGTTTTAACTAGGGCAATGTTTAGGATGAGACAAGCAGAGCAAAGCAGCACGCATCAGCCTTCAGCTGTTAGCACTGATAATAATGAAGCAATAAGAAATGCTGTAGGACCGATGGCTACAGATAGCGCAACAGAACGCCCTGTAGAAACGGCTGGAGGTGTAACAGCAAGTACTCGGCAGGGATTAGATCCATTGGTAATTATCATGAGACAGATGCAGATGATAACCGAGAGCATGAATCCTTTCAAAACCGACATTAACGCGAAATTAGCCTCAGTTACTGGAGGGCAGGAAAATCTGAAAACCGACATTAACGCGGAATTAGCCTCAGTTACTGACGGGCAGGAAAATATGAAAACTGATATTGAAGCACAATTAGTGACAGTCACTCAAACTCAATAAGAGATGAAATTAGTCCAGACTGAGATTAAGCAGCAGTTACAAGACAGTTTTTCCGAATTAGAGCAGCGGATAGAGGCGAAGACCAAGGAACTCAAAGATCAGGCCGAAGAGACGGAATGAATATTAACTGCACAAATAGAATTGGTGAAAGCACAATGTGACGAATCTACTCACCGCGTATGTGTCGAAATGAAGGAATATGTGGCTATTAAGATAGATACTGTACGGGATCAAGTGGAAATGATTCCACAGTTAGTACAAAAGCAAGACGCCATGTCATGTGCAATTGCGCAACTTCCTGAATTGGCACGTACACAGACTAACCTAAAGGAAAGCGTTGAACATCTGACAGAGCGTCAAGACGTTATAGACCACCAAATTAACGTATTAACGGGTTGTTGTTGTTGTTGTCTTCAGTCCTGAGACTGGTTTGATGCAGCTCTCCATGCTACTCTATCCTGTGCAAGCCGCTTCATCTCCCAGTACCTACTGCAACCTACATCCTTCTGAATCTGCTTAGTGTACTCATCTCTCGGTCTCCCTCTACGATTTTTACCCTCCACGCTGCCCTCCAATGCTAAATTTGTGATCCCTTGATGCCTCAAAACATGTCCTACCAACCGATCCCTTCTTCTAGTCAAGTTGTGCCACAAACTTCTCTTCTCCCCAATCCTATTCAATACCTCCTCATTAGTTACGTGGTCTATCCACCTTATCTTCAGTATTCTTCTGTAGCACCACATTTCGAAAGCTTCTATTCTCTTCTTGTCCAAACTAGTTATCGTCCATGTTTCACTTCCATACATGGCTACACTCCAAACAAATACTTTCAGAAACGACTTCCTGATACATAAATCTATATTCGATGTTAACAAATTTCTCTTCTTCAGAAACGCTTTCCTTGCCATTGCCAGTCTACATTTTATATCCTCTCTACTTCGACCATCATCAGTTACTTTACTTCCTAAATAGCAAAACTCCTTTACTACTTTAAGTGTCTCATTTCCTAATCTAATTCCCTCAGCATCACCCGATTTAATTTCACTACATTCCATTATCCTCGTTTTGCTTTTGTTAATGTTCATCTTATATCCTCCTTTCAAGACACTGTCCATTCCGTTCAACTGCTCTTCCAAGTCCTTTGCCGTCTCTGACAGAATTACAATGTCATCGGCGAACCTCAAAGTTTTTACTTCGTCTCCATGAATTTTAATACCTACTCCAAATTTTTCTTTTGTTTCCTTTACTGCTTGCTCAATATACAGATTAACGAGTAAATTATCCGAAATCACATTAGAAAACAAAAGGCTAATGCGTGAAAACGTTGAGCAAAATGTTAAGGCAGCATTCCAGAGTTTATCTGGCAAACAGGAATTTGTTTGCGAAAGGACTTGAGGAGGTGCGACAGCAGTTAGGTGCTGATTTTGAGCATTGGAAACAAACGATAGAAGAGTCGATGCGCGCTTCACAACAAAGCTCAGAACAAATGAATACAGGGCAGCAGCAGAAGTTGGCAACGACTATAGAGCCAGTTACTGCCCATTCGTACACAATACCGACTTGTGCAAGTAATTCAAACATTAAATTGCCACAAGCTGGTTGTTCGCGTGAATTCTTATCTAACGGAGACTACGAAAGCCTTTGCCATGCCGAAGAAAAAATGATAAAGCATGAGCAATTCCAGATTTTTAACCCTGATAAAAGGGGGGTCCATCCAATTGTTTTTATTCGAAGTTTCAGAGGAGTGCTACCCAGAAATTGGTCGGAGTGGCAGAAGATCAGTTTTGTTACAGTATGTATACAAGGTTCGGGAGCGATCTGGGCCTCGGACATGACTTCTGTTTGCCCTACATATGACGATTTTGAGAAGGCGTTTTTAGCAAAGTTCTGGTCAGAAGGGATACAGGAACGCCTAAGGCAGGAGGTGCTCTGCCCAGAGCCTTTCTCCTTTTCGAAAGGAAGTGTTAGAAGGTATTTCGAAAAATATATAAATAAAACGAGAGACTGGGACAGACCTATGCCCTTGCCAGACATAATAAACATACTTAAGGCAAGACTACCAACTAGCATCCGGAACCAACTGATTTACGGCAACGACAAAGACTTGGAGTCGTTCCTCACGACGTTAGACCATATAGATATTATCGAAGAGAACAACCAGAAGCCAATGGTAACAGATTCCAATATTGGGAGATAAAACCTCCGCTAAACGGTAGGCAAGATGGAAGTATGGGTTATACCAATGGCGATCAATCGACATTTAGAAGGAATGAACAGAGATCGTTAAATAATGGAGGAACCCCTCAAAATCTCAATAGTAATCCCGGCAATGGTCTTGCGAGGAGCTATTCAAGAAACAACAGGAACGGGAAAATATACAACCCCGTGTGGGGGAACGAAAGAAATTTCAGACCCCAAGCCTGGAATAATAATAATAACAATAATAGAAAGTGGAATCAACCGGGAGGAATGAATTCAAATAGCCAACATCAGTGGGGACGGACATCTACGAATCAACCGGTAATTACCGAAGTGACGGATGATGTCAACCAGCAGACAAATCAAAATCCAACAAACTCGTAAGGACCCTCTCGTGCCCCGGAGGAGCGGTCAACAATTGGTTGAGGGGCAACAGGATATGTGGACCCATGGACGATTACTGGCAGATGAACTGACCGAGAACTTAGAACCACAAGATGAGGATAGGGAACAGGTGGCGGTAGCCGAAGTGCAAGTCATTATGGAGACCGTACCTATAGTGGCTGTTTTAGGCACATCTGCAACCACAAATGTTATTTCGGAGGCACTATTCAACAGGATCAGAAATATAAGACGAGTACCAGTTTTTCCAGTTCAAAATTGCAGAATAATAGGCGCCGCTGGGGCTCGATCGGCTAATGTAAAGGTGCAGTCACTACTTGGTGTGGAATTCGGAAATGTAACAATATTAAGCACATTTCTTGTTGTGAAAATTTGGTGGTAGATTGCATTATCGGAGTCGACAGCCTACGTCAATACGGATGCAGAATATATTTTAAAACAGGAAAAATTTGGTTGAATGTTAATAAACAAGAAATTGAGTTGGGGTTGTTGAAAAAAAAAAAAAGCCTTACGAGAAAATATAATTGTGGGATCAGTGTGCAAGTAATCAGGATGGCCCAAAATTCTAAAGAGCACGTATTTATTGAGTTCCAAGTCAAAGAAGATTTCGGTCAATTAGTGTTTGAAAAGTTAAATGAATCCGACTGCATTATCGAAGATCAGAAGAAGCAGCTCAATGAATTATTATTAACGTATGAAAACGTTTTTGATGAAAGGCCAGGAGTTATTAAGGGATACATATGCCATCTCTACGTTAAGCCGCACGAAACGTATTGTAAAACTTTCTATCCTGTTCCCTGGAGGTTAAAGGCTCAAGTTCGAAAGGAAATATTGAGCAGATATACAACAACATGCCCCACTCCTCCACTGGATATACACCTCATGAACTGATGTTCGAGGCAAAAGAAGAAAACTTCTCGACTGAACATATGCCCAAAACTCAGGAAACTGAGATGCCTTGGGAAGAAGAAATGAGACAAGCCATTATAAATATGACGCAAAAGGCTGATCAGAGAAAACAACACTATGACAAATTAATCAAGAGGGTACAGGCGTACCACGTCGGAGAGAAGGTACTAATCAAAAGACATACCAAATCATACTTAATAAAGAAGAGCATAAAGAAATGGGAGTTATTATATACTG
The DNA here is from genome assembly GCF_023897955.1 of Schistocerca gregaria. Classification (NCBI taxonomy): domain Eukaryota; kingdom Metazoa; phylum Arthropoda; class Insecta; order Orthoptera; family Acrididae; genus Schistocerca; species Schistocerca gregaria. The sequence continues at coordinate 790,797,803 of NC_064920.1, read as the reverse complement.
GTCCATACATCAGTCTACAAATTCCGATCCCTGGGGCTTATCTGTTAGCATACCCGGGATCTAACAATATTAAAGGGTATTTTCCCATAACGACTTGAAAAAATTTAATGAAGATTAGAAGATAGGGAGGAATGATGTTGCGAGTGACAGAGATGAACGCTCGTAAAAACATAACAATAAACTGTGTGTGTTTAGTGTTAGAAAACTTTAAACTGAAATAATTAATCAGTGACACAGATTGTAGAAATAGTGACTATTACTATCGAGTGCTGCAAAGAAGATAGTGGAGATAGGCTTCACCTGTGTTTGGGTAAACAAAGAACTTTAGCATTGCTAATGTCATCAAGAATTATAAAGGATCTGAATGACCTCCGAGAAGAAAGAAATATTTCCCGAAAATGACGCTGCATAATCAAAAGAGGTTCCAAGTGAATGTTCATAAATAATTTCCAGTGCACGCTTAGATGTGTAAACGTCTGAAGTGAAGTTTTGCGGTTAAGTAGTGAATCAAGAGTGACGGTTAACGCCGTAAAGATAATTTCCCGCGCAAAACAATTTACGTCGGCGCGAGAGTTAGAATCGATATAGACGACACAGATATGCTTTATAAGAGACTCGCATCAAACGCGAGGGGAAACTGATTGATGTTGAACTTCAAGACAGTGTCATAATTAGACGTTAAGAGTTCTTGATTTATTGTTGAATGCCAAAAGAAAGTAGTTTTCATAGAATTAGTAGTTATTTAATGAGTCTTGTTCACTTTGGAATTTTGTTTGAAAATCCATTTCCATATATGTGCATGTATGAATGCCGGATGAATCAGAGAATAAATGAAAGAAGTGAATCCACATTCCTCACGACTAATAACTTTTACATTACAGCAATCAAGCGGAGAAATATATGTATTCAGGATAAAATTTTTATGACTATAGATAAATGATATGACTTTTCAAGGAAATGATGGATTATGACTTTGTATAAAATGAACCACACTTTCCATTATTCGATGATTTGAACCCAAAATCTACTGCAAGCTGCATGAATCCTTTAAATTACGAAGAATAAATCATTGACAGAAAATGTGTCAGAATTGTTGGACTCATAAGCACAAGTGGTGATGCGAAGTCCAAAAGAAAATTCGAACTAGAGTAAATATTATGTTTTCGGCAACAGCATTAGTCAATGGATAAATGTAAACTTTAAGTCAATGGCTAAATTCCTTGCAGTACATCGTAAGAAAATGGATGCATAAAGCCATAGGGATTTTGTTTTCAAAAGGAGAATCTTGGACGGTGCAACCTAACCAGTTCTTTTACAGGAAGAGTTTCCCCTTCGGTCATTGCTAATCCTTTTGGAGTCTCAGCACCACAAGACATTGTCCTGCGAACAAGATTGTAAAAAAATAAATAAATAAATACATAAAATAAAAAAAAAAAGAAAGAACACTCGAGTTATTGATTGTAAAAATTTTTTAGCTAGAGGGCACAAATCACTTTTCTCCAAATCGTTATATAAGTCCATCCCTATCTTTCCTTCAGAGATTTGATTAACCCAAGAGTAAATCGAGCAAACGCATAGTTGTGACGACCACGGCGGACAGAGCCATCACACCGACGTCATCTCAGACGCCGTCGCAATCTGTTCCACCGCGAGACCTTGGCGCGGGGCGCGGACGGCGGAGGGAGCGCGCCGCGGGCGGAGGGTATTTAAATCGGCCGCCGGCGCGACCGAACCCAGCTCCCCCTGAGCAGCCATAGCGTACGGATCTCCGTGCCGGCACGTTCACAGGAGCTCAGTCCGTCAGTTCACCTGATGATGGCGACATGTTGGATCGCCGAAATATTGTGCCCGTTGGACACTATAGACCGGCAGTACACCCGTGGATATTTTGATTAAGGTTTGTGACGTTTTTGTTCTGGATTGAATGAACGAATGAGTTTTTTCTGAATCATTTGCTGATCACGTCGGACCTGTAATTAGTGGGGAAGTATCAGCTATGTTGAAGAGAGCCTGCAATCACTGAGTCTGTGTTAAATCGTCCAAAAAGGCTTTGTACACATCTGGAATTCGCAATCTTTCGTAAAAGGAACAAATTGTCCAAACGATTGTTTCTTCCGACTGACTGCGGTGTTTAACAGTATTAATAAATGTATATATCTCTTATAGCAAGCCAGCCGCTGATTACCAAGACGGAAAACTCCACCAAAGATCCTATTTGGCTGATTTCACGTAATGAAATATTATATTAAAAACTGTACATAGATAAAACAGAGAAAGAGAGAGAGAGAGCGAATTAAAATAGAGATAATACTAATAATCCTCCACTAGCCTAATCTTTCGCCTGTCTTATCACGGATCAGCCAAGAACTGGGAGCGCCTTACTTTACTGTATAGATTTTTTGTGTGAAGGTGAAGGGATTTTAAAGGCAACAGATACACGTCTATACAGACAAGACATTACACAGAGATAGCGGCTAGCTGCATTCATCATCTATTCTTAGATAAAGAGACGGCAACTTACTATCCGAACATTTAAAAATGTTAAATCCCCTCCCTTCCCCTGCTCTGGATGGTGCCTAGACCACAGATTAGGACCGGCCTGCTCCAGGGTCCTAAGGTCTCTGTCGCCCCTTCCTCCTGGCGTCTTGTACGTTCTATCCTTGCAGAGTTTCAAGGTGCTACCATGCTCTACACAGACGGATCTAAGACGATAGGTGAGGCGGGGTATGGTTTCACGTCTGCTACTGACTTATAATATCATTTATTGCCACGATCACGTAATGTGTTCACAGCACAGCTCCTAGCCATTAACAGGGCCCTCCATTTTGTTACTCATGCCTCCCTCCACAATGTTTTAATATGTACCGGCTCAGTGAGCAGACTGCAGGCTACAGACCGATGCTACTCTCGTTACCCTTTGGTCTCTCCTAACCATGACCTTCTCTCTGCCCTTCACTGTGCCGCCTGCTGAGTTGTCTTTCTCCGCCTCGCAAGTCGTGGGGGCATCCCAAGGAATGAACTGGCTGACCGTTTGGCTAGAGAAGCAGATACTTACCCCCCTATTACCTTTCATGGTACAAGCTACAGATAAACTGATCCACACCAGGTCTCTTTTCGTCCAAAAGTGGAATAACATCTGTCGTTCTACTGCTCTCAGTAATAAACTAGGAGATCGGTTTGGCGCTCTTCCTTCCACTCCTCTTGGAAGGAGTCCACCGTCATATGCGGTCCACGCATTGGTCATACCAGTCTCACATTGTTTTCACTTGCTTAATTAGCCTCCCCGACCATGTGGCTGTGGAGCCGGACTAACTGTATCCCGTATGTTGGTTGGATGCTCCAGTCTTTGGCCCCTTCGTACTAAGTATAGTCTTAAGATTCCTTATCTTTAACATTAGCAGACGGCTGGTTGAATTGTCCCTCAGTTTCTTCTGTGAAAGTGGTTTTTATTTTCAGGTATGAGGTTTTGCTTTGCTCCTGGAGCAGGGTCAGGATGGTTGTGGTCGGGGCCTCTCCTCGAGGTTTCTCGGTCTGGGACCCATGATCTTTCCCCAGAGCAAAGATTTTTATACCTTCTACAGTGTGTGCTTTAACTTCCTCGTTTATGATTTGACGCTTCTGACTGGATCCGTCGACTTTTAGCGGACTCCCTCTTTTCAGAGAGTAACTTTGGAGTCGCTGGACCCATGATCTCGCTGTTTAGTCCCATACCACCCTCCATTAATCAAGGAATCAATCAGACAAAGTTGGATATGTTCCGTCTTTGTCCAACAAATAAAGATAAGAGGCTGCCTTTAGAGAACCTGAAAATAGAACCAACTATTCGAGAGCTCCATACCTAACCACGTACTTTCGATGGATCCGTTCAGCGAGAGTTGACATCTGACCAGTACCTTTTTACTCAGTTTATTTACCTCTTTGTTCATACAAAAATTAGATTCATCAGTAAGCAATACGCCATAAGGGAATCGACTGTTCTCGTTCGTCTGCCGTGTTGTCCATTCCACAGACGGAAGCTATCGATTTGTATCGTCTTCGGTGAGATGTTGTAATATTCACATTTTCTAAGGGTGCCATTTAGGTGTGACCACAACCCTCATTACTGATGTAGGCCGACTCCAGTTTCCTGTGAAATGAAGTGAGTACTATGCTATGAACTTCCACTGAAAGGTGCCAGAACAGCGGTTGATGTTACGTCGTCCGTTGCCTATTTCGCTCGTCCAATTTTCAATTTGCCTGTGGCAGAGCCATTTTCATAGAATTTCGAGAGACGTTTCACCGCAGCACTGAGGGAAAAGGGTGGTCTGTCTGGGTGGCGTTGCTTGACACCCTATTCAAAAAAAATGAGTGTCCTCTCTCCTAATACCAAGACGATCTCATAGATATCGACTTTCGTTAACGTCAGCAGATTTCAACTGTGAAAAGACACCATTTCTCCCCTTGTAATTCTCTACCTGTTTCCCCCCCTCACCCACTCCATACTAACTTTAATCTTTTGTATATACACTTCTTTTGGATTTAGAAGGGTGGTTCCAACCCGTAGCATAAAGGCCTTCGTATTTCAAAATGTTTGTTAACCGCTTCTACATGTTTAATGAAAAATCCAGTTATTTTTCTGTTAGTGGTGTTGATATGACTACTCAGCATTTCTTTCATACCCATTAATATCGACCTGTTACCACTTTAAGGCTCTAGACTTCAGCACTGTATAGCATGGGAGATCGTGGCGTAACTTATAATAAGATCTACATTAGGTTGCGAAGCACTGTGTTACACACATTTTTTTTCCGAAGTGATGTGTTGTCAGATGATCTTATCTGAATAGAACCGTTTCGTCAGTAGTCATTTCTAGTCAGTTTCTGTTCTTAATTGTTTTTGTAGAGGAACTAGATACTTGTTGACGTCATCTTTTTTCACTTCAGACGCTCTACAAGACGTATACTACGAACAAAATGTTCAGTGCAATTCATATAACATTAACACGAAAATCTGTTTAAATCTGTTTAAACTAACCGCTGTTGAGTCAAGACTAGTAATGGTTTTACACTGTAGCGCAGTTTAATGTGCAATGCTTAGTCAAATGTTGTAAGAATTCAAGTAAACAAGTTCGGCCGTTTACTACACGTTCTAACACGGAAATTTACAGGCCACCAGCGAAAATACAGAAGAAATGTTTCCACATTAATTTTCGTAGCGCGACTCAGTTCATTTAATGCGCAGTGTGTTAATCACGGTGACATAAATTAAAACATTACATCGTACAACGCCTAACATTTACACACAGTTGATTGCAAAACAAAAAAGTATGGGTAAAATAAAACCATTATAATTAAGGGTCTTCTGAACATGCAGCACTTTACTATGCACGGCCCTATTAGAGTTGGCTTACCCCAGTATTTATTTATTTATTATGTGACGACTATAGCTGCAGTCAGCGTAGTTACCATGCATATTGCCTCCACCTACCCCTCCAACTTACGGACTGTTCCCAGACTTCTGGCGTGAATAATTCCTAGACGGCAGAATTGTCGTATGTAAATAGTGCGAAAGCACCAAGTGAAAACAACGGAAAATTCGAATTTGGCGTAGGAAGTGGGAATAAATCAGTCAGCTGCGTATCGTTAGAAATCGAGAAACTTCGATTAGCTCACTTGTTTTACATTAAGATAGCAGGGAAGCAGCCCTCGAACACTTCTCCTGCACCTCCTATCCACTTTGATCGACAGCCAATACACCTTGGTTTTTCGGTAGGGTGTCGCTGTTCAAGCAGCAACAATTTCTAGAATTTCAGCTAATTTTAGGACGATGCAAATATTGCACAAATACATCACGACTTCAAACATCAGGTGGACAGCAATCTCTAATGCTTTTCATTTTTTGGCTACCTGAGCACTTCTTCCGCATTTTTTCACTAACCCAACCCTATTTCGTACACAGCACATTGAGAATCAACTTATTTTCTTTGCTAATGAAAACAGCTGGGAGTATTCCCCTACTATGGCAATTCAAAAAACCACAGCATTTTGCAACTTTTATCTGTTTATCTGCCATTAGCAATCAGAACGATTACCAGTCCAACATAGTTGATCTTAGTTTCTGCTGCCACATTACATGCTCATACTGAATGTTCGATTCTCAGCAACCAAGATACATACTAATGTGTCATTCATTCCAGCTTGATACATCCCTCACCTTCCTTCCTGCAATGAAATTTCGTTCACTTTATATAAAGCTTATAGACACCACTATTAACGGTGCGAGACCTCTTTCTATGCATTTTATTGTAGCACTAATTAATCATACACAGAATTTAAAGTCACTTCTGATGTACCAAACTAACACATTGATTTGTACATTGTTTGAAAGTCTCATGGGCATGCACCCGTACTGATTAATCGTCGTAGAAGGAATTTTCGACCGTGTAACGTGCCACCGTTATCAAGTTACTCCTGCTGACATGACTGCTAGCAGCGTTGGTCACGAGGCTGTACGGTAGCAAGAAGACCAGACTCCGCAGGGCCACGTGACACTACTGAGAGGGAAGGCCGTCATGTAAGCCGCATGGCTCTGGCGCATCGTACTGCATCTGCAGTAGCAGTTTGAGCAGCAGTTGGCACCGCAGTGAGACAACGAACAAGTACAAATAGGTTAATGTAAGGACGCCTCCCAGCCAGACGCCATGGAGCGTGCATTTCATTGACCCCAAATCACCGCCATTCGCCACTTCTGTGGTGTCAAGCGAGCGAAAGTTCATCGGAGGGCAGGCTGGCGATATGTTCTGTTTTCTGATGAAAGCTGCTTTGGCCTCCTTGCCAGTGAAGGCTGCGTGTTGGATAGGAGGAGGCCAGTTGCTAGACACGTTGGACCTACACCTGCAGTTATGGTGTGGGGGCGCGATTTCGTATGACAGCAGGAGCACTCACGAGGTTATCCCACGTACTCTTACTGCAAATATATACGTAAGTCTGATGATACGACTTATTGCGCTGCCATTAATGAACAGCATTCCAGGTGGTGTTTTCCAACAGGATAACGCTTGCCCACATGCCGCAGTCGTAACCAAACATCCTGCGGGGTGTCGACATCTTGACTTGGTCTTTTCGATCACCAGCTCTATCTCCAATCGAGCACATATGGAGCATCATCGGATGACAACTGCAACGTCATGTGCAAGCGACATTAACCACCCTGTATACACAGACCAAGTGCAACAGGCATGGAACTCCATCCCACGAACTGAAATCTGGCACCTGTGCAATACTATTCATGCATGTTTACATGGTTGCATTCAAGATTCTGGCGCTTATGCCGGTTATTAATGTACCAGCATTTCATATTTGCAATGGTTTATCTGTCGCTTACGATGACCTGTGATATTGTTATGTTAATCACTTAAATACGTTACCTTGACAAACGTATTCCTGAAATTTCATTGATATACCAGCATTTCACACTTGCAGCGGCTTATCTCTCGCTTACATTGACCTGTGATCTTGCAATGTTAATCATTTAAATATGTTACCTAGACAAGCGTATTTCCGAAATTTAATTACTCCACATTAATTATTTCTTGATGTTGCGATTTTTTTTCCGTCAGTGTATATCGCACCCACGGGCACAGGATATCATCCAGCAAGAGTAACCTGATCATGATGGCACGTTACGCCATCTCAAATTCGTTCTACAAAGATGAATCGATCCGGCTGCATGCCCGAGAGACTTTCATGCAAAATATTCGTCTAGAAAACCTACGAACTTATTCCAAATGATATACGCCTTGGCTTTGTTTCGTTACCTTTGACACAGAAAGTGTGAGTCTGTATTTTTCGTCGTATTCTGTGAATTAAGGCATTGACCAGAGAATAATTTCCTGAGTTTCAAAGCCCACTTCTGCCTTTCACATTGCTTAATGTCTTGCTCTGTTTTGGGTCTGGTGAAGCGTTGGACACCGATGCACGTAAATGGTGGTCTATTTTATTTTTATAAAATAGAAAATTGTCCTATGGATAACTGATTGGAGTGTAGACTTGCTAGATTCGATATACCTATTATTTCCTCTATCCACATCGATTAACTTTGTGCTGAACTTTTTCTGTATTCGAGCTCTGTCAATGAGCTTCTAGAACAGGAAATTGCAAAACATGGCCTTTGTTACCCTGCATGCTATTAGAGTATCGAGATACTTCATAAAATTGTCGTCGATAATAGCTCTAACTGCAAGCTATTCACGGTTTTGCCAGTATCTAAACAGTACTTTTGGAAAGTTAGTGGCTCCTCATGTTTTATTTCTTTTCACTCGTGTTATGCTCCATGGTGCACCAACCAGTGGTCTTTGTAAAAAGCTCAGCAAATTTTTAAGAAATGAAGGAAGAGAATCAAAATTTAGGAGTAGAAAAATCTACAATACAGTGTTTTACTGCGATCTTGGCTAGGAAGATTTTCTTCTCCTTAGAAAGTAAATACGGATCGGCACTTCATAATCAGTATGAGTAAACTGATAGAATCAAATCTTTTTTATTGTTGTGAACCTCAGTCAGCAGACGGCAGCGCTTCACACTCGCCTATTCTGTGTAAGCCCCTTCATCTCCACACAAATACTTCAAAATAAAACCATTTGGGTCCTGTTGCTGTTTTTATCCCTCACACTTCCTTCTATTAACAAATTGATCATTCCTTGATGCGTCAACATGTGTCCCATAAACCAAACCTTTCGTTTAGCCAGTTTTTGCTTCCCTCATTCGATTCAGTATCATTTCATTAGTTATTTGATGTACCCATCTAAACTTAAGCCAAATTGTATCAGATGTCAGCAAATTCTTCTTGTCCAAAAATATTTTTCTTCTATTTCCCTTTTGCATTTTTACCCCCTTTACTTCGGCTGTACAGCAAAACTCGCCTACAACTTTTAGAGTCTCACTTCCTAATCGAATTCTCTCAACATAGGCTAATTTAATTCGATTACAGGCCTTTAAGGAGATTTTAATTTTGTTCAGGCTCATGTTGCGAACTCTTTTCAAGACATTATCGATTCCACTCAAAGGTTCTTGCAAGTCCTCTGTCATCTCTGAGAGATTATAATCCGATCGGCAAACCTTACTTTTACTTCTTCTCCTTGAACGTTAATTCCCTTTACGAAATGGGTAGCTCAATCATTAGAGCACTTGCCCGCGAAAGGCAAAGGTCCAGAGTTCGAGTCTCGGGCCGGCACACAGTTTTAATCTGCCAGGAAGTTTTATGTTGCGTTACTTGTTGAAAACCTCTGGTATTAATAGTTACGACGACTACTTTTGAAATTACAAACAGGTGATTTACTTTCTTTCCACCTGTCTCTTTTCCATAAGACTGCTCTTTATAGATATGTGAAACAGAGTCAAACACGCGAACAATGAGAATTCAGCTTCTAGATCTTAATGTCATCGCCACAGAGAGAATGGTATGACCGAGTGCGGAGATTGTAAGGGATGTGCCAGAACGGGGAAAGCTTCTTGCAGTGTTTCTGGCCTTGCTGCGTTGGCAGACGCCTCGCAAGACGTAAGCAGAGGAGCGGCGGCGCGTGAAAGAGCCGGGCGGCTTCAGAGGTGGCGGCAGCGGCGGCGGCGGCGGCGAGCCGAGTGGAGGCAGAAGTTGGTCCGGGCTGCTGTGCGAGGCACCAAGTTGGCGCCGCGTGAATGGGCGGGGCTGGCCATTAAGGCGGCTTTGTCCCGGCGCCGTATCGGCACACAACTTGTGCATTAAGACGGCGCGCCACACAGCCACCTGCACAAGTTGCCACCACAATACGCCGTCTCGCTGCCGCTCTTCATTCCGCTGCCGGCCGGCGATAATGCGCAAGTACTGTCGGTCGGATTTCTCCCGAGGCAGTGCGAAACAATGGCACCGTCCGCAGAGGACCTCCGGCGGGTGCCGCACGCTTGCACACCCTCACGAGGCAAGAGCCTCCGCCGTTCCTGACAAAGCGCGAGGAAGAGCAAATGCCAGCGCTGTAAAGCAATACGAAGTCGCACGTAGCGTAACAGTGTATAATAACAAACACGACCCGACTGAGTCATTCTTCCATCACAACTTTTTTGTTTACATTAACACAGTCTTTATTAGCCGATATCAAGGAACAAACATTCACGTTCGTAAATTTAGATGTTATTTTTTAAGACGAAGCACGTAATGTATTACTGACTCAGTACTGCTGTCGTGAAAACTCAAAGCTACCGGGTGGTCATAATTATGTGCAGGTACTCACGGAAGTCCAGTGTGGGCTGCAATTATCGTATGGTAGCGGAACTTGGTAGATATACTAATGCGTTAATGTGGAACCGACTTACGCTGAAAAAAATTAGTTCCAATTTCGCCACCAGGTGAAAATCTGGCGCCGATATCCACAATTTCATTTGACAAGCCACAACGTGAGAGAACAGTACGTATATCGAAACTCTTTCATGTGTCCGGCAGCAATTACAGTGCTGCATTCAGAGAGTATTGCCGACTGAAAAGTCCCGCCAGAGAGGCCACAGTTCGTAGTAATTCACGGAAAATCATCGAGAAAAACAGAAGTGATTTCTGGCGTTCTCCAAGGTACTGTTATAGGCCCTTTGATATTCCTTATCTATATAAACGATTTGGGAGACAATCTGAGCAGCCGTCTTCGGTTGTTTGCAGATGTCGCTGTCGTTTATCGACTAATAAAATCATCAGAAGATCAAAACAAACTGCAAAACGATTTAGAAAAAAATTCGGAATGGTACGAAAAGTGGCAGTTGACCCCAAATAACGAAATGTGTGAGGTCATCCACATGAGTGCTAAACGGAAAAATGGTTAAAATGGCTCTGAACACTATGGGACTCAACTGCTGAGGTCACCAGTCCCCTAGAACTTAGACCTACTTAAACCTAACATAAGGACATCATACACATCCATGCCCGAGGCAGGATTCGAACCTGCGACCATAACGGTCGCGCGGTTGCAGAGTGTAGCGCCTAGAACCGCTCGGTCACTCTGGCCGGCAGGAACTCGTTAAATTTCGGTTACACGATAAATCAGTCTAATCTAAAAGCCGTAAATTCAACTAAATTCCTAGGTATTACAATTACGAACAACTTAAAGTGGAAGGAACACATAGAAAATCTTGTGGGGAAGGCTAACCAAAGACTGTGTTTTATTGGCAGGACACTTAGAAAATGTAAAAGACCTAATAAGGAGACAGCCTAAACTACGCTTATCAGTCCTCTTTTAGGATACTGCTGCGCGGTGTGGGATCCTTACCAGATAGGACTGACGGTGTAAATCGAAAAAGTTCAAAGAAAGGCTGCACGTTTTGTATTATCCTGAAATATGGGAGACAGTGTCACATAAATTATACAGGATTTTGGCTGGAAACCATTGAAAGAAAGGCGTTTTTCGTTGCGACTGAATCTTCTAGCGAAATTCCAATCACTAACTTTCCCCTCCGACTGCGAAAATATTTTGTTGACACCGACCTTCATAGGGAGGAGCGATCACCATGAGAAAATAAGGGAAATCAGAGCTTGTACGGAAAGATTTAGATTGGAATAATAGAGAATTGTAAAGGTGGTTCGATGAACCCTCTGCCAGGCACTTAAATGTGATTTGCAGAGTAGCCATGTAGATAGAAGTGAGTTAAATTTAATGACATTAAATGGTTTAATGAAGATGATAATGAAATTCAGAAAAACCGGTCAGCTTTGTATGGCACCTGTAGGAGGATGGCGTAGTATCTCGCTGGAAATTATTTACGAGGTTGCTGTTGCATTACTGAGCTTGCAGCACATACTATGTGTAGTGCTCGTGCTCCTGCAGTGTCATGAGAGTTGCCCATCTCATGATCAACAGTACTGAAAGTTTTGCGATTTACTTTACATTGGTACCCGTACAAGATCCAGATGGTGCAGCAAATAAAACCTCATGATCCGCAGAAATGTCCTGAATTTGGTCTTCCGTTTCTGGCATGGTTCGAAGTTAATGATATGTGGCCGGGCAATATTCTATTTCATGACGAGGCACAGTTTATACTACAGGGTCGAGTGAATACACAGACCTGCCGAATTTTTTTAGGGGTAGCGTTAAACCTCGTGTTGTGCACGAAGACACATTGCACTTGCCGTATGTGGCTGTGCGGTGTGGATAACAAGCACCTTTATACTCAGTCCGTTCTTCTTTGAAGGGAGTACACCCAGAAGGCCTGACAAGCGTACCGTGACGTCTGCACTTTATCGAGATCTCCTTATACACTACGTGATTCCTGCTTTGGGACAGTGCACCTGCGTGGAAACAATAGTTTTCACGCAAGATGGGGCAACACTACATGCCGCTCGCCCAGTGAAATATCTGCTTGGTGTTATCTCCAGGGGTTTTCCATATGCATGGCCTCCTAGATCATCTGATCTGAATCCATGTGACTTTTGACCGTGGGAATAACGTTTACTAGGAATACGTTCGTTCTCTACCTGACCTGAAAACCAGTACACAGGAATACGTTGCTCGGATTCCACAGGAACTGCTGGAAGCAACCGTTGATCGCGTCGGTTCACGGACACATCATCTTGTCGACGCCCCCGGTGTTCATATTTAACAAAATCTGTAAGCACTGGTTAATATAGAAAACAATAAAGAAAGCAACATTATGCCTTTCTCACTTGTATGACCTCCTCCGCCCTCGTTCCGTTCTTAATCCATTACATGTGGAAACATTTCATTAAGTCTTTCTTGCATTCACAGAGTCAAATTTTGTACCTGGTAGCCAAAATTGAAACTAATTGTTTTTATAGCGTAAAACGGTTTCGCATTAAAATACCTACCAAGTTTCGCTGCCATACGATAACTACAGCCCGCGCTAAACCTCCGCTAGTAGCTGGACTTTAATTACAACCACCTGGTATTACGGCACTCACCGCGAAATAAATATGACTGTACCCCTCTCAATACATATTCTCGGCATTTTGGATGTATGAATTAAACAATGCCTTCATTCACAACTTTTTCGTGTTTTATTAACTACACGATGCATTTCGGACCATGTGGGTCCATCGTCAGGTGTAATTTGTCTTAATACTTGTCTTGAAGTTTCTGCTTGTTTTCCCTACATAATAGGCAGGACAACTGGGGCATGATACTTTGTACACTCTGCTGTTGTTGTATGTTTGTGTATTTGATTTTACGTTATGGATAAGTAAGTTTCCTAAATTATTATTGGGTGAGAATCCAAATGTTACATTTGTTTTTCTGAAAAGGTTCGCGATCTTTTGAGATATGGCCCCCAGGCATGGGATACTGGCGAATATTTTCTCTTCTTTCACAGTGTGTCCATTCGTTGTCTTGCTTTAGTGTATTTGTCTGCTTAAATTGTCAGTTGTTTTGGCTATGTAGCCATTGCTTATAGCAGTGCTTGTTATTGTATGTATCTCATTCTTGACAGTCTTTTCTTCTAAATCAAGGGAGTGTACACTTTGTAGCATGGGCCTAAATGCAGCATGTTTTTGTGTGATGGGATGGCATGATGAGTTGTCCAGTGTTATGTCTGTGTATGTGCGTTTTCTGTGTATACTGAACTTGTGTTTTTGTTGGTGGTTGGTGGTTTTAAGATCCAGGAAGTTTATGCTTTTGGTGTCTTTATGTTATATTGTGAATTTTATGTTTTGTGGAAAGAACTGAATACTGCTAGTAGTTCTCCAAGCTCGTCTTTTGTTCCATCAAACAGCAGCAAAGTGTCATCAACATATCTCCAGTAATATACTATTTTACTTTTGAGTCTATTGTCTTCATTAAAGAACTTACTTTCCAGATGATTGAGAAATATGTATGCCAGAAAACTTGAAATGCTACTGCCCATGGCAAAATCCTCAATCTATTGGCAAACTCTCACATTAAATGTAAAGTAATTGTGAGACAATATTAGCTGTAACATGTCCTTGACTTCTGATATTTCTGCAATTGACATTTTTTTATGTTTTATTAAGTTTTCAAAGATTATATCTATTCTTTCTTCAGTTGGCACATTTGTAAATAGGTTAGTTACATCAAAAGAGGCAAGCCTGGCACCTGCATTTTGTTGCTCCTGTTGAAGACTTCAGCAGAGGGGTCGAGAATGAAGTATTTGAAGAGGAATGTGACGCGCCCTAATCACCCAGAAGGTTTACCTTACTTTAAAAACAGCAAAACTATTCTCAGACAAAGTTGTCATTGGAACTGACACACAGCGTATAATGTGTCTATAGAACAATAACAAAATTCCATTGATATAAATGCAATCTCTGTGCCATGTGCCGGCCGCGGTGGTCTCGCGGTTCTAGGCGCGCAGTCCGGAACCGTGCGACTGCTACGGTCGCAGGTTCGAATCCTGCCTCGGGCATGGATGTGTGTGATGTCCTTAGGTTAGTTAGGTTTAAGTAGTTCTAAGTTCTATGGGACTAATGACCACAGCAGTTGAGTCCCATAGTGCTCAGAGCCATTTGAACCATTTGTGCCATGTGAAAGGGAACACAGTTCAGGAAAAGTGGGCAGACAAGGAAGTGGATGATGGATGACAAGAGCGAGTCGGAAAATGCTCCTCTGAAAAATGAGTGTCCAGATCATTTATTAGGTCTAACTGCACTACTGGAGTAAGATCCCGCAGTGTAGTAGGAAAAGGCGCAAAATTTCAAGGGCCACGGGCTGGCCAGAAATGGCCACGTCACGTCTGATGCTCAAAGCAGCGCTTTCCATGCACCACAGAAACGTCTGCTTTGCTCTGAGTTCGAACGAGCCAAGTGCGCGTCAATCAGCGTCCAATATTATCGGTGTTTGAACGTCCGCCGCAGAACTCTACTAAGGAAGGAAACATCGGTAGCGTCTGATGTTTGTTCCCTCCATGAAGAACCGTCTAAAGACATACATGTTTTGCAATAATCGTCGATGGTAAGGTATGCAGTCGGTAAGATCTGGGTCAGAAACGTTGCACAATGTAGCTGGTTGCTAGTCCAATACCTACAGCAATAATGTTATATTAGCTCATTGTAGCCTTAAGCTAATTAAACTTTGTTTGTAGTCGACTGTATTTATAATTTTAATTAATATTGTGTTTATACTGGTTGCTGGTGAGGAGGAAAGTTAATTATTAGTATTTTATTAATAATCTCATTCATAAGCAGCCATATCACAGCCATCATAGTAGCCAAAGAAATTTATAATTAAGCTTTACTTGTTTAATCAAATGACGATGACTCTCCTTGTCCACAGTCTCGATGATTCGAAGCGATCTGCAATCCTGTGTAAATAAAATGTCTTGGTTGTCTTGCGTTGCGTAGTCAGTCGGCAAAGCTCAGATCAAGCACAAAGTTTGCTTTGACTGAGTTTACTTATCCGATGAAATAATGGAGCTCTTGGATCTAATAATTGCAGGTTCGTTTCCAATTCATCGGAAGTTCCCTTCTGATTACCAACGACACGACACCTGCGTGCAAATTTCCAATTAGAGAATACATATATAATGAAATTCCTTACACTCCTTTGATTTAAATGCTCAGTATATATTTTCTTGAGTAGCATACGATATATTTTCAATCTCTTTCTTCCAGTAATCTCGATAGCAATATTACAATTATTCAATGTGGCTATTCGGCACGGAGAAGATCCTAGAAGTCCTCTCAACACACTAGAGAGAATATTACAAAGAGTAATTATGCGCTCATGGAATAGTAACAGTACTGTTCTACTTAGCGCATCGATTCTGCGAGTATATAGATGGTCAAATAGGAAACGTAATTCACTCATAGAATTGTGCAGGGATAATTAGTAGAATATAAAGAGATATTACATATTGTATTCTTCGAGTGATACAAGTCAACCCATCAGTATAATTTAACTGACAAGAGGAAGATCTCCTGTCGGTACTTATTACATAGGAGCTGCGGAAATTAGTTTAGGCGAGAAAACATAGCTGCGTCAACGCGCAACAGCCTCAGCATAGAAGCCACTGCACTGTGATAACTTTTCTCCAAGTAAAAGTAGCCAGGTTAAAAAATGAAACACGGATATGCTAGGAAGACAACATATATTTGAAAATCTCTCAAATGGAAGTTTCTAGAGATTGGGAAATCAGTAATGGTAAGAAAAAGCTATGTGACAAAACACCTTGTGAACACGAAAATATGGTAACAGGCAATGCCCTGCTATAAATAAAGGGCCATTACAAATATGAAAAGGTGTATGATGGTCGTCACAGTACAGGAGAAGTCAGAGTCGGAAGGCTTCCCTGGACACCTCGGAGTTCGCCAACGAATCCTCGGCTCAGTGCCATACAGCAATAAGCAATTTGTGAGAAAGATTTTCATTTCGTAGAGCAGCTGACAGACAAATACATGGAAACAAAAATATTGGTGGTCTTTATCTATTTGTCAGATAATAAAGAAACAAGGACAGTCCCCACGTCTCCATAGGCCGTTCTGGCCACAGACGGGGCAGTCGATACCGACGGACCGCCGTGTCATCCTCTGCTCTCCCTGCCGCTATCGGCACTTGGGCCGTTAGTTGTCATTCAAGGGGCTCCTCAGTTGGCACCTTGAAGCTGAGTGGACCTCGTTCCAGTCCTCCCACCAATGGGAAAATCCCTGGCAGTATCGGGAACTGAACCCAGGGCTTCAACAAGGTAGTCAGCCACACTGACCACTTTTTATCCTTCTTTCATTTTTCTTCGCGGTTTTTCGTCAGTGAGTCTGTATGTGTCTTTCTCTCTCCTTCGATGAGAACTTCACTCAGTTTCTTTCTTTGTTCGACCGACCGAACATGCGGAGTTACTGTGTCGGCAGCTATGGAAGTGGTCAAGACTTGTCTCTGTCAGTGTTTCTGAAAAGAATTAGAACGAATCATGCCGGCCGCGGTGGTCTAGCGGTTCTAGGCGCTCAGTCCGGACCGCGCAACTGCTACGGTCGCAGGTTCGAATCCTGCCTCGGGCGTGGATGTGTGTGATGTCCTTAGGTTAGTTAGGTTTAAGTAGTTCTAAGTTCTGGGCGACTTATGACCTCCACAGTTGAGTCCCATAGTGCTCAGAGCCATTTTTTGAAGAACGAATCATGGCATAGTACTCGTATGTGAAAGCTGAGTAATTAAGAGACCAGTGTGAAAGTAGGCAGGACGAATTAAGAAACAGTGCTTGTCTCTGGCGGATAAGAACCAATATTGTTTTCTATAAGCGAAGTGTCTTTTGAAGGAGTTACGGCAAGGAGCCGTAAGAGTGAAACCACTGTGAGCCACCTTTCTCAGTGAGATACACACGTGAAGTAAATTGTTGAACTGTATAGACAAAAACTTTCTGAAATCCAGAATACTACCCAGTACAATAACAATCCTCTCCACTGCGCTCACCCGTCTTCAGTAACTGAAGAAAGCTTCTACTCCCTCTCACTTCCTACGGCATTACAAGGAAGTCAGCCCCATAATTTATTTTCACTCGAAGTTGCGACGGGGCGGTAAGTATAAAGAAGTGCGGTTGAAGCGTTCTCACACAATATGTGCATATACAAATGTTGGTTAAAAATTTTATTGCAAATTTTGGCTCTCACGTAAGTCTCAGGGGATGATTTCCACACTTGGTGCATTAGTACACTTCCACAACCGCGCATTTGTTATAGTTTTTGAATTAATTATTCACTCAGACATAAGTACAGTTTATGCTAGGGAACAAGAATTAAGCGATTATTATACAAAAATCAGTTTTTCACGACACAGTTCAATCACTATTTATTGGCGTTGTTCTTTTCTTTCACACAATGAAATTAGCACTGGTGAGACGGTTTGTGTGTTTACTTTAATAATAATTTGACTCCGAGCCACCACTAGCAGTAATGTAAGCTGCTATAAAATTACTCAGTCAATTCTAACAGAACCACAAGTCCCACTGTCCTTTTTGTTCTAACAGTTTTGGCGCGAAATCACAGTTCGACACATGTTCACTTACGACGATGTATACCTCGTAAATCGTACTCACCCAAATAATCGTAGCACTTCCAGTTCACCAAATATATGCTTGCACACTTGCACTCTTAAACAACACTCTCTGTCGAAATAAATTGGCGCGAAAAAGAATTCTCAAACGACCACATGGGCCACCCTCAAGTGGGGGCTTGCTCGCCACCCAGCCTCCAAAACGACTGACCAACCACTGACCGCTGGCCAAGTTGGTCGCTCGCTTATATAGGCTCGGATGTGCAACTCCCTGGTTATTTAAGTACCAGTCCCACCAATTAAGATTACAAATTTTGATACAAACATCCCTCGACAGAAATAAGTACACCATCGGAACCGCGCTAAAAAGTGCATCTTGTTTACTATGTTATTTCTATCGCCCGTAAGTGAAGTTTTAGTTTCTGCAAAATTTCGCCACTTAGCGGAAATTTCTTTGTTGACATCTGTGCTGCAAGGTTTTAACATAGAACTGCATAAGGCACCGTTTTTAGACGTAATCTATAGCGATCTACACATTGCGCTGCTCAGAATCTTCATATCTATAATAATTAATTAATTATGGGAGATAATAATAATTTGCAAACAATGAAAACTATTGCAAGTTAAGTGTAAAGTATAACTTAACTAGTTTTAAATACGTGTGATGCCACCCAAAATCTTATATAGTGCCGTTCTTTACGTCATGAATTTTCTATTGAATTTTACAAACAATTTTCCCTCTAACTTCTATATCTACATCTACATCTACATCCATACTCCGCAAGCCACCTGACGGTGTGTGGCGGAGGGTACCCTGGGTACCTCTATCAGTTCTCCCTTTTATTCCAGTCTCGTATTGTACGTGGAAAGAAGGATTGTCGGTATGCTTCTGTGTGGGCTCTAATCTCTCTGATTTTATCCTCATGGTCTCTTCGCGAGATATACGTAGGAGGGAGCAATATACTGCTTGACTCTTCGGTGAATGTATGTTCTCGAAACTTTAACAAAAGCCCGTACCGAGCTACTGAGCGTCTCTGCTGCAGAGTCTGCCACTGGAGTTTATCTATCATCTCCGTAACGCTTTCGCAATTACTAAATGATCCTGTAACGAAGAGCGCTGCTCTACGTTGGATCTTCTCTATCTCTTCTATCAACCCTACCTGGTGCGGATCCCACACTGCTGAGCAGTATTCAAGCATTGGGCGAACAAGCGTACTGTAACCTACTTCCTTTGTTGTCGGATTGCATTTCCTTAGGATTCTTCCAATGAATCTCAGTCTGGCATCTGCTTTACCGACGATCAACTTTATATGATCATTCCATTTTAAATCCCTCACGGGCTTAATTATATATGAATCTTAACATATGACGAAACGTTTTTAAAGAGTGCTCGCTCATTCCTGTAAGTTGTGATTTACTATTTTTATTAATCTTTCAGTATTCGTCATATTAACCGATTTTGAGGTTACTATAATTTTTGAAATAAAGATGGATCTTTCAGAAGGTGCACATTGCTGACCACAATCCACTGCCCCATCGCTCTTCACCGTAAGTTACATAGTTTTCGTGTAATGCGCGAAAAACCAAATAATGTCTCAAGCTGCAGGCCACGTGGCCGCCCGGCGACGTTGCAAATCTGGCGCGGGCGCGGCCCGCACTTCCGCGAATCACGCACCATGTAGCGCGCTCGCTCTCCGCGAAGCAATCCTTGCATGCTACAAATATTCATCTAGTAACGGGGGTTTGCACCGTCACAAAGTCCTGTCCACAAGGTGCAGCAACCCGGCGAGTAAACCGACGATGAAAGCAATCCCCTGTCTTCCTCTTCTTGGATAAACCTTCAAAATGGTTCAAGTGGCTCTGAGCACTATGGGACTCAACTGCTGTGGTTATCAGTCCCCTAGAACTTAGAACTACTTAAACCTAACTAACCTAAGGACATCACACACATCCATGCCCGAGGCAGGATTCGAACCTGCGACCGTAGCAGTCGCACTGTTCCGGACTGCGCGCCTAGAACCGCGAGACCACCGCGGCCGGCGGATAAACCTTATCATTATGAGTTAACATTACTTCAAGGTAGAGTCTGGTGACAGTCCTCTAGAGTTTCAAGTGTTAATGTGTTTGGTTGACCGAGGCCGTTGCTTTAGAGGCCAACACAAAGCGACGGATCTGCGAGGGAGTAACTGTACTTGGGACGGACGCCTACCAACTGTGACGGTACGTCGAATAAATATTGACATTTTTATCCGTTGTAGACCTTAGTTAAATATTTTATGATATAATTAGTGTAAAAGATACAGTTAATGTTCTTGGAACAACTGATATGCAGCGATAGCATCTTTATTTAATGTCTATGAAAACAAAAAAGGATCGAAAGAGACGCGATTGTACGGCCGAGGAGGAAGGACGTATTTTGTGGTAGACACACTGTTTTGTTTCGCTATACGGAAGGCAGCCATTGAGTGGCTACACATATTTTATGTAAGTTATTCGTATTTATTGCTAAAATAAACTTGTTATTATTATAACAAAATGAATTTCTTTGTAATAGTTGTCACCTCAAATGCTCGCAGTGGCTAAATATTTTTAATAAGCATTTTTTCAGTAATTTGCGCTGCGAGAAGCTCATCTTCCGATGCAGTCTCTGGTCGGCCATTACGCGCCAAAGTACTAATTTATTTTTCAGTATTAACAGTAACTGTAAATGCGAGAGATTTCGTTATAAGAACCTTTTCAAATTGTAAGAGTTAATTAATTTACGTTAAAGTTCATGTTTTTAAACTATACAGATTCCATGCGTTCAGTAAGTTTTATCTTGGCCGCTCCACGGCAACAATCGAAATTCTCTCAAGCCTTGCTTTGCAGTCAATAAATAGAAATTAACAAAATTACATTCAATTCAGTTAACTGCAACTATATTTTAGTCATCACGTTCAAAATCTGAAGTTGATACTGAGGCCCTTCAAGAACCCGTTTAATATTTACTTATGCACGTAAGTAAAAGTGATAAGAAAAGACAATATCCCCGAGAGAAAGAATCATGCTGATAAATTAATATATACACACACACACACATATATATATATATATATATATATATATATATATATATATATATAATTTGTTGTATATGACGTAACGAATACCAACCGACGTCTTACAACAATCCACGCGCTAAGCTTCGTAACTGGGCACAGAGTAGGAACTTCTTCCCACACTCTCGTAGAGATGTTAGAAAGTTATAATTTCTAGCAAACTGACGACTGTCGAGATACGTAATGCCTGGTACACGAGACGCAGTCACAACGCTTCAAAGAAGCGTTCACATTAGGCAGAAATTTGTTTGCAGATGTACACGGGACAATCTACATCTACATCTACATCTATACTCCTCAAGCCACCCAACGATGTGTGGCGGAGGGCACTTAACGTGCCACTGTCATTACCTCCCTTTTCTGTTCCAGTCGCGTATAGTTCGCGTGAAGAAGGACTGTCTGAAAGCCTCCGTGCGTGCTCGAATCTCTCTAATCTTACATTCGTGATCTCCTCGGGAGGTATAAGTAGGGGGAAGCAATATATTCGATACCTCATCCAGAAACGCACCCTCTCGAAACCTGGCGAGCAAGCTACACCGCGATGCAGAGCGCCTCTCTTGCAGAGTCTGGCACTTGAGTTTGCTAAACATCTCCGTAACGCTATCACGGTTACCAAATAACCCTGTGACGAAACGCTCCGCTCTTCTTTGGATCTTCTCTCTCCCCTCCGTCAAACAGATCTGGTACGGATCCCACAAAAAAATTGTTCAAATGGCTCTGAGCACTATGGGACTTAACAGCTGTGGTCACCAGTCCCCTAGAACTTAGAACTACTTAAACCTAACTAACCTAAGGACATCCCACAACACCCAGCCATCAAGAGGCGGAGAAAATCCCTGACCCCGACGGGAATCGAATCCGGGAACCCGGGTGTGGGAAGCGAGAACGCTACCGCACGACCACAAGATGCGGGCACGGATCCCACACTGATGAGCAATACTCAAGTATAGGTCGAACGAGTGTTTTGTAAGCCACCTCCTTTGTTGATCATTTTCTAAGGACTCTCCCAATGAATCTCAACCGAGTACCCGCCTTACCAACAATTAATTTTATACGATCATTCCACTTCAAATCGTTCCGCATGCATACTCCCAGATATTTTACAGAAGTAACTGCTACCAGTTTTTGTTCCGCTATCATATAATCATACAATAAAGGATCCTTCTTTCTATGTATTCGCAATACATTACATTTGTCTATATTAAGGGTCAGTTGCCACTCCCTGCACCAAGTGCCTATCCGCTGCAGATCTTCCTGCATTTCGCTACAGTTTTCTAATGCTGCAACTTCTCTGTATACTACAGCATCGTCCGCGAAAAGCCGCATGTAACTTCCGACACTATCTACTAGGTCTGTTACAATCCGATGTAGTATGTAGTGGCGCCCGTGGAACCCGTTCCGCTCTCCGCCCCTGCTGACACACACACACACACACACACGCACGCACACGCACGCACGGCTGGCGGTAGGTTTTTTCACCGGTCGCTGCGCTGGTCAGTCGGCAGCACGCGAGGCAATAGGCAGCGAGGGCAGCACTTGACCCCGCTGGTGCGGCCCGCTATCGGGACCAGCATCTGACCGCCAAGGCGCACCTGGGCCTGCCGGTCACAGCCAGCCGCCGCCCCACCCGTCCCACCCGTGGGAAAACGGCGGCCTCAGTCAGGGCGCGTGCCGCACGTCGGCCACCTGGTGGGACCGCCAGACCAGAACACGCCCGCCGCCGACCTTATCTGGCCTCGCGCAGCGGTTACACCAGATAACCCGCTCCCCGCTTCTGATCTAATAAAGCTGGTGACAACACGAGAGGGCGGGCGGTTACGACATGCCGACTAAAGCGGAAAGCACCCAGCACGATGCACTTTCCCCTCATCACTACTTGACATACCCCGCAGTGTAGAAAGAGTTGGCGTAGCCCGCAGACGACGCCAAGGTCACTGGAGACGTAGATCATGCGGACAAGTGGACGACCGTAAATTCGCCGTAACCATTGCTGAAGGAAGCACCTTAGTTGATCTATATTTCCTTTTGTTGATAGCAGCAGCTACCTCTTTTTTTCTGTCAAAAATTCTACACTGATCCATTTAAGGATTTTTTGTAGTTACTTTTCCGAGAACACTTTTAAGACTCATTATAAAGGGCGGTCGGAAATTTCCGTTACAAACTTCTAAGACTTGTACAGTGTACTGAATAGATAATATTTTGAATTGGAACTCATGTCCGGAAACGTACCGTTTCAGTGCTACAGCTGTTTTACAACACGTTTGCTAGGTAGTTAGGCAATAGGGTAGTCGCTTGACCTCCATTGTACCTCTCTGGCCTGGTTCGAGCTTTATTGACGTGTCAAATCGAAATCAAATCGCTCTGAGCACTATGGGACTTAACTTCTGAGGTCATCAGTTCCCTAGAACTTAGAACTACTTAAAACTAACTAACCTAAGGACATCACACATAGCCATGCCC
The DNA here is from genome assembly GCF_023897955.1 of Schistocerca gregaria. Lineage (NCBI taxonomy): Eukaryota > Metazoa > Arthropoda > Insecta > Orthoptera > Acrididae > Schistocerca > Schistocerca gregaria. Next base: position 790,774,316 of record NC_064920.1, on the reverse strand, counting down.
GAGGCAGGATTCGAACCTGCGACCGTAGCGGTCAAGCGGTTCCAGACTGTAGCGCCTAGAACCGCTCGGCCACCCCGGCCGGTTATTCACGTGTTTGTGAGTGTTACGGCAACATGGCTGATTACACATTTTTCAGAATAGAGCGACATGATCCTTCCTTATGGCTAAGCTCACCTTAATGGAAGGGCTTCTCGTCGCCTTTATCAAGATCGCTATCCACAACATATGACTCCATCGCATACGATTTTCTCCACAATTAAGGAACGACTTCGAGCAAGCGTAGCTTCACCGTCAGCAGGCGTAACTGCGGTGCTCCAAGGAGACGCCGAATAGCCAATGTGGAAGAGACTTTACTGCATCACGTTGAAGAGAACCGTCAACTATTACACGAGCAATTTCTTTGATTATTGAGTGGAATTGTAAAACAAGTCATGTACTGGCTCACACCTAAAAAATTACTTGTAAAAGTGGCCGCGTTACCAGAGTGTTTTCAAATGGCTGTAGCACGGAAATGGTACGTTTCCGCACATGTGGTCCTATTCAAAACATTATGTACTCACTCCCCTCTACAAGTCTTAGACGCCTGTAACGGAAATTTCCAAACACCCTGTATTTACAGGATTTGCTCTCGCACTCCACAAAGTGCACCTCCGTGAAGTGCCTTTTACTAACTTGTGTGCTACAGTTAAAGCAAACAAGTGACCTTGATACTGGTGATGCGGAATTCATTCTTACTAATAAGATTTTTGGGCTTGCTGTGATTCCCATCCTTGATATAGCACAAAACTTTTAGTACTGCAACAGTTAGTCCAAAAGGAACAATGAAATTTTTCGCTTGTCCTCCACATGCACTGAAACGATATTGTTCCCGTACTGCTGACGTGTCTCAGTTCTTGCTTCTCTGTCTAACTGAAAAGGAACCCCTTGGATGCGAGGTCCCACCTTCAGTCTTTAGTAAGGCTCATTTGAAAGTGTTGTATTAACAGTTATGACAAGAGAAATATTAACTGCTGATGTCTCACCATTTACGTCAGGAGGGCGACAGCAAATCAGTGTCCGGGAAATGCAGAGTTCAAACTTCTGTGGGACATATGTATTGCACTTCACAAAATGGACATAGTCGACATGCAAGTAGTTTTCAAACCAAACAATTAACTTGCACGATGAACACCGTATGAAAAAAGGTGCGTCACAGTGATCACAAAGGTTCGTACCATCAAGAGCGAAGGCGAACTCCTTGGGAGCCACCTTCAGCTAGGTATCCTCTCTTACATAACGCATAAAGAATCGTATTGGTGTAAAAGGGTGGTGAGAACTCGTGGAATGTGATGGCATGCAACTGAATGTGGAACAGTATGTCGTGGAGGTCATCGTGAAACTGGCATAGCGCAATAATATGTTTTATAGGCACGGAAGAAACAAACATCCAGAGGTTGAATTTGGCCAGGCTGTATGAATTGCAACGTCACATACTTTTCGGGAGGGACAGTTTTCCCTAAAGGAGTATGATTTTTCTACGCAGAGCAGGAATAGAGAAAAAGCAAGATATTTTGATGAGCAATGGGCAAAACCAGTGCTCATACGATAGTTGTAGTTCACTTACGCCCATTTGCCCACTCTTACTTGCTGTGACGTAAATATTTCCTAATGCCCTTGCAAGATCACGCACACGAGAAAGAATCGTAGAGGCAGAGAACCTTCGACTTCTCTGAGCACAATAAATAACCTTTCAGCCAATTTACCATCCAGATTAACAGTCGGCATAATTGTACGAATATGTTACGGCATTGATGTTAGTGGATTTTGATACGACTTTCTTGGTATCTTTAATTTCCTGCGTTCTTGTTATATGTATTTCCTGTTCAAATCCCGGTTCGACGGAAATGAAAATAAATTTCTTTCACAACTATGGGACAAGTTTGTTTAGCTCATTTACAAATTCTCGGGCCGATTCTGCAGATTACTTTTTCGTCAGATTTACGCTTTGCTTGTACGTACTTTCGTTATCTTACATCTTCCAATTCTCCAGCACTGTTTGAAGTTATGCATCCATACACTGCATAATTTATGTCGCCCGTTATTTGATGTGCATAACGTAGTAGATCACTATCATGCATATCCTGTAAGTTGCATCAGCATCCTTCAAACGAGCAAACACCAGTTTTTGTAACGAGAGCGCCTTATCCTCCCTTGAATATTCGTAGTTTCTCTTATGCACCACACAGTCATAGAGCTGCGGACTTAACCGAAATCTCTTCATAACAGTTTTTTTTTTTTTTTACTATGCTGCGGATGGTCTTCCATGTACGTATTTGTGTTTAGTAACCGCTACTTGGACAACGATTATCCTTTACTACGTTTTACTGGAGACAAAATTTATTGCTCCCTGTCTGACAAGGATTATGAACTACATCGCTCAACACCTGTTTCTGTATTACTTTCACTGATTTAGGACGTATCGTCATCGCTGTACTCCTCATGTACATTGTGCGCACGGACGGGCGTACACCACACTACATATTCCACAGACTGATCTTGCAGAAATGCTAATATTTCTTCTGCCAGTTCTCTCACGCTCTGCGAAATTTCTTGGGTTCCTTTCTGACCAAATGTCAACTCCGGCAACTGTCGTTGTAGATGTAATGCAATGTTTGTTTTGTTTATCGTTGCTCTACTTTGTATCAACAATGCTAGCACTGAGCACTGCTGTGAGTTCCTCGTCGACTCAGCAGCTCCTTAGCCTCATGCTGTGCTCACCACTGGACACCTCCAGTCCCGCCCTCTTCTGCCATTAGCAACCAGTACCATAGTGCAAAGTAGACAATATGTGGGGCACGGAATGCCGTAAACATCAGTGACCTTTTGCGAGTTCGCACTCAATGGATTCCTTGTGAGTACCAGAATTACACTTTGTAATCAAAAGTAATCGGGTACATATTAGTGCACATTAATATAGGATTTGCCCATCCTTCGCCGTTATCACGGCTTCAATACTGTAGGGGACATTTTCATTGACGTGTCTGAATGTCTATGTAGATATTGGCAGCCCATTCTTTCCCAATAACCGAAAACAGAAGTTAGTGATCTAGGACGCTGGGCTCTGGAGCAAAGTCGACGTTCTATATCATCCTGAAGATGTTCCATTGGGTTCAGGTCGGGACTGGACAGGCTACTTCATTTCAGGAATGTTATTGTCCACATACCAATGCCTCAAAAGTGCCCCCTTACGACAAGGTGCATTATCGTGCTGATATAATCATCGTCTCCGAGCTATTCCTCTACTACGCGCAGTACACAATGCCATAAAACATGTATATGTCCTTCCTCATTTGGCGTTTTCTGAAGTTCCTTCATACCTCTCTGTTGGCACTACACATGATGGCAGGTAATGTTCTCCAGCCATGCCCCAAACTCAAACCCTCCCATCAGACTATCACAGGGTATAGCGTGATTCATCACTTCTGATCATTCCTTTCAGTTCTTCCACTGTCCACTGATGTCGCTCTTTAAACCATCTAAAGATTTTCACTCCGCCGCATAGTGCGTGCTGATATGAAACTTCCTGGCAGATTAAAATTGCGTGCCGGACCGAGACTCGAACACAGGACCTTTGCCTTTCACGAGCAACTGAGCCATCCAAGCACGATTCACGATCCGCGCTCTCAGCTTCAATTCTGCCAGTATCTCGTCTCCTACCTTCCAAACTTCACAGAGGATCTTCTGCGAACCTTACAGAACTAGCACACCTGGAAGAAAGGGTAGTTCTGTAAATTTCGCAGAAGAGCTTCGGTAAAGCCTGGAAGATAGGATACGAGGTACTGTCAGAACTGAAGCTGTGAGGGTTGGTCGCGAGTCGTGCCCGGGTGGCCCACCTGGTAGAACATTTGCCCGCAGAAGGCAAAGGTCCCGAGTTCGAGTCTCGAAGCGGCACACAGTTTTAATCTGCCAGGAAGTTTCATCAACCAGAAAGTGATAAACAAAACGTGAAGCCTGTAATTAGAATTCCTAGTGCCCACTTCATCTGAGAAATACACTTATAGCTACAGCTTATAGCTCTGAGGAATTAGGAGATTGTCTGGGATTCATAATCAAAAACGATTCACTCTAAAATGTTCACTATATTCTGAAAGTCACAGACCAAAAAGAATCCATACAATCCAACTACCAGAGCAGTTCAGAGTCTAATGCGCTGGTGCGCACTCGAAAACGGTTTCATGGTTATGCGTATCCCGAGTAACTTATTACGGCATCCGAGGCTGTTTATAGCCGCGACCGACTCCCGGCACAGATGGTGCGCTAATCAGCGTCTGGAGAGAACTGGGGCCTTTCTTTCCTTTTTTTTTTCTTTATTGTGATTTCATTCCCCTGCCCCATATGGGCAGGGGAGGGCTGTCAGCGGCAAATCCGCAGCTCTTCAGCCGAGTGACACTACAACTAAAACAAGAATAAAATGATACATACATAAGGAGATAAGAAAGGAGAACATAAGACAGAGTAAGGGGAGAAAATGGAGGTAAAATATACACTGACATGGAGATGTTTATGCGGGACAGTTGAAACAAGTTACCAGAAAGTTAAAAGCACATTTGGCGATTCTTAAAACACAGAGAAGACACTGAATGGGCAGGCACAGGTTAAAAGTCGGCCACAGTAGTAAAAACACTCTGGAACAACACACTTAAAACCCACTTGGACCACACACGACGAACAATAAAACTGCCAGGTGGAACCTGCCGAGGGAAAAGGTCAGAGAGTATGGAAAAGGAGGGGAGAGCAAGGGGCAGCTGGGGAAGTGGCAGGATGAAGAGAGGAGGGGCATCAGTGGGTTGACGAAGAGGCAGGAGACATGTAGGGCGGCAGAAGAAGAGGGAAGACAGGACAGGAGGGAGCGCAGAGACACTGGAAGGAGGCACAAGAGATGGAGGGGGAGTAGGAGGGGGAAGCCGCTCAGGAGGAGGGAGGGGAAGGAAAGGGAGCCCAGAGGAGGAGGCAGGAAGAAGGGGTTACAGTTGGTAGGAAGGGTAGATGTCAGGGCGAAGCTCATCATCTCGGAGGGGTTCTAAACATTCATGGTGGTGTCTGATTGTACTATATCGTGTCTCCCTACCACTTTCGCGCAACGACGCCAGACCACACATGACATGTAGAATTCAGAAGAGTTCAGTGAGACTAGCGATGATATAACCAAATACTAAATGATCTCAGCGTCAGCTCCACTGCACTCCCTGTAAAAGAATCTTAATACTAACTAAATTTAGTGGAAAGGGTTCAAGGCTTTCCTATTTTTAGTTAGCTGGTAAAATAACGTCGAAAAAGCAGCTAAGTTTACCATTGGAATTTTATTCTATTCACAAAACATCGTTTATAAATTGCACTATTGATAAAAGGAAATGTTTTAATACAGGATGGTAAAAGCTAACTGCGTTCAACAAAAATGTGAACGAATATTCCCTAAATGGGTTTCCAAGTTCTACAATCGATCGAAGGATGAGCTATGCCATATCACATCTATAATCTAGGTTTAAATTAAGTTTCACAAAAGAGAAAACTATCAAAATGGTCTACAGTGACCCTCAGTTATCTTTAATTACTTATCTAACTCGTAAATTACAGTGGCTGATGTGGCTTCTCAATAACCATAAAATAGAAAAATCATCGCGTTTCAGATCTGTTCTTCAAGTGGCAAATGTGAACACCATGAGTTTTAATTAACGATCGACACTAGTATTACGCAAAAAAAGAGGGTGTAACAGATGAGACTTCTGCAGTTCTGAGTGAAGCCTTATGCGCTCAAAAATGCCGCATCGCGTGCGTTCATTACCTTGTCGGTGTCTAAGCAGCGTCAGGGCGGCAGCGGCCGGCGCAGCAGCCATCCAGCTCGCCGTCTCGGAACCAACTCTGCTCTAACTTCTCCTTACTACAATTTTCCGAAGTTAGTTTAAAAAAACTATCTGGCTATGTTTTCATCTGACCAATCAGGGTCTCGATGTTAACCTTATGCTCCGCCTACAAAAATTCTGTCTATCCAATGAGAAACGTTATACTTTTCGTGGTGGGGCATTTTTTTTAAAGTTTGCAACGTAACAGAGACGCTAAAAAGTCTCACGCTAAAACCTGCAGCTAGTGTGGTCCTTTTAGCGTTATCGTAAGATCTATACTGCTCTTCTGGAGGGCTCTATCTTTTAACATGGGCTGGGGAGTGATCCTAATGTAACAGACACGCGAAAAAGTCTCACGCTAAAACTTGCGGGTGGTAGTGGCCCTTTTTGTGTTATCGTAAGATCTATACTGCTTTTCTGGAGGGCTCTAGCTTTTAACATGGGCTGGAGGTTGTCCTTGACATACCTGAGACGCGAAAAAGCCTCACGCTAAAACGTGCGGGTTGTATAGTTGTATAGGTAGGCCCGCGGCGTGGGTGCCCAGCCCGTCCCTTTTCTAGCTTAACACGGTTCTGCTCTCGGCTTCTGTCCTCGTTTCTCCCCTCGGAACTGCGTCTGCCTCACGGTGGGAAGGTACGACATGCATTTAGGCATTCTTGTGTTAGTCTGTGGTATTCCATTTGCTCACTCGTTACTCGTATTACTTTGGTTAATTTAATGTCACGATTTATTCGGTGCTATGTGACATACTACTGGATTTGCTTATCATGTCAGGGTTTTCATGTAAGGTGTTGGATTTGCCTGACACCTTACAGGGTAGACGGTGAAAGTTGTGTTGCGAAAGGAGATGGAGGGTGTGGAGATGGATAGAGGGTGGGACACAACGGTAAAGGCGCTGCAAGTGGTTGGGGGTTGAGAGGATGGGAGAAACCAGGGGGTGAGGGGAATCAAGGCGGCGGACAATATAGAGTGTGCGGATGTGTTCAAGGAAAAGGAGGTGGGAGAAGGGGATGAGGTCGTAGAGGATGGAAGGCGGATGCGGAAGGTGAGGCGGAGCACATGGCGTTTGAGGATTTGGAGGGCTTGATAGAACCGGGGAGGGGTGGAAATCCAAGCGACGCTGGCATAACAGAGGATGGGGTGGATCAAGGATTTGTAGGTGTGAAGGATGGTGGAAGGATGCAGACCCCACGTCCGGCCGGACAGGAGTTTCAGGAGGCGGAGGTGGTTGTGAGCTTTGTTTTGGATGGTAAGGAGATGGGGAGTCCAGGTGAGGTGGCGGTCGAGTGTGAGGCCAATGTATTTGATGGTAGGAGTGAGGTGGATAGGACAGCCATAAATGGTGAGGTAGAAATCATGGAGGCAGAAGGAGCGGGTGGTGTGGCCTATGATGATCGCCTGGGTCTTGGGGGGATTAACATGGAGGAACCACTGGTTGCACCAAGCGGTGAATTGGTCAAGGTGGGTTTGGAGGGTATGTTGGGATCGTTGAAGGGTAGGATAAAGTGCTAGGAAGGCGGTGTCAACAGCGAACTGGAGAAGATGAACAGGAGGGAGAGGTTTGGACATATCAGCAGTGTAAAGGAGATAGAGGAGAGGGGAAAGGACAGAACCTTGGGGCACGCCAGCAGAAGGGTAGAAAGTACGGGAGTTGGAATTGTGGATAGTCACATAGGAGGGACGATGGGAGATGAATGAAGCAACGAGATGGACGAAGTTGATGGGGAGAGCATAGGTCTGAAGTTTGAAGAGGAGCCCGGGATGCCAGACACGGTCATAGGCGTTCTGTAGGTCAAGGGAAACAAAGATAGTGGAGCGACGGAAGTTAAGTTGGAGGGAAAGAAGATTGGTAAGGTTAAGGAGCTGGTCGTCGGTGGAGAAGGAAGGCCTGAAGCCACATTGGGTAAGAGGAAGGAGGCGGTGTTGGTTAAGGTGGCGGTGAATATGGCGAGAGAGGATGGCCTCGAAGACCTTACTGAACACGGAGGTGAGGCAGATTGGACGATAGGAAGAGGTATCAGAGGGGGGTTTGTTAGGTTTAGGGAACAGCAGGACACGGGAAGTCTTCCACAGGTCGGGGTAAAATCCAGTGGAGAGGAGGACATTGTACAGGGTAGCAATGACAGACAGGAAGGATGGAGAGGATTTCTTAAGGTGACGGTAGGTGACGCCATCATGACCAGGGGCAGTGTTGCGTTTGGATCGGAGGTTAAGTGTGATGTCTTGTGCGGTGATGGGAGTGTTGATGTTGGAGGCGGGCAACCGATCCAAGTACTGGAAGCTAGGGGCGAGTGGGGGGACAGAGGTGTCAGTGCAGTCAAGGACAGTGGGGAAGAGGGAGTAATCAAAATGGGGCTCGTCAGGAACGGAGAAGACCTCGGATAGGTGGGAAGCAAAATGGTTAGCCTTACTGAGGTTGTCAGGAAAGGGTCGATCGTCATGGAGGATGGGGTAATGCGGGGTGGGATTGCTGCCAGTAAGATGGTGGAAGGCTGACCAGTACTTGGAGGAGTTGACAGGGAGGGTGGAGTTGAGGCGTGTGCATGTCTGGCGCCAGTCCCGGCGTTTCTTGGCTGTAAGGAGGTTCCAGATGTGTCGCTGTAATTGCCGGTGGCGGGTGAGAGTATCCCGGTCACAAGTGCAGAGGAAGGAGCGGTAGAGCCTGCTGGATTCGCACAGAAGAAGGATGGCCTGTGGAGGAAGCGTGGGGCGTGAGGGTGAATGAGTTTGGTAGGGACATGAGCCTCCACAGTGTCAGTGATGGTCTTCTGAAGGAAGGAAGAGGTATGGGTGATGTCACCAGGGTGGTGAAAGGAGAGGGGGTGGCTTTCGACCCGTAAGGCAATGGATTCCCGGTAGGCATCCCAATTGGCAAGGTGGTAGTCATGGACAAACTTTGGAGGGGCAGCTGGGCGGGTGGCGGCAGTGGCGGGACGGGTAGAGGAGATGGTGAGAAGGACAGGAAGGTAGCCTTTCTTTCTCGTGCAGCGTTCTTATATATAAAGCCATGGTGCGAACAGCTAAGGGAATGCCTGATTAAATCCGCTTTCGCAACTAGCCGCTGGGCTAGTAATGCACCACTTTAAGTTATCGAATAAATCATTGCTTCCTTTGCTGATGGACGATGAAGGTCTCAATTTAAATGTGCAATCAGCACACAGGTAAGTAACCATAATAAAAGTCTGACGTGGCTCAGACAAATATTTTGGGCGAGAGAATTCATTTAATTACATTACACACAGTAGACGAGCTCTGAACTTGCCCTTTGGAGACACGCTATCGCTATAGTTTTATAGTTGTTCTGTTGAAACTTCTCACATCTTTATGATTATAGCGGATCTCCTTTCTACTTAAATTTAAACATCCTATCCGTATTTATTCGCCTACTTAATCTATCTTGCTTCCTTAATTTTTAAGAGAAAACCAGAAAATCATGAATTTCAACTAAAATTTTAATTTATAAGATCCAGAATACTGTTTCTACTAAATTATTATGCAAAAGGAATCTAAATATAAATTTTTAAGTTTCTAGCTCTTTTCTGTTGCCCCAATGATTTTTACAGAAAAACGCCCAAATTTCAAAAATGGTAGAAGTTGTTGAACTGATATTCAACACATATTGATGTAGTATTATTCCTGACGTGCTAGAAACGTTTCAGGTTATTTACTTGATTTTTTAAAGTATTGCGCAACATTTATGACGTCAGAGCTAGCTACAGCGGACTGGCTGGCACACAATGGAAAGACTGAAGTGAATTTTATACGGCGTGAGTTGGCTGCTTCCCTACACTTTCTCTGTCCTTCCGTAATCCGAGTTTGAGCTGCATGTCTAATAACCTCATTGTCGAGGGGGAGTTAAACTCTAATCCTCCTTCTTTCCTTTATTAAATATGCCTACCTGCAAATCAGTATCACTAGGGTATTGCGATAACGCAGGCCGGCTTAGGAGCTCTGAGCACTTACGAATAGTGCGCCCACTAGCTTCAGTTCATGTCCCAATTTCAGTAAATTTTATAATTTTATGGCTTTTTATATTTTTTGTACGTCAGTTATTTCTTATATTAATAAATGATAGCTGATAATTTTATAATATTTTTAGTTTGCTCTGCCACGAATGTCTCTATATTGACTTTTGAAAAGTAAATCACTGTGTAACATGACTGGAACAGATCCTGAATCAATTCCATTACTTCCAATTTCAGATACAAAGCGGGCAGTTCTGACTTGTGTCGTGGCAGTAAGGTACTCACGCAATATTGTGGATTCAGGGACATCACGTGTATACTGCGGAGTTACAGCAAGAAAGCATTGCTCAATGTGGGCGGAAAATCTGGTGTGAATCACAAATTTTTATCAAACATTAAAAACCACATTTCAGTAATAACAGGTTCCGATCATATCTAGATCATCATGTCTCTGGGAATCAAAAAATAACTCATTTTAAAGCGTAACATGTATCACAATTATACACTCTGTCTGCCCTGTAAAATATGGGTAGGGGATCATACTAAAATAGGAAGATATTTATACCATTGTTGGTAAGCAGAGAAGGGGAGTGGGGCACTGACAAGTGTCCGAAGACACCTCTGGCAACTGCCGAATAGCGTCAAAACGTTATGCTTTATAAAAGGGGAAGCTCGGTCCCTCGTTTGCAGTGTTATCTCATCGGCAGCCAACAGGACTTAAGATACGATGATAACGTATGTGAGAACTTAAAATATCAATCTAAATACAAATAAAATACGATATGAAAAATTACTTAAATGTAAATTGGCCGTTGTAATAATTACTTTGCATTTTTCAAAATATAATTAGACACGTGCAAGAACAACCAATAAAATCCGTTGTGAAAACGCTAAACTGACATCTACGGGCATTGCATGTAAGTTCAAACTGAGGTGTAGAAGCAAAGATAAGCACAGGGAGGCAAACCATTGCCGTGGAGACTGTGAACCCTCTCGATGAGTAGTATCAGTGACGAGGAATACAACGTGTCACAGATGTAACGCGGGAGAACGTCGTCGGTCACCATGGAGGCCGGGGCCGATGAATGGTGATCAGTATCGCAACTTTGTAAGCATAAAACCTAAAACTCGATGGTAAAATTTTATAAGCGACGAGGAAATACCTGAACTCATGTTAAGCTGGTCGCACTTAAAATAGATAGTATGAGGGTCACTCCAAAAGAAATGCAGACTATTTTTATAAAAGTACAGTTTTAATTCTGCATGTGTGAAAGTTTTACAGTGTGTAGATACATCCTTCCCGGTTGTTTTCAAACTTAGTTCGACCTGTTCCCGTGAGTGGCGCCGCCATAACATGTTTTCAAGATGGCTGCTACAATTGTTCGTCAGAAGCAACGTGCTGTCCTAGAATTCCTGTGCTGTGAAAACGAGACAGTGGGAAACATCCACAAGAGGTTGAAAAAGGTGTATGGAGATGCTGGTGTCGATCGCAGTACAGTTAGTCGGTGGGCAAGCAGGTGAAAACGGGCACAGCAGTATTGAGGATTGTCCTTGCAGTGGCAGGCCTCGAACTGCACACACTCCAGACAATGTGCAGAGAGTTAACGAATTGGTGACTGCTGACAGATGCATCACAGTGAACGAATTGTCACGCTACGTTGGGGTAGGGGAAGGAAGTGTTTGCAGAATACTGAAAGTGTTGGCGTTAAAAAACGTTTGTGCCAGGTGGGTTCCCAAGATCTTAACAGTGGCTCACAAGGAAATGGACAACACTGAAACACCCACCTTACAGTCCTGCCCTGGCTTCAAGTGACTATCATCTCTTTGGGAAACTGAAAGACTCTGTTCGTGGAACAAGGTTTGAAGATGATGACTCCCTTGTGCACGCTGCCGAACAGTGGCTCCAACAGGTTGGTCCAGAATTTTACCATGCGGGTATACAGGCGCTGGTTTCAAAATGGCGTAAGACAGTTGAGAGGGATGGAAATTATGTGGAGAAATGAAAATATTGTTCCTAAAGGATGTATCTACACACTGTAAAACTTTCAAATATGTAGAATAAAAGATGGATTTAAAAAAAAAATAGTGTGCATTTCTTTTGAAGTGACCCTCTTACATCGATAATTAGTCAGAAGAATCGTATGTATTGTTACAGGCTTATGGTGTAACGTCATGACAGGTAAAATGACTTATGTATTGTTACAGGCTTATGGTGTAACGTCATGACAGGTAAAATGACTTTGTTACCAACTTTACAGGCAACTATCTGTCATACAAAAGTATGAGCTAAGAAGACATATATACCTTTTACACTAGAAGGAAAGTGTAATTAATCTTTTATTGGTGGCGGCAGGAATTCATGGAATGGTCAAGCCCCAGGTTCAGCATCACTTGTGGTTGACATCTAGCTTGATTTCGTGAAAACACTTAAATTTTTCCTTGACAATGGAATGAAGCGAAACCAAGTTAACGGCCGAAGGGCTTCAAACATTTGCTTTCAAATTCTATTCCTTTTTTAAAAAATTTACAACAAGATTAACATTAATAATCACAGAGGTTAGAATTTACTTTAAAATTGTATCTTTAAGAAATTTACAACAAGATCAAAATCAATAAGAAGGCTTTGAAATTACCTTCAATTTTTGACGTATTACAACAAGGTCAAGATCAGTACACAGGGTCAGAAGACTTATTAATATTCCCTTCACAAAAATTAAAAAAAAAACACTTTAACAGAAATAGAGCTAGATATTTTACAATTCTTCCATAGCAGTTTGAAAACTGGCCTGTAGGATAAATTGGCAACTATTCGGAATATATATATATATATATATATATATATATATATATATGTGTGTGTGTGTGTGTGTGTGTGTGTGTGTGTGTGTGTGTGTGTGTGTGTGTGTGTGTGGTGAATTAAACTTGCAACAGAGTTTAACTTGATGATATTTAGTTACTGACTGATGGCTTGAAACCTTTCTATTCGCACAATTTTGTGGCTTGATTCCGGGAGGGATGGGCAGACAAGAGGAAATTTAACGCGGTACGGAAAATTAAGAAGACCCCCGGGACTGAGCGTCGTAATAAGCATAAGAACTTAAGGGACTGACGACCCACAACAGCAACCGGGCACGGAACAGCGGTTCCAGTGAGGTCCTAATACTGGCTTCCGCCCAGAACCGCGCCCGCTTCCTCTCTCGTCGTCAAGTCGCCCGTCTGGTGAGGCACACCGTTGGCCGGTCAGACAACCGGAAGCCGGGTAAGCTAGTCCAGCCTGAAAAACTGACGAGCCGTTCGTGGCTCAACTTAGACAGTAACCACGCAAAACCGCAAGAATAATTCAACAATTCACCACGTCAACCTTCAGCAAATTTGCTCCTTTTTCAAAGAGAATGATGAACACTTAAACAAGATTATAACACCTAAGTCCAAGAAATAATCAAAGATAATTGTAATAAAACTATTATTTGACTCCACAACTCTGAAACATTTAAACAAGAGGGTATGTAAGGTGTCTGTTGCATTAGGACCACCCCCAGGCCATGTTAAAAGATAGAGCCCTCCAGAAGGACAGTATAGATCTTACGATAACGCTAAAAGGACATCACCAGCTGCAGGTTTTAGCGTGAGACTTTTTAGGGTCTCTGTTACGTTGAAAACTTTAAAAACATTGCCCCACCACCAAAAGTACAACGTTTCTCATTGGATAGACAGAATTTTTGTAGGCGGAGCTTAAGGTTAACATTGAGAACCTGATTAGTCCGATGAAAACAGAGCCAGATAGTTTTTTTTTTAAACCAATTTCGGTAAATGTAGTAAGGAGAAGTCAGAGAAAAGTTGCTTCCGAGATGGCGAGGTGAGCTGAGCTGTGCGCCGGCCGCTGCCCCCCTGAAGCTGCCTAAACACCGACAAGGTAATGAACGCACGCGATGCAGCATTTTTGAGCGCATAAGGCTTCACTCAGAACTGCAGAAGTCTCATCTGTTCACCCCCTTTTTGCGTAATACTAGTGTCGATCGTAAATTAAAACTCATGGTGTTCACATTTGCCACTTGAAGTAAAAATCTGAAACGCGATAATTTCTCTGTTATACAGTTATTGAGAAGCCACATCAGCCACTATAATTTACGACAAGTTAGATAAGTAATTAAAGATAAGTGAGAGTCACTCTAGACCATTTTGATAATTTTCTCTTTTGTGAAACTTAATTTAAACCTAGATTATAGATGTGATATGGCATAGGTCATCCTTCGATCCATTGTAGAACTTGGAAACCCATTCAGGGAATATTCGTTCACATTTTTGTTGAACGCAGTTAGCTTTTACCATCCTGTACCGAAACATTTCCTTTTATCAATAATGGAATTTATAAACAATGTTTTGTGAGTACAATAAAATCTGCAATGGTAAACTTAACTGCTTTTTCGACGTTATTTTACCAGCTAACTAAAACTAGGAAAGCCTTGAACCCCTTCCACTAAATTTACTTTGTATTAAGATTCTTTTACAGGGAGTGCAGTGGAGCTGGCGCTGAGATCATTAAGTATTTGGTTACATCATCGCTAGTCTCACTGAACTCTTCTGAATTCTACATGTCATGTGTGGTCTGGCGTCTCCTTACCAGCAACAGGTCCCAGGTTCAAACTAGTCAATTCCCTAAAAAACACGCTCAGAGCGTCGTTGCGCGAAAGTGGTAGGGAGACACGATATAGAACAAACAGACACCACCATGAATGTTTAGAGTTTAACCGACTCGTTGAATAATGTTTACATTACCTGCTCCAAATCTGGGAAACTGACGAATGCGATTTACAGAACATTTCTTGAGAATGTTTTAAAACCATACGTTTCTAATAACAAGTTTTGTCTAATATTGGATTCCTGGAGTGGACAAATTAATACTACAATATATGACACAATGTTTATAGATGGCGAGGGTCAGCCGATGTGCACAGTAAAAGCAATACCACCAAACTGCACATCTGTGTGCCAGCCGTGTGATGTTTATTTCTATTCCCAGGTTACAAACTTTATTTCCAGGCTTCAGAATTGCAGTGTGCTTCTGGAAACCCAGCGGGAATTGCACAACCGCACGGATGCAATAACTATTCACAGCATAATTCACAACCAACTTTCAGCACCGATTTTTCAGGCAATGATATCGTATGCGTGGTACGCATCAAAATTAATTCCCGAAAAAGGCATATTTTTAAATGTAAACGAAGTTTGTTTTCCGCCGACTCTTCGGAAGGAACAGTGTAGCTGTCGAAAGATTGCATTCATTAGATGTTCTTGGTGCTGTGAGTATATTTGTTTCGAATGTTTATATGACAAGTACCATCCATCTAGTTGTTCGAAGAAAAGTGAGGACACTTAACAGTGACTGGAAGACCCATTGTATAGTGACCTGGAGTAACATTTTAGTTATTTACTATCCCAAGAGGTATGAGAAATTTATTTGCCTACTTTATTATTAACATTCCTTATTGATTTACTTACCTTATTAACCCTCCTATCGCTGTCAATTGAAATATGGAAAAATACAAACGAAGCGAAGATCATCCGCTAGGTTTCTTCGAGATTCAAACACAGGTTCTCCGATTCCCAGCCAGTTACGTGTTTTTTTAATTAATTTTGTTCGACATTGTTCGTTGCGTTTGGTCTGGGCGGACGTCACAAGACAGCCGTTCAAGTTCATCGTTGATTCTTTGACTCAGTTTTTCTTATTACAGAGAGCACGCAGCCCTCTTGGCCGAACACGCTGAGCTACCGTGCCGGCAATTACCTTGCTCGTTGCGCTATCGGTGCTGGCCGCAAAAAGCGTTTACTATGTGGGTACAGAAGCGGCAGTAGTAAAAGTTTCTTACCCCGATTTCTGGAAAACTATGCGTTATCGGACCCCATACCTGATGATGGAAAATGCTCTGTTTACAGTTTTCTATCGATCCCGCCAATTTTTGAGTCGTTGCTTGTCATAACCTTTAGGGGCGATTTTCTCAAAAATGCGGGATTGTTGACCCAAAATGTCTTAGATTCCTTCGTTTTAGGTTGTACACAAGCTACCTGCCAAATTTGAGCCTAATAGGTTGGCCGTGACTGAGGTCTTCCCCTTTTAAGTTCGTATCTCCACAGTCTCTCGCTACGATTACCACTGTAACAGTCTAAATTGAGTGATATATTAATTCCCCTTTGAACAGAGTGATATTTACCTCAACTTAAGCGAGCGAGATGGCGTAATGATTAGCACAGTGGTTTTGCATTCGGGAGGACGACGGTTCAATCCCGCGTCCGGCCATCCTAGTTCAAATGGCTCTGAGCACTATGGGACTCAACAGCTGTGGTTATCAGTCCCCTATAACTTAGAACTACTTAAACCTAACTAACCTAAGGACATCACACACATCCATGCCTGAGGCAGGATTCGAACCTGCGACCGTAGCAGTCGCACGGTTCCGGACTGCGCGCCTAGAACCGCGAGACCACCGCGGCCGGCCCGGCCATCCTGATTTTGATTTTCCGTGATTTCCCTAAATCGCTGCAGGCAAATGCCGGGATGGTTCCTTTGAAAAGGCACGGCCGACATACTTCCCTATCCTTCCCTAATCCCATGAGACCGATGATCTCGCTGTCTAGTCTCAACCCAACCTCTACTTTTTTGAAGAAGATGCAAAGCAGCTCCGCGATAAAGAATGCAGTACAGTATCATCATAAACATGTCCTCGCGTGTTCCAAGGTATACAGGCTACTTTGTATCCAGATATCATTTTAAGGATGAAGCAATTTAAAAAGAGAAGAAACTGCCTCCCTTTCCAGAAGATATATTGTGAAACTTTTACGCAAATATTTATTGTTGTGTGACATACACGCAATACGTCCACCCAGAATCACGGACGGAAAGCAACGGATTGCTGTAGAGTAAAAAAATTAGTATCCATATGAGTAAACATTAGAATACTGATCTCATATACTCGTCTTCCTTTTCGTACAATTCTCTTTAAGTGCCGGTACTTATTAAATGACATATACTTTATGGCTAAAGCACAATAAGGTTTATCACATCACGTATTAAAACTGTTCGGCGAATCGTATTACGTTCATGAAGCACACATTTCGCGGTTAATGCTATTCTGTTCTGTGAGCAAGTACGATAAAATTTGTTACCAAGCGAGACGGTGCAGAGCTAAAGACAACGGAATCACATATTGGAGGCGTAGCGATCAGATCCCCTCCGCTATGCAAACTTGTGTTTCCCGTAGTTTTCCTAAACAGGTCAAGGCGCATATCAGGATGATTCAATTGGAAAGAACGTAGTTGATTCCCTTCGCGAACCTTCACCCAACAAAGATTGTGGCTCCAAAAACCTAGTCATCGACGTTATCGGAACTATTCAAATGGTTCAAATGGCTCTGAGCACAATGGGACTTAACATCTGAGATCATCAGTCCCCTAGACTTAGAACTACTTAAGCCTAACTAACCTACGGACATCACACACATCCATGCCCGAGGAAGGATTCAAACCTGCAACGATAGCGGTCGCGCGGTTCCAGACTGAAGTGCCTAGAACCACTCGGCCACGCCTGCCGGCTATCGGTAGTACTCGAAGAACTTTATGTGAGTGGAAGTTGTCTCAAACTGACATGAACCACATACATTCTGTTGTAAGAATGGCGTTCAATAAGTTATGCAACACATTTCTTTTCTTGGCCAGTTTTGGTTGAAAAAAAATGCGGCTTTGTTGTGAGACATTGTGGAATATTCCCACACCAGCCCCTACAGTTTCATGAAGTTCCGATTTCTGGCGGCGCTATAGCGAACCTTCAAAATGGAGTGTGTAATGGAGGTGAGTTCGAAGCAAAGAGTTTCTTTTGGCGGAAAACCAGAGAATCGCAAATATTCAAAGGCACTTGTGGAATGTCTAGGGAAACCTGACACTAAACGGAAGTACGGTGAGTCGCTGGGCGAGCCGTCTGTCATCATTGCAACAAGGTTGCTCAGACCTGTCCGATCTCCGGCGTGCCGGCCGGCTGTACACAGCTCCGACTTCTGCTGACTTGGAACGTGCGGACACTCTCATTCGAGCTGATCGACGGATCACAAATACCTCGTTTCACGACTGCACATCTCTATAGGTAGTGCTGACACTCTCGTCCACCAGCTGGGGTACTCAAAGGTGTGTGCCCGCTCCACACCTCGCCGCCCAACGCAAGACCGTAAACAGCAACGAAGGACCATCAGTGCGGAATTGCTTGCGACTTGCGAGGCTGTTCGTGACAATTTTTTGTCGAATATCGTCACAGGCGATGAAACATGGGGGCATCAGTTCGAACCGGAAACGAAACGGCAGTCCATTGAGTAATGGCACACCACCTCTCCGAAGAAAAAGCTCAAAGCCGCACCCTCAGTCGGTAAAGATGTAGCGATGTTCATTTGGGACCTGGAACTGTGTAGGGGTTTTTCTGTTTTATATCCTCCCTCATGGTCCATCGATAAACTCCGAAGTGTATTCTGCTACCATCAGAAAATTGAAGAATTGTGTTCGTCGCAACAAAAATGCAGATCAACTTCTCCTTCCCCATGACAACTCAGGGTCTCACACAAGTCTGCGCAACTTCATTGGACTGTTCTTCCTCATCCATCCTACAACCCAGATTTCTCACCTTCCAACTTCCATCTGTTTCGCCCAACAAAGTATGCACTCCGTAGGAGGCAGAATGTGGATGATGGCGAGGTTATTGATGCAGCAAGACGTTGGTTCCGACGTCGACGAGACGAGTGGTACCATGCGGGCATACAGGCCCTCCCAATAAGATGGCGTAAGGCCGTCGCATTCTACGGAGATAACGTTGAAAGGTAGGATTTTGTAGCAAGAAGAGTGGTGAATAATATGGTGTATTGAAATCCTGAATAAAAGAAACCTGCTTTCAGAAAAGAAGTGTTGCATTACTTACTAACGCCCCTCCTATAAAACATTCTTGTATTCTTGGCGCGTCAGTTCAGGGTAAAACCTCAAATTTTAGTCAGGAGGAACTGATCATCTAAACTACTGCTGTGGTGGTCTTACAGTCTGTGGACCATGCACGGCTTGGTCCATCATTGCCTAATGCTGTCGCAGATGATGTTAACGTTTGCGCTGGTGGCGCCACGGCTTCCATGATAGCATAACCACTGCGACGAGTATCTCTGCCTCTTCTCTGCACCTAGAGCTCTCTTCCATGCACCGCAAAGATTATATCCGCTGTCACGGTTGAAGTTCTTTTCACGCTTTCTTATTTCTACAGTTAGTTACATAATCCCAGAATGTAGAAGCCTGGGACTGAACTTTTGTTTCGCCAAACAATATTTTGTGTTTGTTTGTGAGTCTGTCAGCAATTGCAGACTTCTCCAGTTTTTAATATACCATTAATGTTCTGCACAGCTATCGGAAACGATAAGGATTGACAACGATATAATTGCTTCCACACTCACAAGGGATGTTATAAATCCCTGGGAATTTGAGGCCGAGAATATCCTTGACAGCGCGTATCCTCCTTTATCTTCTTAGGAGGTCGAAAAGCAGGTCCTATGCCTCACCTTCCTAGAACTCTGCCTATTTTGCTGGATGTAGTGCCTCCTGAAACAATAAAGTTGTTCCGGGATGTTATGACGACCATCTACTATTTGTGTGGCTGTAACTTCTATGAAATGACGCACTGGATGGCTGAGGCTTCTCCATTGTCTTCTTCAGTAGCCAACTTTTACAAAGAACATTTTGAAGAACGTGCTTTAAATTTGGCTCCCCTTCGTCCATCTTCATTTTATCGCTGTGTTGACGACACGTTTATGGTCTCGCCACACGGCGTAGAAACTCTGGAACATAGGAGCGGCGTGCACACAAACATCCAGTTCACTGAGGAGACAGAGAACGAATGAAGGCTGCCATTTTTAGATGTGTTTTGTGTAACGAAAGTCGTTTGGGTGTCTCACCCACTCAGTGCACCGCAAGCCGACGCACACTGGTTTATATCTTAGCACCCAGAGTTTTTATCAAGTCCAGAAGAGAGCAGTTTTAAATACTGTGTTACACAGAGCAAAAACTTTTTTGACGAGGACGACTTGGATTCCGAAATTAATCACATGAAGCATGTGTTCCGAAAGAATGGCTACGGTTCACGTGATATCAAGTCTGCGCTCTCCAGGAAAAGGAAACGTCAAAAGTGCTGAACATTCACGTGATGAGCCACCTATCGCATTTCTTCCTTTATGCGGCGCTACAGTCAGCAAAATAGGTGGGGTCTGGGAAGACGAGCCAATGAGACCTATTATCCGATCTCCAAAGAAGATCAAGGAGATATTACACCCTGTTAAGGAGAGTCTCGGCCTCGGGAATCACTGCGATTTTATCAAATCCGTTGTGAGTTGGAGGCAATTACATCGCCTATACCATCTGTACCGTTTCATCTACATCTACATCTACATGACTACTCTGCAATTCACATTTAAGTGCTTGGCAGAGGGTTCATCGAACCACAATCATACTATCTCTCTACTATTCCACTCCCGAACAGCGAGCGGGAAAAACGAACACCTAAACCTTTCTGTTCGAGCTCTGATTTCTCTTATTTTATTTTGATGATCATTCCTACCTATGTAGGATGGGCTCAACAAAATATTTTCGCATTCGGAAGAGAAAGTTGGTGACTGAAATTTCGTAAAAAGGTCTCGCCGCGACGAAAAACGTCTATGCTGTAATGACTTCCATCCCAACTCACGTATCATATCTGCCACACTCTCTCCCCTATAACGTGATAATACAAAACGAGCTGCCCTTTTTTGCACCCTTTCGATGTCCTCCGTCAATCCCACCTGGTAAGGATCCCACACCGCGCAGCAATATTCTAACAGAGGACGAACGAGTGTAGTGTAAGCTGTCTCTTTAGTGGACTTGTTGCATCTTATAAGTGTCCTGCCAATGAAACGCAACCTTTGGCTCTCCTTCCCGACAATATTATCTATGTGGTCCTTCCAACTGAAGTTGTTCGTAATTTTAACACCCAGGTACTTAGTTGAATTGACAGCCTTGAGAATTGTACTATTTATCGAGTAATCGAATTCCAACGGATTTCTTTTGGAACTCATGTGGATCATCCCACACTTTTCGTTATTTAGCGTCAACTGCCACCTGACACACCATACAGCAATCTTCTCTAAATCGCTTTGCAACTGATACTGGTCTTCGGATGACCTTACTAGACGGTAAATTACAGCATCATCTGCCAACAGTCTAAGAGAACTGCTCAGATTGTCACCCAGGTCATTTATATAGATCAGGAACAGCAGAGGTCCCAGGATGCTTCCCTGGGGAACACCTGATATCACTTCAGTTTTACTCAATGATTTGCCGTCTATTACTACGAACTGCGACCTTCCTGACAGAAAATCACGAATCCAGTCGCACAACTGAGACGATACCCCATAGCTCCGCAGCTTGATTAGAAGTCGCTTGTGAGGAACGGTGTCAAAAGCTTTCCGGAAATCTAGAAATACGGAATCAACTTGAGATCCCCTGTCGATAGCGGCCATTACTTCGTGCGAATAAAGAGCTAGCTGCGTTGCACAAGAGCGATGTTTTCTGAAGCCATGCTGATTACGTGTCAATAGATCGTTCCCTTCGAGGTGATTCATAATGTTTGAATACAGTATATGCTCCAAAACCCTACTGCAAATCGACGTCAATGATATAGGTCTGTAGTTAAATGGATTACTCCTACTACCCTTCTTGAACACTGGTGCGACTTGCGCAATTTTCCAATCTGTAGGTACAGATCTATCGGTGAGCGAGCGGTTGTATATGAGTGCTAAGTAGGGAGCTATAGTATCAGCGTAATCTGAAAGGAACCTAATCGGTATACAATCTGGACCTGAAGACTTGCCCGTATCAAGCGATTTGAGTTGCTTCGCAACCCCTAAGGTATCGACTTCTAAGAAACTTATGCTAGCAGATGTTCGTGTTTCAAATTCTGGAATATTCCATTCGTCTTCCCTGGTGAAGGAACCGCTGTGCAGAACATTAACGGTATATAAAATATCAAAAACTAGAGAAATTCGCAGCTGCTGACCACAACCTCACAAGCCACAACAAAATATTGTTTGACGAAACAAAAGTTTTGTGCCCGGAATCTACATATTGGAATACTGTTACTAATCAGGCTGTAGAAATAATCATGTGTGAGAAGAGCTTCAACTGTGACAGCGGATAAACTCTTTGCGGTGCATGTAAGCGAGCTATTGGTGCAGAGAAGAAGCAGAGATATTCGTCGCATTGTTTACGGAACTACGGGAGCGGTGGCGCCACCAATGCAGACGTTGACACCATCTGCGATAGCGTTACGTAATTACCGACCAATCACATGCCGTCTATGGGCTATGCAGTGTCACGTCCACCGACTACGAAATGGTGGCAACAATCTGACTGCACCACAGGAGCAGTGTAGTTAGTCAGTTGTTCATCGCGAAGACGACGGAACTATTTGTCAAAAGCTTGAGGTTCAACAATGAGCAAGATGTCCTAGAATGTTTTACACAGCAGCTCCGCCGCAAAATGGCTCTGAGCACTATGGGACTTAGCTTCTGAGGTCATCAGTCCCCTAGGACTTAGAACTACTTAAACCTAACTAACATAAGGACATCACAAACATCCATGCCGGAGGCTGGATTAGAACCTGCGACCGTAGCGGTCGCGCGGTTCCAGACTGTAGCGCCTAAAACCGCTCCGCCACCCCGGCCGTACATACGTTCTGAGCGTATTTCGCAATTGAATTCGACGTGGCAAGAAATATTTGAAGTAAGTAGCCGTTTACTGAGTATCTACAGTTAGCGCAACAGATTATTTCCTACATTTTTTTTTTTTTAATCAATGCTTCGACCTCACAGTACCCTATCACAGATACACAAACACACCGAATACATGGTGTTCACATCTGCAATTACTGGATTCGACTAATCTGAATATCCTTTGTTGAAAGGGTGGTAACAACTCTGGGACGTACAGCTCATAGTTAATTATCATCCACATAGAATTAACTTTGTGGTCAACAGAGACAGAAATAGTGCTAATACCCACTGATTGAGGTTATAGTTCTAGGGAAATAATTAAACTTCCAACAAATTTTATAGAAACTGAGTTTTCTGTGTTTCATTTAAAACTTCGTTGCCGTCCTTAAAGACATTCTGAGACAGAGTACCTTGCACAGCAATAGACAAATCTATTACTGCATTACGTCAATGACTTGTTCTACAAGATATTTCGTTTCACCATACTTGATGCAGTAGCTTCACCGGCAGAAATAACACTTTTAATTTTCCAGCACTAAATGATCAACATGTAAGTTGATACACGCAGAAAATTTCTTTAAAATTTCGCTTTTAACAGTGTGCTGACAGTTCCTCGTACAGTTTTGAAACTACAAGATTTTGGCGCAGCTGTTGTATCGGCTAATGCTGCTACAGTGGCAAGTTATCAGGATTTAAGTGATTTTGGACGTGGTGTTATAGCCGGCGCACGAGCGATGGGACTCAGCATCTCCCATACGATCATTTCACGAGTGTACAGTGAATATCAGGAATCCGAATAAACATCAGACATCCGACATCGGTGGAGCCGGAAAAGATCCTTCAAGATCGGGAACGACGACGACTGAAGAGAATCGTTCAACGTGACAAAAGTGCAACCCTTCCTCAAATTGCTGCAGATTTCAGTGCTCGGCCGTCAGCAAGTGTAAGCGTGCGAACCACTCAACGAAACATATGGACTTTCGGAGCCTAAGGCCCACTCGTGTACACTTGATGACTCCACGACATAAAGATTTACGCCTGGGCCCGTCAACAGCGACATTGGATTATTGATGACTGGAAACATGCTGCCTGGCCGGACGAGTCTCGTTTCAAATTGTATCGAGCGGATGGACGTGTACGGATATGGAGACATTATGAATCCATGGACCCTGCATGTCAGAAGGGGACTCTTAAAGTTGGTGGAGGCTCTGTAATGGTGTGAGGCGTGTGCACGTGAAGTGATATGGGACCCCTGATACATCTAGATACGACTCTGACAGGTGACACGTACGTGAGCATCCTGTCTGATCACCTGCATCCATTCACGTCCATTGTGCATTCCAAGGGACATGGGTAATTCCAGCAGGACAATGCGACACCCCAAACGTCCAGAATTGCTGCAGAGTGGCTCCTGAAACACTCTTCTCTCTTTAAAAACTTCCGCTGGCCACCAGACTCACCAGAAATGAACATTATTCAGCATATCTGGGATGCCTTGCAACGTGCTGTAGAGAAGAGAACTCCACGCGCTCCTACCCTTACGGGTTTATAGACAGCCCTGCCGGCTTCATTGTGTCTGTTCCCTCCAGTAATACTTCAGACATCAGCCCAGTCCATGTCACGTCGTGTTGCGGCACTACTGTGTGCTCGCGGGGCCCTACACGATATTTGGCAGGCGTACCAGTTTCTTTGGCTCTTCAGTGCAAGACCATTACGTTACAGAAGTGGTGCACTGCCAGGAGAGAGTGCAGTGTTTCAGGTGCCCTACAGACACAGTTGTGCTGCAGTACGGATAACAGGTCCATCACAGAGTGCGAGTGAAATGGCGCAGCAACGGCAAACGTCCTCCAAAGTTGAAGTATGTGGCGCAGTACGATCCTTGTAGACAAAAATCTAAAGCATTGCACAGACATTCTCCGTGGAATTTTGACGGTATGCGGACGAAGTGCAGTGTCACGTCCACCGCCTACGAAGGTGGCAACAATTTGAACCAGGCCGCACAGACGTGAGTGACATCAGCCACAGCAAACGATAATGTCCAGGGAGAGTAGAACTGATACGCAGCAATCGAAGAGTGACTATCGCAGGCATTGCTCACCACATGCACATCTCAATACATTTGCACACAAAGGCGCAATGTTTATAGCGTCCCTGGTCTTCCTGGAGCGCGAGAAATTAAAGTAAGGCATTGTTTTCTTCCACTACTCTGCAATGCCCGACAAAAGCTCAGTGTACAGTTTTTGACAGGTTTGGAAGCGTCCGCCATACAGTCCAAATCTAGCACCAAGCGATTCCCAACTTTTGGTCATGCTGAAAGAATATCTGGAAGCGAAAAAGATTTTCTAACGATGAGAACCTTCACCCAACTGTTCTAGAATTGCTATCTGACTAAACCGAATTTCTGTCGCCGGGGAATTAACTGACTGGCAGAGCGTTCCAAGCCTTCTTTACAGAGTCATGGTGGCTATGGTGAAGAACAGTGTCATATACCTGCGCCACTTTCAAGTTTAGCGCAACATCCAATAAAAGTCGTTGGCCTGCTATAACAATGTGAAACTTACAATTAGGTGTTCCATTGCATAGTGTGTTCCAGATCGGGCGTCTTTCTCCGTTAACCTACAAAAAATAGGTGATTGGAATATTTATTTAGATAGATGAGTATTTCTGCAGCGTTATGAACATAAATGATTTGGTTATTTCGAGAGAGGCAAGCAACCAGCTGTAACCAGCACACAAGTCGTTTAGCAGGTGCACTGGATTGTAAATACAGGGTTATAGAAATTCGCTTCAACAACTCACTTAAACGAACAATCCGCCACCAGAACATCTATTTGAACACAGTTACGTTCAGCATGTTGCATCCAGCCCAGAACTTTTCAACTTTTCCACTTCCTTAAATAAAATTAACAGAAATTTGATTTAATTAGATTTGTACACAGTTGGTCTAAATACATCAGTTAAAAATAATGTTCTATTTAAAAAATTCTAGCTGGAAAATAAATAATTAAACTACGTTCATTAACTCCCTATAAAAAGTAACGTTCCTTATGCTTACTGGTCAAAACAAATATTTCTTCTGCCAATTATTTTGTATGTTGCAGAGACAAACATCTTCGGTAAAATACCCTGTTTACCTTAATATTAAACATGGACAGTGTTTGAAACATCACTCTCTGATAGGTGTTGGAAAATTAATCAAATATGTTCATGGCACATTTCAGCGTACATCCTTGCCAGTTATTATTAATCACAGAAATAACGCTACTGATATGCTAAACACTGAATTATGCCCCCTATGTACGTTGTAGTGATAATAAATGATCATTATTCATGACTACAAAAGCTAATTAATAACGACAATAACTGTAATATCGTAAATGATACCATGATGAAACTGTTTAGACCATTCTCTCCCGCCGTGAACCACGTGCCTTTCCTCGGTGGGATGGCTTGCATGTCTCAACGGTACAGAAAGCCGTCTCACACTTTCAACTACGTCGGACGATCATCTGACATAAAACCAGATTAACATATATATGCTAAAGAGAACCAGCAGGCTCTTCAGTATCTGAAGGAACAACAACTTGGACAACCGACTGATCTGGTCTTGTAGTGTTAACCAATATATCTCCACGAATGTACTGCAGTTAGGCTGAAGCGAAGGGGAAACCACACTTGGTAAATTTCCCCAGGACATGCAGCTCTGCTGTACGGTTTAATAATGGCATTATTTTGGGTGAAATATTCCAGAAAGAAAATAGTCCCCTCTTTTAGATCTTCTAATGTTCCTCTGTATTCCGTGGCCTAGGGGCAGCCGGCATGGTAGCTCAGCGCATTCGGTCAGAGAGGCGCTGGCCCTCTGTTACAAAAGAACTTAGTAAAGGAATCAACGACCAACTTGATCGGATGTCGTGTGACATCCGCCCAGAGCAAAGGCAACGAACAGTACGGAACAAAAAAATAAAATAAAATAAAATAAAATAAAATAAAATAAAAAAATTAAAAATTAAAAAAAAATAACGGGAGTAGCGTCTTTGACTCATAATCAAAGCTTAATTGGTCACGGGTTGGAGCCCTGCCGCTGCTTAAATTTTGATTAATAATCAGCACTTCCGGCGTAAGAAGGCTCTCTCATTCTACCAACGGCCTTGTCAAAGAGGGCGGACGAACGGACAGCGGTTCAGGGCACTCTCTTGTCCCAAGGCTGCTCCTAAAGGCGGAAGAATCAGCAATGATCAACGGCATGAGGATGCAAAAGGCAATGGAAACCACTGCATTAAAGGCACGTAGCGTGTATCCACAGGACATGTGGTCTGTAATTGAAGGGTGTCATGATTGTCTCTCCATTAGCAAAAGATTCCGAAATAGCCACCATCCGGATTTCCTGGAGGGGACTGCCAAGGGGGAGGTTACCATGACAAAAGGACTGAATAATCAACTAAAGGACAACATTCTACTAGTCGGAGCGTGAAATGTCAGAAGCTTGAACATCGCAGGGAAACTAGAAAATCTGAAAAGGGAAATGCAAGGGCTTAATCTAGATATAGTAGAGGTCAGTGAAGTGAAGTGGAAAGAAGATAAGGATTTCTAGTTAGACGAGTATAGGGTAATATAAACAGCAGCATAAAATGGTATAACGAGAGTAGAATTCGTTATGAAAAGGAAGGTAGGGCAGAGAGTGTTCAGTGATAGGGTTGTTCTTACCAGAATCGACTGTAAACCAACAACGACAACGACAGTTCAGGTACACATGCCGACGTCGCAAGCTGAAGATAAAGAGATGAAGTGTATGAGGATGGTGAAAGGGTAATACAATATGGTAACACAATATGTGAAGGGGGTTGAAAATCTAATAGTCATAGGGGACTGGAATGCAGTTGTAGGGGAAAGAGTAGAAGAAAAGGTTGCTGGAGAATATGGGCCTGGGAAAAGAAATGTCAGAGGAGGAAGACTAATTGAGTTCTATAAAACGTTTCAGCTAGTAATAGCAAATATTCTGGTCAAGAATCACAAGAGGAGGAGGTATAATCGGAAAAGGCCTCGTGATACGGTAAGATTTCAGTTAGATTACATGATAGGCAGACAGAGATTCCGAAATAAGATACTGTATTGTAAGATGTACCCAGGAGCAGATATAGACACATATCACAGTATAGTAATGATGAAGAGTAGGCCGAAGTTTAAGACATTAGTCAGGAAGAATCAATACGCAAAGAAGTGGGAAAAGGAAGTACTAAGGAATGACGAGATACGTTTGAAATTCTCTAAGGCTATAGATACAGCAATAAGAAATAACTCAGTAGGCAGTACATTTGAAGAGGAATGGACATCTCTAAAAAGGGCCACTACAGAAGTCGGGAAGGAAAACATAGGTACAAAGAAGGTAACTGCGATGAAACCATGGGTAACAGAAGAAATACTTCAACTGATTGATGAAAGGAGAAAGTACAAAAATGTTTCGGGAAGCTCAGGATACAAAAATACAAGTCGCTGAGAAATGAAATAAATAGAAAGTGCAGGGAAGCTAACACGAAATGGCTGCAGGAAAAAATGAAGACATTGAAAAAGAAATGATTGTCGGAAGGGTAGACTCAGCATACAGGAAAGTCAAAACAACCCTCGTTTACATTATAGGAAAGGTGATAACATTAAGAGCACAACGGTAATTCCACTGATAAATGCAGAGGAGAGAGCGGACAGGTAGAAAGAATACATTGAAATCCTGTATGAGGGGGAAGATCTCTCTGATGTGACAGGAGAAAAAACTGGAGTACATTTAGAAGAGACAGGGGATGCAGTATTAGAATCAGAATTTAAAAGAGCTATGGAGGACTTAAGATTAAATAAGGCAGAAGAAATAAATAACATTCATCAGAATGTCTAAAATCGTTTGGGGAAGTGGCAACAAAACGACTATTCATGTTGGTGTGTAGAACGAATGAGTCTGGCGACATATCATCTCACTTTCGGAAAGGCATCATCCACACAATTCCGAAGACGGCAAGAGCTGACTAGTGCAAGAATTATCGCACAATCAGCTTAACAGCTCATGCATCCAAGTTAATTACGAGAATAATATACAGAAAAATGGAAAAGAAAATTAGGGACGAGCTACGTGACGATTAGTTTGGCTTTAGGAACGGTAAAGGCACGAGAGGGGCAATTCTGACGTTAACGTTGGTAATGGAGGCAAGACTGAAGAAAAATCAAGAGACATTCATAGGATTTATCGACCTGGAAAAAGCGTTCGACTATGTAAAATGGTCAAGATGTTCGAAATTCTGGAAAAATTAGTGGTAAGCTGTAGGGAGAGAGGGGTCATACACAATATGTACAACAGCCAAGAGGGAATAATAAGAGTGGATGACCAAGAACGAAGTGCTTATATTAAAAATGGTGTAAGACAAAGATGTAGCCTTTCGCCCCGACTGTTCAGTCTGTACATCGAGGAAGCAATGATGGAAATAAAAGAAAGGTTCAGGAGTGAAATTAAAATTTAAGGTGAAAGGATATCAATGATACGATTCGCTGATGACATTGCTATCTTGAGTGAAAGTGAAGAAGAATTACAAGATCTGTTGAATGGAATGAACATCCTAATGAGTACAGAGTATGGACTGAGAGTAAATCGAAGAAAGAAGTAGTAGAAATGAGGACAGTGAGAAACTTAACATCAAAATTGATGCTCACGAAGTAGTTGAAGGTAAAGAATTCTGCTACCTAGGTAGTAAAATAACCAACGACGGATGGAGCAAGGAGGACATCAAAAGGAGACTAGAAATGGCAAAAAGGACATTCCTGGCCAAGAGAAGTCTACCAAAATCAAATATCAGACGAATGTTGAAAATTAGGTGGCCTGATAAGGTAAGTGATGAGGAGGTTATGTGCAGAATCGGAGAGGAAAGGAACATGTGGGAAACACTGATAAGGAGAAGGGATAGGGTGATAGGACATCTACTAAGACATCGGGAAATGACTTCCATGGTACTAGAGGAAGCTGTAGAGGGCAAAAACTGTAGAGGAAGACAGAGATTGGAATACATCCAGCAAAATATTGAGGATGTACGTGGCAAGTGTTACTCTGAGATGAAGAGGTTAGAACAGGAGAGGAATAAGTGGCGGAGCGCATCAAACCAGTCTGAAGACCGATGACAAAAAAAATTTCATCCAAATGCCGTTCTAGCTAAAATACTTCTCACTGTAAGAGATTCATCGTAGCATGAGAGTTATGTATTCTTTGCAGTGAAATATTTAGCTTTGAACCCCCTGATCAACTGTTTTCTATCAGGATGACTGACAATACAGCAACTGTTACAGGCTTGCATCATTGCACTTGCCAAACTGTGACTGATCTCAAGTGCTTTACACTGCTCGATTTATTTCCTGTCTTAATAATGTATGTTCTTTGGCATATTGCCAAAACATTTTCATTTACTGATGATAAAGAAAAGTTAACGATTTACAACAAACTGTTAGTGTGGTTTTAAAGACAATAAACGTTGTTTCATTCTGAATAAATTTCTACATATTGCTCTTTTGACTATTGCATGGAAATTTGGTTATGAAGTTACGATAATAATAGTAAAAGCATTAATCACATCTTAGTTTCATGTTGGATTTTATTCCTGAGGTTAAGTGAGGCACAGCATAAAATGCCAAAACGGAACTTCAGGCAAAATTTCTGTATGATAATTCCGTAGTATCAAAATGACTGAAAATCAATTATAACTAACCTAACTGGTTTTTCGTTATGCATGTGATACATAAACTGCGTATATCACGTTAAATGCATCAGATGACTGACAAATGTTCCAAAGGTCTTTTTTTAAGTCGGCATTCTAACTAAGAATAAATTTCTGTTAAGTACAGTTAAATGATCTGAAATAATGTTAATGATTGATTGGGTGTATAAGTGAACCATACAGTATGATTTGCTGATATGAATTAAGAAAAACCGAACTTTCTAACTTCTGCACATTACATATTGTGGATCGGGTAATATACAAAATTTCTAGTGGTATCAAAGCATTCTTTATCTACTCTGTAACTAGTCCAATTACAATCTCTGGGCGGCGACTGTTAAGGAGGATGTTTTCAGCCGAAGAAAAAAAAAAAATCTGACATTCAGCATGTTAAAGCGTGGAATGTTAGATTTCTTAATCGGGTAGGTATGTTTGGGAAATGGAAAAACGAAATGGGCAAGTTGAAGTTATAGTGGGAATAAGTGAAATGGGGTAGCAGAAAGAAGAGGATTTGTGCTCACGTGAGCAATGAACTATCAACATAAAATCAAATAGGGGTAATGTAGGCATAAGTCTAACAATGAAAAGTAAAATACGAATCCAGATAAAATACTATTACAAGCATAGTGAAAGCATTATCACAGCCAAGACAAACAGAAAGCGAAGACCTAGAGTAGTACACGTGTATATGCTCACTAGCTCCGCATATGATGTGACTGATAATATGTATACTAAGATAAAAGAAATGACTCAGTTCATATAGGGAGTCGAAAATTCACTTGTGATGGATGATTGGAATTCGATAGTAAGAAAAGAAAAGTACGGAGGGAAATAGTAGAACATGGAAAGAGGGGAAGGAGTGAAAGGGAGGCAACCCGGTAAATCATGCACAGCGAACGATTTAATCATCACAGACATTTGGTTTAAGAATCATCAAAGAATGATTTGTACATGTAAGAGAGTTGGATTCTGATAGCTGACCCCAGTTTATTGATTATGAACTGCAGATTAAAACTTTACCACCTGAAGAAAAGTAGGAAACTAAGGAGATGGGATTCAGGTAAAAAAAAAAAAAAAAAAAAACGGAAGTTGCTAAGAACTTCAAAGGGAACATTAGACAACTATTGACTGAAAGAAGAAAAGAAATACAATAGAAGACGAGTGAGTAGTTTGAGAGATAAAGTAAGGTACACTGGAAAATCCGAGAAAATCGCAAGAGACGTTTTACGCGTCTGTTATGTACATCACGTATCCGAGCAAGTGGGCAAGACGGAAGAATTGATTGTGGTCATGTGGTTACCGTTCGTGCATGGCAAGACGGTTCATGGACGAGGCGATGGTTCGAAAATCTATATTTTGTTCATCACTGGTCTCAGCATTTTATTTATATGATATTTGAGAGGTAATATAAGGAGAAAAAAAACATTTGTATTTGGTTAAAGTGTCAATTTATGTTTTCCATGTCTGTATGACAAATGACATTCTGCAATGTGTGATGTCGAAATTACATCCTAGAAGTAATTCTAAATTACTCTTTTCGGATGACAACCTGTAGCTTACTATATTACTAAAGTGTCAATAACATCATTCCCATCATTATTTATTGGTGTTTGACTTGGGTTTAATAAGCCCGCCCTTCGTCCTTGAAAATTTAATTACAAATAGTAAATAGTCAAATAAAATATGAAATTCACAACAACTTTATCAAAGTGCATGAGGGGTTTTTTCATTAAATATCTCAAATGTCATATAAATAAACAATGAGACCAGTTATGAAAAATAGAGATTAAGAAATGAGTTTTAATTGGATGCGAACCTTTGCCTCGTCCACGAACCTCTTGCCACTCGCGCACGCTAGCCACATGACCACGATGACACCTTACAGTCAGCTTCTCTGGACAGGTGTGTGATTTATATGACAGACGTGTAAGATTCTATTACGATTTGTTGTTTTAATGGCCTAGTAAAGGTGTAGAAAGTCTGAAGTAAATCCGTGGCCTCCTCCCCTTGTAAGCAAAGAAGAAACAAACGGGGAAGCTTGTAATGTATCGTAGGGTAGGTTGTACTGAGAAATAACTATTAAGAAAAAAAATCGATACGTTGCCGTTTCCAACATAATTATCATTGAAGTTAGCCAATTAGGCCGCGTCTTGAAACAGTGGTGGCAACACGTATTAGAATATACACTCCCGATGTATACGATCCGTGATAACTAGTAACTGTTATATTGGTTCTGTGATTCGCGGTCCAAGGAATGAAAGTCCTCTTTTAGCTTGTAGTGGTCGTGGAATGCCGTAAATATTGTGCGGAAACTAGTCGGTTTCTTTACTTGGGTTGCCGTCCCGTCGCCACCCCGTTACACCCCAGGATAGAATAAGTGTACGCTACCTCAACTGTGTGTGTGTATTGTTATTCATATGTAAGTGAGCGAAAGTTTTCTAAGCTTTATCGAATCGTGTAACGAGGTGACATTTGGATATTCACCTAATACGGTGTGGGAAACTGCCTAAAAACCACTTCTAGACTGGCAGGCACAGCGATCTTCATCGTTACCCCTCCGGGCAGATTTAACCCGGGGTCTGCGCATCTCACCGTCCCGGAAGCGGCACCGTAACACGCATGGCTATCCGACCGACTTATCTGTTGAAATTTAATAATCGTAGAAACATTAAAATGTTATTGTATGATTATTTACATGTTGTTGTATCTGAGGTTGATTTGTGACTACATATCAGCTCGCCCGAACGAGCTGAATACGTCCCCGAACCATTGCATTTTTGATTTTTCTGAATAACCGGAAGCTTCTGTGTTGGGCCTGTGACACTGCAGCAGTTGAAAATGACAGAGGACATTGACCCATAGTAAGACTTCAACCATTTGTTATGTTTCGCCCGACGAAGTGAACAATTTGATGAAGGCGGGCTCGCAGCACAGCGGTCCGTTACGCTACGGGGACAGCGTACAAACAGGCGAGCTGAGCCGCCGCCCGGGGCCAGTAATTACAGCGCGGCGCCGCCAGGCAGCAGCACCGTCGCCGTCTTGACGCGCACAACCCCGGCGTCGGCTTCCGGTGCGCGCGCCCGTCGCCTAATTGCGTTTCGGAGCGCTGCTCGCTGCAGACCCCGGCTCGAGCAGATTTTAATTAAATCCTTTGTGGTGTTATGTTTCGTCCACGCCCACGCGCAGACGCGGATGCGAGCGGCTGCCTTCAGATTTACGCAACCTTCTCTTCCTCTGCCCGTCGCTTTGAAAACGTAGAAAGTGCTTACTTTCTAATCTTTTCGATTAGGAGAGGTGCGACTGCTATTATATTTGTTCCACTCTCTGTCTAAATTCCACTACATTCACTCTAGAATGTGGCCGCACAAGAGCGCGACTGTTACAGATTCATCCAGTGGCACAAAGTCGAGCAAGTCTTCTTCATAGATTACTATGGATTGTGCTGTTATTTCGAAACACTAATTACTATGTTATGCCATAAAATAACAAGAACGTAGTTACAATTGTCTTACGAGCGAATTTACAAAAAAGAAGATGACACGTGCGAATCTTTCTCATTTTTATATTTCCGTATAATGACAGTATTCGGAATAAGTGTTGTCGCTGTAATAAGGGTACCTGTGAAATGAAGAGAGAACATCTCTAAAAATGAACCCAACGATGTGAAATAATAATCACGAATTTATGATACATCTCGTATATACATTTTCATGTGTCAAAACATTTGTTTTGTATTCAGAATGTTTGTCCCGGTTTGTACAATGGGCAGAAATGAAGGACTGTTAGTAAGGCCACGTAACCTCTAACTCTTTGCTCAACAAACTGTTCCAAAGTAAGCACATTAGGCCATAGTAGCAATAGGTAAATCGCAATTCAAGGCGACAATTACAAATATGTTTGTCGTTTCAGAAAGTATATTCATTTAGAAAAGTCAGCTTGTACAATGTGAGCAGAGATAATGGTTTTTATCTATGAGAGTGCCAAATACAAATTATCGAGTTAATAAGTACTTTAAAACTATAAAACAGTATATCTAATAAGATAACATGAGAAGGGAATCTCTTACCCGTGATATATAAATTAACTTCTTAAAATATAGCTAGAAAGCCGGGCATCCATGATGTGCTTTTGCCTATGATAGTTAAAATTCTCATTTATGTCAAAGTTTTCCAAAAACAAAAAGTTTTAGCGGAAAATCGGTATGTAGTGTCAGTAGCCGATTAAAACCCTTTCTAATGATATTTCATTCACCCCTGTACAACTAGTATGTGTCAAGAAAAAGGGATATTGACCTCAGAAATAATATATGTCGTTGTTTCGCTCTTTATTCGATACAGCCCAGTGCAAGGTAGTTGATCACCGATCCACGAACCTGCAAACGACCTCCAGTAAAAAACTGTTTTTGTGTGACTTGTAACCATCCCCAACTGCCTACACAACCTGTTGGTCACCTATAAAACGTCTGACCCTGTAAATGGACTTCATGACGATGACAAGAGGAAATCTGACAGCTCCATTTCCATTCTGTACTGTAGATTTCTACATCTCCGAGTTTATCTCTCTTAGTGCATCTTAGTTGACACAGCTACATGAGTATGAGCGTTATCGTGGAGAGACAGAAAGTATTGTGGTAGATGTCTCCGATATCTTGATCATATGGAAGATTTCAGGTATTTACCCTGTCATCACTGTAGCGCATACTTAGCCCTCCTTCTGGATGTGCGATGACATAATTCTCTGGAGATCCCAGAGGTTGTTAGTACGGTTTTCCCAGTGGATGAATATGTCTTGAACTTTCTGTTGTCCACTAAAAATTCACCAAGTGACTACATAAATCCTCTCACTCTCTCTCTCTCTTTGTTTCGTAATGATGCACACAGATTTATTCTCCTATTACAACTCGATCAAGAAAAGCACCTCCCTCTTAGGCATAGCGTTGCAAGTGATCTTCATACATTGTCTGTTACTATATATAAAATTTCTGTATTGGATTGCTCTTATAACCAATTAAACCAACCTTTTAGACGCCACTGTTTACGGATTTATAGCTCAAAAAATGGTTTTTGTGATTTCTTAGCTACAGTAATATGAGAAGAGACGTATCTTAGAAATGTATGCATTTATGAGAAGATCATGGCCACAGCATAGCTTGATAAAGGTAAGTATCATTTTAAACATCTTCTACAATAAATAAATTTGTATCAAATATGTTGTTGTTGTGGTCTTCAGTCCTGAGACTGGTTTGATGCAGCTCTCCATCCTACTCTATCCTGTGCAAGATTCTTCATCTCCCAGTACCTACTGCAACCTACATCCTTCTGAATCTGCTTAGTGTAGTCATCTCTTGGTCTCCCTCTACGATTTTTACCCTCCACGCTGCCCTCCAATACTGAATTGGTGATTCCTTGATGCCTCAGAACATGTCCTAACAACCGATCCCTTCTTCTGGTCAAGTTGTGCCACAAACTTCTCTTCTCCCCAATCCGATTCAATACTTCCTCATTAGTTATGTGATCTACCCATCTAATCTTCAGCATTCTTCTGTAGCACCACATTTCGAAAGCTTCTATTCTTTTCTTGTCCAAACAATTTATCGTCCATGATTCCCTACAAATACTTTCAGAAATGACTTCCTGACACTTAAATCTATACTCGATGTTAAAAAATTTCTCTTCTTCAGAAACGCTTTCCTGGTCATTGCCAGTCTACATTTTATATCTTCTCTACTTCGACCATCATCAGTTATTTTGCTCCCCAAATACCAAACTCCTTTACTACTTTAAGTGTCTCAATTCCTAAACAAATTCTCTCAGCATCATCAGACTTAATTCAACTACATTCCAGTATCCTCGTTTTGCTTTTGTTGATGTTCATCTTATATCCTCCTTTCAAGACACTGTCCATTCCGTTCAACTGCTCTTCCAAGTCCTTTGCTGTGTCTGACAGAATTACGATGTCATCGGCGAACCTCAAGGTTTTTATTTCTTCTCCATGGATTTTAATACCTACTCCGAATTTTTCTTTTGTTTTCTTCACTGCTTGTTCAATATACAGATTGAATAACATCGGGGAGAGACTACAACCCTGTCTCACTCTCTCCCCAACAACTGCCTCCCTTTCATGTCCCTCGACTCATAACTGCCATCTGGTTTCTGTACAAATTGTAAATAGCTTTTCGCACCCTGTATTTTACCCCCACCATCAGAATTTGAAAGAGAGTATTCCAGTCAACATTGTCAAAAGCTTTCTCTAAGTCTAGAAATGCTAGAAACGTAGGTTTGCCCTGCCTTAATCTAACTTCTAAGATAAGCCGTAGGGTCAGTATTGCCTCACGTGTTACACCATTTCTACGGAATCCAAACTGATCTTCCCCGAGGTCGGCTTCTACTAGTTTTTCCATTCGCGTTAGTATTTTACAGCTGTGACTCATTAAACTGATGGTTCGGTAATTTTGACATCTGTCAACACCTGCTTTCATGGGGATTGGAATTATTATATTCTTCTTGAAGTGTGAGGGTATTTCGCCTGTCTCATACATCTTGCTCACCAGATGGTCGAGTTTTGTCAGGACTGGCTCTCCCAAGGCCGTCATTAGTTCCAATGGAATGTTGTCTACTCCGGGGGCCTTGTTACGACTCAGGTCTTTCAGTGCTCTGTCAAACTCTTCACTCAGTATCGTATCTCCCATTTCATCTTCATCTACATCCTCTTCCATTTCCATAATATTGTTGTCAAGTACATCGCCCTTGTATAGACCCTCTATATACTCCTTCCACCTTTCTGCTTTCCCTTCTTTGCTTAGAACTGGGTTTCCATCTGAACTCTTGATGTTCATACAAGTGGTTCTCTTATCCCCAAATGTCTCCTTAATTTTCCTGTAGGCAGTATCTATCTTACCCCTAGGGGGATAAGCCTCTACATCCTTACATTTGTCCTCTAGCCATGCCTGCTTAGCCATTTTGCACTTCCTGTCGATCTCATTTTTGACACGTCTGTATTCCTTTTTGCCTGTTTCATTTACTGCATTTTTATATTTTCTCCTTTCATCAATTAAATTCAGTATTTCTTCTGTTACCCAAGGATTTCTACTAGCCCTCGTCTTTTTACCTACTTGATCCTCAGCTGCCTTCACTACTTCATCCCTCAAAGCTACCCATTCTTCTTCTATTTCTTTCCCCCATTCCTGTCGATTGCTCCCTCATGCTCTCCCTGAAACTCTGTACAACCTCTGGTTCTTTTAGTTTATGCAGGTCCCATCTCCTTAATTTCCCACATTTTTGCAGTTTCTTCAGTTTTAATCTACAGGTCATAACCAATAGATTGTGGTCAGAGTCCACATCTGTCCCTGGAAATGTTTAACAATTTAAAACCTGGTTGCTAAATCTCTGTCTTACCATTATATAATCTATCTGAAACCTTTCAGTATCTCCAGGCTTCTTCCATGTATAGAGCCTTCTTTTATGATTCTTGAACCAAGTGTTAACTATGATTAAGTTGTGCTCTGTGCAAAATTCTACCAGGCAGCTTCCTCTTTCATTTCTTTGCCCCAGTCCATATTCACCTACTACGTTTCCTTCTCTCCCTTTTCCTACTACCGAATTCCAGTCACCCATGACTATTAAATTTTCGTCTCCCTTCACTATCTGAATAATTTCTTTTATTTCATCATACATTTCTTCAATTTCTTCGTCATCTGCAGAGCTAGTTGGCATATAAACTTGTACTACTGTAGTAGGTGTTTGCTTTGGATCTATCTTGGCCACAATATTGCGTCCTACTCCTGCATTACCCCTACTTGATTTTGTGTTTATAACCCTGTATTCACCTGACCAAAAGTCTTGTTCCTCCTGCTACTGAACTTCACTAATTGCCACTATATCTAACTTTAACCTATCCATTTCCCTTTTTAAATTTTCTAACATACCTGCCCGATTAAGGGAACTGACATTCCACGCTCCGATCCGTAGAACGCCAGTTTTCTTTCTCCTGATAACGACATCCTCTTGAGTAGTCCCCACCCGGAGATCCGAATGGGGGACTATTTTACCTCCGGAATATTTTACCCAAGAGGACTCCATCATCATTTAATCATACAGGAAAGTTGCATGCCCTGGGGAAAAATTACGGGCGTAGTTTCCCCTTGCTTTCAGCCGTTCGCAGTACCAGCACAGCAAGGCCGTTTTGGTTATTGTTACAAGGCCAGATCAGTCAATCATCCAGACTGTTTCCCCTGGAACTACTGAAAAGGCTGCTGCCCCTCTTCAGGAACCACACATTTGTCTGGCCTCTCAACAGATACCCCTCCATTCTGGTTGCACCTATGGTACTGCTATCTGTATCGCTGAGGCATGCAAGCCTCCCCACCAACGGCAAGGTCCATGGTTCATGGGGGGGGGGGGGGGGGGTTGCATCAAATGTTTGCTCAAAAAATATTAATTCATATAATTTATAGGACAACTACTAAAATTAGCATTTTGAGCTCATGCAGTTGTTATGCTTCGTTTCTGCAGCAGTGAACATTATCCCATATTGAATATTCCCAAAAATCAAATTAGTAATGCAACACAAACAGCCTTTACCAATCATTTCAATGTTACTTCTTGCAGGTAGGTTTTTTTAACTGTCATAAAAATTTTAGGACATATTGAATGTCTAGGCGGAAAAATATTGTTATAATAACAAAAAGCTGTAGTTGTAACATGGTTTAATTTACAAACTATTTAAACAAAATTTTCACTTTTAGAAATCAGTTAATCCCTACCTTTCATTCACTTTCCTTTACTCAATAATTCCAAGTTCATGTAGTTACTATGACCTAATCTAGGCTTTGTTTCTCCAGAAGTGAACATTATCTCATACTGAATATAACTGAAAATCAAATTAATTAGGCCAAAACAACAGTCTTTACAAGTCCTTTAAATGTTACTTTTCACAGAAATGTTTTTTTAACTGTTACAAAAAAAGTCAGGGCTTACAAAATGTCTAATCACAAAAGCATAGTCTGAATAGTAAAACGCTATTGTTGCTACACTATTTTATTTACAAACTATTGGAATAAGCTCTTCACTTTTACAAATCAGTTAATCAATACTTCTCATTCTCCTTCCTGAACTGAATAAGAACAAGCTCATGTGGTTGTTGTGATATTACCCTATCTTCATTTTTGAAACAGTGAACATTATCTTGTGTTGAATACATGAAATTCAAATTGATTAGGTCTAACACACAGCCTTTACCAACAATTTAGATGCTTTTTAACTGCCATCAATAAATTTCAGGACATACCAAATGTCTAGGCCCAAAAGCATTTTTTTAATAACAAAATTCTATTGTTGCTACAATATTTTAATTACAAACTATTGCAACAAAACTTCCACTTTTAGAGTCAATCATTAACTTTCATTCACCTGTCTGTCGCATAACATGTCAATAAACTGAACCGACTGAGGCCTCTTTTCTGATAACTAGAACTAGTAGCTGCATTTGCTGGTGAGCTGTACTGCTGGTATAAGTGAAAAAGTTTTTCGGAGAACTTCCTCGATATTCTTTCTTAATTTGCTAGTAAAAATTCAGTTTTGAAAGTAATGGTGGATTATATTAGACTGAGATTCTATTTTATTGTTTTCCAGATATATTGTTCGTTGATCTGAGGTCTGTTCCATGCAGCTCTCGATTCGTGTTGCTTGTCACATCTCACATCAATGATCTGCTGTCTGGAGTCTTATCTAAGCTAGCGCTGCTATTTTCCATTCTGCAACACATGGAATTACTGTTTCCAGCACTAATTCGTCTCATAACAAGTGCTCCGCCTTTGTATCTCATCGTTTCTTTACATTATTTATTATGAGGTTGTAATCGACTCATTTCAGGAAATCTTCAGTCTTTAATCGATCAGTCATTTGATTTTCAACCATTTCTCAAAATATTACATTTCCGTGACTTCCAGTCATTTCATTTCTATCTTCCCCAGTGTCCATGTTTGGTATGTGTATGTAGCCTTGCCACAAACATAGCTTTTCATGACTTTTTGGGCTGGAGGTTTATTGCTATGGTTATTAATAGCCATTTATTTTTATAGAAAGGCCTTTTTCCTTCTGCCGTCTTTGCTACTACAACTTCTTGCATCTTCCTTCTTTGTCTTTTCTGCTTCCAGCAGATTTTGTCCACTTCTTCAAAAGTGTTTGGTCCAAGTTTACTCGTTTAACGTTTAGCCATCCACCATACTGCGAACATAGCTGCTTCCATTTTCATCTTCTTTATATGCACCTTGAGTAACCAGGTAACACACATTTTAATTAAGTCTATGAATCAATTCCTGTTCAATTTCGTGAAATATTGTTTTCTGATATGCAAACTATATCATGTAGACCTTCTGTCCATAACAAATACTCCCCACATCCAGATGAACATTTACTTGCCTTGTTTTGTCTTCTATAAACAAATTCAATATCAGTGGAGACAGTGAGCACCCTTCCTTCCATCCTTCCTGCCTTTGACCAATTCAATCATTTATTCGTTCATCAGTGTTAACTACTCCAGTCTGTCTCATATAAAAAGAACGTATCCACACTGCATAATAATTGAATGAGAACAATTTATTCTTTTCCACATCATCAAATGGTTTCTGCACATTTAGAAGTGTAGCATATATTTCTTTCTTTAACCTTTAGTACCTTTTATTATTAACTGCAGTGCTAAAATTGTTTCTCAAGCCAACATGGTCCTCTCCTAATTCACTTTCAATTTTTCTTCCCATTCTTTGGTAAAGTTCTACATTCTTTCCCAATATATTAGTAAAAGCCTACAAAACACAATGTGCATGTTTGCATAAGAACTGACCAGTTGGCGCGCTTATCAGTTATGTTTTCAGCAACAAGTTATCATTTTTTAAGGAGAACGTAATTTTTTTCCATCGCCGTGATTCCGTCGAAGAAGCAATGGCGTAAATAAAAGAAAGGTTCAAGAATGGGATTAAAAATCAGTTTGAAAGGATATCAGTGTCAAGATTCGTTGATGACATTGCTATCCTCAGTAATAGCGAAGAAGAATCACAGAATGAACAGTCCAATGAGTACAGAATATGGATAGAGAGTAAATCGAAGAAAGACGAAAGTAATGAGAAGCAGCAGATATGAGAACAACGAGAAACTTAACATCATAATGGGAGATCACAAAGTACATGAAGTTTAAGAATTCTGCTACCTAGGCAGCAAAATAACTCAAGATGGACTGTCTAAGTAGCGCATAAAAATGATATTGGAGAGTGCACCTTTATTCCAAATTACGATGCATGCATGCATGTCCGCAATAATATTGCATCGTATTTCTGAATAACACCAGCACTGCAAAATCGTAGTTATCCGTCGACACTGGCCAAGTGAGTTTCAAGTAAATGCCTTCACTACACAGGAATATAAATTAAGGATGCACGAGTACAGGTTGTAGACTCATGGTCGACGACATATGGACGTTCGTGTGTGGCCGTACGTCGTGCTCGGATAGCTAATTGATAAGTATCCGGGTTCGAGTCGGACACAAATTTTCATTATCGTTATTCCATTATACAGCTGATAGTTATCCATATTCGTAGCTGCGAATATATTTCATGCACATAAAAAACAGACTAGCACTGGCAAGCTGAGCGTTCCTGGTCAAAAGAGGTCTACTAGTATCAAAAAATGGTTCAAATGTCTCTGAGCACTATGGGACTTAACATCTGAGATCGTCAGTCCCCTAGAACTTAGAACTACTTAAACCTAACTAACCTGAGGACATCACACACATCCATGCCCGAGGCTGGATTCGAACCTGCTTCCGTAGCGGTCGTGCAGTTCCGGACTGAAGCGCCTAGATCCGCTCAGCCACACTGGCCGGCTCCTAGTATCAAACATAGGTCTTGATTACACGAAGAATGTTCTGAGAATGTACACAGTATTGTAGGGCAGTGAGATGTGGTCTATAGGAAAACTGGAACAGAAGAGAGCAAAAGCATTTCAGATGTGAAGCCACAGAAAATCGTTGAAAATTAGATTGACTGATGAGGCAAGGAATGATGAAGTTTTTCGCAGAATCGGCAACGAAAGGAATACACGAAACAGCATGACAAGAAGAAGGCACAGGATGATAGGACGTCTGCTAAGACTTCAGGGAATAACTTCCATGATACTAATGGGAGCTGCAGAGTGTAAAAAATATAGAGAAAGGCAGAGATTGGGATATATGCAGCAAATAAATGTTGACGTAGGCTGCACATGCTACTTTTTCAGATGAAAAATTTGGCGTAGAAGAGGAATTCGTGGACTACATCAAACCAGTCGAAACACTGAAGACTCGAAAGAAAAAGAAAACAAAAACAAAAACATGGATCATCCCTTTGTCGATCGACATGACGTATTCACCTGGTCCAACAGTGGGTATTGCGATGGTTTGCTCCATCGTAGTTTGTGAGTGTATTCATCAGGTAACACGACACTTTGTTAAGCTTCCAGAGTGAAATTATTGGAGGTTCATTCGCAGAAAGTAACTCTCGTGTTGAAATGCTTTTCAAGCAGCTCCTGTGTCAGTGATAGGTGATACAAGTGAGACTTGAGGCTGTGTGCTAATCGCCAGACGGATGCAAGACTGATACCAGTGACTGCAGAACATTCTCGTAAGCCGACAAGACGACTGTGATGAACTGCAGCTAAAGTAAACAAATGGTTCAAATGGCTCTGAGCACTATGGGACTCAACTGCTGTGGTCATTAGTCCCCTAGAACTTAGAACTACTTAAACCTAACTAACCTAAGGACATCACACACATCCATGCCCGAGGCAGGATTCGAACCTGCGACCGTAGCAGTCGCACGGTTCCGGACTGCGCGCCTAGAACCGCGAGAGCACCGCGGCCGGCTAAAGTAAACACCTTCATATCTTGTCTTCTTGCTGGTATTCGCCTATTACGCCTCAGATTCTCAAACTACCTACTTGTTTCTCGAAGTTCTTGTTCAGCACGTAAGAATGTAATGGCTGATGGAGCTCTTCGACCAGGATATTTCTAGGCGTAAGGTTTCATTGGTGTTGTATCAGTATTCGTTGAATCATGGATGTGTATGCCATGCTTATTCAACATCAATATCTGTAGCAGATCAAATCTCATTTTTTGGTGCATTCAGACCTGCCTCGTATATGACAGTGAAAGGAAACATTCTGTAATTTAATAAAATGCGACTTGAAACCAGAAACTTTGCATCACGTCCTCATGTCGTTTATAACGCATAATGTGTTGTGCATTCAGAAAATGGGTACTCGTTTGAACACTTCATATAAATTAACATTCTGTAGTGTTGACAGAAGAGCCAACATCGTGGTGCTATTGGAGGCTACGCAGCTGGCGTAAGGAGGGA
This sequence comes from Schistocerca gregaria, assembly GCF_023897955.1. Lineage (NCBI taxonomy): Eukaryota > Metazoa > Arthropoda > Insecta > Orthoptera > Acrididae > Schistocerca > Schistocerca gregaria. Next base: position 790,730,534 of record NC_064920.1, on the reverse strand, counting down.
AGGACTATACTGACGTGAGGTCTGGAACATGACAAGGAATTAGAATTCAGAAAGCGGACATTGCTAGTTTGATACTTAACTTTAATCCATTAATGATGAACGTCGCTCTTGACGGTACATGATTCACAATATTATCTGTTCACAAGACATATAGTAACTGAATATGGCGCCTTGCTAGGTCGTAGCAAATGACGTAGCTGAAGGCTATGCTAAACTGTCGTCTCTGCAAATGAGAGCGTATGCAGACAGTGAACCATCGCTAGCAAAGTCGGCTGTACAACTGGGGCGAGTGCTAGGGAGTCTCTCCAGACCTGCCGTATGGCGGCGCTCCGTCTGCAATCACTGATAGTGGCGACACGCGGGTCCGACGTATACTAACGGACGGCGGCCGATTTAGAGGCTACCACCTAGCAAGTGTGCTGTCTGGCGGTGACACCACACATTCTACACCAGAACACCCTATTGAACACAATCAATTATGTATAGCACGTTGCATCCAACGCCAAAAACTATGGTAGTTTCTAGCATTCTAACTAAAACTGATATAAATTTTATTTTAAATGATTTGTACGCTGGTCATTTAAGTACGTCAGCTATATATAGAGAAAAAGAACGTTCTATTTAAAATAGTATAACTCGTTGCTGTATCGCTCTGGAAATAACTATGTTTATAGTTCCGCAGAAAGAATAACATTTCTTACTTTTAGCTGCCTCAATAAATATTCCTTCCACTTAGTACTTTGTAAGTTAGACAGAACAATGCCTTATCTGAAACACACTGCGTATCTGAATGATGTGGCCACAGTACTGTCTTCTGAAACAGGGCTGTATGCAGATGATACTACACTAATTGCGTATGATCCCAGCCAGCAAAGGTTACACCTTAATATATCTGTAGCAACAGGCGTATGCATCAAATAGTTTAAGGCAACTGCATAGCAGCTAAATCACCAAAAATAATGAAGACATACTACCCATTTTAAATGCATCCATACACAACAGTAAGTCAATGAAACTTCATTCTTCCCTTACTGACCATAGGCTTAAGTGTGATGCTCACATAGACGATCTATTTAACATACTCTCTCAGGTATTAGGCCTATATCTGCCACACAAACTTAGGAGTCTTTTCGGCAAATCGTTATTATCGTATGCCTACTTTACGTTCTATTCACATCTGACCCATGGAATTCTGTTACAATGAGGTGGCAAAAGTCATGGGTCAGAGATATGCACATATACAGATAGCAGTAGATTCGTGTACACAAGCTATAAACGGGCAGTGCATTGGCGGAGCTGTCATTTGTACTTAGATGAGTTAAGTGAAAAGATTTAAGGCATGATCATGGTCGCACAAAGGGAATTAACAGATTTTGAACGTGGAATAGTAGTTGGTGCTAGACGCATGGGACATTCCATTTCGGAAATTTAGGGAATTCTATATTCCAATATCCGCAGTGTCAAGAGTGTCCCGGGAATAACAAATTTCAGGCATTACCTCCCACGACGGACAGTGCAGTGGCCGACGGCCTATATTTAACTACAGTGAGCAGCGGCGTTCACGCGGAGTTGCCAGTGTTAACAGACAAGCATCACTGTTTGAAATGAACACAGAAATCAATATGCTGCGTGCGACGAACATATCAGTAGGGCAGCGCGGCGAAATTTGTCGTTAATGGTCTTTGGCAGCAGACGACTAACACGGGTCCCTTTGTCCGCAGCTCGTAGTCTAGTGGCTAGCGTTGCTGCCTCCGGATTATGGGGTTCCAGGTTCCATTCCGGGCTGGGTTGGGGATTTTCTCCGTCCGGGGACTGGGTGTTTGTGTTGTCCTCATAATTTTCATCATCATTCGTGAAAGTGGCTAGATTTGACTATGTAAAGATTGGGAATTTGTACAAGCCTTGATAACCGCGCCGTTGAGCGCCCCAAAAACCAATCATCATCATCGGTGCCTTTACTAATAGCACTACATCGCCTGTAGCGCCTTTCCTGTGCTCATGACAATATTGTTTGGTCCCCGGACGACTGGAAAACCGTCGCCTGGTGAGACAAATCCCGGTTTCAGTTGGTAAGCGCTGATGTTAGGATTCGAGTGTGGCTCAGACTCTATGAAGCGATGGACCCAAGTTGTCAACAAGGCACTGTGCAACCTAGTGGTGGCTCCGCTATGGGCCGGCGATTTGGTCGAGCAGCTCTAGGCGCTTCAGTCCAGAACCGCGCGGCTGATACGGTCGCAGGTTCGAATCCTGCCTCGTGCACGGATTTGTGAGATGTCCATAGGTTAGGTAGGTTTAAGTAATTCTAAGTCGAGGGGACTAATGACAGCAAATGTTAAGGCCCATAGTGCTTGGAGCCATTTGAATTTGAGCTCCACTGTGGTATGGGCAGTCTTTAAACGGAACTGTATGGGTCTTCTGGTCAAATGAACCGATCATTGACTGGAAATTGTTATGTTCGACTACCTGGAGACCATTTGCAGTCATTCGTGGGCTTCACGTTTCCGATTTTGTGGATGACAGTCTGCCATGTCATCGGACAGTTGTTCACGATTGCTTTGAAAAATATTCTGGACAATTCGAACGAATCATTTGGCCACCAAGTTCGCCCAGCGTGAATCCCATACAACATTTATATAACTCAACTGAGAAGTCAGTTCGTGCCCAAAATCCTGCACCGCCGATACTTAGGCGATTATGGGTGGCTATAGAGGCAGCATGGCCCAACATTTCTGCAGAGGACTTCCACCGACTTGTTGAGCCCGTGCCATCTCGAATTACTGGGCTATGCCGGGATAAAGGAGGTCCGACATGATATTAGAAGGTAACCCATGATTTTTGTCACTTTAGTGTATGTGAAAATTCCTGTGTACAAAACAATATTTAAATGCAAACAATCCTGTTGGCAGAACATCCGCAACTGAGCATTATAGCAGATGTTGAAAGTACCGCTTCAGTTGTAAATTACTTTATTTTCACACGACCGGTTTCGGACTATTATAAGCCCTTTCTCAGGTGTCGTAGCTGTGCTGTGGTCCTTGAGCGCTTCGTGTACCAGGCACAGTGTGTTGCCTACGAGCGCAGCTACGACACCTGAGGATAGGCTTATATCAGTCCGAAACCGGGCGTGTGAAAATAAAGCAATTTACCACTGAAGAGGTATTTTCACCCTCTGCAATATTAAAATGGCTAAATAAGACATTTAGTTGTATCGTGAAACTTGCACCACTAGAATTTTGTAGGAATTACTTTAACACATTGTAAACGTAGCTCGAGTAGGGCTTGAACGGCGGCAGTCAGACGGCTGGTGTTCGAGTCTTGCTCGTGCAACGCCTAAAACTTTGTAGCTTACATTGTAGCTCCTACCGTCTGCCAGGAGCCATGCAGACTATTAAGGAAGGGTCTTTCAGTGTCCTATCATACAGTGCTCGAATTCTGGATTAACCGTAATCCACAAAATCGCCTTTTACACTGCTGGAGAAAAATGAAATACCCTTAAGGAAAGGCAATTTTTTGACAAATGACGTGACAACTAGTTCATCAAGGTCAGAGTAAATCTTATTGTTGTTGTTATGGTCTCCAATTCAGAGACTGGTTTGATGCAGCCCTCCATACTACTCTATCCTTCGCAAGCTTCTTGATCCCCAAGTACCTATTGCAACTTACATCCTTCTGAATCTGCTTAGTGTTTTCATCTCTTGGTCCGCGTCTACGATTTTATCCTCCACGCTGCCTTCCAATATTAAATTGGTATTCCCTTGATGCCTCAGCACATGTTCTACCAACCGATCTCTTCTTCTAGTCAAGTTATGCAACAAATTCCTCTTCTCCCCAATTCTATTCAGTACTTCCTCATCTAATCTTCAGCATTCTTCTGTAGCACCATATTTCGAAAGTTTCTGTTCTCTTCTTGTCTAAGTTAGTTATCGACCATGTTTCACTTTCATATAGGGCAACACTCCATACAAATACTTTCAGAAAAGACTTTCTCACACTAAAATCTTTACTCGATTTTAACAAATTTATCTTGTTCAGAAACGCTTTCCTTGCCATACCCGCCTACATTTTGTATCCTCCCTACATCGACCATCATCAGTTATTTTGCTACCAAATAGCAAAACTCATGTATTACTTTCAATGTCTCATTTTCTAATCGAATTCCCTCGGCATCACATGATTTAATTCGACTATATTTCATCATTCTCGGTTTGCTTCTGTTGATATTCATCTTATATCATCCTTTCAAGACACTGTTCATTCCACTCAACTACCCTTCCAGGTCATTTGCTGTCTCTGACAGAATCCCAATGTCATCGGCAAACCTCAAAGTTTTTATTTCTTCTCCGTGTATTTTAATTGCCACTCCAAATTTTTCTTTTGTTTCCTTTACTGCTTGCGCAATGTACAAATTGAATAACATCTGGGATAGGCTAAAACCTTGTCTCACTCCCTTCCCAACCACTGCTTCCCTTTCATGCCCCCCGACTCTTATGACTGCCATCTGATTTCTGTACAAATTGCAAATTGCCTTTCGCTCCCTGTATTTGACCCCTGCCAACTTTAGAATTGGAAAGAGAGTCTTCTGGCCAACATTGGCAAAAGCTTTCTCTAAGTCTACAAATGCTAGAAACGTAGGTCTGGCTTTCCTTAATCTATCTTCTAAGATAAGTCGTAGGGTTAGTATTGCCTCATGTGTTCAAACATTTCTACGGATTCCAAACTCATCTTCCCCGAGGTCGGCTTCTACCACTTATTGCATTCGTTTGTAAAAAATTGTTGTTAGTATTTTGCAACCATAACTTATTGAACTGATAGTTCGGTAATTTTCAAACCTACTTTCTTATATTATTGTATTCTTCTGAAGGTGTTTTGCCTATTTTCAAACCTACTTTCTTATATTATTGTATTCTTCTGAAGGTGTTTTGCCTGTCTCATACATCTTGCTTTTCCATTCGTTCGTAAAGAATTTGTGATGGTATTTTGCAACCACGACTTATTAAACTGATAGTAAATCTTACAAAATTCAAATCAAAGGGCGGACACAAGTCGCAGTAAAGGGAGGCTAAACAGTCGCATCAACACACATTGTACCCCCGTCTGGCCGCAAAGCAAACATTTATACTCGCATGCGAATCAGGATAAAGGTGCCAAATGGCATCCTACGGTAGGTTGTCCGAGGCATCTTGTGTCATTGTTGCATTTCGGCAATGGTTCTCGCAGTACTTGGAGAACGAATACGTTGCCACTTCATTATACGGTTCTATGCGCTACAGTCTGGAACTGCGCGACCGCTACGGCGCTGGTTCGTATCCTGCCTCGGGCATGGATGTGTGTGATGTCCTTAGGTTAGCTAGGTTTAAGTAGTTCTTAGTTCTAGGGGACTGATGACCTCAGAAGTTAAGTCCCATAGTGCTCGGAGCCACTTGAACTTCATTATGTCTATTCATGTTCAATTAGCGACGGATGTGGTGATGTTGCTGGCTAGGGGAGTTGTGCGCCACCAGAGCATGTTGCTTTGCAGCAGCCGTATGTGGACATGCACTGTTCTGCTGAAGAAGCACACATTTTGATGTGGAAGAAATAGCATTACCTTAGGGTTAATAGCCTGCGCAGTGTAACAGACATTGGTTACTTAACCTTGTAGGAACACCAGACGTAACTGTGAATTGTAACTGATGGTTTCCTACACTCTGAAGCCTAGGATGAGACCTGCGTGTCGTGGGGAATGCACTTTGGGATAGGAACATGTGCGTCCATCATTCGCATACTCCCATTACTGAAGACAACAGAGCACTATTTCATTCTCCAGTCAACTCTTTCATAACAACCGAGTGCAGCCATGCCTTGCTTGACAGTGTCACTGGTAGTTTCACCAGAAATACATGTGATATTAATCCTGCTACAAGCAGATAGTTCTCGATAATTCCTGAAGACACAGCAGGTGCAACGTGTGTCTGGATTTCGTCGCTGGATGACGCCCGGTCGGTCACCACTGCTCGCACAATACGTCGATCTTGACGTGCGTCTGTACCACGCGGATGTCCAGAACCTGGTCCACAGATGTGGGAACGTTCCACAGACCACTGTCTGCACATCACTGGTACACTGTGCCCAACATTTGCAGCTCTCTGTTGATACAGTCATCCAGTTTCCCACAGGCCCTCAGTGCCACCTCTTTCAGATGTTTGCAGCTTTTCTGTAGCAGTGCATACCGGTCAGTGTGGCATGGCTGAACTCTAGAATGAATGTTGCAAACACTGTTAACCTCAGCACAGTTACTGCCTGCTGAGTCAAAACAGGGGGTACCTGACGCGCTATCCAATCGCCGATAACCATGATAAATCAATCACTAACAGTGTAGTCCTCAATATGCATATATCATACTCCGGTGTCACTGAACACAGTCCTTGAGAATGTTGCTTTTTTTTTATCTCTGCAATATATGTGTCTGCTCTGTATTGAGTCCCAAACTGGTTTTGTCTGCTACCTGTACCTGTTCAAAAATGGCTCTGAGCACTATGGGACTTAACATCTATGGTCATCAGTCCCCTAGAACTTAGAACTACTTAAATCTAACTAACCTAAGGACATCACACACCTGTACCTGTGTTGGCCCACTGCTCGTAATTTAGTTCTGACACTGGAAATTGGCGATTCTAGTTCAGAAGGCGCAGTTAGGCCGCCTTCACACGGGACCACTGAGAAACGTTTTCTCTGCAGCGCACGGAGCTTTGGAAACGACGCTGCGCTGCACAGTGCGGCCCGGCGCTTTTTCTTTTTAGCTCCTTTGTCGCCACTGTCACCTGCCGCTGCTGCTGCTCCACGTCGCTTCGTTACCGGTATGGAGTTGATCAGCACGATGCCTCTCTTTTACTTCTATTACTGAATAAGAAAAGCAAAAAGGCTAACTTAAAAGTAAATTCTGGTTGCCACTATTTATCAAAGGAAGGTTTTCTACATTGACTGCCAGCAACAAAAACATTGTCTCAGTATTGTTGCTGACCATACATAATACCCAGCACTGTCTCACGTTCATTGACATTGAACAAATAGAGGACCACCAGATTATTCTGTGTTCAAAAACTGACAATGAAACCAAATTTCCTCAAAGCAGGCAGTTGTACGAGGGCTGTCATTACTTTTCTATTGTAAACGCTGGCGATTCAGATTTCGGTATGTTATATTTTTTACTGCATCAATACGGAGACAATTTCTTTTCAAAGAGTTTTCAGACACAGTGTCTGAAGAGCTGGAAGATGTGTTGAAGGTATTTTGGAATTCTTAATAAAGAGCGCAGAGTTTTTGCTCGCCCTTCGAATGTATCCAACAATTTGCTGAAGAACTTACAAAAACTCATTGCGAGTTGCACAGTTTTGTTCATGATCCAGACAGATACGGATTGAAAGGCACTTGTGCACACTACTGGCTATTAAAATTGCTACACGAAGAAGAAATGCAGATGATAAACGGGCATTCATTGGACAAATATATTATACTGGAACTGACATGTGATTACATTTTTACGCAATTTGGGTGCATGGATCCTGAGAAATCTGTACCCAGAACAACCGCCTCTGCCCGTAATAACGGTCTTGGTACGCCTGAGCATTGAGCCAAACGGAGTGTACAGGTACAGCTGCCCATGCAGCTTCAACACGATACCACAGTTCATCAAGAGTAGTGACTGGAGTATTGTGACGAGCCAGTTGCTCGGCCACCATTGACCAGACGTTTTCAATTGGTGAGAGATCTGGAGAATGTGCTGGAAAGGGTAACAGTCGAACATTTTCTGTATCCAGTAAGGCCCGTACAGGACCTGCAACATGCGGTCGTACATTATCCTGCTGAAATGTAGGGTTTCGCACGGATTGAATGAAGGGTAGAGCCACGGGTCGTAACACATCTGAAACGTAACGTCCACTGTTCAAAGTGCCGTCAGTCAGAACAAGAGGTGACCGAGACGTGTAACCAACGGCACCCCATACCGTCACGCTGGATGATACGCCATTATGGCGATGATGAATACACGCTTCCAGTGTGCGTTCACCGCGATGTCGCCAAACAGGAATGCGTCCATCATGATGCTGTAAACAGAACCTGGATTCATCCGAAAAAATGATGTTTTGCCTTTCGTGCATCCAGGTTCGTCGTTGAGTACACCATCGCAGGTGCTCCTGTCTGTGATGCAGCGTCAAGGGTAACCGCAACCATGGTCTCCGAGCTGATAGTCCATGCTGCTGCTAACGTCGTCGAATTGTTCGTGCACATGGTTGTTGTTTGCAAACGTCCCAAAATCTGTTGACTCAGGGATCGAGACGTGGCTGCACGATCCGTTACAGCGATGCTGATAAGATGCCTGCCATGTCGACTGCTAGTGATACGAGGCCGTTGGGATCCAGCACAGCGTTCCGTATTACCCTCCTGAACCCACCGATTCCATATTCTGCTAACATCATTGGATCTCGACCAACGCGATAAAGCGCAATCGCGATAGGCTACAATCGGACCTTTATCAAAGTCGGAAACGTGATGATACGCATTTCTCCTCCTTACACGAGGAATCACAACAACGTTTCACCAGGCAAAGGCGGTCAATTGTTTGTGTATGAGAAATCGGTTGGAAACGTTCCTCATGTCAGCACGTTGTAGGTGTCGCCACCGGCGCCAGCCTTGTGTGAATGCTCTGAAAAGCTAATCATTTGCATATCACAGCATCTTTTTCCTGTTTTTTCCTGTCGATTAAATTTCGCGTCTGCAACACAGACCCAACAGATCCAAAGCAAGCGGGAAGAAATGAGAGTGACCCTCCCCGATGGTCGTCTTCTCTGAAGAATGTTTATCTCTGTAGGCTACTACGTTAATTTTCTGCAGTTTATCGGAAAATTCCTCATATGACATGTTTCATACCGATAGTTGTTTTTCAGCTTCACACGTGAGATCTTCTGTGTTGACTTCCACCTCTGGACAACAGTATGCCCTGGACGACAGTACTACCAACTAACAGTCAGCACTTACCCCAATAAGCCGCGAGCCGACCGTTAACACGGGGCGTTAACCTGCTGCTTGACGGGTCGGCAGCGCCACTGAGCGGCGTCGTGTGAAGGCGACATTAATGATTCCTTATTGATCCATGTATCTATGTGGCTGAATGCTCAGATAAGTAATAAATAAGTAGCAAAGCCTTTGACATTTTGTATCACCAAAATAAGCACTCGTAAAACAGTTGTGACAGTAAAAAGTTCTCTGCAAAACCACACTCAACATGTGTCTGCAAAGCGTATTCCGATGTTAATAAGACCCAGAAGGGAAACACGTGCTGAAGATAAACATCCTGGTGGTGAGAAAATTTATGCCTAACTGTTTCAAACGTACCACAATCAGTCAAATCTGTATAAGAACGGCATGAACAAGCTTTTATTCGGAATGGAAATACGACTGAATGAAAGATTTGGTATGTCTGCAGATTTTAAAATTTCGTTACATTTCTAGGCTTAGATAAAGTGGGTTCCATCATTTCAAATGAAACGTCATACACATTTATTGCATTCATAGTTACAAAAGTATGATTTTCGGAAAATGTGTTAACAACAGTTCTGTCCGATCCAGAATGACTGAGGTCAGTTCGAATGTGTTCAGGACGTTAATTTAAGATAGTTCCTAGATTATAAGTTTGTAACTACCTTCTCTATACTAAAGAAAATATTAACCAATGTAGCCTTGGAAAATCATTACATCAGCATGCTGCCGCTCGGAGTGGCCGCGCTGTTTGAGCCGCCATGTTACGGATTGCGCTGCAACACGAGAGCACGTTGCGTCGCTACAGCTGCAGACGAACGTGCACTCTCTTGTTAAAAAGGCACATCACCTTTCTGTCGAAGAAATGGCAGCATCATGTAGATAACAGCCTGTGCAGTGTAGTGGGAATTATTTACCATACCCCCCAGGAACCTCAAATATGACAGCAAACTGTAGCTAATGGTCCACCACAGTATGAAGCCTGATGTGGGACCTGTGTGCTGTGGACAAATACGATCTGGAGTAGGCCCCTCGCCAGGTCTGTGCCATACACTTACACGTCCGTCATTCACATACAACCAAAACCTACACTCATCACTGAAGACAACAGAGCGCCGTTCCACTCAGGTTTCATAACCCTGGAACAGTATTGGATTGCGGTGTCCTGGTGTCAGTGGTAGCCTGCCCAGAGGCACACATCATGTTAATCCTGTTGCAAAAAGCGGCTCCCAGTGGTCCTTGCTGACACATCAGGTGCAATATGTGCCCAGATTTGTTCTCTAGATGATATTTTGCCAGATATTGCTGCTCTCACACTAGATCGATCTTGTTGTGTGTCTGTACTATATGAATATCCAGAACCTGGTCCATGGGTGTGGAAGTGAGTAGTAGCGAGATGGTGGTGCTGGCACAATTTTGATATGCAAATTAATTAAATTTCTCAATTAATTAACTCCACCCCCATCTACTCTTCTGAATGATGTCATGCTTTTCCTGGGCCAGTATGTGGGTCCCTCCCCTCTACCCTCCTTCCTCCTTCCCCTTCCCCTCCCCCACCTACCCTATTGGCAGGGATTTCGAATCTTGGTGGGAATTCCTTTGTTCCATGGCTGTGCTGCTGTCCCACTCCACCCCCCTACCCAGGAATTGATGGGAAATTAAAAATGGCAGTGTCCTTTCTGGAACTCGAAATCTTTTCCTTGTGGAAGAAAAGCCCAAGTGCACACCCCTCCCAACAAATGAAAGGTTAAGTTAGTGTACTTTATTTATTTTGGTTGGGAAGCTGAAGATCAGTCCTAATTATGTAATTAATCGGCTATAATTATATAACTATATGCATAGCGCTACACGAGGAGAACCTGAAATCACGATTCAACTCAAAAATTGATGATGCCATACAACTTGTGTCTTTCTGCTGAGAAAAATTTCACAATACCACTCGAAACTAGTGGCAGATGCAGTCAATCTCTAGCCTTCACCTACAAGCTGGTGGGAAAATGGCTGACATGGAAGGTACTATCTTAAATTTTTTGGTGGGAAATATGCTCAACTGACAAGATGCTGGTGTTGGACTGAGAGGAGTTTAGTAAGTGTAGTACCTGTAAGCATACAGCTTAGATCAATATCTATGGCTGTTTGACTAGGAAGGTACCGACAAGAGAGAAATGATTGGAGAGCATAAACACATACTTTTATGATTACATGGTTCTGCACCTAAAAATACTATACTGTTAAAGCCACATGGTTACCGAAGTATTAGTTGTGCAGAATGTATCTCTAATTACTCTAATGCAGAATATATTTGTCCAACATCAGACATACAACTACCCTGCAAGTTTCCTACATCAATCACTACAGCGACAAAATTTAAAATGATAGAACTACTTCCTTTTACACTATTCTGCTGTCCTAGGCAGGCATCATCAGTTTATCTCCACAGTTCGAGCAGCTTATAAACCAGTTAGAACGAAATCAGGTGACTGTTATGCATCCTCTTAGGAAATTAATAGATTTTATAAACTGGTAGAAGCCGACCTCGGGGAAGATCAGTTTGGATTCCGTAGAAATATGGGAACACGTGAGGCAACACTTGTGGTGGAACGTGAAATTGAAGCGTCACCCATCCACCAGTGTCAGCCCAGTTTGCAGGTGAATGTAAGTTTGATTTAGTGTTTTGTTTAGGTATTTTGTAATATTTATAATTTTTGCGAATTATCTGAAGTTTTTGTATTTATTTTTATGTTTCATGTACGGAGAGGGCGGCGCAACGAACGGAGACAGCATCTTCGCTGCCGGACCAGAGAGAAAATTGCTGGCCACTATGCGTCGCGGGTCGACAGCCAAACAGCAACAGAAGATCCTGAAACCGAGTTGTTGCGTCGTGCTTCTAAAACCTGAAAAAATAATAATTTGTAATGTTTCTACAACAATGACGTCATAGAAAGTTTAATCATGTTGTAAATGTTCGGTCCTATCTTGTCAACGCTCAGGTTCACGTCTATATGTAGTATATAGGAAGATAATAAACTAGTGCATACTAAAAAAGTTTAAATACGTGTTCCGAGAATTTATTTATGAAGAATTATATTAAGGAAGAAGTACGACTGATGTATTTGACAAGATTATTAATTTTTGACAACGTTCATCGCGAGTTTGAGTCTTGAAAGTTTATTCAATGTGGTTCTAATGTTTATTAAAGCGGATAACTTGCATTAATATAATTTCTGAGAAGAAACAAACGACATCTAAATTGAATAAAGTTTGCTCAAACCAATTGGACTTAGTGACGTAATTCTGCGCACACGACTCAATAGATGATGTTTTAATTACAGTTTCGTTCAAGAACCATTCAGCGACCACTTATAAAAAGAGTTTAAATAATTCTAACTGTTTTGTAACTGACGTTGGTGACGAAGTCTGCACATGGTCATATGTCAAAGGAAAATCATTTATACAAGACTTACGTCGTTACACTACACACTGACCCTACGACTTATTTTAGAAGCTAGATTGAGAAAAGACAAACTTACGTTTCTAGTATTTGTAGACTTAGAGAAAGCTTTTGAAAATGGTGACTGGAATACTCTCTTTCAAATTCTAAAGATGGCAGAGGTAAAATACAGGGAGCGAAAGGCTATTTACAATTTGTACAGAAACCAGATGGCAGTTAGAAATAGAAAGAATAGAAGCTTTCGAAATGTGGTTCTACAGAAGAATGCTGAAGATTAGATGGGTAGATCACATGACTAATGAGGAGGTACTGAGTAGAACTGGGGAGAAGAAGAGTTTGTGCATCAACTTGACTAGAAGAAGAGATCGGTTGGTAGGACATGTTCTGAGGCTTCGAGGGATCACCAGTTTAGTATTGGAGGGCAGGGTGGAGGGTAAAAATCGTAGAGGGAGACTAAGAGATAAATACACTAAGCAGATTCATAAGGATGTAGGTTGCAGTAGGTACTGGGAGATGAAGAAACTTGCACAGGATAGAGTACCATGGAGAGCTGCATCAAACCAGTCTCAGGACTGAAGAGCACAACAACAACAACAACAACATATTTTTAAGTTGGAAACATACATACACTCAATCACACTTCCTACATCAATTATGCTTATCATTAACAGTGGTACCAGTTTTCATGGATGCAGCTGTGTGTCACTTGGAAGTAGAGCGAGGAAAAAACCGACATTAATATTTTCAATAGCTGATACATTGAGATACCAACCACAACCTGCTATACGAAAACGCACACGAAGAAGCAGCAATTTCTCACAAGGGAATAAGCACCACGACCAGTAGCTAAAGGTGATGTAACAGTGTTATTGCTGTTTACAGTAGCATCACCACAGCTCTGGTAGCATTCCTCTTGTACGATGAAGTCCTGATGTTGGGTTGTTTTGACCCTATGTAGAATAATGTACCAACTTCGTCCTAAAACCACTTCGAGTACACTCCCTTACACTATTAAAGGTGATGTATGTGACATCCGTACACTCTCTTACAGAACACTCTAGGAAATGGCTTAAGTCTGGTAAACGCAATGACTCCTTAATACTTATGCAATAACATTGTTTGAGAGAACGAACCGCAATTCGGTAATATCTGTCTTTGACTGCAAGTGTGAGAACACAGTTATAGATTTGGATACATATGTTTTACCTGCTTTAATATAGCGCCTCTGTGTAATACTTATGTCACCTTTGTTGAAGTATGTCTTAACGAAATCCCATGTAGGGAGAGGAGGAGGGTTAAGACTGAATGCAGCCAGAGTAAAATTTTTAAGCTTTTCTCGACCTTGAGTGACCGGGTACCCCCAAGCTCCCTCAATTTCCCGCTTTTCGTATTATTTTTCTCTAATTTAATATTTTGTCAGTGAATTTACGTAATTTTACACGTATTTCGCGAATTTACATATATCGTCGTATTTCCCTTAATTTTACGTATTTCCCATCAATTTGTAATGATTATACCAGGTTTTCTTCGATTTTGACCGATTTTATTTCTTTTTGCTTATATTTTCGATATAATTCCATAAGTATATGGTCATATTGCTGGCACACCCATGCGCTATTTGATTTTATACAAGGATATTTGCATGTTCTATACACTAGTTCACTAAATGACCTTAAGAATTCCTCTCTTACTGATGATCTACATCAGGGCCGGCTAAACGCTGCACAATGTGCAGACGTGCGGAAGTGCTGCACATGTGCGACAGCAACATCTGTTATTAGACATGTGTCCTAAATGAACGGCGGTGGCTTCAGTTCCCTGTGGTACAAGCAAGAGCGCAACATATCCAGTCTCGTTTACCCCTGGTGACCGTAACCTTAACAGAGAAGTACTGAGAAATGGCAAGTACTGTGAAAAAGCAAAGGACGGGAGATCTATGTTCTCAATCGTTTAAAAATGACTGGGAACTGCAATTCTTTTTTGTAGCCGTTGATGAAAATTCACAGTGTGTGCAATGCCACCGAATAATAGGCGTCCAGCGTAAGTTTTCAATTGAAAGACATTACAATACGTATCACAAAGACGAGTGTAGTGTACTCAACAGTGAAGAACAGCAAGCAAAATTAAATGTCCTTCAGAAAATGGATGAGACACATCAACTCGATTTTACTGTACGTCAAAGTAACTGATACTTCTTGAACTCTTAGCTTCTTGTGTTACATTTATGTCTGTTTTACTGTACCCTATACAATGTACTGTTTTCAATTTTGCAGAGTGACAACCACACTAAATCTTCACTGCGAGCAAGTTTTTAAATCGCATTAAGAATTGCACAATCTGGAAAACACTTTTCCGAAGGGGAGTTTGTGAAAGGGTGTCTGATTGATGCTGCAGAACTCGTGTTTCCCACGAACGTTAGCAGGCTTCAAGAAATCAGTCTATCCAAACAAACAGTGACAAGACGTATCAGTGCTATGGCCGGCGATTTGCTCAGGCAGCTAATAAATAAGGCTAAATACTTTGTTGTTTCTCTGTTGCGCTCTATGAAGCAACAGATCTTACAGATACAGCCCCGGTTTCGATATACATACGAGCTGTCGATAACGCACTTTGTGTAACAGAGGAGCGACATCTGTGCGTAGAAACATGCACTACATGAATGCTGACAGCTGTGGCGTGGACGCTGTGACCCGGAAGTTGCACATGTGCAGGAGCACCGCACGCGTGCAGAATTTCTGGCCGGCCCTGATCTACATGCATGCTTTTTGGATAGGAAGATCATGAAAAGTATAGTAACACTCGCCTTGTACACAGATGAGACTCAACGAGTGGTGCAGATTGGGAACTCGTAGTCTAGAAACAAATCCACGTACTGCTATGACACATCAAAGAGCTTATCTGCAGGCTCATGTAGCGATACACTTGATGGAAACTCAAGAGTCTGGCACAGTTCTGCATGTTCATGCGACTTCCACTCTAACGTGTAGGGATATGCAAGAGGGAGCTGACATATGTACAGAGTTGATTTCTGCTGCTGCTCTGGTATTTTTTCTCCGTAAATATAGGCCCTTATTGCTCACCAGATGAGCTTCGCTACTTTTCTTTACACCTTCCAACTCTGATGCGCCCCCACAACCATGTCAGGACATCTACAAACTGTAGATTTCGGATTTTTTTCTCCTAGTAATAGGTTATTCGTTTGTTGACAGTGTATCGACTGCACTTAGCATCGTGGAGTGTGAGAGTTTTGTCTCCCCATACCCACAGAGAGCATATCCCTGGCAACGTAATTTGTAGACAAACAGCAAGTTTGGCATTCGAACAGCAACCATCCGCCGCTGACAGCTCTACACACATGCGTAAAGAGGCTATGCATGCATATTACCAATCGCGATGTCTCGATTTACACTACTTGTACGTTATTTTCGACAGTACTAGAGCCCTACAAATAGCGAAAAACTCTTCGCAAAATGATACTGTAGGAAATGTAAGATCATTTAAATTCATCCTGTTAAAGAGGATAACATCTTCGGTGCAAGTTATATTACCGATATTTCGTAAAAATATTGTCTAGCTTCTCCAGTAATAACAAACAGTGGCATCTTGCTGTTCATATTATCACGCCTCCTTTTATACTCTTAAAGATCCATAATGACGGCACTTATCATCCCAATTCCGCTATTTTATGTGCTACATGTCTGTTGGATGAAGGAAGACAGTTCTTTGTGTGTATTATTCTTATGTTCGGCAGAGAACAGCACATTAGTCAGACGGTATAGTACTGCTCTCCGATGCGCCCAGTTACTCACAACCAAAGGATGCGTGTGTTGCGAAGGGCTCCAGTAAACCTGTTCGAGTTCTCCCGCTGGTGGATCCACCGCACATTGTACCAGGAGTGGTGTCAAGAGGATGATCTGCAATTCAGTACGTCTGGGATAGTGTTCGAAGGTGGATCCACCAGTGAGATGACTGGGTGAGGTTTATGGCAGCCATCCGTGACACTCGCATAAATGTCAGTGTACATCAGCAGTACATTGTGCCCAACATATGCAACAACCCAACGATACATCCATTTAACTTCCTGAAGATCCATAATGCGACCCTGTTGAAATAGCAGAAGTTGTTCAACTGGAAAATATGCTCAGCGGAGCATGGTTGTACTCCGGAATAGATGTTGCACACACTGTTCAGCACAGTTACTACCTGCACAGTCAAAGCAAAGGGTGCAAAGGGTGCGCTCTCCAGAGCGCCTTCTGATCACCAATGGCTGTGACAAATGAATCACTAACATTGCAAACACTCTGTACGCACACACTGTATCCTGTGTCACTGAACACAGTCGTTGATTGTTTGAATTTTTCTCTAGCAGTGTATGTAAACAGTATTATGTAAACGTAATCTGTTGCTGAAGGGCAATTCAGAAAGTAGGGTCCGATTTCTTACGCAGGTTAAAAAAGTTTTTATTTAACTCCTTATATGTTTCTCTATTTTCTTGCGTAGATTCCACTTTTATTTAAACATTTCTCATAATGTTCTACAAGCTTTTGTATCTCAAAGTCATAGGCGTCTGCCGACTGTAAGGATAACAAGCACATTGAAAATTAGTCACGGCAGTGCAGTAAGCAGCTGTGTTTATTGTTGTACCTTGCTGCATAAACTCGACGAACAAGATTCCATGTCTATCACAAAACATAGTTTCCATAAAGTTGCATGTTGAGATTGAGTGCTTGGCTTTTGTTTGCTGATGTCGTATGACGCCATCCCAGTGGCTGACGTTTAGACTCTCGGCTCATGTGAGAAACCCATGTCTCGTCCCCTGTGACACTATTCTCAAAGAAATGGATGGCCTTCCTTATGAAATCAGTCCCAAAAATCAAGAGTACAAGCCCCTTTTAGTGATATTTGCTCCACTTCCCGCTAGGTTCATATATTCGAGACGTAACTATTTCCTTATTGTTCCAATCTAATGATGTGTTAAGCACATGAAATGTTCGAATATAATGAATTTCCTTGAGACAGAGAAGTTGCTGTCCATGCACCAGAACGGCTTTAGAAAGCATCGCTCCTGCGAAACGCTACTCGCCCTTTTTTCACATGATACATTGCGAACCATGGATGAAGGGTTTCAGACGGATGCCATATTCCTTGACTTCCGGAAAGAGTTTGACTCGGTGCCCCACTGCAAATTCCTAACTAAGATACGAGCATACGGGATTGGTTTCCAACTATGTGAGTGGCTCCAGGACTTCGTAAGCAATAGAACCCAGTACGTTGCTCTCGATGGTGAGTTTTCATCGGAGGTGAGGGTATCATCTGGAGTGCCCCAGGGAAGTGTGGTAGGTCCACTGTTGTTTTCTATCTACATAAATGATCTTTTGGATAGGGTGGATAGCATTGTGCGGCTGTTTGCTGATGATGCTGTGGTGT
Organism: Schistocerca gregaria; assembly: GCF_023897955.1. Classification (NCBI taxonomy): domain Eukaryota; kingdom Metazoa; phylum Arthropoda; class Insecta; order Orthoptera; family Acrididae; genus Schistocerca; species Schistocerca gregaria. The sequence continues at coordinate 790,712,644 of NC_064920.1, read as the reverse complement.
ACGGGAAGGTGTCCTCGTTGAGTTACTGTTGGAGGTTACAAGATGACTTGGACTGGATTTGTGATTGGTGTAAAGAATGGCAGCTAACTCTAAATATAGATAAATGTAAATTAATGCAGTATCCTGTAATGTTTGAATACTCCATTAGTAGTGTAACGCTTGACACAGTGACTTCGATTAAATATTTGGGCGTAACACTGCAGAGCGATATGAAGTGGATCAAGCATGTGATGGCAGTTGCGGGGAAGGCGGATAGTCGTCTTCGGTTCATTCGTAGAATTTTGGGAAGATGTGGTTCATGTGTAAAGGAGACCGCTTATAAAACACTAATACGTCCTATTCTCGAGTACTGCTCGAGCATTTGGGATCTCTATCAGGTCGGATTGAGGGAGGGCCTAGAAGCAATTCAGAGGCGGGGATGCTAGATTTGTTACTGGTAGGTTTGATGATCACGTGAGTGTTACGGAAATGATTCAGGAACTCGGGTGCGAGTCTCTAGAGGAAAGGAGGCGTTCTTTTCGTGAATCGCTACTGAGGAAATTTAGAGAACCAGCATTTGAGGCTGACTGCAGTACAACCAATTTACATTTCGCGGAAATACCACAAAGATAATATAAGAGAGATTAGGGCTCGTACAGAGGCGTATAGGCAGTCATTTTTCCCTCGCTCTGTTTGGGAGTGGAACAGGGGGAGAAGATGCTAGTTGTGGTACGAGGTACCCTCCGCCGCGCACCGCATGGTGGATTGCGGAGTATGTATGTAGACGTACATATGAGTGGAATTAATAAAATAATCACATAACTGTAACAGAGGCACTTCACGCATTGAATCATTTATCGTTTGTTCCTCTACCATAATGGCAAAGAACACAAGCCATTCTTGCCATTTTGTGTTTCTTAGTAAGCAGTCTGGGAATCCAACGTACCCACCATTTGTGAAACTGCAACATTTCAGAGACAATTTTATGCAAAGTAGGTCTGCCCACATTCTGAAATCCGTACAAAAGTTGAAATTTTGAATCCACTAATATTTTTGCCCATGACTTTCACCAAACCTACTGTGACCATTGATAGTCTGAATGTGGTTCATCATCCACAATTTCCTGTTCGTCCTCGAAGGCTGTCACCCATTTAAGCACTTTGCTGTCACTCATCGCATTTGGGCCATACATCTCAATACCTGTCGATGAATTTCCACCGCTGCAGCGTTCCTTACTGTCAAAAACCGAATCAACGACCATATTTCACAGTCAGCTGGTTGATCAGTTGTTGCAATTGGCAGGGTGATCAATTGTTTTAAAAGGTCTGAACTGACACTCTAAATAACACACTACGCCAATGCAAATGACGTCGTTTGACGAGCAAGGCATGCCAGAAGTAAGTTTGCATGTCTTTTTAGTTCAAATGGCTCTGAGCACTATGGGACTTAACATCTATGGTCATCAGTCTGTCTTTTTAGTATTTCCAGAACATTTGACTAGGTAGAGCGATTCAGACCTCACTTTCTATATGACCTTCATAGTCGTACGTAAATTTTGATGATATCAACTACATGTAAAATGATCAAAGACTAATAAATCAGTTCTGTATTCTATGTGGCAGTTCTTCGAACAATATTTGCGTAATATATGATCATTTATATTTGTGCAATAAATGTGTTTTGGTGTACTTGCCAAGTAAATGAAAACATAACTTTGTTTACTTCAAAGATTATACGTAATATAGAAAGTAAACAGACGGCCAGCAAATATTTAGGTAGGTTACTCTCTGTAATCACATAAGCATTTGAAAGAACATATAATTATTTGCATTTTAATATCTAACAGCTGATTTTCATTATCCTTTGTGACCTACACAACTGCTGATATTGCCCTAACGTAATTTTTTTTATACATTGCAAAACATGCTGAAACAATATTGTTTCTGGTTGGTATCCACATGACAATATCGTTAAACTGATCTACCCATTCACCAATTCCAACTAAAGTCTGATTAAAATTAATGATATTTGATGTCTGTCATTTGTCATTACAGTGTTTCCACGTTGGCTGCAAGCTTCCACTCGATTATAAGCGACATACGGTGGGTAATTTTACAAGTGCTGTTTAGGGGCCTGCACGCATTCGATATTTATTGACAACACTGGTTTATCATACCTTCAACAATCTGAAGCGACCCTCACACTATCAATAAACTTGTCGATATTGTCAGATGGAAACGCGATTTTACGAAGTGAATATGTCGAACAGGAAAGGAAAGTGTGTGACAGAACTATTTTAGCTATAGCTGGTAGAAAACAGGCAACACCGAAAAACAGGAAATCATTCCGAAAATGTCTGTAAATATGAGCGATCTGTCTTTTGTTAATTTACTGAAACAAAAGACGTCATGAAATACTCTCGTACGAATTCTGTGTCTTACGACAGTTTATTAACGTTGGTGAGACATATAATAGAGAAGCAAAATTCGTTAATAGGGAGGCAATCACAGTCGATGAGAGTTAGATGTAAACCACAACCTTCTAATGTGCAATGTATCCGAAAAAACGTCAGTCAACAACTTGTGGCGGAACTATTCATCACGTTCATTTCGCTCAGGTCGATTAAAGCTAAACTTTGAAGCAAATTCAAGACAGGAATCAGCACTAAAAAGAAACTGTAATTTTTCGCTTTATTGGTTACTTGAAACTAACCTTGCACTTGCTTCAGGATCTGACGTGTTACAGATTATAGACGACACAGGCATGGCGTGCAGAAACAAAGTATAGGTGTTTAAAAGTACGGATACTTTTTTCTGTACATATCTCCGTCGATTGCTAGCCGCAGACAGCTTCGTTACCCGAAAGAGGATAGAAACCACTGATTTCAGAGGCACTGGAACTTACCAGAGTGGATGAACAACTGGAAGCAATAATAACCCCCATAACACTACCTTTGATGAGAACTTCGTTATTCCACACTTCATCAATTACTGGCTTCGTAAGCATCAAACAGCCATTCAGTCCATTTCGGTGACTTTTTCCAGGTCCTGAATGGTCAGTTCATCAACTTCACTCACAGTAACCTTTCTACTTTAGCGAGCAACATATCCTTGCACCTGCGCCCGAGATAACTGCAATTTCGTTAAGTGCAGTGATAAGTTCAAAATGGCTCTGAGCACTATGGGACTTAACATCTGCGGTCATCAGTCTTCTAGAAGTTAGAACTACTTAAACCGAACTAACCTAAGGACATCTCACACATCCATGCCCGAAGCAGGATTCGAACCTGCGACTGTAGCGGTCGCGCGGTTCCAGACTGAAGCGCCTAGATCCGCTCGGTCACAGCGGCCGGCTGCAATGATAAGTGCTAGCTCAAAAATGGTTCAAATGGCCCTGAGCACTATGGGACTAAACTTCTGAGGTCATCAGTTCCCTAGAACTTACAAGGGAACCTCCCCATCGCACCTCCCTGGGATTTAGTTATAAGTTGGTACAGTGGATAGGCCTTGAAAAATTGAACACATATCAGTCGAGAAAACAGGAAGAAGTTGTGTGGAACTATGAAAAAATAAGCAAAATATACAAACTGAGTAGTCCATGGGAAAGATATGCAACATCATGGATTATGTGAGTTCAAGAGCACCGTGGTCCCGTGGTTAACGTGAGCAGCTGCGGAAAGAGAGGTCCTCGGTTCAAGTCTTCCCTCGAGTAAAGAATTTACTTCCTTTATTTTCGCAAAGCTATGATCTGTCGTTCGTTGATTACCGTCTCTGTTCACTGTAATAAGTTTAGTGTCTGTGTTTTGCGACTGCACCGCAAAACCGTGCGATTAGTAGACGACTGGACGTGCCTCCCCAATGGGAACCGAAAACATTTGATCGCAAGGTCATAGGTCAACCGATTCCTCCACAGCAAAACACGTCTGACATATTCTGTACGACACTGGTGACGGCATTTGCGTCACATGACAGGAATATGTTGTCGACACACCTAACTGGTACACTTGGCGAATGGGTAAAAACATTCTTCTACCTTGCCCGATTTATGTATGCTTGTGGATGTAATAATCACTCCCAAAAAAGTGATGAAAACATAAGAGTTTGTCATATAAACTGCAACAAATGAATGCAACAGTTTCACAGTTTTCCTTGTGCTCTGTCAGATAATAAATGTCTGAAAATAAAAAATTAAAATTAAAATTTTCAGTCTGGGGAAGTCATGCACCAGGGATTTCTCGGTTCGCAGGTACTCACGATAACCACGGGCCCACGGCGATGCTATGTTCAATCTCTCCTTGATGTTGCCTATCTTACACATGGACTACTCAGTTTGTGTATTTTGCTTATTTTTTTCATAGTCCTACACAACTTCTTCCTGTTTTCTATATTGATCTGTGTTCAGTTTTTCGAGGTCTATCCACTGTGCCAACTTATAACTATATATGAGGCGGGTGCGATGGGGAGGTTCCCTTGTTAGAACTACTTAAACCTAACTAACCTAAAGACATCACACACATCCATGCCCCAGGCAGGATTCGAACCTGCGACCCTAGCAGTCGCGCGGTTCCAGACTGTAGCGCCAAGAACCTCTCGGCCACAGCGGCCGGCCTAAGTGCTAGTGTTATGATTTTATATCCGTGTTCATAAGCTATCTCGTCGACAACGTAGCTGTGTTGGGAACTGTGGCTTATGAAGCGATACGAGTTCTAATAATTCTACTATTTTCTCGGTATCATCTCCAATAACTTTGACTTGTCGTAACTACGGAATAATGTCTTTATTTCTAAAGAACGGTATTGGAGTCTTATCATTAAAAGAGAATGGTATGGAGCATTGTCAGGAATAATTGATGATGGATTTCCTAAACTTGGTAACAACGTATTTTCTAATCAGTTTAAAACTTGCATGATTCGTTTCCTCATTGAACTCTGACGTTTTCTTTGAGCTGAAAAGCAGTTGACACATGGGAGTAAAACTATGGCAGAAACCAGCAAGCAAAAGAATAAGTCTACCACCTTTGCCAGTGTGGAGTGCCATGAGATTAGATTAGATTAGATTAGTTTTTCGTTCCATAGATCCGTGTTGAGGAGATCCTCGTGTATGTGGAACATGTCACCATTTTTTATTTTTTATTTTTATTTGTAAGCTGAAATAACAATATTAATACCTTCTCCTTTATCGCCCCTCCAGCCTTTCGTAGCAGTATGTCATACTTTCACCCATGTTTCTATCCAAACAATGTCCTCGATATTAATGCCTTATGTTACACCCAAAAATTTGCATCGCCATATGGCTATGTCTTCTCGTTCTGTCAACATTTTGCAGTCTGATATATCTTCGTATTTAAAACAGAGACTCTACAGAACCAGTCGCAACGACGATTTGCTGCATTCAGAAATTTTGGTCTCACACACTGTGGCACGAAGCTTATAAGGTTATGATTATAACTGTGTACCGGCACATGACACCGAATGGCTTGTCATGCGGATGTATCTAGATCTGCCATACGTTTCTGAATACTTGTCCTCTTGCCCTGCATATGAAGACAAGAGTGCCCTGCTTCAGTTCTTTGTTTTCCAGTCGATTCATTAACCTTAACCGCGGCGGTGGTCCTTGCGAATAATTTGGAAACCGTTAAGAGCGGACCCTTATTTTCCGCCTCCCTCTAGAAGTATTCCTGCAGACGATTGTCCTTTAAACACTATTCCTGGCCCTTTGGAATAGTCACTTTTCACAAACAGCTCTAACCGAACACTTGAAATAAAATGGCCTTTTGTTGCAGCAGTTTCACAAAGGCGAACAGTTCGAGCACGATGCTGAGCGCTCTTACTGGAAGAAAGCAGCTTCAACGCGTGAAGTGTCAACTATCAAGTTATTTTAATCTACAGTGAGCCAAGCATGTAGTGTGGATGTATTGTTAGCTTCATCCCAGCACATTTTTCGTTTTCTTCTTCTGAAAAAGTCGGAGAAACATGATTGTTTTATTCATCACAGTTCAAGAACCATTTATATAAAATTAGATATTTGCAGCAGAATATCAACATTTAACGAACATTTTTCTATTCTTTTGCTTAGTGAAGAATTTTCAGTACTGGTTAACTTTAGTTGTTAAGGCGTAAAGCTCTGTTTATCATCCTAAATATGACAGTTCAATGAACGGTGACTCAGCAATGTTTTTAGCTAAACAGCAAGAGCCGTACAATTTGTTATTCCTCTGCTGTGTATGTTCGGCAATGAGAAAATTATGAAATGCTATAACTACGGGGTTTGGCAAAGTGGATAATAAATTACTGAATTTGTTTATGACAGGTATTTTGTGGACTAAGGAAGCCAATGGGCTTTATTTTCTGTTAGTTAATATACACGAATATTTAAGCTTCGTTTATTATCTCTGGTCGCCGTTGCCAGGGTATTCCTTTGCCGATGCAGTGTTATCCTTGATTGCTTGGTGTGAGGTAGTGTTGCCGGGTGTGGCGTTTCTTGTTTGAATTGTGTGTGTTAAGCCAATTTTATTCTAAAATGAGCCAAAAACATTTAAGCAGAGGTAAAATCAACGTAGTTTGCTATTTATTGTGTTGGAATTACTGTTTGTGCGCCCAAATACCAATAATTTTTATTGTTTCAGGATCCAGACTGCCACCGTTTCCTAAAGGAAAATTGAGGCTCTTTAGCATGAGATTTTGCCCGTATGCACAGAGAGTCCATTTGGTTTTAGATGCGAAAAGAATTCCGTATGTCTATTTTTCTAACGCATGTACATTTTCCTAAGTTCCTTTTATTGCTGTGTATAGTGAATTTCATTTTTTTTTTATTATTTTGCAGATACGACGTTGTTAATGTTGACTTGACGGAAAAGCCCGATTGGTTGTATGAGAAGAGCCCTTTTGGTAAAGTGCCGGCAATTGAACTTGAAAGTGGTGACACACTTTATGAAAGCTTAATAATTTGTGATTTCCTTGATGAGAAATACCCTAGCAGATCTCTGTATTCAAGAGACCCACTCAAAAAGGCGAAGGACAAGATAATGATCGATCATTTCAATAAGGTTTGTTTCCCATATGAAAATCTACTCAGTTGAATATAATATAAAAATAGCTGTTATACCCTTCAATATAGTTTTCTTTATTCCAATTCTTATATACGCAGAATTCGAGAAAAATTTACAGGGAATGCTGTTTACTGGTAGGTACTTACTGACAGTTAAAACGAGTTGGATAATTCTTAGGTAATATGTAATCTTTTATTAGTTCATCCTTGCAGTTGTGCGTGACCCATAGTAAATTTATTGCTCATGCTCAATATGTTGTAATTGTGATACCTAATGTTGAACTTTCAGCCGAAAGCTGTGTTAATATTTATAGGATACATGTAAAGCTGTTCCTGTGTATTGTTGAGTATGTATAATACATTGACTACCTTCCTGCAGTGAAGTCTTCAGAAAATCATCAGTTGATCTCGAACATGATTCAAATTAAACTACTTCATGGTATTTTTGTGAGGAGAATGCACCCAGTTGTATCATAACTTCGGAATTTTGTGACGTGTTTATCATTCAATTAAAAGTGTAATTGTAAGGAAACAGATTAGAAATGATGTTTGTGTTGATTGGTGCATTGAGAATAGTATGAACTTTTATAGTGATTCAATATATACAGAATAGGAAATATCAGTGTAATGATTGGTGTGCCTGAACAAATTAAAAAGTGACTGCTAGTTATCTTCCTTACTGCAGGTGCTGTTGAATGTAATATGAGCTTCATGTGACAACATAAGAAGTAGTACTTGTTTTTATGATGTACTGTGAATGTGCAATGCATTATTTTGTGAAAGTTCCATAAAACATTCATTGCTAATTCATGTTCTTATTTGCAGGTCATTCAGTCAATGCTCAAAGTTTATTACCATACAGCTAATTCCAATCTCAATGAAGATCAGTTAGAAGAATTCTTTCAGGGGCTTGATTTATATGAACGGGAACTAGTTGAGAGAGGGAAACCATTTTTTGGAGGTTGGTGTTCGTATGTTATTTCTTCACTTTCGTTGTTGTTGTTTGTATTACATTGAAATGTTGCTGTTAAAGCTGTGAATAACCAACGACTTTATTATCATTATTGGAGTATTTTCAATATGCACTGAAGTTAAGTGAGAGATTCTTTCTCCTTTTGAAATCTTGCTTGTGTTTGTCTAATACGTAATGTAGCCCAGGGTCTAGATTAGGTTGGGAGGTGACATTTATTTTGAGAATTTGTGAAGGTAAAAAATATAAATATGAAATAAATGTAGTGGTAACAATTTGACATCTGTCATCCCATGTTAACGTGTTTGTAATATAACTAAGTGGCAAGGCATATTCAGAAAATGTGTATTGCATAATAGCCAAATCTTGTATCCCCCTTTCTTGCTGCATTTTATTCTGTATTTCTTAATGTTAGTCACTTTTTTTAACTATGTAACTAGAGTCACATAATAAGAAACCTGAGCACAGAGTTGCTCCAGTCAAAATATAATCCACAATAGTGAATGGCCAGAGTGATTGTGGCTACACATCTGCTTATTTCAAAGATCACATCATTAAGAGGCAACACTTTAAGAGATGATGATGATTGTTGATGTAGTAGTTGGATGTGCTAGGGATGAAAATAGTGATCTGATTAAGTCTCTCAACTTGCATTCAGGGATAGTGAGATCACAACCACTCAGATTTGTGTTTATGTAATTGACATAACAGGTGGTTAATTTGATGCCACAACTGAATTCCTTTCTCAGTTTCTCATCACTCCATCTGAAATCTCTTTCCATAATTTAGTTCCAAAGAGTCAGATTTTCACCTTCCATCTTTGTGTATTCACATACTTATGTTTGAATATAACCTTTAGTGAGCTGGGGTGCGCAGAATATTTTTATCCAGATATATCTCGAGCTGAAACTATTGTTATCTTCCACTCCTTGTAGCCTATGAAATTGTGATTTATTTGAGTTCTGCCTAATCCACCTCCTCCACTCCTGCCATGAAGGAAAACTGACTACATTTCCTTTGTATCAAATCATACTTGAGCTTTTAATCTCAACTGGCAACTCCGTGGGTTTTCTTGAAATTTGTGCTTTTGCAGTTCTGATTTCTCTTCCACCAGGCAGCCAATCTACGGATTGGTAGAAATGAGTAGTTGTCGGGATACTTCAAGGCCAATAGTGTTTTCTACTTCTGACCATTACCAGTGTTGCAGATGTAACAAAACACTTAATGTGCAGCAAGATAGCAGCCATTACAGTAGGTAGTAAATTGCTTTTTTGTGTGTGTGTGGACTTGTTGGTCTACGGAGGTATTATGTTATGGAGTGAAGCAAGGAAGTTGACAATGTCACTGGTCGTTACTTTTACAAACCCATACAGTATAGGTAGCAGTAAATGTGATTTCTGAAAATAAATAAATAAATGAGTTCAGCGCGCGCGCGCGCACACACACACACACACACACACACACACTCACACACACAGTACCAGGTTTACATGAAATGTGCTGAGATCTTGTGTCATCCACACTTTGCCTTTGTGAGCAGGCAGGAAAATTTTGATTATTATGTATTTTTGAAGTACTCAATGAACGTGAATACATCAAACAATGGCCTCTTCAGTACTTCTGTGGCAGCGTTTCCTTTTAATTCGTATAATGGATGTTTCAAACTTGACTTAGCCCTTATTATTTTGTGCAGGGACAATTGATAATGATTAATTGTTGAAAATGTCCAGTAAATAGCATAAAACAAGAAATTACTGGACATGATCAAATAAATAAATATATATCATTATCTTCGATGTTGCCCCTTCAAACTACGTTTGTGTGATCTTGCTTCACACTTTGAGGTCAGTAGCATCCAACTTTTACCGTTCTGGGCAATTTTTGGAGATGTTCTTGGTTCACTGATTTAATTCCAGTATGCAGTAGAAAACAAAACATATGTTTTGTTGAGAAAAGGCTTTGTTGCTTGTTAAGAAAGATGCAGTTCTATGTTGTGATAAGAGTGAAAAGGAGGGAGTTCTTCATGTGTTTGTGGAAACGGCAAATGGGTTGCAACAACCACCTTCATACAGCTTCTCCTTGTGCAGACAAGGAATGCAAATGTATAAGAAGCACAAATAAATGAGGAAAGTTGGAGGAATAATGATTGTCAATCCAAAGATTTTTCTTCATCACTTGCCACTTTTCACTCTGGAAATTTTTGTTAACATGAAAAATTATGAGTTGCGCCATTTTTCGGAATCCACGTTAAACTGTAGATCTCCCTATAACTGGCTGGGTAAATCAGTTTATAGATCAGAGAAAGGCAATGGCATACTACCTCTCAAAAGGACCATGCTTAGTAAAGTACTGTGGTGTTCTAAACAACCTTCAGGCTGATGACATCTTTACTGTTGCTAATATTCATTTTAACCCAGTTGCACTTTAATTCCTATTAAGTGAGTGGAATGCGATTCAGATCCCTATTGGCTCATGCAAATTTTGGTTTTCCGTGGGCATATACCACAATAAGCTGTTTGTAAATGGACACACCTGATTTCCTTCCCCATTCTTATCCAACTCAAATTTCTTCTGTGTGCAAAGATCTCATTGAAATTTCATATTTCGCTCTTTGCCTTCAGTGTCCTTATCCTGATGGCAATTCCTGCAGTTGTGAGCAACAGTTCTGTCCCAACAAGAATATTCTTACATTGATTTTTATTATGCCGTTTTGCTACATTTCTGCGTTTCTCCTGTCTCTGCAAAACATATTTTCTACGCAGTTCAATGTGTGCAATTTGAGAGTACTTAAAGCTCCAAGGAGAAGCAAATCACTTGGTTTACTAAAAACGGTCAGAATGCCATTTATTGTTTAGAGTTACTTGGGAGGATTTGGTTTAGTGTGGTTTTCTGCCCATTAATTGAAATAGTAAAAGTGAATTAAGTTCTCCAGTGCAGCTCTGTAGCCCTCTTCCTGTTGGGAAGGTGGATTTTTGTGGAGGCCATTTAGCTCACAAATTTCCACTGTTCGTTCACATCTGTAATAACTTTGTGTTTTTCATATGGCTGTAGCATTATGAGAGGTAAAAATTGGAGTTTTTTTTGGGTGATGCAATACTAACCTCCCAATGCTATGACATCTGAACCAGCAGTGAGCCATCAGGGCAATCCTGACTGTTTTTGACGGCATTACTGATGATCAGCAAGCAACAAGCAGTCGTGATATATTTGTGACAATTTATTCTTTAAAAGTACTTTAGCCTCTGTGACAATGACTGACAAATCTAATATGTATTAGGGTAAAAGAGAAGAATTTCTGTTACACAATTCAGACTTTTGTAACATATAACTTTTTTCAGACTAATCATTAGGTTGTAATTGACTTTTTCATTTTTAGTATTTTTTCACTTTATCATATTCTGGTGAGCAGCTCTAAAATTTTGCATTAGAACGTCTTATACTGAGATGGGTACATTAAGATAAGGGACATGTACTCTGGAAAAGTGGGTTTCAAATCCTTGTCCCATCTTTCAGATGTAGATTTCATGGTTTTCCTAAACACTTTGAAGATGAATTCGGACATATTTCATTTGAAAAATGTTTGTTTAAATTTTTTTTTGCCCGTCATCCTGTGCTCAGTCGGAACAACTTAAGGTTGTGGTACTCCTTTAGGTATTGACCTGAGATCATCAGGGTGCAGGACACCCCTGTTTTCAGCTTTTTTATATGATGGCCATCACTTCATGCATTATACTTACAAGCTGACATAAATCACACAAATAATATTTAAATGCAGAAATAAAATGAAACTAATTGGACGATATAGGTCCCTGAAAAACTGGAATTTTAACTTTCTGTTGGCTAGCTGAAATGGAGTCTACAATACAAAAACACTAACTCACTCATATATCTAATATCAAGAACTAAATGTCACCAATGTAGGTCAAACTAAGTCACAATACCTGCCAATCAAAATCTAAGATTATTACCTACATGTAACTGCACAACCCCAAAATTCGTAAAATGCTGCAATAATACCAGTTTCAAAAGACAGACAGTTATGGACATCACCATGCATACCCTACATACTACATATACTGATCCCTGCTCTGAGATGTAGCAGTTTTGTTCAGCCTCACACCTTCTCCATACACTTCATAATTCACAATCTCAGATATCTGTAGTAATTTAACACTGGTCAACTTGTCATCTCACATGTGACAAGCACAGCCTATTTTTGGACTTTGTCGTATCTGTAGCTAATAAAAAAAATATACATAAAATTAAATCTCTAACCCTAACAACACGAACTAATAATTCCAAACTTGAAATTAAATGTATAACTGCCCACATCAAAATAAGTTACTAACAAGTGTCAATGTGAGAGAGCACCATTGCACACTTCGACAAGTCTTCTGATAACCAATCCATTTCAAATACACCCTCCCAACATGATGTTGCACAAGACAACACAGATGTATGATACTGCAAACTTTGTTTAACCATAGTCTTGACAGTACCCCATGTATTTCTTATATTGTGTATTTCCTATTTTCTAATGTTTCTCTCTAAGGTGACAGACCTGGAATGCTCGATTACATGATATGGCCTTGGTGTGAACGGTCAGATATGATGAAGGTTTTGGGTGGTGACCAATTTCTTCTACCCAGGGACAGGTTTAAGAGACTGGTGAGTAGCTTCATTAGTTGAAATAGCTTCCCTATTTCGTGTTGCTAAAAGTTTTTATAACAATTCTGTTTCTACAAAATAATTCCAGATGGAATGGAGGAACCAGATGAAAGAAGATGAAGCTGTGAAGGAAAGTTACTTGGAACCACAAGTACATGCAAAATACTTTCAGAGCCGTAAAGCTGGATATCCTGATTATGATATGCTTGTTAGCAATTGATGGAATATTGTATCAAATACAACGGGAACAAGATGTACTTGAAACACTAGAAATTTCTTTGGAATGTGTGCCTTCAGAGTGTTTGTAACTGATTGATATTAAGTTTTATTTTTATTTTCTTCATTATAGTACAAATGCATATTAAGCTCTTCCCACACTTTGGTGCAGGAAAATTTAATAATTTTTCTTGTTGTGATTAATTTGTTAGGAAGTCCAATTAATTTTCATGGTTTGTAAGAAACAATTTTGTTCATAAATCTGTTATATGTGATGGAGCTGTATGTATGGTGCAATGAATGTTTTGTGCGAAATATGGAGTTTAATATGATTTACTTTATTTTGTGGGCTTTCTGAAAGTCCATTATAGGAAGCAATATCTCACTTATGTTCATGGTGCTTGAATGTATATGGTACATTATGTAGTGTACAACGAGCCAATGATTGTATTATTTAGAATGGTCAGATTATTTATCATGTTGGCTATTGTGCCTAAAACTTATATCTGCTTTAAAGTTCAATGCATTTAAAAAGACTGTAAGAACTGTTCTAGAACCTCATTCCAAGCATGTGTAAAATGACTGCGTTATCTTATTATTTTTACATTTTAATTTATAAAATTTTGCATTTGAGAGGAAATAGATATAAATGTTCATTTGTTAAAGAGAACTAGGTTATTGATATTTATGTGATTGGTATTGATTTAAAAATCTTTTGCTTTTTAGTAAGAGCATTTAACAGTAGGCCATCAAGGGAATCCAAAACAAGTGGATCCATAACACATAGGGAATGGTTCTACTTTTTGGTGATATTTTTGTAACTAAAGATCATTTATGCTATATATGGTGACATGTGCAATGCATGTTGTGATGTTTTTAGGTGAACTTTGTTTAAACAGCTTTTGTACATGTCTGCAGACTTCACTGGTATATAGTAGTAAATTCTGGCTTCACTGGTTTGCTCTTTCTATATACAGGGAGTTTAAGTGGCAACTTCTGTTATGCTGCATTTCATCTGGATCAAAATTATTTATATTTAACAGTAAAACTCATCATCATTTGGAGTTGATGTGATTGCTTGTGTTGCACAAAAAATTACTCAGTGTTCATTGTAGTAATATAACTTTCACTATTTTAGAAACTTTTTTATGTTTGAGGTGAAAGGAAGACCATAATAGTGTTCACATATTTACTTACAATTGATCTAACTGATTAAACTACACCTTATTTTAGTATGTAATGTGTTTCTAACATGGCATTATAACCTTGTTTGTGCCCACTAATTGTTTAGTCTGCTTAATTAGAGCTTTTGTCAATTTGGCTAACTATCGATAGTAACACAATTCTTACTGTAAGTGTTCACAGGTGTGCTGCTTTAACACTGGTGCTTAGATTGTGATGTAGTATTCCTGTATCCACTGCATTATGTGCTTGCTGTGATAGCAATTTCACAAGAAGTGTATGTGCCTGGAAACTATATGGTGCTTTGAACTTTTTTTCTTATTAATAAATTTCTTTGTTAAACAGTTGTAATGTTCTATGCAAATTTTCTCTTACTGAGATTCTGCACACTGCTGTTGCAACTGCATCTGAGGAACACCAAAATACTTTCTGTGATGTAATGTATTTACAGACTAATATTTAATTAAAGGTTTTTGTAATGATTAAAAAATGAAAATTGTGTTTTTTTTCTATGTCTACTGTGAACCCAAGTTTAAAATTCAATTTATTGTTTTACCTTTCACTTTGTAACATACAGTATTATTACAATACTCTTCTCCCTTAAATTTTTTGTTTACAAAATGAATTCTGTAAATTGACAAGAGTTCCATACGTCTTCATCTTTCATATTCAGTCAAATATTGGTGTCCATCTGCCATTGAAACTAAAAGGTATAATTAAAAACAGGCTCAGCATTTCCTACAACAGAGGAACATTTCTATCTGTAGTCTAACCATATTATGTATTTTGATTTACAATTTATCAACCACTTTTATAAGGCAGAAAAGTGGCTCACAAGATTGTAAGGTGAGAAGGTAATGTAACAGATTAAATCCAGATACTGCATTTATCTTTATTTTTTTTTGGGGGGGGGGGGGGGAATCTTTGGTCTCCACTTGACTCTAGTTGATGGAGTGGTTTTGCTCAGTGTCATTCAACAGACATATTTACCTAATCCTTACAGAATATTAGTGTATTTATGTGACTGAAGTGAAGACTTTTCTAGCAGACCAAGCTTAGTGTGTTTGCAATGGGGACACAACAGAAGTAGGAGGGGTGCCTCAACAGGGTGGTGAGGACTAACACATGGATTAAAAAACTGACACAAAGTAATATGATGAATGAAACTTAAAGCATGTAAACATGGGGGAAATGTTGGATTATGTTACTGCTGATTTACTGTTATGAACATGCTGTAGGAGTGGTATGTGTTACATAAAATTTAGGCAGGTACATCCAATGAAGACAAAAAATTTGATGTTTTCTGCCACATACATCTTGCATAAAGTTCACTAATTTTTTGATAATTTAATTTACATGGGTGGAGTTTCTCAGCAGAATCTGCAGTGATAAGAGAGAGGGTAAATTGAAGGCAGTGAATGGACAACTCGCAAAATTCCTTTGGCTGTGTTGTGAACCATTTCCGAACGTTTTATTTCACATCCTTACCCAAGATAAATAGTTTGCCTCTCAGGACAGTCTTTAGGTCACCAAAAATGACATAAACACAGGGAGAAAAACCCAGATTGCATGGAGGGTGACTAAGGAAGGACATCCCATTTCAACATCTACATCATATTACACAAACCTCCTAGCAGTATGTGGTGGAGGGTACTTCTGGTACCACTAACTGACCCGTCTTACCCTGTTCCACTCCCAAATGGTGCATGGGAAGAATGATTGTTGGTAAGCCTCTTTGAATTTTCTCATCATTTTATGAGATGTATGTAGGAGGAACTAATGTGTCTGTAGCTTCCCGGAAAATACTCTCAATAGTAAACCTCTCCATGATGTGCAGTGCCTACTCAAGAATCAGTTGAACAAGTGCCTTGTAAACTACTTCCTTCGTTTGCAGGAGTTCTTTACTGTGTTGCTGTTTGGGGCTTTCCAGTTCCTTGGAGCAGGATGACCTTCAGTGAGCTGGTCTGCTCATGTAGATTTGATCATATGGTGGTCAAGGTTTGTATGACTGTGCATTCACCATGCTGTAGAAAGTTTCTTTCAAAGATGGAAGTGGCCATAACATTTCCCACACTTGGGTGGACAACCCTAAATTTTGATGGTGGTAGCCCTGCATACAATGCAGGCAATGGAGACTTTGTTGTTATGACTCCGTTTTGAAGTAATGGCATCGTGTCTCGTCTCCAGTGACCACTCGTGACAGGAACTCATTTCCTTCCCTCAAATAATGCTGCAGACATTTAAGAGAGAGTCTCATTTCGGTGTGCTTCCTGCACTCTTGAAAGACTGTGAGGCATCCACTTGGCACAAACTCTGCAAAATTTCATCAATAACGAGGGCATCCACCTGCTGGGCAATTTCAGTCAACATCATCCATCCTTTCCTGAATTAATTGTGCCATACCTTGATCCTTGCAATGGACATGCAGTGCTTACCATTAACTTGGTAAATTTCCATTCCCCACATGCCTTCCACTGTCAGGAAAAACACCATACCTTTTACTCTGTTGAAGACTTAATTTCGCTATTCAAAGCATGATTATCTGCCTAGGATGGTCAACATGTTCACTCTGACATGAGGATTTGTGCCTGTCACTTTCTAGCAGTGAATTTAGGACCACAGGACTCTGATAGGGACTGTGTTTTCCTCTGCAGGGAATGACATTACAATCCATTCAGCAGTTTCTGTTTTACAGCCTCTGGCTCATTTCTTTTTGAATGCACTGTATATTTCAAAAGTTTTCACTGTACTGGGAGTTTCAAAATGAATATCAGGGTTTTAAGGTTTTTAAATTAAACATCAAATGAAAAAACAACTCAAACCATTTTTCTCAGAAGTGGTCAATTTGAGCACAATTCATCACACAATACACACCAAGCTGATAAACACTTTCTTCCCAAACCTTGACCAGTGTGTCTGGAATAATTGTTGCAATAACTGCTTCGATCTTTTTTCTTAAGTCATGTAGATCAGCAGGTAGCAGAGGCACATACACATAGTTCTATATGAACCTCCAAAGGTAAAATTTACATGGTGTGAAATCGGATGAACATGGTGGCCATGCAGAATAAGCTCTGTATTTGGTCCCTTGCAGCTAATCTAGTGGCCAGGTACATCATTTAACCAATAGTGTACTGAGCTGTGTCAGTGAAGTGGTGCACCATTCTGCTGCCAAATAATGTTAAGTGTTTCAGCTTGTTCCAATTGAGAAAGGAGCTGTACTTCTAGTGCATCAAAATAAACAAGGGTTATAGTTGCTCCTCAGAAAACAAAAGGCCCTTAAACTTTATGCTGGGACAGAGCACAAAAACATTGAGTTTACTGACATCTCATTGCAACTGTACCATCTCATGGGGATTTTCTGACCCCCAGATGTGCACATTACGTGTGCTCACATTTCCACTTACATGATGTCAATTTGTCACTGAAGATGACACAATTCAGAAAATTTTCATTGTTGTGCAGCACCATTTTGTTTGGAAAGTTGGCATGTAAACTGTGTCTGTAAGCTTTAGAGCTTGTAACAATTGCAGTCGAAGCTTTGAGTTGATGTTTCATTTGACATATCTATAATTGTAAGTTGAATGTAATAATGCTACAAAGACTTAAAACCCCAACACTTACTTTGAAACACCTTGTATTTCCTCAAGCAAATGGCCTTGCCATAGTGGTAACACCTGTTCCCATCATATCACCAAAGTTAAGCGCTGTCAGGCGGGGCTAGCACTTGGATGGGTGACCATCGGGTCTGCCGGGTACTGCTCGCAGGTGGGGTGCACTCAGCTCTTATGAGGCAAACTGGGGAACCACTTGACTGAGGAGTAGCAGCTTTGGTCTTGTAAATTGAGTGGTGTGTTGACCACATGCCCCTCCATATGGGCATTCAGTGGACTGAGGATGACATAGCGGCTGATCGGTACCGTTGGGCCTCATGGTGTATTCAGGTGGAATCTTTTTTGTATTTCCTCACTGTAAGAACCTTTGTTTATTGTTATTCATGTATATATTTGTTGGTAGCTAACATATGTTGAAACAGAAAATTTTACATTTCAAGTTCCACATCATATTTAATAATTTACCATCTTATTGCTATATAACTGTGAAGCTCATGTGGATCACTTGGAATTGGTGAGTAATCCTATACCCACCGTAAGTAATATAAATCTGAAGTTTTTGAATACAATTTAATGGTTCGAAGAATATACAATATAGAATTTTTATTTCTTGCTTAGGTTATTTTTTACAGCAAGTGATAGATTTGAACATTTAAATTCCTTAACACTATAAGTGTACGTATCAACTAACAATTTATGAAGTTGTTTCTCGAAAATATTAGGTAAATCTCTCATTAATGGTGTTAGCGTGTTACATGGCTTCATTCCTGTGTGTTTAAAACTATGCTGTATCTTATGTAGTCTTATAAATTCTGTTTCTAGTCTCATGGGAATGGATAGCTGTTCTGTTTATTTTTTTTAAAGAAGTCATGTTTTAATGTAAAGGGAAGATACAGTCAATATGTTCAAATCTTTACTGTTTTTGACATGATTCTCGGCTTGTAATTTCTGCCATTTGAACACTGTTAGAGCACCAAGTGACCAATCAGCACACGGATATCTGAGCATGAAAGATGTATCGGACTAAGACAGCTCACCAAGTCAGCAGTGGCAGAACACCAGGATGAGTGTGGCAAACAGATTGATTTCGATGAAGCTCGTGTACTTGTGAAACAGCCTCTCACTTTCAAGAGGAAGATTAGAGAGGCAATAGAAATAGCCAAGTGACCGATCAACATGAACAGAGAAGACGGCTACCGACATCTTGGCTACCAGCAATAACAGTGCTACAGGATGATAGCTCGTGTGAAGCAACACACAGGTGCACGGGAGTCCACAGCAGCCGCAAGTACATAGAGTACTGGCGCACCTCGGCCGGCGCTAGGAAGCAGGAAAACAATGCCATGTCACAGCTGCCATCTGGTTTTCCATTTGCTGATTTCCACCAATTACAAGCAGTAATGCAAAAACCAGTAAAAAAGTCAGGTTTCCACCAATGAAAAGAAATAATAAAAACACCAATAAAGACTTCTAACATTCCTCCCCTTCATCCTAAATAGACTATCAGACTTAGGTAACAGCCATGTGTGCAGGTATGTAAGAAATAAGGTTTTTTTCCTTCAACAGTAAACAAAAATACCCTGAAGAAGCTTGCTTGCAACAGGGACTGAAACATAGGTAGTTTTATAATATTAACAATGCGGTCACAATCCCAGAAATTTTTTATTGAATGTGACAATGGCCGTGAAAGCCTACGTTTATGTAACAAAGTATGTTTTCAGCATTTTCAGGAAAGGGGCATAGACTGAATATCAGTTTTGTTAGTCAGTATTAAGGAAAATACTGGATTACAAAACCAGCCTTTTCACATTGCATACTTCTCGTTTTGATTATTCAAATCATGCAACCAAAAGGAAGATACATCAGTGAGACTAAATGCATCATAATAGTGTATTAGATATGCATTTAAGACCAGAAAAACATCTGAAAATACCTTCCTGGCACTGGTTTTTTAATTTTGCCTGTCTGCAACTTAACAGAAATTTTCTATAAAATATATAGACACTAACGTTTCGTAAAATAGCCAACAAACAATAACTCAAAGGGAATATGTAGTATAAAAGTTACTTGGGCAAAAGCAGGGGACATAAAAAAAAATTCTCAAGAATATTTGAAAATACAGACAGTAGGGAAACAGATCAATGGTTTAACACCTCTTCCTGTCTTCCTTTTTTTATGTAGTGGTTCCACTTTAGGAATTTTTAAGCATGTTGGAAAGTTGCCAGTTAAGGAGGAACATTTGCAAGGTAGGTCAGTGGTTCAGAGATTAAGTCTACACATTTTTTCGTTGAACCCATAATTTTTTTGTGCCCCCTGCTTTTGCCCAAGTAACTTCCATACTACATATTCCCTTTGAGTTATTGTTTGTTGGCTATTTTATGAAACGTTAGTGTCTATATATTTCTTGGAAAATTCATGCTTTGAAAGAAAAAATAAATAAATTTATTATGGGTCCAACAACCCCCCCATTAGGCTTCCATGCTATAGAAAATTTTCCTTAGTAGGATTTCGTATTTCTCATCTCTACAACAACGCAAGTTAGTTTCTTGTTGGGTGGTATTATTGATATTCACAACAATCAGTTTACTTTCAGAGGAAGTGATTGTTGATGTCAGTCAGCTGTTATTTATCTTGTAAACTTGCAGTGAGTTAGTGCAGTTCCCAACACGTAGGCCTCCAGTAACCTTGGTGCCCTACATAGCAAATACGAAACCAAGTAAAAACTTACTGATGTTGTCAACAATCCACCACGATAAAGGCACTGTTGGAGGAGAGGAAAATAAAACTGAGGTAAATGCATATTATAATTCCACTAAAGGTGGAATTGATATCATTGATCAAATGGCGCGTATGTACACCTGCAAAAGGGGAACAAAGAGATGGCCTCTATCTGTATTTTATTCTTTCATCGACATTTGTGCTATCAATGTAACCACCATATTCATCCAGCAACATCCAAGAGGGAATGAGAACAAACACAACAAACGCAAGCTGGAATGGAACTAGTGAAATTGCAGGTAGAAGAAAGAAGTGCGAATGCAAGAGGATTATCTAATCAAACTGTTCAATCAATGGAGACTATTCTACAAAAGAAAATCAAAGAAGTGACAACAGAAGCATGTCCGCCTCCTGCAGGGAAAGGTCGGTGCCATATTTGTGTAAGAAAAGCTAAAACAAAGAAGCAGAAGTACAACAACCTAAGGAAACCAAAACAGTATTGTGGACAGTGTCATAAACATGTGTGTAACACACATTCAGAAAAAATTGTGAAGTGTGTCTCTTGCCTTGAAGTTGAGGACTCAGAGTAGTCTATTGTATATGAACAAATCTATATTTTGTATTGTAATATGTCAAATTTTTATTCACTCAATCCAATATGTATAACAATTAACAACATTATTAAACTGATGCCTTAGTTAAAATACGTAAACCATTTTGAAAGTTGTAATTTTTCGCCAATAAACTTATTTAATACCTGTGGTGCTTATTAATATATGTAAATACTGTTTCATGTCAACATAGTTGAATGGCTGTTGCCTTTAAAAGTGCTTGGAATAACTTCTACATCTAAAACATATCCTTTAAAATTGTACTTATCAACTTATAATCTCCATTGCTGTTAATTACTTTACTGTGCAACTGCTTCACACTGATGTTCAGTGACATGGCTCACAAAATGGTGAGTGATTGGGGACACCATTCCTAACTGGACCCTATCTGCTTAATATCCACTGTCCAAGTGTCACTTGCACAAGTACGACCCTTGTGAGACATATTTACTTGTGCTTTCATACTATAATGTGATATATTACACAGGAGTGTGAGTTTCTGGTGCTAAACTCAGCAGTGATAGACACAAAACCAAACTAGTCCATGTAATGCAATTATATGTTTGTAGGCAAACACCACATTGATTCCATAGTCAAATCTTTTCAGTTTGCTGTTGAAAGTTGCCATCAAGTGCCCCCCCCCCCCACTGCCCCCCCTCCTTCCCTCCCCCACTTTGCCCTCCCCCTGGTAACGCAGAGTACAGAGCAGAAGTGAGACTAGTGAGGCTGCTCTGCTGTGGTTCCACACAGGGTGTTGTGGTGGTTGGTAGGCATTGGGAGGCCAGCTTGCATGGCCAGCTGTGTCATGGCTGGTCACAAAGAAAGGCACAGCTGGCATGTTTCTCAGTAATTGATGGAGGTCAAGGGCACATATTCTGAAGCAATGCAGTCTTGGAGCCAAAAAGGTGCTCATGGGTGACGGTCCGCACAGCAAAGGGATGTCTCTATTCAGTGCCCGAGATCCTGCAAAGATGCACACAGCAGAATCATAATGGAGAAGTGGCCATCTCTGGCAATACTGGCCAGGATATTGTCCCTGTCAGTGTCAACTGGTATCTCAAAGAGCAAAGCAAAGCGATGTGGGTGGTGAGCAAGTCATCAAGTGTAGGTGGCAAAGCAGCGAACACAAAGATTGTGAGGTTGCAGAGTTGGACTGAGAGGTCCTCAAGGCAGAAGACAGAAATGTTGACAGTGAACACAGGAGCACTAGGTGGGGGGGAGAGGACAGGGGGTGCAGGAGGCGGCTGGTTTACATGAAGTGCACTTGTGTATCATAACTGCTTCTTCCTCAGGGGAAGCTTCACATGAGTGGTCAGTGTAATGGCACACACTGGGGGTGAAGGGGGTTGTCCCACTGAGACACTGGGAGGAGTCATCATCACACGGGGCAGGGATATCATCAAACATCACTTCTGAATCAGTGGCAGTAGCTGAGGAGGTCCCATCATCCAGCATCCATGCAGGTTTCACTCTTTTGAGGAAAAACATATGGCTTTTACTGTTGAGTAAGATACCCATGGTGTTACTTGTATAGTTGCGCTATGACCTAGTATACTGTGCAGACCTAAGTATGGTGGCTGCAGTGCCACCTGGACTGTGTTGAGTGTAAAATGATGAATTTGCAGTGAGCCAATTTGTTTATAAATAAACACCCATGGTAGCGTGTGTGGCCATAGATCTGCGGAGTGTATGTTAATGATATGTGAGCAGATGCAGTCCAATAGAGTAGGGAGCTCATCTCAGGCAGGAGCTCGGAGTATTCTACAAACATGGTCAATACTATTAGAGCCTCACTATAGAGGATATCTGCAATGAGAACATTCAAGTCATCTTTCTGGGTAGAGTGAATGGCAAGTAATACCCACAACGAGGTCTCTGACCAGGAACCATATGGAACATTAGAATCTTTTTGAGTACTCAGTGTCAACATTCTTCAAGACTGTTTCTCTGCAGATGGTATACTTTTGTAAGAAACATGCCAACACTATACAAGGCACATAATTTGGCAAAGGGCAAGGAGTCGAACTGTCATTCCTGGCTGGTGGTGATAAATGAGGTGAAAGCACATGTGACTGAATCAAACATGATGTCCGAATGAGATACAGCCTTGACTCATAAGGTTATCTGATTGATGGCTGAAAGAATACACCTATACCCCTATGAAAGAGGGAGGGGGCCTACTATGTCAGGGGCACAAATCTAAGGCATCCCTTCAGTATGTTGAATTCACCTAGTGGTGGTTGTGTATTATGTCCAACCTTTCTCCATTGACGTGGAATGCAGGTACATGACCATGTGTAGCAATTGTGTTTCACACCAGGCCAAACAAATTGTTCCATGATGAGGTTGTTGCGTTCATACCTGAGTGTACGAGCTCATGGACAGCCAAAAAAATTGTCTGATGGAGAGGGCCTTGGACGATGGGGCGTAGGCTGTCCAAAGATACATCACATAATATAGGAATCGAATATCATGGAAGCTGGCAGGACTCATGGATCAGCACCAAGCTAGGGTCTTGTTGCAGGTTTCAAAGTTTGACACTGCCTGTCTGCATGCTGAGCCTGTTCATCGAAATCTAGTGGTGGTCCATAACCACATTGTCTGTCCCCTGGAAGCACTGAATGTCAATGAAATATTGACTAATCAAGTGTGTGTGGGAGAATCTCCCTAGTGGCAAATTGTACGCTGGGTTGCAAATAGTATTGGCGTGGCTTATGGTCTGTAAAAGTTGTACAAGTAATTGATCATCCTTAAGTGTCCTCATGAAAGTATCTGCTGGATTCATAAACTGTGAGTAACTCATGGTCGAATGGTGCCAACTGGCATTGGGAAGCTGTGAGTTTCTTCATGAAGAACTAAAGTGGTTGGTTTGAATCACTGACATGCTGCTAAGGGATAGCAGTGATTAAAATGTCACTCTTATCAGTTGAGATTGAGTTACATGTGTCTGGGAATGGGTGCATGAGGGTGACAGTGTTCAAAAGCTTAGTAATGAGAGTGCTGAATGTTTGAATAATTTTGTATGACCACAGTACACTACCTTGCCCAGAGGTGTGTTTTCCAGCTAATGTACCTGTGAGATGTGCCTGGATAGAGGCAGCATTGACCCAATATCTGCAGTAGATAGAAATTTGCCATACTGAGAAAATGGTACAGATCACTGTAAGTCAAAGATAGGGGGTGAATGTCTATGAATTCGATGTGATCAGAAGTCTGGTGTATGCCATCAGCAGTGAAAGTGTGACTGAGAAAGGTTACACTCATATGACCAAATTGCCATTTGCTCAGGTTGATGACGATGATAATGTTTGGTTTGTGGGGCACTCAACTGCACAGTCATCAGCACACATGCAAAGTCCCAATTTTTGCACAATCCAATCAAGCCACTGTCATGAATGAGGATGATGATGCTGAAATGAGGAGGACAGCACAAACACCCAGTCCCTGGACAGAGAAAATCCCCAACCTGGCCAGGAGTCAAATGCGAGACCCCGTGATCCAGAGGCAGCAACGGTAACCACTAGACCACAAGCTATGGACATTTGTTGTGGTTGATTTCTATGCCTCTGTCATTTAGGGCTGCCCAGACCTTGGCCAGATGGAGTTCATTTTACTCAACAGAGAGGAAAAATAAGAGAATATCTTCAAGGTAGCAGTAGAAATATGGGAGACTGTACAAAATAGAGTTGATGAAACTTTGCCCTGGGCCACATATTTTAGACTGTAAGGCATAAATCAGAACTTGAATAGGCTGAATTGTGCAATGATGGCCATTTTAGCAATGTTGTATTTCAACATAGGGATCTGAAGGTACACTTTTAGGCAGTTAAGGACACTAAAAAATCATTACACAGTTGGGTGAAGTCCTGGGTGTCGGGGATGGGGTAGTTGTTGATAATGATGCAAGCGCTTCATTTCTGATAGTCACCACACAACCAAAACAAACCGTCTTTCTTAGGCACAAGGTGAATGGGTGATGATCAGTTACTGTCTGATAGGTGCACAATACCCATGTTTAAAAGGCCACTTTTATGTGGCGTAGTTTTTCAGGTATGGTGTGTTGAGCCTTCTGGAGAGCCTTATGTCATGGTATCCTGTGATGGGTACTGTTAGTGATCACACTTAACTGGACGTCTTTTGTGTGCACAGAAGGAACACATGTGTCCTCACATGCAATGGTAGCATGATTGTATGATGCCCCAGCAGGGGCACATTGGCTGCAGGAGTTGTGTTGCTAATGTATGTTGGCCATGAGCTGGAGAGGCAGTGAAGTGTGTGATGAACATGCGACAGTTTCTCCAACACAGTGTCAACCAGTTGTTTCAGCTCAATATTGTGGGCACATAGGGCACTGGCGGAGTATTTGAGTGTGATTTTGATCAGCAAGGAAGCGAGGAAAGCAGTCAATGAAGAGCACTCAGAACGATGAGCAGAAGTGGGTCAGTATTTTGTGAAGTGATGGGGGTCAAACAACCAAACAAACCCAAAATGCAAGTGCCAGTAGCATGGTGCAGTAAGGATACCATCTGTGGATCCAGAGATAGGCCAAACTGCTTGAGAAAACTGATCTCAAGCACTGGTTCATCAACATCTATGAGCTGCAAGGAACGAATATTCAAATGAAAGGTACTGTTCAGGAACATTACATCAAAATAACCCATATGCTGACAATATAGTAGATTTGAGACCAAATGAAGGTAAGTCTCACTGCCTCCTTGATGCCACATTTGAGGAAATTATCAAAGTTCTATAGGGTGAAGGTGGTACTGCTGAAGGGACGCACAGGGTACATATGAAACACTGAGTGGGAATCGGAATACGCACATGAAATGGAGTGACACGGTAGTGCAAGGAAGGTCTTACCAGAATAATTGACACTTGCATGAGTAGGATCAAGGAGAGCTTTAAGGTGGTCTGCTGGGTTTATGGTAAGCAGGTACACAAAATGGTGAGTGTGCAGAGATGCAAAAGCAACAGTAAGCAGTATAATAATTAATTAAACTCCAGGCGATGATTACAAGTGTGATTTGTGACAGGGCAGGTCTGTGGTTGCTGCTTGTATGTGCCACCCTTAATGGAAAACCTGTGTGCAGATTATTGAACTTAAAAAGTGTTATTTTGGCAGTTAATTATAAGCACATGCACAAATAGAGAAGATTGTGAGCAGAGTCCAGAGAGTATTGGATGGCAAATGAAACCAATTGAAGTGTGAAGAGTTGTGCTAAGATTAAAGTAAGTGCTGGAGAATTTGCCTGGAAGGCTCAGTGGTTCATGCTGATATTCAGGACAGCAGCATATCCCACAGTGTTTCTACTGTGCCAATGAAAGATGGTCATGTAAAACCCTTAATTTACGATATTAGTGCTAGAGGAAAGACAAAATACTGTGCACAGGTAAAAAATACAAATGTAAGCACAGAAAAGCCACAAGGTGATGGTGGGTGAGTGGTGGGGAAGGGCCCATTTACATCTTGGTGTTATGACTTGGATGCCAAAGAAGAATACGAAGAACTCAGGATGACAATGGCTGTTGTTCGAAAAAGATAAACAAAAGAAGATTTCATGGAATTACTTAATTACTTACTTACTTCTTGACTTCTGGATTCTAATTATCTGTCTGT
Organism: Schistocerca gregaria; assembly: GCF_023897955.1. Taxonomy (NCBI): domain Eukaryota; kingdom Metazoa; phylum Arthropoda; class Insecta; order Orthoptera; family Acrididae; genus Schistocerca; species Schistocerca gregaria. The sequence goes on along the minus strand of NC_064920.1, from coordinate 790,686,020 downwards.
CAATGAGTTTGTTTGTTAAGTACTTAAATGTGAAGTTTAATTGATATCTTGAAAGTGTTACGGGGACTGTTAAATACAGAAGGATTTTGAAAACAAGTAGTTACATGGTTTCATAGCTAGTGGGTAGCAATCATAATCTTCCATTATCACAGTACTTTCCTGCATATGGTGGAGAAGTTCAATACAGCTAGCTATGAGGGTACTGCATAGCAGGACCACAACTACAAGGAGCAACATGAGTGCAAAAAGAGAAAATTCAAAAGTAAAGATAATTACAAAAATTACAATTGACAGATCACATTCACAGAATTGTTACACTGGTTAAGTACTGCCCAGCAATGAATACTAGTAGTAACATTCCAAAAGTAAATATGAAGGTGACAGAAAATTTAGCTGCCAATTGCATCCTTGGAGACAATTGGATTGTTATGACGAGATTGGTCTAGAGTTCAGTTTTATTTTAAATTTTGTCCTCAAAGAATTTTGTCCTTTTGCCCTCATGAACAGAAGACCACCTTGTTTTCCACAGGTGGGGTACAGAAAGGTGAAAAAGGGGATCAATATAAGGGTGAACTGTCAGAACAACAACTGGCACACTTGGATGAGGTATTAAGAGAACAAATCAAAGGAGTGTGTGCCGAGTTTTCAGATACTCTCAAGGACAAATTAGGGGTTACTGGATTACTAGAGTTCCATATTAAATTATCAGACAAAGTACTGGCAAAGAAAACACCTTATAGATTATCTCCACCTAGGACAAAGCACCTCCCACCACGAACCATGGACCATGCCATTGGTGGGGAGGCTTGCGTGCCTCAGCGATACAGATAGCCGTACCGTAGGTGCAATCACAACGGAGGGGTATCTGTTGAGAGGCCAGACAAATTTGTGGTTCCTGAAGAGGGGCAGCAGCCTTTTCAGTAGTTGCAGGGGTAACAGTCTGGATGATTGACTGATCTGGCCTTGTAATACTAACCAAAATGGCCTTGTTGTGCTGATACTGTGAATGGCTGAAAGCAAGGGGAAACTACAGCTGTAATTTTTCCCCAGGGCATGCAGCTTTACTGTATGATAAAATGATGACCGCATCCTCTTGGGTAAAATATTCCGGAGGTAAAACAGTACCCCATTCGGATCTCCAGGAGGGGACTACTCAAGAGGACGTTATCAGAAGAAAGAAAACTGGCATTCTACGGATTGGAGCGTGGAATATCAGATCCCTTAATCGGGCAGGTACGTTAGAAAATTTAAAAAGGGAAATGGATAGGTTAAAGTTAGATATAGTGGGAATTAGCGAAGTTCGGTGGCAGGAGGAACAAGACTTTTGGTCAGGTGAATACAGGGTTATAAATACAAAATAAAATAGGGGTAATGCAGGAGTAGGTTTAATAATGAATAAAAAATAGGACTATGGGTAAGCTACTACAAACAGCATAGTGAACACATTATTGTGGCCAAGATAGACACAAATCCCACACCTACTACAGTAGTACAAGTTTATATGCCAACTAGCTCTGCAGATGACGAAGGAATTGATGAAATGTATTATGAGATAAAAGAAATTCTGCAGGTAGTGAAGGGAGATGAAAATTTAATAGTCATGGGTGACTGGAATTCGAGAGTAGGAAAAGGGAGAGAAGGAAACACAGTGGGTGAATATGGATTGGGGCTAAGAAATGAAAGAGGAAGCTGCCTGGTAGAATTTTGTGCGGAGCATAACTTAATCATAGCTAACAATTGGTTCAAGAATCATGAAAGAAGGTTGTATACATGGAAGAACCCTGGAGATACTAACAGGTATCAGACAGATTATATAATGGTAAGACAGAGATTTAGGAACCAGGTTTTAAATTGTAAGAAATTTCCAGGGGCAGATGTGGACTCTGACCACAATCTATTGGTTATGAACTGTAGATTAAAACTGAAGAAAGTGCAAAAAGGTGGGAATTTAAGGAGATGGGACCTGGATAAACTGAAAGAACCAGAGGTTGTACAGAGTTTCAGGGAGAGCATAAGGGAACAATTGACAGGAACTGGGGAAGTAAATACAGTAGAAGAAGAATGGGTAGCTTTGAGGAATGAAATTGTGAAGGGAGCAGAGGATCAAATAGGTAAAAAGATGAGGGGTAGTAGAAAACCTTGGGTAACAGAAGAAATTTTGAATTTAATTGATGAAAGGAGAAAATATAAAAATGCAGTAAATGAAGCAGGCAAAAAGGAATACAAACGTCTCAAAAATGAGATAGACAGGAAGTGCAAAATGGCTAAGCAGGGGTGGCTAGAGGACAAATGTAAGGATGTAGAAGCTTATCTCACTAGGGGTAAGATAGATACTGCCTACAGGAAAATTAAAGAGACCTTTGGAGAGAAGAGAACCACGTGTATGGATATCAAGAGCTCAGATGGCAGCCCAGTTCTAAGCAAAGAAGGGAAAGCAGAAAGGTGGAAGGAGTATATAGAGGGTCTATACAAGGGTGATGTTCTTGAGGACAATATTATGGAAATGGAAGAGGATGTAGATGAAGATGAAATGGGAGATATGATACTGTGTGAAGAGTTTGACAGAGCACTGAAAGACTTAAGTCGAAACAAGGCCCCCGGAGTAGACAACATTCCATTAGACTACTGACAGCCTTTGGAGAGCCAGTCCTGATAAAACTCTACCATATGGCGAGCAAGATGTTGGAGACAGGTGAAATACCCTCAGACTTAAAGAAGAATATAATAATTCCAAATCCAAAGAAAGCAGGTGTTGACAGATGTAAAAATTACAGAACTATCAGTTTAATAAGTCACAGCTGCAAAATACTAATTCGAATGGAAAAACTGATAGAAGCCAACCTCAGGGAAGATCAGTTTGGATTCTGTAGCAATGTTGGAACACGTGAGGCAATACTGATCCTACGACTTATCTTAGAAGAAAGATTAAGGAAAGACAAACGTATGTTTCTAGCATTTGTAGACATAGAGAAAGCTTTTGACAATGTTGACTGGAATACTCTCTTTCAAATTCTGAAGGTGGCAGGGGTAAAATACAGGGAGCAAAAGGCTATTTACAATTTTTACAGAAACCAGATGACAGTTATAAGGGTCAAGGGACATGAAAGGGAAGCAGTCATTGGGAAGGGAGTGAGACAGGGTTGTAGCCTCTACCCAATGTTATTCAATCTGTATATTGAGCAAGCAGTGAAGGAAACAAAAGAAAAATTTGTAGTAGGAATTGAAATCTATGGAGAAGAAATAAAAACTTTGAGGTTTGCCGATGACATTGTAATTCTGTCAGAGGCAGCAAAGGACCTGATAGAGCAGTTGAACAGAATGACAGTGTCTTGAAAGGAGGGTATAGGATGACCATCAACAAAAGCAAAATGAGGATAATGGAATGTAGTCGAATTAAGTCGGTTGATGCTGAGGGAATTAGATTAGGAAATGAGACACTTTAAGTAGTAAAGGAGTTTTGCTATTTGGGGAGCAGAATAACTGATGCTGGTCAAAGTAGAGAGGATATAAAATGTAGACTGGCAATGACAAGGAAAGCATTTCTGAAGAAGAAAAATTCGTTAACATAGAGTATAGATTTAAATGTCAGGAAGTCGTTTCTGAAAGTATTTGTATGGAGTGTAGCCATGTATGGAAGTGAAACATGGATGATAAATAGTTTAGACAAGAAGAGAATAGAAGCTTTCGAAATGTGGTGCTACAGGAGAATGCTGAAGATTAGATGGGTATATCACATAACTAATGAGGAGGTATTGAACAGAATTGGGGAGAAGAGTAGCTTGTGGCACAACTTGACGAGAAGAAGGGATCGGTTGGTAGGACATGTTCTGAGACATTGAGGGATCACTAATTTATTATTGGAGGGTAGCGCAGAGGGTAAAAATCGTAGAGGGAGACAAAGAGATGAATACACTAAGCAGATTCAGAAGGATGTAGGCTGTAGTAGGTACTGGGAGATGAAGAAGCTTGCAAAGGATAGAGTAGCATGGAGAGCTGCATCAAACCAGTCTCAGGACTGAAGACCACAACAACAACAACAGGACAAAGCTTTTAAAGCAGCAATCAAGTGGATAAGATGTTAGAGAAGGCTGTCATCCACTCCTCAAAAGCACCTTAGGCTGCACCTATAATTTGGGAGCTGAAGCCCAATGGTGAGCACCAGCCAGTGGTTGACCATGTTATGGTCAGTACCTCTTCTTTACTTTCATTCAGCAGTTGTATGGTTTAAGAGTACTCATGTATTCACCACCTTAACCAGGCTTATGATCACATAATGTTAGATGAAGCTTCATAGTAACTGCTTGTGTGACTGACTGGAATTTATTTGAGTTTAATCAAGTCCTATTCAGCCTAGTGACAGATGTGGATGTACTTTCTCAGGTATGATATTTTTGGATATCAGGCTTGAATATGTGTTCCAGTATCTGGATGATCTTTTCATTTAGCCATTCTACACAAGAACACATTCAATGTCCATGTGAGGTATTTCAACATTTGAGAATTGATATGTTAACAGTTGATCCTATGAAGGTAGTATTTGCCAGATTGTCTATGAAATTGTTGGGACATATTGTAATGGAGAAGGTTTATGTATTGATCCCAAAAGTGCACAAGCAATTGAGGAATTCCCAACTTCACACAATGTAAAGGAAATAGCTTGATTTGTTGGGATAATAAGTTTTCTTCAGAAATTCATTGATGGATTTGCTGAGAAGGCTGCCACATTGACTGAGATTCAAAAAACAGGGCATAAATTTTACTGAAGGCTATCTCAGCAGGTAGTGTTTGTCAGTTTGATGCAAGACTTAAAAGCTTTTTTGGTGCTGTTACTATCCGTTTTTAATGTAGAGCTTATATTACAAACAAATATATCAGCTCTGGAACTAGGGGCAGTTTTGTTACAAGAGCAGGAATGGGGTAGAAAGGTGACTTCCTGTGCCTCCTGGAGGCATTAGTGCTTTAATTTCAGACTGGAAGCTTTAAATGTTACCTTGAACATAGCAAATTTTCACTGGAAACTAACAACCAAGTCCTCATCTGGGTCTTAGGTAGGCTCCAGAAAACTGGATGTATTGTGAGGTAAATCAGTGGGACTCTGAGTTTTAAATTTGACGTGCATAATACTAAGGAGCTAGGAAACATCATCAGTGATGGCCTGAGCTGAATATTTCTGAAAGAAGGGGAACAAGAAGTGAATGAACAGGGTTTGGCTATTGATGTTTATTTTGGCTCAGATTCCATCTCTTTTTGTGGAATGTTAAGAGTATTTCAGGGTCAGTACAAGGATCTACAACTAATCAAAGAAAAGATGGAAAGGGTGAAGTGGTAAAATCATGTGTATTGAGGGATGGAGATGTGTGTTGCAGAGAACATGGCTCAAAAGAATTGAGGCTTGTCACTCCTAAGTAGCTGCGTCCAGTGCTCTTCCATCTTTTTTCATGTCTCACCCATGGGTGTGCATTTGGGCATCTGGAAAACCATGGAAAAGGTCAGGCAGCATTTCATCAGGAATGGAATGGATAAGGAGATAATTAATGCAATAGCAGCCCATGTGCCATTAGTGTTAAGAATTGTAGGGCTTCCTACACTGTGCAGGTGTGCACCACACATCAGAGGCTGCTACTCAGGTAGCTGACTATGTGTGGGATGTAAAGAATGTTTTTTTTAGATTAGGTGACTCTCCTTCCAATCCAGATAATTATTGTCATAGGAAACCCAGAAGTGCCAATGTAAGATACAAAGGTGAGAGTATTAAAATCCTAGTGGTTAACTGCCATAGCATTCACAACAAAGTGTCGGAGTTTGAAGTAATCCTGAAATTAGTGAAGCTCACATGATACTAAGTACAGGAAGCTGGTTGAAGCCTGAAATTGATATCAGTAAATTTTTGGGGAAAATGCAAATATTTAAAGGATAGGAAGATTGGAAATGGAGGTGATGTACTTGTCACAGTGAACACGCAACTCAAATCCACTGGGGTAGAAATTGAAGCTGCATGTGAGAATGTGTGGGCAAGACTCAGTATCAGGGGTAGGCATAAAATGATAATTGGGTCCTTTTATTGCTCACTAGACTCATCTCCTGATGTAATCAAAAACCTTAGAGAAAACGTTAGGTTAGTAAGTAGCCAATCACGCTCTGGTCATCAGTGGAGACTTTAATCATCCGTCAGCTGGTTGGGAAAATTAGAGTTTTGTTAGTGGTGGGTGTGATAAGACATCCTGTGACATATTAATAAATGCCTTCTCTGAAAACTACCTAAAACATACAGGTCATAACCCCATCATGACAGAAATATATCAGGTCTGATGGCAACAAAACGACCTGACTTCTTTGAGTATGTTCACGTGAAAACTGATATCAGTGACCATGACATGGTTGTGGCAACAATGATTACTAAATTGCAAAGGACAAGTAAAACAAGGAACTATGGCTCAAGTTTAAAAGAATAGTTTACCTCACATGTGGTAGGTATGTTTCCAGTAGAACAGTTCATAATGGGAGGGACCCTCCATGGCATACAGTCACTACAGAGAAACTTCTACATAAACTGAGATTGGAGTATAATAGGTGTAGAACAAAGTGTAGGGCTATTGATATAGAAATGCTGAATGAAATGCATTTGGCTGTCAAGAGTGCAATATGTGGAACCTTCAGTGACTACAATAGCAGAATATTGTCAAATGATCTCTCACAAAACACTGGGAAATTCTGGTCATATGTAAAGGCTATGAATGGCACCAAAGTTAGTGTCAAGTTCCTAGCAAATGAGACAGGTACTGAAACTGAGGGTAGCAATGCAAAAGTTGAAATGTTTAACTCAATTTTAAAATATTCCTTTACAAAGGAAAACACAGGAGAAAAGCTCCAGTTTAATCTTCACACCACTGAAGATATGAGTGAAGTATTACTATCAGTGGTGCTGAGAAACAACTGAAGATGTTACAACTGAACAAAGCTCCAGGGTCTGGTGGAATCCCTGTCAGATTCTATATTGAACTTGTGGCTGAGTTAGCCCCTCTTCTAAACCATAGATTCAGCAAACAGAAAACTGGGCCCACTTCTTGGAAAAAAGCACAGGTCAAACCTGTGTACAAGAAGAGTAATAGAAGTGATCCTCAAAACTACCTTCCAGTATACTTGACATTGATTAATTGTAGAATCTTAGGACATATTCTGAGCTTAACATAATCAGGTAGCTTGAATAGAATGACCTTCTCAATGACAACCAGCATTTATTTCTAAAACATCGATTATGTCATACCCAGCTTGTACTTTTCTCACATGACATACTGAAAGGTTTGGATCAAGCCAGGGAGGTAGATGCAGTGTTTATTGATTTCCAAAAAGCATTTGACTCAGTACTGCACCTATGATTATTGTCAAAAGTATGTTCATCAAGTGAAATGTGTGACTGGATTGAGGACATTTTGGTAGGGAGGACACAGCTTGTTATCATGGATGGAGAGTCACAGCCAAATGTAGAAGTATATTCAGGAGTGTCCCAGGGATGTCTGTTGGGACCCTTGCTCATCATATTGTCTGTTAATGGCCTTACAGGCAATATTCATAGTAAAATTAGGCTTTTTGCAGATGATGTAGTTACCTTTAATAAAGTATTATCTCAAAGAAGCTGCATAAATAATCAGTCAGACCTTGATAAGATTTCTAAGTGGCACAATGATTGGCAACCTGCTTTAACTGTTAATCAATGTAAAATTTTGCACTTCACAAAATTAAAAAAAAAAAAAATAGTATCCTATAACCATGACATCAATAAATCACTGTTGGAGTCAGCCAACTCATACAAATACCTGGGTATAACACTTTGTTGAGATATGAAATGGAATGATAACATAGGTTCAGTCATGGATAAAGCAGATGGCAGAATTCAGTTTATTGGTAGAATACTATGGAAGTGTAATCAGTCTACAAAGGAGATTGCTTACAAATCACCCATGTGAATATTTCTCGAATATTGTTCAAGTGTGTGGGACCCATACCACATAGGACTATCAGGGGATACTGAATGTATACAGAGAAGGGCAGCACAAATGTTCACAGGTTTGTTTGATCCATGGGAGAGTGTCACAGAGATACTAAAGAAATTGAACTGACAGATGTAAATTATGCCAAAAAAGTCTTAAGTCTACTAACAAAGTTTCAAGAACCAGCTTTCAATGATGACTCTACAAAAATGCTACAACACTCTTTGTATCATGCAAAAAGGGATCATGAGGATAAGATTAGAATAATAAAGTCATTTTCTCATGCTCCATATGTTAATGGAAGGGGGGAAAGCCCTAATAACTGGTGCAATGGGATGTACTCTCTGTCATGCACTTCATAGTGGATTGCAGAGTATGGATGTAGATGTAGAACAGTAAGATTGGATGTATGGCATCATAGGTAGTGGAGAAATCTTTCCAATGATTGTATATTGACTATGTGGGTCCTCTGCCTTGATCAGTTAGCAGTGATAAATTTATTCTCATATGTGTAGATGCATTTCTGCTATTTGTACCAGAGCCACTAACACTCAGATAGTTACTCATAAATTTCAAGGTATTTTGGGACATTTGGCACATGTCAGTGCTTGTTGGTGTATTATGCTACCACTCGTATGTCTATCAAGTCCAGACAGTTTTGCCTTGGTATGAGAATCTGTCACCTGACATAAACACCAAATTAATCTAACCCTTCATATGTGCAGATAAATATTCTTGATTTAAAATCTGCATTAATATTATACTGAGGTCAATGGAACCATTTGTTGCCATGGCTCTCAATGGCCTTCAATACTGCTCAGCATGAGAGCCATATGGTTGCTTCCACCAATCTCATGTTGGGTTATAAGTTAGCCACCTTTCTCTGCAGTTTGGCATCCATTGAGTAATTGTTACCTGAAAACACTTATTTTCATCAAGTGATTGCAAAGGGGAGTCAGCCAAAAGGAATATTTTGCAAGTTAACAAGAGAGAATGTAAATTTTATAATCAAAGGAGGCAGCTGAAGACTTACCAAATTGGAGACCAGGTGTTTATCAAGAACTATCAAGGAGTCAGTAAGGCATGAAAGAGCATCATTAGAAGGTTGCTGCTGCTTTTCAGGGGACCTTGGGAAATCACTGAATTTCTTCCACCTGTTGTGGTGAACTGAAGGGACCTTCGAACTGACAAACAAATTAGAGCTCACTTTTCCCATTTAAAACTGGGTCCTCAGGACGAGTATGGGTGCTTCAGTGATGACTGAAATCAAGGGGGGTGGGAGGGGTGTGGGAAGGGAGGGAAGCATGTGACAATGTGAAATGTCAGTACTTAGCAATTTGTCAATGATTTTTTGAGAAGGAACTCTAAAGGCATCCATATATGGCACCAGTGTAATGGACTGATATTTCTGTAATGGTTTTTGTAGCAGTCTGACATTACTGACCTCATTACAGTTGCTGGCATATTATTTGTTAAACTGAGGAAATGATGTTGCTTTCAGTTTTAACAAATGCTTGTTGCATATTACTGAAAGAAATTTGTGAGTTCCATATACATGAGAGCATTGTCTGTGCCAATGATCTCCATGTAGTGTTGCTTCTATAAAAGGAAAACATGTCCTGTATACACATTTGATGCTGCTGAACTATTGGACAGAATAATGGCAGCAGCTGAGCATGCTGCAACAGAATGGAAGCATTATTTTGTATTAATGATAGATTTCTGTTTTTCTGTAAATGGTGCTGTAAAGGGTGTTCAACTACTTGGTTCTAGCCTGGATCAAAGGGTCACTGGGTTCCATGACCATGGTATGTTGGATAAAGAGGGATAAATTGAGATGATTGTATTGTGGTTTTGTAAGAGTAATAATTTTGGATTTTGTACACCTTGTTTTTAGGGATTCTTGTCTTAATAACTCCTGTTCAGTCTTTGACTAGCAGAAACTATATTATGGAAGTCAAAGGTTGGAAATGGTCTTCTGATATGATTTTGTGGCAGCAATTTGATTTGCAGTAGCTTCAATGGTTTAGAAATAACAGTCAACTAAATGCAAAATACAGGTTCATTAAATCCTGACCATGGTTTTGACAATTTTAAAACCATCTCCCTCATAAGATATTGTACCTATTAACAATGTTACGACAATGTGTGTGGAACAAAGATAGTAACATTACAATAAGAACTATTATGGGAAGTGTTTACAAATAATTTTTGGTGAAACATACATACTCATAGTATCTGTAGCCAATTTGGGAGTCATCAACTCTGTCTAGTATATATCATTCACTTAATCACCATCTAAAATATGTTATATAAAAGTAGAAGCCATCTACTTTCAGGGCTTTGCCTTAAACTTTTTTTAAAAAAATCACCTATTTGTTGCTGAATACAACATCATATAATATGCCACCTGAAAGATTTGTACAAAACACATTTAAATATAAAATGTAGCATTAGATCCTATAGAGCCTAACTATGTCATGTTCATATCGAGCAACGTGTACTGACTGGCTGAAGAGTGGAGGCACTAGCCTTAAGTCACCTGCGAATCTTATATGCACTTAACTACAATGAGCAGTGTGTGTGATATCACTAGTACATATTATTAACAAAATTAGCATATTAACTAAATAGTCAGAAAGAGGGAGAGGAGTGAGGGGCAAAGAGTGTGTCGTTGAAGTGTGGCTTATAGAGAACTTGCAGGCTCAAGTAAACAGAGCACACTCTTTACAAAATATGCAGGCCACATGAAAAAAAAACTGTAACAAGTGTGAATATCAAACCAAAACTGTTTTAAGGAACACTATCACTGTATAAGAGGCCCAAAACTAGACATGTCCAGCTGACCCCATTCATGCTGGATGACTGTAAAAGGATGCATTGTGAAGGAGGAACTGTTAATATTAAAAGACAAATGTCAATTAGGAAAGGGGGGAGTAAGAGAGCAGAGGAGTTGTTGTACTGATAAATCATGTTATATGACAAAATATATTAGAAGGAGGTTATTAAATGACCAATAAAGTAATAAACGAAGCCTTACTAAGCAATGTATTTGCCTACAGATCATAATGCTATAGGCACAATGAAAACACTCTAAAAATAAAAAAGGGGAGGGGAGCACGATAGGTTCTTTATGTTCACCTTGATTGCTCTAAAAGTTTGTCCAGTACAGTAACTGGGACAATTATTGCAGGTCATTTTGTAAATGCCAGAATTTGAGAACAGATCCTCAGGATTTTTGGTAGCATGCACAAGATGTTTCTTTAGGTTATTATTAGTAGAAAAAGTTATCTTTCATTTATACTTATTCATCATATAGCTTTTAATTCTATAGGACACACTGCCTAAAAATGGAATGGAAAGGAATTTATAATTGTCCTCCTTACTGTAAGTGGGTCTGTTACCTTGTAGAGTGAAAATATTTTGGTAGTTTTGTTACTGGGGGTATTATCTACTACATTGTGCTTATATCCATTGTTAGTAGCAATGGCTTTTATTACATTAATTTCATTTTATATGTTACTATGAGACAAGGGCATTGTTATGGAGCATAAAAGTGTATGTTTCTTTGTAATTCTGAGTTATAATTGAGGAAAGCACTTTACAGAGAATTTAAAAATGTTAACTGGTGTTCTTGTGGATGAGAAGAATCATGTACCATAATATTATGCAAATAATATAAACATTAAAGCTGATGCTGTTATCGGTGTTATAAGATGCAATAAGTTTAGGCTTCCCATTTTCATGCTGAGTTTCTTTGGTAACTACTGAGCATGCTGCAAACTATTCTAATTCTTGGTAATTGCAATCAAAGGCAATAATTATATCATCTACCTAATGAGCTTAAAAGCATATGTTTCTTTGTAATTCTGAGTTATAATTGAAGAAAGCACTTTCCAGAGAATTTACAAAGATGTCAACGAGGATTCCGATGAGAGGGCTCTCCAGCATATGGCCTAGTCATAACGAATGTCACTTGCATATGATTATTTTCCAAATTTAAAAGAACTTTATTGCTCAGTAAGAAAAATAAAATTTTTTATATTCCAAAGTCACAGTTAACTTTAGAAATAAACTATGATGATGTAAGAGCTTAGTTTGGACAAGAAGAGAATAGAAGCTTTCGAAATGTGGTGCTACAGAAGAATGCTGAAGATAAGGTGGATAGATCACGTAACTAATGAGGAGGTGTTGAATAGGATTGGGGAGAAGAGAAGTTTGTGGCACAACTTGACTAGAAGAAGGGATCAGTTAGTAGGAAATGTTTTGAGGCATCACGGGATCACAAATTTAGCTTTGAAGGGCAGTGTGGAGGGTAAAAATCGTAGACGGAGACCAAGAGATGAATACACTAAGCAGATTCAGAAGGATGTAGGTTGCAGTAGGTACTGGGAGATGAAGAAGCTTGCACAGGATAGAGTAGCATGGAGAGATGCATCAAACCAGTCTCAGGACTGAAGACAACAACAACAACAACAACAACAATGATGTAAGAGCTAACTATAAAAAACATTGTAATGTGGCATATTTTGAAAATTATTGAAATTATTTTTATAACTATATAAATATCTTTGTTTCTAGAATATTTCTGAGAGTTTTCCAGCAATAAAAATATAATTTTGTTTAAATTTGTCTTTATTCTAAAATCGGAATTATCGCCATTTACCAATTGACACAAAAAACTTCTAAAAGCTTCTTGAAGTAACAGTGTTTTATATATTACCTAGAGATTTGTCATAAAGTCACACTTCAGTTGAGTCACTTATTGTGGGCTCTCAGTCAAACTGCTTGTATACTGCACTTATAGTCTATGTTTTGTTATTACCGTATGAGAAATTGCACATGTAAATTCTTCCCATTTGTGACAAAACTGTTTGTTTTGTGGTGTGGTCTATGATGTAAGGTAACAATCGTGTAATGAGGAAACATTAAACTAAAAGATATCAGATTTAAAAGTCAACATTATGGTTCAGTCTTACTCTGCTCAAAAAATGGATAATATGCACTTTAATCGAGACTTTTATTAGATTCCAACACCTAGACACTTCTTATCTTGGCAAATCAAAACAGAAATTATAACAGTAGTGATGCTCACTAGAAATGCATGAATGAAATTCTAGCAGAATATCAGAGGGAGATGTTATAAGTAAAAATCTGTAGCTGGGATGTAAAAAAATAAAAGACTGGAATACTAATTTTGACTATTTTTCAGAAGCAAATGATTATGTAAGGACTATTTTTGATGAGGACTGTGAAGGAAACAAGATACTGGACATAACTCTGAAGGACAGCATTTTCATAGATTAAATGGTTTCAGAAATATTGCTGGTAAATGAAAGTAAAGAAAATGACAGAAAATCTTTGGATTGAAGTCTTCAACAATAACAAAGATAACTACAAGAACTATTAAATGACTTTATTTGGGTGTCTTTGGTTTATTATGTCAACAAAAATGACAAAAAATGAAGATTTACTTAGTGAAACAGGCTTTATATCAGATATGAATCAATTTGTAAACAATGTAGAAGATAGAATGACTTTAGATTTAGAAAAAGTTTTAAGGTAATTTTCTTTGTAAATAAATGCACAAATGAAAGAGTTTTGCCAGTGAATAGAACCTAAACAGGTGGGAAGCAATGATCACATGAATGAACTGAAATTTGAAATGAAAAATTTTGAAAGAGGTAGTTAGTCAACAAATGTTAGATAACATTAATCAAATTACAGAATTAAAATGTCATTTGGAATGTGGCTTAAGGGATGTGCATTCCAGAGTAGATGCAGTGGAACATGGAGCTATTGGTTTAGAAAATAAATTTATTAAAGAAAGTAGTAAAGAGGAAAAGAATTTTGAAGAATCTAGGACTGTTCAGAAAAGTGGGGATGGAAGTTAGTAATTTAAGTTCTGAATCAGAATACAAAGTTATTTAGTTATACAAGGTGAGTCAGGGAAGATACACTCCTGGAAATTGAAATAAGAACACCGTGAATTCAGTGTCCCAGGAAGGGGAAACTTTATTGACACATTCCTGGGGTCAGATACATCACATGATCACACTGACAGAACCACAGGCACATAGACACAGGCAACAGAGCAAGCACAATGTCGGCACTAGTACAGTGTATATCCACCTTTCGCAGCAATGCAGGCTGCTATTCTCCCATGGGGACAATCATAGAGATGCTGGATGTAGTCCTGTGGAACGGCTTGCCATGCCATTTCCACCTGGTGCCTCAGTTGGACCAGCGTTAGTGCTGGACGTGCAGACCGCATGAGACGACGCTTCATCCAGTCCCAAACATGCTCAATGGGGGACAGATCCAGAGATCTTGCTGGCCAGGGTAGTTGACTTACACCTTCTAGAGCACGTTGGGTGGCACGGGATACATGCGGACGTGCAGTGTCCTGTTGGAACAGCAAGTTCCCTTGCCGGTCTAGGAATGGTAGAACGATGGGTTCGATGACGGTTTGGATGTACCGTGCACTATTCAGTGTCCCCTCGTCAGTCACCAGAGGTGTACAGCCAGTGTAGGAGATCACTCCCCACACCATGATGCCGGGTGTTGGCCCTGTGTGCCTCGGTCGTATGCAGTCCTGATTGTGGCGCTCACCTGCACGGCGCCAAACACGCATACGACCATCATTGGCACCAAGGCAGAAGTGACTCTCATCGCTGAAGATGACACATCACCATTCGTCCCTCCATTCACGCCTGTCGCGACACCAATGGAGGCGGGCTGCACGATGTTGGGGCGTGAGCGGAAGACAGCCTAACGGTGTGCGGGACCGTAGCCCAGCTTCATGGAGACGGTTGCGAATGGTCCTCGCCAATACCCCAGGAGCAACAGTGTCCCTGATTTGCTGGGAAGTGGCAGTGCACTCCCCTACGGCACTGCGTAGGATCCTACGGTCTTGGCCTGCATCCGTATGTCGCTGCGGCCCGGTCCCAGCTCGATGGGCACGTGCACCTTCCGCCGACCACTGGCGACAACATCGATGTACTGTGGAGACCTCACGCCCCACATGTTGAGCAATTCGGCGGTACGTCCACCCGGCCTCAAAGTCCGTCAACTGCACATACGGTTCACGTCCACGCTGTCGCGGCATGCTACCAGTGTTAAAGACTACGATGGAGCTCCATATGCCACGGCAAACTGGCTGACACTGACGGCGGCGGTGCACAAATGCTGCGCAGCTAGCGCCATTCGACGACCAACACCGCGGCTCCTGGTGTGTCCGCTGTGCCGTGCGTGTGATCATTGCTTGTACAGCCCTCTCGCAGTGTGCGGAGCAAGTATGGTGGGTCTGACACACCGGTGTCAATGTGTTCTTTTTTCCATTTCCAGGAGTGTAGTATTAGTGATTCTGTAATAAAAAACTTGGTGAGACTCTCATCATACTGAGCAAGGGAGTTTTTGCCACTGCAAATATGCCATCCCTGAGAAGCCGTTTCATACCAAAAAGTCCCTCCCATATAGCCTGGCACTGCACCTGTTGGAAGGCTAGTCCCTGAACACTCCATCAGACAGCATTAATCTCTCTTCTCACCTGGACAAGCTCTTCACTCAGTATCATATTCCCCATTTTATCTTCATCTATGTACTCTTCCATTTCCATAATATTGCCCTCAAGTTCATCACCCTTGTATAGATCTCCTGTTTTTCCTTCCACCTTTCTGCCTCCCTTCTCTGCTTGGAACTGGTTTTCCAACTGGGTTCTTGATATTCGTACAGGTGGTTCTCTTTTCTTCCAAGGTCTCTATAATTTTCCTGTAGACAGAATTTATCTTACCCCATGCGATATATGCCTCTGCATCCTTACATTTGTCCTCTAGCCATCTCTGATTAGCCATTTTGCACTTCCTATCGATATCATTTTTGAGACGTTTGTTTTCCTTTTTACTTGCTTCATTTACTGCATTTTTATATTTTCTTCTTTCATCAATTAAATTCAATATCTCTTCTGTTAACCAAAGATTTCTACTAGCCCTCTTCTTTTTACCTACTTGATCCTCTGCTGCCTTCACTATTTCATATCTCAAAGTTACCCATTCATTTTCTACTGCATTTCTTTCCCCTGTTCTTGTCAATCATTCCCTAATGCTCTCTCTGAAACTCTCTACAACCTCTGGTTCTTTCAGTTTATCCAGGTTCCATCTCCTTAAATTCCCACCTTTTTGCATTTTATTTAGCTTTAATCTACAGTTCATAACCAATAGGTAGTGGTTAGAGTCCACATATGTACCTGGAAATGTCTTACAATTAAAAACCTGGTTCCTAAATCTGTGTCTCACAATTACATAATCTATTTGAAAACTTCCAGTGCCTCCAGGCCTCTTCCATGCATACAACCTTCTTTCATGATTCTTAAACCAAGTGTCAGCTATGATTAAGTTATGGTCTGTGCAAAATTCTACCAGGCAGCTTCCTCTTTCATTCCTTACCCCTATTCCACATTCAGCTGCTACTTTTCCTTCCATTCCTTTTCCTACTATCGAATTCCGGTCCCTCATGACTATTAAATTTCCATCTCTCTTCACTATCTGAATAATTTCTTTTATATCATTATAAATTTCTTCAATCTCTTCATTATCTGCAGATCTATTTGGCATATAAACTTGTACTGCTATGGTAGGTGTGGGATTCATGTCTATCTTGGCTACAATAATGCAGTCACTATACTGTTTGTAGTAGCTTACCCACTCTCCTATTTTTTATTCATCATTAATTCTACTCCTGCATTCCCCTATTTGATTTTGTGTTTATAACCCTGTATTCATGTGACCAGAAGGCTTGTTCCTTCTGCCACCAAACTTCACAAATTCTCACTATATCTAAGTTCAATCCATCCATTTCCCTTTTTAAGTTTTCTGACCTACCTGTTCAATTAAGGGATCTGACATTCCACACTCAGATCCATAGAATGCCAGTTTTGTTTCTCCTGATAACGATGTCCTCCTGAGTAGTCTCCACCTGGAGGGCTGAATGTGGGTCTATTTTACCTCCGAAATATTTTACCCAAGAAGATGCCATTATCATTTAACCATACAGTATAGCTGCATGCCATCCTATAGTTTCACCTTGCTTTCAGCCATTCACAGTACCAGCACAGCAAGGCCGTTTTGGTTAATGTTACAAGGCCAGATCAGTCAGTCATCCAGACTGTTGCCCCAGCAACTACTGAAAAGACTGCTGCCCCTCTTCAGAAACCACATGTTTGTCTAGGCTCTCAACAGATACCCCTCCTTTGTGGTTGCACCTATGGTATGGCTATCTGTATTGCTGAGGCACACAAGCCTTCCCACCAACAGCAAGGTCTATGGTTCTCAGGGATTGGGAGGGGGAGGGGGAGGTGGGGGTAGAGTATGCAAAATAGTGGAAATGTGCTACTACCTCAGATGCAGTTTCTGCCTTAACTCAGCGAGTGCATGCATCAACAGAGCAGTCTGAGAGCATGAACCACAGATATTTCAAACTTAATCAGGAGTTAGAGGCTCATAAAGAGAGTCATGATCAGTTGCAATGAGAGTCACAGGAAAGCAAGGCTGGATTGGGAGTGCCTTCTGTTTTGTATAACCTAGCAGTGGTAGCACTGATTAATCCCTTCTCAGGCAAGGCAACTGATGATGTGACAATTTTCATTAAGGATGTTAGGGACACTGTGGAAGCACATGGGTGGTCAGATGAAGTAACCCTGTATGTTGCTAATATCTTTTGGCAGGGGACGCCAAAGCATATGTTGTCTACAATTGAATAGAGCACGTATGTTCGAGGAGTGGGCCACTCAATTATGCCTGCAGTACCAAAAGGAGAACAGTGCACGAGTGTGAAGTTATTCACATGAGTACTAAAAGAAATCAACTAAATTTCGATTATGCAATAAGTCACACAAATCTAAAGGCTCTAAATTCAACTAAATACTTAAAGATTACAATCACAAATAACCTATATTGGAATGATCACATAGATAATGTTGTGGGTAGAGCAAACCAAAGATTGCGATTCATTGGCAGAAAACTTAGAAGGTGCAATGGGTTCACTAAAGAGACTGCTTACACCACACTTGTCCGCCCTGTTCTGTTGTATTGCTGTGTGGTGTGGGATCCACATCAGGTGGGACTGATGGATCACACTGAAAAAGTACAAAGAAGGGCAGCTTGTTTTGTATTATTGAGAAATAGGGGAGATAGTGCAACAGACAGGGTATGTGAATTGGAGTGGCAATCATTAAAACAAAGGGATCTTCTCATGAAATTTCAATCACCAGGTTTCTCCTCCAATTGCAAAAACATTCTGTTGACACCCATGTGATGATCATCATGATAAAAGAAGAGAAATCAGGGCTCACACAGAAAAATGTAAGTGCTCATTTTTCCCATGCACTGTTTGAGAGTGGAACAGTAGATAGACAGCTTGAAGATGGTTCATTGAATCCTCTGCCAGGCACTTCATTGTGAATAGCAGAGTAATCACGTAGATGTAGAATGTCATGGAAGGTATGGATGGAGAATCTGGAGGACTTAGGATCAGCTCTTAGGAACACAACACTTATAGAGGAGGTGGATATGGCTACAAAGCAGAGAATGGACCACTGCATGTTTGCTGTTCATGTTTTATAGATATGGTCAGGAGGGGTAAGTGTAAGCAGCCAGGGTGTATGTGTGTGGCTTACTGGGCCATGGGGTATTTGAGTGTAGAGGTAGGAAGGGTGGACGCATCGGCAAAGGAAGCAGCCATTAAACACAAATGGGGATTGTGTCAACTGTTGGAAGTCAGTCCCAACAGACCATAGCACAGCACAAGTTAGTGCACAAATGGAATGTAGTTTAGTGGGCTTAGTGGGTGGCAGGAAACAGAGATTTTTGGTGGACACAAGTGTCAATGTCCACATTTTCAGCCTAGACCTTGTGGGAAAGAGGAGGCTGAGACCACCACAGGAAAGGTATTGTGGGGTTGGTGACAGTAGGGTGGAATCATTGGATACGGCAGTACTGGAGTTTATGATTAGTAAAGCTAAGTTCAGTGAATGCGTGGAAGTGTTGCCATGCATAGGTGCAAGTTATTCTGTGTTTCTCAGGCTACATTTTCTCAAGAAACCCCATGCTAAGACTGGTCTTATGCAACACTCAGTAGAACTCAGTAGGACTTTGTTTCTGCTGGGGGAAACATCTGCACTGAGAAAATTGCACAAGGTTCACCTGTCGTGGGGGTGAGGCCAACTAAACTGCATACGTTTTCAGTAAACATCAATCAGCTGGATAAAATACCAGCAAGTATGGGAAAGATAGTGTGGGTTTCAGTGGATACCAATTTGCTGAAGGAAACACTATATGTGGTTGAACTGCTCTTAAGCAAAGACGAATTGGATATTTCATGTTGTTTTATCCACAGGATTCAGTGCATGTGAGTGACATTAATAGGGAACAGATGATTCTGGTTAGTGTAGATATCTGTGACAGAGGGGAGGTGATGCTGTCAAAAGGTGCAATAATAGCCACTCTGGAAGTCTTGGAAGATGAGTATTTTTGGTATGCCAAACCTAGAGGAAAGCCACAAGCAAATCATTGATACAGGAGTGTTATGAGGGAAAGCAGGTCATTTGAAGGGCAGTGAGTGGATGGCTATGGAGAACATGTTTTTGAGGTTTAGTGATTTATTTTGTGTGAACAGTGGGCAACCCCACTGATGCAACTTCACACACCAACAGGGGACTGCAACTGTTGGTAGAAGAATTTATTGAACAACAACTATGGGATGGGATCATAAAACTGAGTGATAGTGTCTGGTGCACAAATATTGTCATCCTGATATTGGCAGACAGGGCACAGAAATACAGGCTTTGCTGTGGCTATAGATATCTAAACATGTGAACCAACTCAGGTGTTTATCCAATTCCAAACATCACATAAATTTTGGATAATCAGGGTCAGTGTTGGTTCTTTACAACTATGGACTTCAGGAATGGATACCATCAATTGGAGGTGGCACTTGAAGATAGGCTGAAAACAGTGTTTATTGTCCTAACAAGACATTTTCATTATAAATTTTCCACTTGGACTACAGAACACACTGGCAATGTTTCAGCGGTTGTTAGATGGACTACTGTGAAGATTAAAGCCAAAAACTTGTTTGGTCTACCTCAATAAGTAGACTACATTGGCACATTAAGTTTGGACAAGAGCCATTTTGCACAAACTCAGGTAAACCATCTGGGGCACATGATTAGTGTTTGTGGCATACAGACCGATCCTCACCTTACAAATGCAGTTCAAAATTATCTGCCACCACAAATAGTGAAGCAAGTACAGTCATTCACTGGCATCTGCAATTACTACAGACAGTACCTAAAGGACTTTGCAAAAGTGGCTGGATCCTTCAGTAAGCTACTGAAGAAGGAGATGAAATTCCATTGGACACAGGAATGTCAGGAGGCATTTGAAAAATTGGTAGAAATGATAGTTTCAGATTCAATATTGGTTTTTACAGATTTCAAGAAAGAATTCATCCTTTTAACCTTCAGTATGATGCTTCAAATGAGGCAGTTAGCTGTGTTTTGGGACAGATGGTAGATGGTCAGGAACATCCAGTACTTTATGCTTCAAGGTAATTAAACAAGTCATAACTACTCAACAACAGAGAAAGAGATGTTGAGGTCATATATGGTATTCATATTTTCAGTGTTATTTCTATGATAAAGTCATGACAGACCATGTCACATTGAAATGGTTACTTTGTTTGAATGATCCATCTAATAGATTAATCGGTGGGCACTTAAGCTTAGTGAATTTGAGTATGAGGTAAACGATAAGCCAGGGAGAATTTGAGTATGAGGTAAACGATAAGCCAGGGAGATCACATGCAAATTCACTTCCTTAAGCCACAGGTAGCAATGTTAAGTACACTATAGAAGGGCATTGAAGAGTGGCAGTGGGCATAGGCAAGTGATAAGGTGTGTCAGGCATTTACGTCACAGTCACATTTCGTTATGCATAAGGGTTTTTTGTGTAGAAAGATGAGGTATGGATCACTTGTGGTGGTTCCAGACAGTTTTCAAAAGGAAGTTCCATAGCAAGCTCACAACCATATATTGTCAAATCATGGTGGGTGACATACAATGGACAGACATGTAGCTGAATAGTTTTGATGGACGAGCATGAAGTGTGATGTGGAGCAGATTGTTAAGGACTGTGTGCCAGGTGTGCAGGGGGTTGACTACATATCAGGAAGTGCCATTTCAAAGGTTACCAGAGGCATGCATTCCATTTTCTATGTTAGGGTTGGATGTGCTCCGGCCAGTTAATAAAACACCTGCAGGAAACATGTACATTCTCACAATCTTCGATCATTTTTCTCAGTTTTAGGCAATGGTACCAATGCCAGATGGGTGGGCTAGTACTGTAGTACAGCCATTAATAAACAACTGAATACTGAAGTTTGGGATGACTGACATCATAATTATGGACTGAGGTATGAATTTTGTCTCGGATTTAATGAAACAACTAAGCTGTGTGTTGCGTATAAGGAAGTTATGGACAAGTCTGACTCATTTGCAGACTGATGAGACAATAAAACAAGTGCACAAGACAACTGAAATGATGTTGAGCTGATACATACATTACAGATATGATGATTGGGATTCCTATTTTTTTTGTGCATTGTGCCTATAATTTGAAGGTTCATACTGCAATGGACCTGTCACCATTTGAGGTAATGTAAACCAGGAAACTGCCATCTTCCTTTGACGTATTTATTCCTAAATTAGGACCAGATGGTGAGTTAATGAGAAAGTTTGTCAGAAGAATAGGGAAGTTTGGACGAATGTGCCAAAGGCAAACGTGAAAGCACTAGAATGCCAGGAACAACAGAACAGATGCAGGGGCAAATTGTTGCAGTACTATGTGGGACAATGAGTAATGGTTACTAGTCCCTATACATCAAAGGGAAAAATGAAGAAATTTTTTACAAATTACCAAGGATCATAAAAGGTTGTGAAAATGATGTCACCAGCCAGCATGAAGATACAGTTCCCCACAAAAATGTCTGTTATACATGTCAGCCACATAAAACCTTTTAAAGGAATGGTAAGAGAGGATACCACAGTAATCAGCAACCAACAGGACATGGAAGTTATAAAGGGTAAAAAGAAGTAACATGGAACTGGTGAGCAATGTAAGGTGCATGATGTGTCATACAGGTCAAGGTTGTGTAAGTTATTCGTGTAATTGCAATTTGTTGTGGCTTATTTATTACTATATAGGGAGCACATATTTTTATTGCCATAGGGATATTTGTTGTTTTCTTTGTGGAGTTGTTAGTTTTTCATGTAGTTATTACTGATATTGTTTTTTTGTGGATTGCACATTTTCAGAAGGAAGGAAGTGGGTGCAGGTGAAAACAAGAGAAGTATTGCTAGTCTCAAAGGACAGGCAGGCTCATGTGATAATGTCATGGGTAGAGCTGGAAAGGTACTTACAAGGGAAGGTTGTGATCTCCCTGGGTGGCCAAGTATGAACTGGTATGTAGGCATGTGAAGCGTGTTTGTTTCTGGGGGAAGTAAATGGGATGAGTTGTGGGAAGGAGTTTCTGCCAGCCTGAATGTACTTCCAGAGGATGGTTACACATTGGTTGTTCTGTGTATTCATGCCAGAAACTGTATGGTTGAATTACTACGCTTACAGTCTCAACTGCAATGACATTTTCACAGAATTCATTGTTCTAGCCAGAAGGATCTCTGAGGGTATTACGTGTTCAAAATTTAATGTATTTGTGTTGAGTGTATTGGCCACCAGTTTCTAGCAGACTTTTGTGTACTGTATTTCTGAGCAAGATCCAAGAGGTCACAGACTGTGGATGTGCCAACAAACCAATTACCAGTGTTCAGGGAAGCAATTAGTTTTAATGTCTTGTTTACTGTATAAGGTTATGATAAGGGGCTTATGGTAGTAGTAAAAAGTGAGAGGAAGTCCTGTATGGTGAAACCAAGAGATTGTTCTTGTTCTCAATATGTAAATTATTAAAGTTAAGGTAATTGAGTAGGAGTACAATGTTAATGATTCAGGAAGAATCTTCTAGGAAGGGAGGAGGTATGCTGTGCCATGAATAAGTACAGGTGCGAATTTGGGGAATTCTTGCAAATTTCATGCAGTTATGGCTGGAAGGTAGTAGTTAAGGGACTGACTGATACATCATATGGCAGGTGCAGGCAGTGTTGATATTTAGCAAATGATTCTGCAAGATAACTTTACAACACTGCATGCAGATGAGAAGGCATGGCCCGATGGGCATTGCATGAAAGTGTGGAGTTATCTGGGCAGCACAAGGCACTGACATGCTGTGGAGAACCCATACATTGCAGTTACAGCAGTGCCCAGTGATATGTGTGTAGGGGACAATGGAAAGTTGATGATGTAATTATTAAAGAGCACTCCACATGTCCCCTCTAGAGTAACTATGTACAAGGTGTAGGGAAAAGACATGTAAATAAACAAGTGCAGAGGCTCAAACCAGTGGACATGTCACCATTCTGTCCATATCTAGAACCAGAGAAAAATATGATTGTTTTAGCTGCAGGCCAACCATGATGACCTCTGGTGATGGATAGCAGTGGACAACCAGCCTTCTGGAACTACCACTAATCTCTGCTCCATGGATGCAACATAGCTGTAGCAGGTGTGTGTGTGTGTGTGGGGGGGGGGGGGGGGGGGGGATGGGGGAAGGCTGCACCTTGGAGCTGCACTGGTATGAGGAGCAAGAGGGCTGTTGGCTTCCGCTCTCTGGGTGACATCGTCCTGCAGGCTGCAAGCTACCATCTGCAGGGGCAGTATTGGGGAGCAAAGTCATGACCTCCCAGGTGCAGAGCTGTCTGCAGTCAGTGACCGAGCTATCCTGGTCAGGACAGATGGAGCAGCTAAGGCTCACTACAATGACAGCAGATGGCTGCTTCCCTTTGGCACTCTACATGGGATCCAAAAGTTGTGTTTGAGAGAGAAGTCAGTATTGTCCTGGGCTAGTGGTACAGGCAACACATGAAGTAGCACCTTAGCCATGGTGTTAGTAGGAGTGCTATGTCTGTAAGGCTGGATGACCGGATGTCAACACAGCAGATTCTGGCATTGGCATTGGTGCTAATTCATGAATGTATACTGTGGAGTTCCCACATAGCCCCTCCCCCCCCCCCCCCCCTCCCCATCTAATGCACAGCATTTGGAGGCGAGAAATAATGTTCTCATCACACTGCATGGAGTTTGAAATCCTGAAGGTATGTGAGTGGGCACAGTATGTGGCCAAAGCAAGATTGTTGTGGAGCAATTGGTGGTGTGGGCATTGTGTTGAGGTCAAGTTGCAGTGAATCTTCCTCATTCAATGTCATTGCTATAATAGTTGGTAATGCAGTTCAAGGGATGATAATTGTGAAGAAGCCGTTGGAGGGTAGGGGTGATGAGATGGCTGCCATGTCAGTGTAGGTGGGTAGTACATAGGAACGGGTGAAGCGGCAGCTGACGGGCCCATTTTCAGTGTGACATTCAGGGTGATTGCTTTCAATGACAAGAAGATTGTTTATTAATTTGACATTGAGGTCATTGGATTGAAAATAATTGGTGTCCATTGTGACTATGAAGTCAGTGACAGGTGTGGTGTACACGATCTTGTTGCCACAGGAATCAGTGGGGTTCGATTTGTCAACACTGGATGGATTGTCTGGAAGTGTCCATGCTGGTTTCAAGTGGTTTAGTGACACAGTGTTGGGTTTTCTGTTGAGCAGGATGTTGGATGTGTGTGTGCTGCATTTTAACACCTTGTGCAGTCCCATGTAATGGGGTTGCAGAGTGGGTTGAACTGTATCATTTAGTAGCATGATGTGGATGCAATCTGGACATTTGCAGACGAAAATCTTAGGGCACTGTGAGGTTGTGTGGATGAAGTTTGAGGTGAGCAATATGTTTTTAACTATTGTAGTGAAAACAGGAAGTTCAGTGGTATCCATTGCCGGTACTAGAAGCATGAAATCACTGGGGAGGGCAAGTAGTTTAACGTGTGTGAGTTCAGTGAGTTATGTTTTTAGCTCTTTCTTGTGTCCAGTGCAGATGCCTAGAAGCACCCATGGCAATGTTTCTGTCCAGTAATCTCAGTGGCACATTAAAGCAGTCTTTAGTGTATGGTGTCACCATTCCATGATGCTATTGCTTTGTAGGCGGTGTGCAGTAGTTCAGTAATGGCTGTTGCATTGGGAATTAGTGCATGGACCTGATGACTGTTTAGACCAGTTTCTAAAATATATAGACAAATTAGACAGGGCAATGGACAGAAATGTGCAACAGTTTAGTAATGAAAACCATTACAGTGGGAGGTGGAATTCTGATTACTGTGGGGAGAACCCTAGAAGGGACGATAGAGATTTTTGGTATGAACACTAATATGATAGAACAAGAGAGTTCAATGGTAATGGGAGAAGGAGAAACTGGGAAAACAATGGTGTAACTAGGAACAACAGATGGGAAGGTAACAACAGAATGAATACAAATTGGAGGAGTGACGATAGAGTTAGCCATCCGGAAAACTGCAGACTGCCTCAATGAAGCTCAACAGCTTTGGGGATTTAAACATAATAGGACCACTAACTTTCACATAAAACCATATAGTGTAAATAACTGTACCATTAACAAACAGGTTAAAAACCAGGAACATCAAGTGAATTATATAAGTTTTGATAAAAAAATTGGGATGCTGTGTGGCACAGTAGACCACCACAAAATAAACATAGGAAAGATCAAAGTTCTGATTCAATTCTGAATGAGGAGATGTTAAGCAATTTTTACAGCTGAGCAAAAAGGGGAGAGCAAGATAATAATGAAGAGAGTAATAAATGTTTCAGTTCAGAATTGGGAGGTTGTTCACACACGAAGGTAACAGTGAGTCAGCTGATGATAAACCGAAGCAACAGGAAAAAGAATCAACCATAGAAAGTGAGAAACAGAGAGAAATAGATGAAACTGGCAGTAAAGTATACCATAGTAGTGATGATGTTAGTATTATTGATGTGAAAAGTATGGTAAGCAAACCAGAAGGCGAGGACAATGTTTTTATTGAAATAAATAATGAAGTGCTGAAACTTGATGATAGTTGTGGTGACGAAGCAAAGGAATATGATTGCCAGAGTTCTATTGTGAGTGATCCCAACTATTTAGGGGCATGATTATGCTGCAATTTGATGCCTGACCATTCAACATGTAGCTCACTATTAGCTTCCCAATTCCTTAGGTGAAAGGCACACACTTGTGTCTTCAAAGGGTTTGGTCTGAGTTGGATCTGATTGTAGTAGTTTGACAGTGTTCCAAGTTCAGTTTTCAGGTTTCTTTCCAATGTTTCAAAGCATGAGCTCTGCATAGCAAGGCCTAAGTCATCTGCATATAAGAATCCTTCATTCCCGGGGTCAATGGCTGTTCGTTGGTATAAATGTTGAAGGGCAAGGAGCCTCCATGAAGATTGCAGTGATTTCTGACTAAGATAAGACTTGCAATTGGGCATACCCTGACCATCATATTTCTCTGACAGCTGATCCTTTCACACCAGAAACATCATCTTGTTCCTTCTCAGGACCACAGTTGACCATATTTCATTTATCCAACTATATTTCTTCCAGGACTCAGGCTTTACTAACCACACTCAAAACACAAACACACTCTCAAACTTACAAAGCTATAATGGGATACTGCCCCATGAAACATGTTATAGGAAACACGACATTGCTTGTTATGAGGCCAGTTTCCTCATCAGACATGTTCAGCATCTATAAAACTGTCACCAAACCAGAGGAGTCACATGCCACATGTTTTGAACAATCAACAAGCCTTTGTTGTTGGGCATCTGTTACTTACTTTTCCTGTCCTCAGGAATAGCAGACAAAACTTGAGACACTTGCCTTTTGATTATTACCTCTTTAAATTAGTATATGAAACAGTTTAATAATCTCATCTTTTTTGCTACTTTGAAAGGATAAATATATAACATTTTTCTGTAGAATTTAATGCTAAACTAAAATTTACTTTACCTGCATTTGTTTTCCTCTTATTCAAAAATAAATGAGTGAGGTTACATTTTCAATAATTGTGGGGCTACTTTGCACCACCCATAAAATGGAGCAAAGTAACCCCACTCATTTCTGCAAAATATATTTTAGTTATATTTCTGTATTATTTCTCATAGATATGGTTCATGAATATAAAAGAAAACCAGGCTCATGTCAGTACATTGATTATGCACCACAACAGTCAGAACAATGCCTGTAAAGTATCAGGAATAGTACATTTTACCACAGAAAGTCCGCAGATGACATGAAGAAGCCAAGATTAATGATTTTAAACAAACTTAAACAAAAATACAAAAATACTCTGTGAATGAAGCCTGTTTTTTAATGGAGAGTAGGAGAATGCATTTGCTTTGGATACGGAAATGGTTAGTGATTATGGTTTCCCCTTAAATTCTGCTGACCTGTGTTATGTAGTAAAATCTTATCTGGAGATAACAGGGTGTAATGTGAAAGCATTTTCCAACAATATACTGGGGAAAGATTGGACAAAAGATTTCCTTCAGCAACATCCTTATTTGACTGAAACATTTGCCACCAACATCAACTGCAGCAGGGCAGCTATTGATGAAACCATGTTGTGCAAATACATTAAAAATCTGTTCATTGTAATGAGAGATGTAACACCATCACACATCTGAAATGTATATGAGGCAAATCTCACAGGTGATCCTGGTAAAAGCAGAGTGTCTGTCACCGAGGTGCAAAATACCCAGAAAGGATTTGTAACTTTTCTAAATCTAGTTGCTCCATTATGATGTGTGGCAGTGCAGTAGGGGAACTTTTGACACCCTATGTTGTCTAAAAGTCGGGTCAGCATTGGAACACATGCACAAAGTGAGATACAAAGGGATGCAGGTACAATTATTACAGTACAGGATGGTTTGACACAATGACTTGCTGTGGCTGGTTTGAGACCATACTCCTGCCCAAGCTGAAGAAATTGGAAGGAAAAAATAGTTGTGATTGGTGACAATCTCTCTACACATTTGAACATCCAAATTTTGCAGATGTGTAGAGAAAATTTTGTGTGTCTTCCATCCAACTCAACTTATCTCACTCAACTTTTAGGCGTTGCCTTCTTTAATCCCACAAAAACTGCATCACAGCAGGTACTGTGTGAGTGGAAGCAAACACTTGAAGGAATGAAGTGTGCTGTTCTTCCTAAACACCAGTTTCGTGCTCTGAAGAAAATGGCTCTTGATGTGATGTAGCCAAATGTAAAAAGTAACCTTGAAAGTGGTTTTAGGAAGTGTGCAATATTTCCCTGTAATGCTGAAGCTCCAGTCTTACCTGAAAAAGATGCCAGTCTCACCTGGAAAAAGTGTCTCTTGTGAAACTAGTACCAGCAGTATAATGGTGGAGAATGTGGGTGTTGCAGCAGAAACTGCTTCACAAACACCTGGAGGCCAACCAGGAAAATGCAAATTTGGCATTCTAAGAGAAGACTCTTCTGATGAAGAATCCTGGCAGTCTTACAGGAAAAGATGTCTTCTGGAAGTAGAACATGAAGAAGAAGAGCAAAACTTACAGAATTCTCAAGGACCTCAAATCAAAAAGGTAAAGAGAGAAGTCAGTGCTTTTGTGATCTTTTGTTATGAGGATCGTCTGTATACATGTGTTATTCAAAACTTTAATGAGACTGGGCAACAATAAGTGCTATGACTAAACCAAAAAGATCATGGAAATGGCTATCAAAGCCAGAGGAACTGTTTTATGACTGGAAAGATATTGTAGGAGGAATAGATTCACCAAACATGGTGAATAAAGGGGGCTTTTTCCAAATTCCTGAACTGAGTAGTGTTGAGTGATATGGCTGGATTGTGTGGTAATTAGGTTATGCTACCTAGATTATATAAACATGTTGTATTTTTGGTGAATGTGGTATATCCAAGAAAATCTAATAAGTTTTTTTATAAAAATAATTTTGCAATTTTGAAAAATAAAAACTCTATTTTTGTGTATGGATTTTTTTTCTGTTTAATAAATGTTAAAACTGAACCCTCCATATAATTTTTCCATTGGAACTAAATTGATTTTGAAAATGGAACAAAGTAACCTGTGCAACTATTAAAAATTGTGCAGCTCATTATAAAATGAAAATCCAAACACCTCTTCAATAAGACATTATTCCTTTGTGCTTTAGTTAACTGCTTGGAAATTATCAGTTTTATTTGTTAATTTCAACTTAGGAATTTTCAAGTATTGTTAAAAAGTGTCTATTGGAGCAAAGTAGCCCCACTTTATGGTATACACACACACACACACACACACACACACACACACACACACACACACACACACTCACACACATACACATACACACAAAACGTATTCCTGTTGTATCCCATATTCATACCTGGCTTGGCTATGATGTATCCACTGTACTCTTCTGTACACAGTCATTCGTTACATACCTATATGCTACTGTAACTCTGAATTACCTCCTATTATGTGTTTAAGCCATCATATTTGGATGTTTTTTTGTTTTTTGCCAAATATAAGTTACCCTACATCATTCATTTCATATAACTGACAAACTGTGTGTGCATTAGCTTTCTATCATGCTGTTCATAAAGTGTCAGATGGTTAAAAGTAATTGCAATTTTAAAGAAAATAGGAAAAGGGTATGAGGATGCTATAGAGAAATTTAAGCTGAAGAAATACATCAGATATCTTGATACCTAGCAGGTGTCAATCCATTAAGTTTACACAGAATGTGAACTTATCTGAAGCATGTTTCCTAGAAAATGAACTGTGGTGGCTCATTTGACTTTTCCACTATTGATAGCTTCTATCTGGCATCTTACCAGGTGGCGTGTATTACCCTCTTGGGCAGTTATCATTGCCCCAGCTAGTTTTCAAAAGTGGCCACTAGAGCAGCATTAGGAGAAGCCTTTGAACAGCAAATTGTAGGCAGTTTATGTGTAGTGTTTGCTTAGTGTGGAGCTGGAGCTAGCAGCAGTGCTTGGAGCAATGGACACTTGGTTCGGATCAACAAGGTGTCTTTTCCACGTTGTCATTCACTCTTCTTTGCTAGGATTGGATAGAAGGCAAAAGGTTTGTTGTGCCTATGCCATGTGCATCTGGCTTTTGCCTTTGTGCACTGGTTTCCATCTCTGCAAGCTGTTTGAGATAATGTTTCACATTTATATTTATTGCTTCATCATGTATGCTTTTGTTGTTTGACTCTATGTGATTCTGGGACAAAGTTATTGCCCTGCCTGCTCTGTTTGATTTTCTCTATAAAAATTGCCATGATTAATTAATCTTGTGTTGACATATTCATGTAATGCTTAGGTATCATATTTGGCCCAGTCTTAAGCTACAGGGTTTATGCCCTAATTTGTGTTGAGTGGACATGCTTGCTCAAAGTTACAGCTGTTCCTTTGTGGTGAAGGAAATGTAGTGCCTTTTGTAATATCTGGTTTTGTGGCAAATTGTGCTGCTATGCAATGTTCCCAGTTTTCATGCATGATTATATAAATTGCCTATGAATTTTCTTTTGTTTTTAAGTGCAAGAGAACAAACTGTTCCTGAATTTTAATATTTGTTTTCATTATGTTTTAGAAGCTGGTGTCATTCTGGTATTATTGTTATTATCCAGCATTTTTAGTTTCGTGTGTTATGATCTCCAGCCACAGCTACATCTACATCTATACTCTGCCAACTACAGTGAGGAGCATGGCAGAGGGTACATCCCATTGTACCAGTTATTAGGGTTTCTTCCTGTTCCATTCATGCATGGAGCTTGGGAAGAATGATTGAATGCCTCTGTGCATGTAATAATTATTCTAATCTTATATTCATGATCCTAATGTGAACAATGTGTAGGGGATTGTACTACCTAGAGCAATCATTTAAAGCCGGTTCTTCAAACTTTATTCCTAGATTTTCTTAGGATAGTTTACATCTGTCTTCAAGAATCTGTCAGTTCAGTTCCTTTAGTATCTCTCCAATGGATTAAACAAACCTGTGACCATTTGTGTTGCCCCTCTCATTACATGTTCAATATCCATTTGTCCTATCTGGTACAGGTCGCACACACTTCAGCAATATTCTAAATGGGTCACACAAGTGATTTGTAACCAATCTCCTTTGTAGAATGATTGCACTTCCCCAATATTCTACCAATAAACTGAAGCCTACCTGCTTCACACACAACTGAACCTATGTGATCATCCGATTTCATACCTCCAAAAAGTGTTACACCCACCTACTTGCATGAGTTGGCCAATTCCAACAGTGTCTCATTGATATTATAGTCATAAGATATTACGTTTTTTTCATTCTGTGAAACATTTTACATTTCTGAACACTTAGAGCAAGTTGCCAGTCTCTGCATCATGTTGAAATCTTATCAAGATCTGACGGAATATTATTGAGATTCTCTCAGGCTTACTTCATTATATATAACTGAATCATTTGCAAAAAAGCCTGATTTTACAGTTAATATTGCCTGCAAGGTCATTAATATACAACATAACAGCAAGGGTCCCAACACACTTCCCTGTGGCACACCCAAAGTTGCATCTACATCTGATAATGACTCTCCAACAAGATAAAATGCTGTGTCCTCCCTACCAAAAAGTCCTCAATCCAGTCACAAATTTCATTTGATATCTCATATGATCGTACATTCGACAATAAGTGCAGGTGCAGTTCATATGATCGTAATTTCGACAATAAGTGCAGGTGCACTACTTAATCAGATGCTTTTCCAGAATCAAGAAACACTGCATCTACGTGGTTCCCTTGATCACAAGCTTTCAGAATGTCATGTGAGAAAAGTGCAAGTTAAGTTTCACATGATTGATGTTTTCAAAATCCATGCTGGTTGGCATTGAGGAGGCCATTTTGTTCAAGATTCCTCATTATGTTTGAGCTCAGAATTTGTTCTAAGATTCTACAACTAATCGATGTCAAGGACATTAGGCGGTAGTTTTATGGATCACTTCTGTTACCTTATAGTACCCCCCTCATGAACCATGGACCTTGCCGTTGGTGGGGAGGCTTGCGTGCCTCAGCAATATACACTCCTGGAAATTGAAATAAGAACACCGTGAATTCATTGTCCCAGGAAGGGGAAACTTTATTGACACATTCCTGGGGTCAGATACATCACATGATGACACTGACAGAACCACAGGCACATAGACACAGGCAACAGAGCATGCACAATGTCGGCACTAGTACAGTGTATATCCACCTTTCGCAGCAATGCAGGCTGCTATTCTCCCATGGAGACGATCGTAGAGATGCTGGATGTAGTCCTGTGGAACGGCTTGCCATGCCATTTCCACCTGGTGCCTCAGTTGGACCAGCGTTCGTGCTGGACGTGCAGACCGCGTGAGACGACGCTTCATCCAGTCCCAAACATGCTCAATGGGGGACAGATCCGGAGATCTTGCTGGCCAGGGTAGTTGACTTACACCTTCTAGAGCACGTTGGGTGGCACGGGATACATGCGGACGTGCATTGTCCTGTTGGAACATCAAGTTCCCTTGCCGGTCTAGGAATGGTAGAACGATGGGTTCGATGACGGTTTGGATATACCGTGCACTATTCAGTGTCCCCTCGACGATCACCAGAGGTGTACGGCCAGGGTAGGAGATTGCTCCCCACACCATGATGTCAGGTGTTGGCCCTGTGTGCCTCGATTGTATGCAGTCCTGATTGTGGCGCTCACCTGCACGGCGCCAAACACGCATACGACCATCATTGGCACCAAGGCAGAAGCGACTCTCATCGCCTGTCGCGACACCACTGGAGGCTGGCTGCATGATGTTGGGGCGTGAGCGGAAGACAGCCTAATGGTGTGCGGGACCGTAGCCCAGCTTCATGGAGACGGTTGTGAATGGTCCTCGCCGATACCCCTGGAGCAACAGTGTCCCTAATTTGCTGGGAAGTGGCGGTGCGGTCCCCTACGGCACTGCGTAGGATCCCACGGTCTTGGCGTGCATCCGTGCGTCGCTGCGGTCCAGTCCCAGGTCGCCGGGCACGTGAACCTTCCGCCGAGCACTGGCGACAACATCGATGTACTGTGGAGACCTCACGCCCCACGTGTTGAGCAATTCGGCAGTACGTCCACCCGGCCTCCCGCATGCCCACTATACGCCCTCGCTCAAAGTCCGTCAACTGCACATACGGTTCACGTCTACGCTGTCGTGGCATGCTACCAGTGTTAAAGACTGCGATGGAGCTCCGTATGCCACGGCAAACTGGCTGACACTGACGGCGGCGGTGCACAAATGCTGCGCAGCTAGCGCCATTCGACGGCCAACACCGTGGTTCCTGGTGTCTCCGCTGTGCCGTGCGTGTGATCATTGCTTGTACAGCCCTCTCGCAGTGTCCGGAGCAGGTATGGTGGGTCTGACACACCGGTGTCAATGTGTTCTTTTTTCCATTTCCAGGAGTGTAGATGGCCGTAACGTAGGTGCAACCACAATGGAGGGGTATCTGTTGAGAGGCCAGACAAACGTGTGGTTCCTGAAGAGGGGCAGCAGCCTTTTCAGTAATTGCAGGGGCAACAGTGTGGATGATTTACTGATCTGGCCTTGTAACACTAATCAAAACGGCCTTGCTGTGCTGGTACTGCAAACAGCTGAAAGCAAGGGGAAACTACAGCCGTAATTTTTCCCGAGGGCATGCATTTTTTCTGTGTGGTTAAATGATGATGGCGTCCTCTTGGGTAAAATATTCCGGAGGTAAAATAGTCCCCCATTCAGATCTCCGGGTGGAGTCTACTCAAGAGGATGTCGTTATCAGGAAAAAGAAAACTGACGTTCTACGGATCAGAGTGTGGAATGTCAGATCCCTTAATCAGGCAAAAATTTAAAAGGGAAATGGATAGGTTAAAGCTAGGTATAGTGATAATTGGTGAAGTTCGGTGGCAGGACTAACATGACTTTTGGCCAGGTGAATACAGGTTTATAAATACAAAATAAAATAGGGATAATGCAGGAGTAGGTTTAATAATGAATAAAAAAATAGGAGTGTGGGTAAGCTACTACAAACAGCATAGTGAACGCATTATTGTGGCCAAGATAGATATGAAGCTTACGCCTACTACAGTAGTACAAGTTTATATGCCAACTAGCTCTGCAGATGGTGAAGAAATTGAGGAAATGTATGATGAGATAAAAGAATTTATTCTGGTAGTGAAGGGAGACGAAAATTGAATAGTCATGGGTGACTGGAATTCAAGTGTAGGAAAAGGGAGAGAAGGAAACGTAGTAGGTGAATATGGATTGGGGCTAAGAAATGAAAGAGGAAGCCGCCTGGTAGAATTTTGCACAGAGCACAACATAGTCATAGCTAACACTTGGTTTAAGAATCATGAAAGGAGGTTGTATACATGGAAGATCCCTGGAGATACTAAAAGGTATCAGATAGATTATATAATGGTAAGACAGAGATATTTAGGAACCAGGTTTTAAATTGTAAGACATTTCCAGGGGCAGATGTGGACTCTGACCACAATCTATTGGTTATGAGCTGTAGATTAAAACTGAAGAAACTGCAAAAAGGTGGGAATTTAAGGAGATGGGACCTGGATAAACTGAAAGAACCAGAGGTTGTACGGAGTTTAAGGGAGAGCATAAGGGAACAAATGTCAGGAATGGGGGGAAAGAAATAGTGTAGAAGAAGAATGGGTAGCTTTGAGGGATGAAATAGTGAAGGCAGCACAGGATCAAGTAGGTAAAAAGATGAGGACTAGCAGAATTCCCTGG
The DNA here is from genome assembly GCF_023897955.1 of Schistocerca gregaria. NCBI lineage: Eukaryota > Metazoa > Arthropoda > Insecta > Orthoptera > Acrididae > Schistocerca > Schistocerca gregaria. The sequence goes on along the minus strand of NC_064920.1, from coordinate 790,651,215 downwards.
GTAACAGAAGAAATATTGAATTTAATTTATGAAAGGAGAAAATATAAAAATGCAGTAAATGAAGCAGGCAAAAAGGAATACAAAAGTATCAAAAATGGCTAAGCAGGGATGGCTAGAGGACAAATGTAAGGATGTAGAGGCTTATCTCACTAGGGGTAAGATAGATACTGCCTACAGGAAAATTAAAGATACCTTTGGAGAAAAGAGAACCACTTGTATGAATATCAAGAGCTCAGATGGAAACCCAGTTCTAAGCAAAGAAGGGAAAGCAGAAAGGTGGAAGGAGTATATAGAGGTTCTATACAAGGGCGATATACTTGAGGACAATATTATGGAAATGGAAGAGGATGTAGATGAAGATGAAATGGGAGATAAGATACTGTGTGAAGAGTTTGACAGAGCACTGAAAGACTTATGTCGAAACAAGGCCCCAGGAGTAGACAACATTCCATTAGACTACTGACAGCCTTGGGAGAGCCAGTCCTGATAAAACTCTACCATATGGTGAGCAAGATGTTGGAGACAGGTGAAATACCCTCAGACTTCAAGAAGAATATAATAAATCCAATCCCAAAGAAAGCAGGTGTTGACAGATGTGAAAATTACCAAACTATCAGTTTAATAAGTTACAGCTGCAAAATACTAACGCGAATTCTTTACAGATGAATGGAAAAACTGCTAGAAGCATACCTTGGGGAAGATCAGTTTAGATTCCGCAGAAATGTTGGAACACGTGAGGCAATACTAACCTTACGACTTATCTTAGAAGCTAGATTAAGGAAGGGCAAACCTACGTTTCTAGCATTTGTAGATTTAGACAAAGCGTTTGACAATGTTGATTGGAATACTCTCTTTCAAATTCTGAAGGTAGCAGGGGTAAAATACAGGGAGTGAAAGGCTATTTGCAGTTTGTACAGAAACCAAATGGCAGTTATAAGAATCGAGGGACATGAAAGGGAAGCAGTGGTTGGGAAGGGAGTGAGACAGTGTTGCAGTCTCTTCCTGATGTTATTCAGTCTGTATATTGAGCAGGTAGTGAAGGTAACAAAAGAAAAATTTGGAGTGGGTATTAAAATCCATGGAGAAGAAATAAAAACTTTGAGGTTCGCTGATGACATTGTGATTCTGTCAGAGACAGCAAAGGACTTGGAAGAGCAGTTGAACGGAATGGATAGTGTCTTGAAAGGAGGATATAAGATGAGCATCAACAAAAGCAAAACTAGGATAATGGAATGTAGTCAAATTAAATAGGGTGATGCTGAGGGAATCATATTAGGAAATGAGACAATTAAAGTAGTAAAGGAGTTTTGCTGTTTGGGGAGCAAAATAACTGATGATGGTTGAAGTAGAGAGGATATAAAATGTAGACTGGCAATGACAAGGAAAGCGTTTCTGAAGAAGAGAAATTTGTTAACATCGAGTATAGATTTAAGTGTCAGGAAGTCATTTCTGAAAGTATTTGTATGGAGTGTAGCCATGTATGGATGTGAAACATGGACGATAACTAGTTTGGACAAGAAGAGAATAGAAGCTTTCGAAATGTGGTGCTACAGAAGAATGCTGAATATTAGATGGGTAGATCACATAACTAATGAGGAAGTATTGAACAGGATTGGGGAGAAGAGAAGTTTGTGGCACAATGTGACAAGAAGAAGGGATCGGTTGGTAGGACATGTTCTGAGGCACCAAGGAATCACCAATTTAGTATTAGAGGGCAGTGTGGAGGGAAAAAATTGTAGAGGGAGACCAAGAGATGACTACACTAAGCAGATTCAGAAGGATGTAGGTTGCAGTAAGTACTGGGAGATGAAGAAGCTTGCACAAGATAGAGTAGCATGGAGAGCTGCATCAAACCAGTCTCAGGACTGAAGACCACAACAACAACAACCTCTGAGTTTCCTACAGCTATTGTTATCTGGATTGGATGGACAGTGCCTAATCTAAAAACTGTTAGCTATCTAAGTAACTAACCTCTGATGTGTAGTGCACACCTGACCTACTTAGGGGGACCCTATAGTTCTCAACCCAGTGGCCCAAATCTAGGAAGTTACAACCCAGCTTGTCACAGAACTTTTGAAGTCTCTGGTTTGGTCCTTCCACTCGACTCAGAACAAAAGGGCCATGATCGTTGCTGCGAACAATGCTGCAAATGTGAGCTTTATTGGAATTCCACCTGCAAGTTCTCTCCCCAACCTTCTCTGCCAGTCACTGGAATGACCCAAGAATGACTTCGGAGCCCAGATGACAGGCATCACTTGTTCTAATGTGCACCACAATCTGCAGTTAGTTGCAGCTTTTTCCATCAATGGCTGCCAGAATATCCTCTTCAATATGTTGAATGAGACCCACAGGCATACACACTTAGTGCGCTTGGTGTCCTTTCCTGTCCCTTTTTGCCATTTTCCTAACGGGTACCATCATTCGCCATATGTTTGAACTGCCGACAAAACAGTTTTCCCAACAACATGTGAAGTGAGTCCCACTGGTTCAGTTTCAGTTTTAGTGTAAGCCAGTACCTCAAACTTGTTGGTTAGGGAGGGAGCGGTACAACACCCTCAGTCCTCCCTGGTCCCCATCCACCAAGTACAGGACACCTAGATCTACTGCTGACACACCACTTGCAGTCAAGTGGGTGGGTGATGACAGATCTTATATTTTCTGCAGAGGAGACAGAATCCACAGGAGAGGACAGTACATATGGTATCTCCAGTACAGCTATCACAGGTAAACAACTTTTGGGAACCCTTGAAAAACAACACTGATTCGCAGCAGCTGTCAATCATTTGACAGTAGTCAGGGTGATTTCCAGATGCTTACAAATGTCAACTAACTCATCCTGTGTTGGAGAATAGCATTCATAGTGGGGCTGGATTAAGGAAGTGAACAAATAACTTTAAATTAAACCTGATGATTATCTTTTAATCTGTAGAGCTAAAAAGTTGTTAATTCCCTACAATAATTGAAGCAATTACATAAACTGAGATTTCTGTCAATGTAACAAAAAACCTGTGGTAAAAATTACTAGTTTCCTAATGAAGTTTCATGTTTATTATAGTTGTTAGCAAATTCTGAAACAGATTTAATTGATTATAAATACAAATAATATATAGGGCTACTCCTATTAAGGGGAAATTAGATGTAACACAAAATGTTAGTTACAAAATGCGCTACAGTAACTAAATCACAAACCTTGATTTGTTACAAATTGCTCGTAGATTATACAAAGGATGATGGCAGCTTCCGAAAATTCTCAAAAACACAAATTTAATTTCGTTACTATACAACGAAGTTCAGAGGTACAATATACTTTGGATGAATTGTGAAACACAATTGTCGATTTGCTATGAATTACATTATGTATCCGAAACACTCGTACCATAACTTAATAAAATATACTTTTCTGAGCACCCAAAAATTCTGAAACTAACGTATTGCTAACATAATTGTACAATAAAATTACAGAAAGATTGTTCTGAACGAGGATAGACCTACTGCCCTTAAAATTATAAAAGAGCACAACTTAGTTTAAGCTTACAATTGACAGTAACAATACTAGTTTATAGCGGTATTCGCGAATGTTTGCAATTTCACAATATATCACAATACAAATGGGTATTTATACAATCAGTGAAAGATTATGCAGAAGAAGCCATGAGAACAGTAAAATATGGGAGTATAGAACTTTAAATTGACACACAATCTTGTACAAGCAGTCTCATGCAAGGGAAAATTCCTAAGTTGATTTATATATATAAATAAAAGTGCAAATTGCACCGATTTTTCACTTAGCTAATTCTGTGCACAGTTCTACACTGGTGTGGTGAAGAACAATACTTCAGTGCAAGTTTACCTAGAGCAAATCATAAAGTTTGTAGCACCAACAAAGAACGTCTACTGCCTGTTGTAGCTAATGGTGCTAATGGTAAGACCTTAGCAAGTAGTTATTTATATTCCTTCCTGTAAGAATTTATGGCTCCCTTTGAGTAATTCTCTTTTACACCTTATACTTTTAGTGATGCTATCTCCTAGGACACCAGCCAGAGTGGCCGAGCAGTTCTAGGCGCTACAGTCTGGAGCCGCGCGACCGCTACGCTCGCAGGTTCGAATCCTGCCTCGGGCATGGATGTGTGTCATGTCCTTAGGTTAGTTAGGTTTAAGTAGTTCTAAGTTATAGGGGACTGATGACCTCAGAAGTTAAGTCCCATAGTGCTCAGAGCCATTTGAACCATTTTTCTCCTAGGACATATGACCTTATTGGAAAGGTTCGATATGTGCAGTCGTGTTTCAACAATAACTTTCAATTGTGTGTAATTAAGTGAGACATTTATGTTTGATATTTATTGACAGCACCAACTAAGTTGCCAGGAGAGCATTCTGCGTTGCAGCTCCTTGCTGCGTGCGCCTGGCTTACATGCAGCCCTGAGAATGGCGACCTCTCAGTATCGCTTGCTCTTTGTTTGCAATTGCTTGTCTTGACTGCCTGTGTGCAAGACGAGTACCCTATTGACTTACACTGCAAATGAAACTTTCCTGTCGGCCAAGAGACCTTTATCTGATTTACTGGCTTCACACAAGGAATTTCCCCTTTAATGTTACCGTAAACTGGGGTTACTTTGGCTCAATTTTTGCTTGTCTTTTCGTATGTGGCAAGAAAACGGAGGATAGTAACTTTGAGAAAATTTCAAATACTTTTTTCTAGTATTGTCAAAGACTTGAGCTATTATTTAATACAAATATTAAATGAAATGTCTCACATCTGTAGCTGTGGTACCATAAAAAAATGTGGGCTAATGTTATCTGCACTCGGGGTTACTTTGACCCATTCAATCATTTCTTAAAAAAAAAAAAAAAAAAAAAAAAAAAAAAAAAAAAAAAAAAAGGGTTAAACGTTATTGGATAAAAGTAACCTTAATAAATATTTCTAGAGAAGACAAAGATGAGAATGGTGGACAAACAAAACACTTAATTTTGAAGAGAAAAACTGGAAATACAGAACTTAATTCATAATGAAATATAATAAATTTACAGTAAATATGACGGCATACAATATTTTAGCATTTTTACAGTCCCTGCCAAGGTTAGAAAATGTTTTCCAGTGTTTACTAGTGTTTACAAAGAGATTATCATACATTTAAGCTACAGTACGGTATGCAGTTGAGACTCATTAAATAAGTAACTAAAGCTCTGACGTCTGAAAGTAGCCACATTTGATTGATCATGATGGATTGATAATACTCACTAAATCTTCCCATGGATAAATTAGTCCATCTTTTTATTCTGGCCACTTGTAATATGATTTTGTCTTTTCCATGCAATTTACATTAGCTCCTACCTCACTCACCTCTGACACAATTCCAGGATGTTCTTCATGATTGTACAAAACTATAACATATTCCCCAACTGATAATTTTCCCTTCAAAATTGTTTGTTGCTGGACATCACTTTTCAAATGTGATAAAGTTTCAGAATCAGCATCAGATTGTAACAAGATTGCATCCTCATTTTCTGAAGAATCCGAGTCGAAAAAAGTCCTGCACGGTCTTCCCCTTTCTCTTTTGATGCTATCAGCTACATCTCTGCTATGACAGGGCTGTACAATGTCTTATGGTGTTATAGTTTCCCCTGCAGTAACATCAGTTTTCCTTCTGCGTTTTCTTATTGGTGTGCCACCCAATAAACTTTTTTGTTTGTCATTCAATGTCTTTAAAATGTGTCTCCCACAACAGAGCAACTCACACTGAGACAAAAGAACGAGTGATGGTCTTCATCTACATCTACATCTACATCTACATTTATACTCCGCAAGCCACCCATCGGTGTGTGGCAGAGGGCACTTTACGTGCCACTGTCATTACCTCCCTTTTCTGTTCCAGTCGCATATGGTACGCGGGAAGAACGACTGCCTGAAAGCCTCCATGCACGCTCGAATCTCTCTAATTTTACATTCGTGATCTCCTCGGGAGGTATAAGTAGGGGGAAGCAATATATTCGATACCTCATCCAGAAACGCACCCTCTCGAAACCTGGTGAGGAAGCTACACCGCAATGCAGAGCACCTCTCTTGCAGAGTCTGCTACTTGAGTTTGCTAAACATCTCCGTAATGCTATCACGGTTACCAAATAACCCTGTGACCATGATGTCAATAAGACGGACTGTCTTGACCCAGCAGGTCATGTGGTTGATGATCGATAAGATGTATCTCTAACCCTCAGAAGTGGAGAGGGGGCCAACAATGTTGATGTGGATATGCTGAATATGTCCCTTTGAAATGTCGAACTAGCCCAATGGAGGTTGAGCGTGCCTGCCGACCTTGCTGCACTGTCATGGGATGCATGCACGGGTCCAAGTGCAGCAGTCATGCTTCACACCAGGCCAGACAGAGCACTCAGTGAGCACCCACGTCATGGCTTGCGTTCGAGGGTGGGCCAAGCCATATGGCAGTCGTGCTACACGCTGGGCTACATAAAGCGCTAAGTAAGCAGCCACGTCATTGCTCATGTTCCTGGGTGGGCCAAGCTGTGCAAAGCAGTAGAGACCCCGTGATGAGGTCAGTAGGAACCAGGGTGTGGGGAGCGCCTGTAGAGGTGTCGCAAAGGACAGGGATCATCAACCTGTGTAGGATATGGGGTTAGACAGTGAGCGATGACTCACTGTCTGATATTATTTGCTTTATATCGTCGTCTTTGGCCTGAAATCGGGTGAGCGCTTCCAGATTCAGTGACATGGTTAGCACACAGATGTGGGAAATATAGTCTGCCATGACATTCTCCACAACACTGATATAGCACACATCGGAAGATTGCTGACAGATGTAGTCCATATGGTGGAAACGTCTCGGTGGAAGGTCCTTAGCCGGGTCATGAATAGCATCCAGAGTGGCTTGTGATCTGTGTAGGTCGTGGAAGGTCACCCCTTGAGGACACTGCAAAAATGTTTAATCACCTCGTACACCGTGAGAAGCTCACTGTCAAAAGCTGACCACTTACACTGGCTCTTAATCAGTTTCCTGGAAAAGAAGTGGAGAGGTTGGGTTCAGTCAGCAGTGTGCTATTGTAAAACAGTGCCTACAGCTGAGTCACTGGCATCAGTCATGATTGAAATACGGGTCAAAGGGTCAAAGTGGGTGAGTGTGAGGGCTTTGGCAAGGGCAGTTCTAAGGTTACTGAAGGTATCGAGCATGGGTTTGGTCCACTCCAACTTCCATTTCGCCATGGTATTTTTGCTGGAAAGGGTGTCAGTTAGGGCCATTTAGATTGAGGCAGCTTGAGGCATGTGGTAGCAGTAAAAGTTCGCCATGTGCAGAAAACGATGGAGCTGAGTGTAATCCTCAGAGAGAGGAAGATCAAGTATACTTACAATGTGAGAACTCATCGGTCAGAGGTCGTCGGTGGAGGCATTATGGCCTAGAATGGTAACTGATGTGGAACACAGTTGAGTTTGATCATGGTTGATCACTATGCTGTTGGCAGCAAGGGCCGAATGGACTGCATCTAGGTGAGCTAGATGTGCCTCAGTGGAGGAGGAAAAGATCAGTATATCATCTAAGTAAGCATAAGCATATGGCACAGGGAGCAAAATGGAATCACTGAACCGCTGCCATGTCTGCGCAAAATTTTTCAATCCATGAGGCATGTAACAGTATTCAAATAGGTCGAAGGGTGTGATGATGGCTGTCTTTAGAATATTCGGTGAATGCATAGGAATTTGATGGCATGACTTGGAACAATCTAAAACAGAAACAAACTTAGAACCATGTAGTAATTGCGTGAAATCCTGGGTATGAGGAATGGGGTAGTTATCGATAATGGTGCAAACGTTAAGGGACCTGTAGTCCCCACATATGCATAAGGTGCCATCCTTTTTAGGAACAAGGTGAATAGGTGAAGACCAGTTGCTATTGGAGGGGGGGAGGGTGGCTGAAGCTGACAGATCCTGAACAACCTCCTTCGCGCACAGAAGTTAGGAAGTGTTAAGGCAACTGGCCTTATAATCAACAGGTGAGCTATCAATGGTGTGAATCCTGTGATAAGTGCCATTAGTGATGGTTGATACTCCCGGGTAGAAGGGTCGACAATAGGTGTCAAGAAGCCATCTGCAAGCAAAGTCAGTTCACTGACATTGGTGAACTGGGGCAGTGTAGGCGGGGCATCGGCTGAAGTCAGTGACAGGAGATGCAGTGCAGGAGTAGAGGATGCAGATGCATCTTGTAGATTCCTCCGCAGTGGTGAGGAAACAACAGAGCAAGTGAAAAGCTTGACACAGGAGCAGACTGATGAAAAGATGCTGTAGAGGCTTGTGATGGACCGCCTTGTTGTGCTTCTGCAGATAGGTGATGCATGGTACACCATGCATGTGACAACTCAGTGGAGGCAGAGGCGATGTGGGTGTGTAAGGCATCATTCTGGGCACGGAGTTTTTCGATTTGTGAACACAAGTCCGACAGGTCAGCGAAACATGTAGTAATGTGCTCGGCCAGGGACACACATGTGAAAAGTGTAGCCAAGGAGGTGGAGAGTAGAGTTGTGTTGAACTCGTGTGGGCATGGAACAATAGAGCCAGATGCGTGGCAGAGTGCGGCGGCCTGCAGGTCTGGTGAAAGTTCATAATGGTGTAGAAAATCCAGCTTGATCACAGGTTCATCCACGCTGCCAATGTGGTAGGTCCAAGGGTAGGTGTGAACCGGTGATAGGTGAGGTGACATCTTGATGTAGCCATGAACCACAATAGGAGAACAATTAGTGGTGGTCAAGGTGAAGGTAGAAGGTGATAGTGAATTGGCAGCATGCTTGGCTGGGATTATGATAACATTGGCACCAGTGTCGGCAAGAAAGCAGGTACCTGTTGATATGTCCGTGGCACAGAGGTGTCATGTCACTGAAGCAAGTGGTGCAGTGTCAGACAACAGGCCCCATAAAGGAATATGGTGGGACATGACACCTAAACATGGCCTGCCAGTCTCATTTGGGTAGGCACAAGGCATGCGGCAGTTGCAGGCACCATCCCCATAGGTAGCATGGAACCAACATAGGGAGTACGCTGGTTGGCGGGGCAGTGCAGTGTGGAATGGGGCCACAGCTGATTGCGTTGGGGCCAGTAGTTGATCAGGTTGCTGCGTGGGTGAGGTCAGCAGCTGCTGGGATCCCGCTGGCAGTACCTCCTTCAGACTGCTAGGTGACAGCTCCTGAGTAGTGGCTAAGGCACCTAGGCGAATGCACTGGCCTCTGTCAGCAGGGTGCAGAACTGAAGGTGCAGGGTGCCAACTGAGAGTGATGTGGATGTCGTTCATCACAGGTGATGTTGCTGATGAATGCTAGTGTAAGCCTGATCTGCCATGCATAAACGAACCTCTAGTGGGTTGGCGACATGAGATAGAAGATGAAGTTACAAATGTGAAGGCATTTTCGACCATCCGAAATGTCCAAAGCGTGTTGTCAAGTAATGCTTAATCGTCGATTAATACATGTAGGCACCTCCAAAGTTGCAAAGGGGTGCGATCATCAAGATGCTCTTCATGAATAATTTGATGGATAGCCTCTGTTGGAGAGTGGGAAAGGCACTTGATAAGCAATGATATGGCCGTCAAATATTTGTCCAAGGTAGATGGTGAGAGAAGCAAGTTGCTGATGAGGTCCAACGTGCATGGAGATGGCTCATCAGGCAGATAAAACGAATGCTGTTGTCGGATTAGATTAGGTTAGAATTACTTTCATTCCAATTGGTTCATAATGCAGAAGTCCTCCAGGATGTAGAACATGTCATAAAAATAATAATACATGACAAATATTTACAACTGAAACAAATAAGCTAACGTACCTTACACAGGCCCCAAGTGGAATGATCACTGAATGAAAACTATATGAAAGAATCATTTTACAAACACTCATTTGCTAAGATCACATTAATGCACTGAATTTAAAATTAAAAAATATGTTTTATTTATTTATAAGGTAATGAACATATAACAGAACTACTAAAATACTTATTTACAGAAACAATGCAAAAGTTGTATTGTCTCTTTCCTAATAACACATTTGTTTCCTGCCAGAGATATAAGATTTGAACCATTTTGCAGCATTTCCTGTTTCACCATAATATTCTAATTTATGTAAAAGAATATTGTGATTTAGACAGTCAAATGCCTTTGACTGATCACAAAACATATTAGTCGCCTGCAATTTTTTGTCTAACGAATGAAGCACATTTTCACTGTAAGTGTAGATAGCCTTCTCAATATCAGAAATCCAAACTGTGACTTTGGTAGTTATTTGGGATAACATGGTTATAAAGCTGATTGTACATTACCTTTTCTAAAATTTTTGAGAATGATGGCAAAAGTGAAATTGGATGGAAATTTGATGCTATTTCTTTATCTCCCTTCTTAAACAGTGGCTTAACTTCAGCATATTTCTACCATTCAGAAAATATTCCACTGATAAACAACTGGTTACACAGATAGCTTAATATGTTACTTAACTCAGAATGACATTCTTTACTTAATGTTGTTAATCTTTCATCATACCCACTAGATATTTTTAATTTTAAAGATTTCATGATGGACGTTATTTCTGCTGGGGTAGTGAGGGTCAATTCATATTATGGAAGTTACTTGAAATGTCTGGTTGGAGGTATTCCATAACAGCATCTACAGAACTTGACAACCCCATGTTTTTCGTAATAGTTATAAAACGTTTGTTAAAAAGGTCTGCAACACTATACACATCTGTCACCAATGTATCATTTACTGTTAATGCTATTTGTCCCTCTTCATGTCTGGTACTACTGGTCTCCTCATTTACTATATCCCATATTGTCTTTATTTTGTTATCTGATATGACTATCTTTTCCTTGTAATATTTTTACATTGATGTACCATATTACAGTTTTAATGATTAAAGTCTTTAATGGTTTGCAGTATTTCTGGTAATGTGATATAGCATCAACATCAGAACTGTTTTGGATTGACACATACAGTTTTCTTTTTGTTTTACAAGACACCTCTATTCCTTGAGTAATCCGTGGCTTCTTTGTATACTTTGCTCTAACCTTGGTTAGTTTTGGGGGGAAACAGTGTTCGAGTCAAGTAAGCACTTTATTAACAAAAGTGTTATATTTTTCATTCATGCCATGAGCACTGTAAACATCACTCCAGTGATTGTCTCTGAGGAGTGTCCTAAAATAATCAATTTTTGGCTTATTGATTACCCTCTTGAGCTCAGATTTAACAGATTTTATATCCTGTTCAGCATTAACATTTAACAGAAGGAACTGCATGTCATGGTCTGAGAGGCCATTGACTATTAGTTTTGTAATATAATTTTGTACATTGGACTTTTCTATTAAGATATTATCAATGGCTGTTTGTAAGCAATTGGCTATTCTAGTGGGGAACTTCAAAGTGGGAATTAAGTTGAATGATAGTGTTACTATCTCAAATAAGTTCATATTGGGAGAGTTTTTAAGGCAATCTACATTGAAGTCACCAGCAACCACTATTTCTTTGTTTTTGGTTGTTAAATGGGCCAGTACAGCCTCAAGGTGGTTTATGAACAGATTAAAGTTACCTGCAGGTGCTTGATATACACTTAATATTATGAAGGATTTTTTTGTGAAATTCTACTTCTGTTGCACATGATTCCATATGCTGTTCTAGGCAAAATTTATGAATGTCTGTGTTCTTAAATTTATGACAGTGACTGATGAATGTGGCTACTCGTCCTTTCTCTATTTCTGCTCTACAAAAGTAAGATGCTAACCTAAACCCTGTAACACTTAAAAGTTCTGTACCAGTGGTCACATGATGCTCAGATAGGCAGATTATGTCAGCTGGGTTGAGGACTTTAATTCATCTATGCAGACAGTTAATTCTTTTAACTTTATTTCTCAGTCATCAAATATTTTTATGCAATAAAGATAGCTTGCATTTCACATTGACTGAGTTAAAATTGGGTAGAGTTGAAATTTTGGCTGATTGTTGAAAATTCTTAACCAACGGCTGTTTATGCTGATGTAATAAGGTCTCTTTCTCAAACTGAAGGTTTGTCTCAATCCTAAGCTCTCTTGAAAATTGGTTTCTTTCTGTCCTCCCTACCCTAAAAAAGGGTCTTTTCTGAACCCTATAACCACTGGTATTTTATCACTCATGACAGTGTCTCCCCCCTGAAATTTCCTGCTATTTTCCCTTCCCTTACCTGTTGAGGTGAAGGCCATGCCTAGTATAATCCCACCTATTGATAAAATCAACAGGAATCACACCAATGTGTGACTCTGCACCCAATATAAGCAGTCACTCCAACTCCAAATTAACTCTCTTGGTAGAACAGTTAAAATGAGGTCGGTCATGGCGCCCAAGAACAGATACAATTTCAACACTAGTATGCCTCAATGCTGATGCAATCTTTGCCAGTTTACACTGTATACTGTACCCAGGATCTCTGTCACTTCTATTACCTGTCCAACCCCCTATAACCATGTTGTCAGAAATGCCAGGGATGTCCAGGAGATGATCCACGAAAGCAAACCAAGTATTTGGGTTATCTTCTAACAAAGAAATTAGCTTAGGAAACCTAATGAATAACACATGTTGAAGCAGCATTGGCAGATGGAGATCTGTGCGAGCTGAGCACGATGTCTCCGACACTGGAAGTGCAGTAGCAGTGAACAGTGCACCACCTAAGGTCTGCGTGGGAGGTGGCCACGTGCAGCACACAGTGTGGAGTGTGCAGGTGCAAAAGTTGGCATAGTGTGTCCAAACTGCATGCCTGACAATGAACACAGCACGTGTGTAATGGACGGTGTCTTTGCAACAGCAGGCGGAAGGAGTCATGGCACAGCCACAGGGGTCTGGCCCAGTAACCAGCATGGGTGGAACACCCAGCACCTTTATGACAAAAGCAAGTGGAAGTCGGCTGTGGTACAACCCCGGTGTGGCGGTCGTAAAGGAACCGGTGCAGTCGAGGTGACGTCGAAATGGCGTGTAAAAGGGAGTGCTGTGACACTATGGTGGAGCCATGGGGCAGCGGACTCAGTAGCCAGTGCAGATGGAATTTCTAGCACCATTACAAAAGTGGGCGGAAGCCAGTCATGGTGCAACCATGATGCGAGGGTTGTGGAAACCAGTGCAGTTGAGGCGACCGGCGTCACCGAAACAATGTGGGGGGGGGGGGGGGAGGGTTGGTGCTGCAACACTATGTAAATTAGAATGTGCTACCCAATGCATAGAAATGTTCAATTCACAGTTCTGGAATTGTCCCTAAGGTAATGATGCAGATGAAGGATAAACCACAAAGTCCTTAACTGGAAGGTCGTCAGCATTGTCGTTAGGCAGTGTAAACTATCCATGTTGTGGCTGTTGTCATGCTGCCACACTAGGCAGTAACCATGTTCTGCCGAGTACAGTTTGGTGGCTGCCAGCGTGGCTGGGTGTAAATAATTGTTCACTTTTAACCAAATTCGGAGTACGCACACTTGTCCACTCGTGATCACATGCAAAGTTAACGAGGCCCACAGAAAGACACTGGTAGATCCATTGTGGCAGAAACAATGTGGGCTGACACACAAAGTTTGTAAATGGTGAAAACAAGCACAAAATAACTCACAAACACACGGCGATGATGTCGGGGTCACCACTTTGGTAATCACATATAGCTGGTTGGTAATAACACACACTAAGTATTGCATATACATTTATTGAACACTGAGACAGCAAGAACAACATGGCAGAACACACTTTGTGTGCCAAGAGAAGGCATAGAACAAAAGCAGTTCAAAGGAATAAGAGTCAAAGACAGGGCCCTCTGCGACTGTCGCCACAGACTTACTGGCTTATATACACAGTTGATTACTCATTCAGGTGCAGATATCCATCACAACAATTCTCAAAACCAACATGCATCTCAGTATATTCATTATTAGCTATGTGTGCAAAATTAAAATATCTATCTAAGTATTCATTAGAGATCAAACATCTATTGTAATCAGGCTTCCAATCATCATACAGTCTCATATACCTGCTTGAAAACAGAAATTAATTTCTACCTATGTCTGTGTTACCACAAACTTCTTTCCTTAAATCATTATATATGTGCAATTTCAAGTTGTTTAGCTCCTTAATAGAGTATTTTATTTGTATGTAAGTTCAGTAATTCATTCTCCATTTTCTCTGTTTCTGAAATTAGAATGAAGTATACCAGAAGTTATTCAGTCTTTTCTGATACTTTATGATTGACTAAATCAATTATATGCTGTTTCATGCTAACAAGAGTAGAACTTTAAACAGTGGCCACATCTGAATCTTTGCTTTGTTTCAACACTCTTAGCCTGGGATGAGCATATTTTCTGGAGCCAAATTGGGGTCATGATCAAACAGATGAAAAGTGTACACTTTAGTGAACCCATCTTTATTTATTGCAATTTACCTCCCAACAAAACATCATAGCATTGGCACATTTCTACAGCTTGACAGTAGTACAAAGAAGGTAACAAGATAAACAAAAGATACAACACACAATATAGTATTTCACTTCTTGGTCATTGACTACTGCACTCACCACATTTGCTGCCAGCCTCCACCCCTCCTCTCCCTTCCTTGACCCCCCTCCCCCCATTTTGGAGAGCAATTCATGAACAGATTAGACACTGTGACTGTGCAAACCTGGAGCACCCCAAACCTCAGGGTAAATGCATTTGATATACCTGACAGAATGGGTCTGAGAGGCTGGAGGGGAGGGATGCACAGGGGACTGAGGAGGATTGGCCAGAGGGGTATGTGGTAACTAAGTAAATGCTGATTCCAAGAAGTCAACTGAGACTGTGACATGTTTTCCATTTTTATCAAGTATGGAGACCTTTGTGTTACGAGAAATCATGATGAATAGTCCTAAATAAATAGGAGCCAATAGTAGCCTCACAGTGTCATCCCTAATCCATACCTGAGGAAAACTGAAGAGGTCTTTGGGGAAAAAGAATGGTCGAGAACCATGTTGCACTGGGGGAGGAAGGTGTAGTAAACACATGGCGATTTGCAACTGCCACAGAAACTGGCCATACTCACCCATTCCCCAGTCACTCAAAGGGGATGAAGCAAAAAATTAACTGGGCACCTTCAATGCTTCATTGTTGACTAATTGTGCTGCAGAACCCCCAGTATCCTCCTTTAACATGCTACTGAATCCCAAGAAAACCACAGGCAAAGCAGCTGTCCATGCCCCTCCATGGCTTGCCATGGTACCCTTCACAGTACAGTGTATGTGTTCTACCATCCCATTGCTACAGAGATGATAGCTCGTAGTTTGCAGGTGGTTGCAACCTGTCATATATTGAGAATTAATTTGATGGCCTCTGTTAGATGTAATTTCTGTAGGTATACCAATCCTAGCAACCATGTAAATACGATATCTCAGGCAACAATGAAAGTGGAAATGTCAGACACTGGGAACGCCTCTGGTCACTTTATAAACCTTTCAGTTAAGGTGACAACATAATGAAACCCCTCCAAGCTAGGAAGTGTCCTATGGAATCAACATGAACATGGGAAAAATGATCTGTGGGTGTGGGGAATGCTTCCATGAGAGAGGTCATGTGCTGACCAACTCTGTTTTTCTGTCATGGTATGCTATTAGATTCCCAGCACCAGGGCCATAAACTTAACAGAAGCATTGACACCAGGATGTGACAGGGTGTGCAAAACATTAAAGATGGTGTGCTGCCAATGTAATGGAATAAACGGGTGCAAAACATTCTGAGAAGTGTCACAACATTGGTGGGATTAGGAAGGCCTGTATTGGCATACATTCAAGTTTCAGACTAGTGGATGCAGGATCAAGCTGACCATGTTGTGAAAATGCATCAGAATCTTTATATTTTGTGATAGCTGTCCGATCGATACAAATCAAAGGTGCATAAGTGCATGATAAGCAATCCACAGCAATGTTCCCAAAACCAGAGATGTGGCTGACATCAGTAGAGTATTGAGCGATAAATTCCATATAACAGTATTCATGTTTGGAGCTCAATTCCATCACTCACTTAAAAAGTCAAGTTAAGGGGTTTGTGGCCTGTGTAAATTTTGAATTCCACACCTTCCAGGTACTGTTGAAAATGAAACTTCCAGACAGGTTAAAACTGTGTGCCAGACTGAGACTCGAACTCGGGAGCTTTGCCTTTTGTGGGCAAGTGCTCTACCATTTGAGCTACCCAAGCACAACTCACAAACCGTCCTCACAGCACTAATTCTGCCAGTACCTCGTCTCCTACCTTCCAAACTCCACACAGAAGCTCTCCCCTGTGAACCTTGCAGAACTAGCACTCGTGGAGAAATGATATTGCAGATGGGGGATGTTTCCAGAATGAAATTTTCACTCTGCAGCTGTGAAGATGGGTCGTGAGTCGGTCTTGGGTAGCTCAGATGGTCGAGCACTTGCCTTGCAAAAGGCAAAGGTCCTGAGTTCGAGTCTCAGTCCGGCACACAGTTTTAATCTGCCAGAAAGTTTCATATCAGCACATACTCCACTGCAGAGTGCAAATTTCATTCTACTGTTGAAAATGTTTGATAGAACGGTATATGGCAAGGAGCTCTATGACAAATTCACGCCAGTTTTTTTGCTGTGTAGACAGTACTTTTGAAAAGAATGTCAGTGGAGGCTACACTCTTAATACTAATTACTAGAGTATTACTAACGCTGCAGTGTCTGGCTATCATTAACAAAAAGAGCTGTCTGTGCACTGGAAACACAATTCCAAGGACCTGGGAGCCTCCTCAGACAGATCCAACCAGGGGCTTTTCTGACACCAGAAGCATGTTTCCCCTTCAGCTGTCAGTGATAGGTTATGCAATTTCTGCAAACTTCGGCAAGCTTTGCCGGTAATAACGGACCATATCTACAAACCTGCATAAATCTTTGAATGTGATGAGAAGGGGTATCTACAAAATATGTGAGGCCCCCAATGAGTTGGAGAAATACTGTCTCCTGATACAAGGTAACCCAAGAACTGTACTTTGTCCTTGGGAGATATACACTTGCCCTTATTAATTTTGATGCTGTATGCACCAAGACAAAAGGAAACCTTGTTCAAATGGAAACTGTGGTCACTCATATTATCATAAAAAAAACAACACATCAATCACAAAGTAAAAAAATATGGCAATTAGCAGAACACAACCATACCTAGTCTATGATCAGTTCAGATAGACCGGAGGAACCAGTCCTTTACATGTCCTTGCACAGTGCCTTGTTGACATCTTACGCACATAGCTGTGTGGGATCTACACCACACTAGAACCAAATCATCACCTCTTATAAAATGAAATCAGGACTCATACAAGCAGGCCACAGATTTCCAGTCTTTTAGGGTTCAGTCAATATGGTCACGAGCCCAATGTAGGGTACTGCAGCTGATGTGATGATAGCAAAGGCACTCGCATAGATCATCTGCTGCCATAGCCTACGCAGGCCAAATTTCACTGCACTGTCTCACATTGCTTCGTGCAGTGCGGCTGGTTTGTTAGCACTGACAACTCTACACAGACGCTGCTGCTCTCGCTTGTTAAGCGAAGGGCGTTGGTCACTGTGTTGTCTGGAAGGGGTGGGGGGGAGATAATGCCTGAAATTTGGTATTCTCTGCACTCTCTTAACTCTTAACACTGTGGGTCTCAGAGTATTGAATGCACTAGCGATTTCCAAAATGGGAAGTTCTATACATCTAGCTCCAACTACCATTCTACGACGAAAATCTGTTAATTCCCATCATGCGGCCATAAACTTGTTGGAAACCTTTTCACATCAATCATCTCAGTAGAAATGACAGCTCTGCCAATGCACTGCCCTTTTATACCCTGTGTACACTATATTATCGCCATCTATAAATGTGCATATCGCTGTTTCATGACTTTTGTCACCTCAGTTAACTTTTAAATACCATGTTGTTGTTGACTTCAGTCCTGAGACTGGTTTGATGCAGCTCTCCATGCTACTCTATCCTGTGCAAGCTTCTTCATCTCCGAGTACCTACTGCAACCTACATCCTTCTGAGTCTGCTTAGTGTATTCATCTCTTGGTCTCCCTCTACGGTTTTTACCCTCCCCGCTGCCCTCCAATACTAAATTGGTGATCCCTTGATGCCTCAGAACACGTCCTACCAACTGATACCTTCTTCTTGTCAAGTTGTGCCACAAACTATCCTATTCAATACTTCCTCATTAGTTATGTGATCTACCCATCTAATTTTCACCATTCTTCTGTAGCACCACATTTCAAAAGCTTCTATTCTCTTCTTGTCCAAATTATTTATCATCCTCGTTTCACTTCCATACATGCCTACACTCTATGCAAATACTTTCAGCAATGACTTCCTGAAACTTAAACCTATACTGGACGTTAACAAATTTCTCTTCTTCAGAAACGCTTTCCTTGCCATTGCCAGTCTACATTTTATATCCTCTCTACTTCGACCATCATCAGTTATTTTGCTCCCCAAATAGCAAAACTCCTTTACTACTTTAAGTGTCTCATTTCCTAATCTAATTCCCTCTGCATAACCCGACTTAATTAGACTACATTCCATTATCCTTGTTTTGCTCTTGTTGATGTTCATCTTATATCCTCCTTTCAAGACACTGTCCATTCCATTCAACTGCTCTTCTAAGTCCTTTGCTGTCTCTGACAGAATTACACTGTCATCAGTGAACCTTAACATTTTTATTTCTTGTCCATGGATTTTAATACTTACTCCGAACTTTTCTTTTGTTTCCTTTACTGCTTGCTCAATATACAGATTGAATAACACCGGGGAGAGGCTACAACCCTGTCTTACTCCCTTCCCAACCACTGCTTCCCTTTCATTTTCCTCGACTCTTATAACTGCTGTCTGGTTTCTGTACAAATTGTAAATAGCCTTTCACTCCCTGTATTTTACCCCTGCCACCTCCAGAATTTGAAAGAGAGTATTCCAGTCAACATTGTCAAAAGCTTTCTCTAAGTCTACAAATGCTAGAAACGTAGGTTTGCCTTCCTTAATCTTTCCTCTAAGATAAGTCGTGGGGTCAGTATTGCCTCACGCGTTCCAGTATTTCTACAGAATCCAAACTGATCTTCCCCGAGGTCAGCTTCTACTAGTTTTTCCATTCGTCTGTAAAGAATTTGTGTTAGTATTTTGCAGCTGTGGCTTATTAAACTGATTGTTCAGTAATTTTCACATCTGTCAACACCTGCTTTCTTTGGGATTGAAATTATTATATTCTTCTTTAAGTCTGAGGGTATTTCGCCTGTCTCATACATCTTGTTCACCAGATGGTAGAGTTTTGTCAAGACTGGCTCTCCCAAGGCCGTCAGTAGTTCTAATGGAATGTTGTCTACTCCTGGGGCCTTGTTTCGACTCAGGTCT
The DNA here is from genome assembly GCF_023897955.1 of Schistocerca gregaria. Lineage (NCBI taxonomy): Eukaryota > Metazoa > Arthropoda > Insecta > Orthoptera > Acrididae > Schistocerca > Schistocerca gregaria. The sequence continues at coordinate 790,631,837 of NC_064920.1, read as the reverse complement.
TTCAGTGCTCTGTTAAACTCTTCACGCAGTATCTCATCTCCCATTTCGCCTTCATCTACATCCTCTTCCATTTCCATAACATTGTCCTCAAGTACATCACCCTTGTATAGACCCTCTATATACTCCTTCCACCTTTCTGCTTTCCCTTCTTTGCTTAGAACTGGGTTTCCATCTGAGCTCTTGATATTCATACAAGTGGTACTCTTTTTTCCAAAGGTCTCTTTAATTTTCCTGTATGCAGTATCTATCTGACCCCTAGTGAAATAAGCCTCTACATCCTTACATTTGTCCTCTAGCCATCCCTGCTTAACCATTTTGCACTTCCTGTCGATCTCATTTTTGAGATGTTTGTATTCCTTTTTGCCTACTTCATTTACTGCATTTTCATATTTTCTTCTTTCATCAATTAAATTCAATATTTCTTCTGTTACCCGAGGAATTCTACTAGCCCTCGTCTTTTTACTTACTTGATCCTCTGCTGCCTTCACTACTTCATCCGTCAAAGCTACCCATTCGTCTTCTACTGTATTTCTTTCCCCCATTCCTGCCATTTGTTCCCTTACGCTCTCCCTGAAACTCTGTACAACCTCTGGTTCTTTCAGTTTATCCAGGTCCCATCTCCTTAAATTCCTACCTTTTTGCAGTTTTAATCTACAGCTCATAACCAATAGATTGTGGTCAGAGTCCACATCTGTCCCTGGAAATGTCTTACAATTTAAAACCTGGTTCCTAAATCTTTGTCTTACCATTATATAATCTGTCTGGTACCTTTTAGTATCTCCAGGGTTCTTCCATATATACAACCTTCTTTCATAATTCTTAAACCAAGTGTTAGCTATGATTAAGTTGCATACTACCAGGCGGCTTCCTCTTTCATTTCTTAGCCCTAATCCATATTCACCTACTAAGTTTCCTTCTCTCCCTTTTCCCACACTCGAATTCCAGTCATCCATGACTATTAAATTTTCATCTCTCTTCACTATCTGAATAATTTCTTTTATTTCGTCATACATTTCTTCAATTTGTTCGTCATCTGCAGAGCTAGTTGGCATATAAACTTGTACTACTGTAGTAGGTGTGGGTTTCGTATCTATCTTGGCCACAATAATGCGTTCACTATGCTGTTGGTAGTAGCTTACCTGCATTTTTATTTTCCTATTCATTATTAAACCTACTCCTGCATTACCCCTATTTGATTTTGTGTTTATAAGCCAGTAGTCACCTGACCAGAAGTCTTGTTTCTCCTGCCACCGAACTTCACTAATTCCCACTATATCTAACTTTAACCTATCCATTTCCCTTTTTAAATTTTCTAACCTACCTGCCTGATTAATACCACATACATTAAAAATATATGGTCTATTTCAGTCCGATTGTTCATTAGAATATCATGTAAAAATCTGAAGTAAATCAGCACAGACGTGCAGGCGAGTTATTATGCACTGGTGTCAAAATTAAAGCAACAAACTGAAATTTTGTAAGGTTGAGTTTATTTTGCCACGAAACAGTATAAACAAATGGTGGTAAAGTAGAAACAATGTAAAGAAAACAGAAGTTAAACAACTGCAACCTGCATAATGGTAGACAAAAATGTTCTTTGTTTTTTACAACTGAACAGATTTGTACACACATTCCTACAACTGGATAATGTGCTCAGTATGGGGTGTGTCCACCTCTGGCAGCAATATCGACCTGACAATGATGGGGCATACTGTGAATAATATCGTCAGTCTCATGATAATCAATAACGCCCATTCTTCATGGAGAGCTGCTCTCAAGTTTTGGAGAGTGGTTGGTGGATGCTAACATGATGCAACCAGTCTCCTTAGTGCAACCCAGGCATCTCTACGGGATTCAAATTGGGAGAGTGAGCAGGCTACGCCATGCGTGCAAATACCTTCCTCTCCCAAGAAAACATAAACTGCTGTTACTCTACGAGGCCGATCATTATTATCCATCAGTATGAAGCCTGGGCGCATACCATCTGGCAACAACTACACATGAGGTTCCAAGATCTCATCATGATACCTGACAGCCATTAAACAATGATGATTCACCCACACAATTCCATGAGTAGGTGTTCATGTGGTTGACATTATCCTTGCCCACACCATTAGGGATCCTCCTCGATGTCGGTCTCTTTCCATGATGTTTGGCTTCCGAAATTATGTTCCACATTCCCTCCAGATGAAAATGCATCAGGAATCACTCTCCAGACCAAATCGGCACTCATCTGTGAAAAGAACATTGGCCCTCTGTTCGACCACCCAGGTGACATGTTGTCAACTACGCTCTAGATGTTCCCTTCTGTGAAGACGAATCAGAGGTACACATACAGCAGATTTCCAACAATGAAGGCCACTCTGCTGAAGTCTTCTGTATACTTGAGCAGCAGGGAGATGGGGCTTCCGGTGCAATTTTGGAATCAAATTGATATGCAGATTAATTAAATTGATCAATTATTTACCCCACAAACGCCCCCCTCACCCCCACCCCCGAATGACGTCATGTGTTTTCTTCAGCTTACATGTAGGTTCTCCACCCCATAACCATTCCCAACCTTTCCCCACTCTACTGGCAGAAATTTCGAATTTGACAGGAATTTCGCATTTTGGCTGGATTTTCTAATTTTGCTGGGAATTTATCTGTCACAGATGCTGTGCTGTCGTCCCACCCCACCAACATTCGGGTATTGGCGGGAAATTCGAAATGGAGGTCTATTTCCGGGACTCGAACCCTGGCCCTTCTGGATGGAAAGGCCAAGTGCACCCCCAACACATTGAAACTGCCCAGATGCAGGAGAGGAAGGTTAGGTTAGTGTACTTTATTTATTTTGGTTAGGAACCTGAAGTAAAGATCGGTCCTAATTAGATAATTAATCATAAAGATTGGGCCTGCGTAGCACTACATAAGGAGTGACTAAAATCGCAAATCAGCTCAAAAATTGAAACTTCCTGGCAGATTAAAACTGTGTGCCAGACCGAGACTCGAACTCGGGACCTTTGCCATTCGCAGGCAAGTGCTCTACCATCTTTTTTTCTGTCTTCTTCCGTTTTTTTTAAATAACCTCTGTTGAACAAACTAAAAGTACACATATATACACTATGCAAGAGTTCTTCAAGGTACCATTTAAACATGTACAAATGACTGTTAGTTAAACAAAAAATATTAGAAAAACATTAAATACAACGAAATATAACATATTCTGCCTTCTTCCTTTTTCTATTTGTTCTTTTGTCGATACATGAGAACGTGGATTTGCATCATGTGACATGTAGGCATGGCACACCCCAACTTTGAGGGGGGTGAAGGAAGACGCTGCGGAGATAACCGGCAAAAGTTTGTCGGTAAGATGGTTTCTGGGTGAGGGTGCTATGTGCGGTCACAACTTTGCACCAGAAGCCAGGAACTGTATGCGGACCACTCCAAAAGAGGTATTCTAAAGCCTGTCCTCGAAACCAGATTAGGGTATGGTGCTTAGCAAGAGGGTAGTGAAATGTCTGGGGCAACATCAGAAAATCCGAAGTTACCGTCGTTGATGGGGCACGGAGGTAAAAGCCCACGATTCGTTAGATGAGGAGCCATACGTTTCGTTTCAGGGGGCACGTAAGACGGTGCTCGTCGGTGTCTTCGAGCTGACAGTCAGGGCAGAGTGGGGAGGTGGCCAGTCCTATGCCATAAAGCCGACTATTAGTCGGGAATTTTCCATAGACTAAAACATACCAGAGTGCAGACACAGACGACGGTAAAAAAGGTGCATGCACACACCCCCAAATCGTTCGCCAGTTAATGTCAGGATGCTGTAGCACCATGGGGTCGCAAGGGCTGGACAGCATAAACAAACGATAATAATCTTTTGTACGAGGAGGACGGGTGACTGGGAGATCGTCCCGAACGTAGCTGAGTTCTATGAAACAATTTGCGCCGTGGTACAATAATGGAGAAATAGGTGCCACATTGATCGGTGGATCGAGAGAAGCTGGTCGGAGGACAGGAGGACATCTAAGAGACTGCGTGTTAAGGACGGGACCGGCCCCCGCCAGTGCCGCAACGTAGTTTGGACAAAAAGTGCAGAAGATAGTGCCCGCACGTTGATGAGTCCGAGGCCACCTTTTGCAAGAGGCAGTGTCAGAGCGTCGTAGCGGACTCTGAAAAGTGCTCCTGCTAACACGAAATATCCAAAGGCTGATTGGATGCGGCGGCCAAGGACTAATGGCATTGGGAGGGTCTGGGCGACGTGTACCAGTTTAGGGGCGACGTACATGTTGACATAGGACACACGTTGGAGTTGGTTTAAGTTACGGTGCACTTGACCGCGGACATGGTGCCGAATCGACTGCAAAAGTCGCCGGTAAGCGAGGGCCACTGTGCGGTGTGTGGAGCTCGTAAATTCGATACCCAAGTAACGAAGGGTGGCACTGACTGGGAGTGGGGTCGGCACCATAGCCGGGAGGCCGCGCCCAATGTGCATCATAGTCGATTTGCGGACATTAAGAATGCTACCAGAAAGACGTCCATACTGGTGGATCCATTGGATGGCGTCATCGAGTTCCGTGGAGGAGCAGGTGAGGAAGAGGAGATCGTCCGCATAAGCCCTGCAGTGAAAGGTGTAGTCACGCAAAGTGAGGCCCTGCAGTCTAGAGGTAAGACCAGTGATGAGGGGCCTCTGTGTAATGGCATATAGTAAAGTAGACCTAGGGCATCCTTGACGCACAGAGCGCCGTGTAGGAATCGGTCCTACAAGCCTCCCATTGACTTGTACCATCGAGACCGCGGGAAGTAGTAACCGGCGAATGGCATCGACAAAAAATTATAGGAACCCCATACGTGTCGCCACCATGAGGAGGAATGGGTGTCGAACGCGATCAAAGGCACTCGTGAAATCGATGGATACCAGTGCTGCACGAAGGCGACAAACCAACGCCAGTGCGATGAGGTCACGGCATTCTCCACTGGGAGACTATCTGGTCCTGGTGATTTGTTCTTGGCCCCTTTGTTTATCGCATCTACCACCTCTTCTGCGGTGATTGCAGACATCATGGGCGTTGACTCCGCTACGGTGAGGGTCCGATCAGGGGAAGGACGGAGATCATCAGCAATTGGCGTTGCCATCAGTTCATCATCATAAAATTGGCGATAATGTTCAGCAAAGGCAGACACCACTGTCGCCTGTGTTGTGTGGTGAACACCGTCGGAGGTCGTGATATTGGGGACGAAAAATCGACGTCGACGACTATGGTCGGATGCGGCATGGATTGTGGATGGTGTTTGGTCTTGGAGGAGGTCTTGTCGTCGTGAACGCACCGCGACACCATGCAGTCGTGCATGTTGGAGAGAGAGGAGACGAGCTTTAGTACGCTGTCGTTCCCTATGGGTGTCAGGTGATGGAGGGAGTGCATCGAACTCACGGAGGACGGCGTAGTGAAAACTTGTGGTGCCTCGATGCCATGCTGCTGCTTCCTTGCCACATTGCATGAAGACCTTTCTGATCGCAGGTTTGGCACATTTGAGCCACCAATGGAACGTGGATGTGTACAGCGAGAGGTGTCTTTCGCAAGACGCCCATGTAGTGGCATTAAATTGTCGGCAGTGTGGATCATTAAGGAGGTAGGTATTAAGCTTCCAGTAACCTCTGCTGTGCCACACTGATTGAGGTGGCAGGGAGCAAATGACGGCGCAGTGGTCCGAAAATGCAAGGGGCCATCGTTCAGCTTGGGCGACTTCACTGCCAAGGTGGGCAGATACATAAAACCGGTCCAGTCTTCTCGCAGAATGTGCTGTATAATGGGTACAACAGGGGGTATTGCCGTGAATTTTCTCCCAAACCTCCACTACATAATCTTCGATTAAGGTGAGCAGCGCCGGGCATGGCGAATAACCAGGCATTTGGTCCTGCGGATGGAGGACGCAGTTGGAATCGCCTCCCATGATAAGGCGATCATAACGTCCAGAAAACAGGCACCACGTTATGTCCGAAGAAAGTGGACCGCTGCCGACTGTTCGTGGAGCCAGACGGAGCGTAGATATTGATGACGCGCGTGTCGAAGATGGTAACAGCCATGCCTCTTCCACAGGGAAGGATTGTCGTGTCCTTGAGTGGGATTCCTTCGCGTATGTAGAAAGCCACTACACGACCTGATTGATCACATGTGGACGTGTATGAGTCGTAGCCGTAGATTGGTGGTAGTGTGGCAACGCGTACTTCCTGAAGAAGGGCGACGTCGACGTCAGAGGCCCGAAGCATGTAACATAGGAGTTACAGCTTGGGTACAGTGCCGATCATGTTTGATGTTCAGTGTGGCGAACCGGTACGTTTGTTTCAGTGGTGGTGGCGCATCTACCATCACCAAGGCAAGTATGAGGAGGGCACCGACAGGAAGTCCCGTCCCATCAGCTGTAGTGCCTCGCTTTTGATGTCAACAGCCAGCCTCGTTCGGCGGGAGGCAATTCATTCGGAGAGGGCGTATCTTCCTCAATGTCGTCAGCCCATGCTCCTATGCCGTGGGTCGGGGTGAGAGAGATCTGGAGTTGTCGGCGGGGGGAGAGGCGTCTCAACCTGTAACCTATCGTTACATTGTGCGTAGCGACCTCCATGGTGGTCCCGTCCTGCCAAACGTCTTGTTCATCGTGAAAGTTGTCCGCCGACTTCTGCGTGGAAATGTCGGCTGGTTGGGTGTAGTATTCGTCGTCGCGAGTGGCCAGGCTTTGAGAGCCCGTGGGTGAACGGCGGCGGCGTCTGCGCCGACGTGGCGAGCGTTGTTTGCGCACGTGTTCCTCAGTGTCGGACGACGGCAAGGAGGAGCGTCGACCTGGTTCGAAGGCGTCGTTGGGTACAATGAAATTGTCAAACAGGTGCTGTGAAGAAGTTCTGGTCTCCTCAGCGTCCGGTGCGGGAGCCTGTTCGCCGGCAAGGTTGTCAGGTGGGGCGTCTGCACCGTCCGTAGGTGACTGGGACGGTGGGACGTGCCGACCGGAAGGACCAGGCGACGGACTGGACGAAGCTGTAGACGTGGCAAGAGCCGCTGCGTAAGTGACCGGTAGGGCGGTCATCGAGGGTGTGACGGACGCTTCCGACAACGGGAGCTGCGCGACACGTCGTTGAATACATTCAGACCGTAGATGACCTTCTTTTCCGCAACCGGAACAGGTCCGAGGTTGGCCGTCGTACATTATAATGGCACGGAAGCCTCCGATACGTAGACAGGAAGGCACGTGTTTCTGCAACTCGATGCGGACCTGTCTAACACCGTTTAAAACGGGATAGGTTTGAAATTGTACTCATCGTTCGGCAACATGTTCCAGAACGTCGCCATAGGAACGGAGCGCCTCGATGACGACGTCTGCAGGTAGTTCGAACGGCAGTTCGAAGATCCTTATCGTTTGTGTGCCGAGACCTGTGTGACCGACGGTAACGGGTCCGACGTTGCCGTCGGAATGACAGAAGCGCAGTCCACGTTTTGCCTCTTGAAGCACCTTGTCGCATGCCGCATCGTTGATCATTTTGACGTAGAAGGTACTGCTAACTACGGACAGGTGGATACCAATTAGATCCGTTGGTGGTATTTTAACTTCATCGCGAATAAATCGTTCTACCTCCAGGGCCTTGGGTTGGAACAAAAGTTGAAACGTAATGTCTTCTTCCGATAGTTGTGCGCCATGTTGGTCTAGAAGTTAACACAAACACAGGGTGCGCGCCTAGCCCGCAGCGCTCTGGCGCGCGACCGCCTCGCAGCACTGCCGGCGACAGACTGCCCATCTGAGCTACCCAAGCACGACTCAGGCCGCGTCCTCACAGGTTTACTTCTGCCAGTATCTCGTCTCCTACCTTTCAAATTCTCGAAACATCCCCCAGGCTGTGGCTAAGCCATGTCTCCGCAATATCCTTTCTTTCAGGAGTGCTAGTTCTGCAAGTTTCGCAGGAGAGCTTCTGTATAGTTTGGAAGGTAGGAAACGAGATACTGGCAGCAGTAAAGCTTTGAGGAGGGGGCGTGAGTCGTGCTTGGGTAGCTCAGATGGTAGAGCACTTCCTCGCGAAAGGCAAATGTCCTGAGTTCGAGTGTCGATCCAGCACACAGTTTTAATCTGCCACGAAGTTTCATATCAACGCACACTCCGCTGCAGAGTGAAAATCTCATTCCAGCTAAAAAATTGTCTATGCCATACAACCGGTTTCATCCAGCTCGGAAAAAATTTCAAATACCACTCAAAACTAGTGGCAGATTCATTCAAACTCTACTCTTCACCTATAAGCTGCTGGGAAAAAAGCTGGGGTGTATGGTACTGTCTCTATTCTTTTGATAGGAAATATATTCAACTGACGAGATGCTGGTGTTGGAGAGAGAGGGGTTTAATAAGAGTATTACCTGTAAGCCTACACCTGAGGATTCTATCTATCGCTGTTTGATGCCAGAGTTCGCTACAGGCGTCTGCTCGACAGTGACTCTGCAGTCCAGCTAATCGAAACCAATACACGCTACCACAACTGACGGAAAAATGAATCACTGTCCTAATTACTCGTCGAAATTGTTGTGAGAAAAGCAGCACTTGTATTGAACAGGTCATAATGCTACGACATATGTACTGGAGAAAACCGTCTCCCCAAAATATTGCAATGGGGGAGGGGGGGGGGGGAGCGGTAGTTGAACATGCATTCTCCTCAATGTACCATCACAAAATGCTGAAAATTATAGGCCCTCTTACCTCCCCTCATCCCTCCCCCTCACTCCCTCTCTCCCTCCACCTACTGGGGAAACAGTGTTTTTCAAATGGCCAGATGCGACCGCTGAACGCCTCAAGGTTTTTTCGCAGCCTATCACCATTCTGCCGAGGGATAGGCGACACCCGACCCACCTAGAGGCGACGGTCCTTCCCCAACACAAAACCATGTAAACCCAACTAAACAATAGGAGACAAATGAAGGCCGCACCACCCCACACGCCGCCCCCATGTTGGAGTGCATCTGTGTCTGGTGACCACAGACACTGGACCGTCCCCACACCGCCTGTGCAAGTGATCGCCATTCTGAGGTGGGAAAACAATTCATTACGACAGTTTTATTTGACGTCAATGCATCTCTTGTAACACTAGTCAACAGCCATTTTGTATTTTGTGATACATCATCTAGTATGTATTTTGGTATGTAGAATCCTAATATACCTTTCAAAATGTTCTAGCACGTACCATTTTTGAGTTCTTAAAGGTTTTTTTATTTTTCGTTTTCAGTATTTCGCTTTTTGCTGTTCTTCTATTTTGATGTTTAATTGTTTGTTTTTGATTTGCAGAGGAGAGCTAGAAGATCTACAAACCGTCAGTAAATGGTTGGTGTGGTAATCCAGTGGTGTGAAATAGATCTTCACTGAGGGTTTCCTGTGAAAGATAGTGCAAACTTTTTGAGTTTAAAACTTACGCAAAGAAAAATGGCAACAAGTAAATCTCGTTGCTGTCTGAACCACTCTGACAACTTTTGTTATGTGTGTCGGAAATTCATTCCAAAAGCCCAAAGAAAACCAATCACTGATTTGGTTAAGAAGACATATAAATTGTATTTTGATTGTCCTGTTGGTGATAAAGATAAAAATTTTGCAGCTCATATTGCCTGCATAACCTGTACTACAACCATAACCGAGTGGCTGAAATGTAAATTCACTGTTCTGATAGTGCGGCGTGTGCCTAATGACCATTATTCAGACTGTTACTTCTGTCTTCCAAATATTTCGAGATATTAAGGCAATCCCGGGTTCGATTCCCGGCGGGGTCAGGGATTTTCTCTGCCTCGTGATGGCTGCGTGTTGTGTGTTGTCCTTATGTTAGTTAGGTTTATGTAGTTATAAGTTCTAGGGGACTGGTGACCATAGATGTTAAGTCCCATAGTGCTCAGAGCCATTTGAACCATTTTTTTTATTAGAGCAAAACTAGACATAAAGTAAAGTATCCAAATTTATCTTCAGTGAATTTCCCTGTGCCCCATGATGGGGGGTTGCCTATTTCCGTCTGTAATTTGAAATCCGCGGAACCAGACACCATGTCAAGTGAATCAGAAAGTATTGAACACATAGAAGAGTACTGCCCTCAATATCATGACACTTCGTCTCATCTCTTTAATCAAAAGGACTTGAACGATTTGGTTCGAGATCTAAAAATTACAAAACAGTAAGCTGACCTCTTGGGGGGCGAGACTGCAACAACGGAACCTTCTAGCTCCAGGGAAAAAAATTTCCTGTTTCAGATCAAGAGGTGCTTCCTTCGCTCAATATTTCGATGTGCAGAATTCATTGTGTGCATGTAGAGATGTTAATGGTCTGATGATGCAGCTAGATGTACAACATAATCCACAGAAGTGGCGACTATTTGTTGACTCCAGTAAAACCGGCTTGAAAGCAATGGTTCAAATGGCTCTGAGCACTATGGGACTTAACATCTATGGTCATCAGTCCCCTAGAACTTAGAACTACTTAAACCTAACTAACCTAAGGACATCACACAACACCCAGCCATCACGAGGCAGAGAAAATCCCTGACCCCGCCGGGAATCGAACCCGGGAACCCGGGCGTGGAAAGCGAGAACGCTACCGCACGACCACGAGATGCGGGCGCTTGAAAGCAGTACTGCTGCCTTATGGCAATGTATTTCCATCGGTACCTTTGGCTTACGCAGTAGGCATGAAAAAACTTATGAAACCATGGTTTTTCTGCTAGAGGCAATTAAAAATAAGGATCATGAGCGGCAGCTTTGCTGTGATTTAAAAGTTTTTGGACTCCTTACAGGTTTAATTCACGAAATACTGCTGCCTTTTGTGCTTTGGGACAGCCGTGACACCAAGAACCACTATACAGTCAAGGAATGGCCTGTAAGGAAGTCATATGTTCCTGGAAACGTAAATATAAACAATAACCCATTGGTTGAGCACGATAAAATCATTTTGCCTTCTTTTCATATTAAGTTGGGCCTTATCAAGACCTTTGTAAAAGCTCTGGATAAAGAAGGGGAGGCCTTCAATCACTTAAAAGTACAGTTTCCCAAATGACATGACGCAAAGCCGAAAGAGTTTATATACACTCCTGGAAATTGAAATAAGAACACCGTGAATTCATTGTCCCAGGAAGGGGAAACTTTATTGACACATTCCTGGGGTCAGATACATCACATGATCACACTGACAGAACCACAGGCACATAGACACAGGCAACAGAGCATGCACAATGTCGGCACTAGTACAGTGTATATCCACCTTTCGCAGCAATGCAGGCTGCTATTCTCTCATGGAGACGATCGTAGAGATGCTGGATGTAGTCCTGTGGAACGGCTTGCAATGCCATTTCCACCTGGCGCCTCAGTTGGACCAGCGTTCGTGCTGGACGTGCAGACCGCGTGAGACGACGCTTCATCCAGTCCCAAACATGCTCAATGCGGGACAGATCCGGAGATCTTGCTGGCCAGGGTAGTTGACTTACACCTTCTAGAGCACGTTGGGTGGCACGGGATACATGCGGACGTGCATTGTCCTGTTGGAACAGCAAGTTCCCTTGCCGGTGTAGGAATGGTAGAACTATGGGTTCGGTGACGGTTTGGATGTACCGTGCACTATTCAGAGTCCCCTCGACGATCACCAGAGGTGTACGGCCAGTGTAGGAGATCGCTCCCCACACCATGATGCCGGGTGTTGGCCCTGTGTGCCTCGGTCGTATGCAGTCCTGATTGTGGCGCTCACCTGCACGGCGCCAAACACGCATACGACCATCATTGGCACCAAGGCAGAAGCGACTCTCATCGCTGAAGACGACACGTCTCCATTCGTCCCTCCATTCACGCCTGTCGCGACGCCACTGGAGGCGGGCTGCACGATGTTGGGGCGTGAGCGGAAAACGGCCTAACGGTGTGCGGGACCGTAGCCCAGCTTCATGGAGACGGTTGCGAATGGTCCTCGCCGATACCCCAGGAGCAACAGTGTCCCTAATTTGCTGGGAAGTGGCGGTGCGGTCCCCTACGGCACTGCGTAGGATCCTACGGTCTTGGCGTGCATCCGTGCGACGCTGCGGTCCGGTCCCAGGTCGACGGGCACGTGCACCTTCCGCCGACCACTGGCGACAACATCGATGTACTGTGGAGACCTCACGCCCCACGTGTTGAGCAATTCGGCGGTACGTCCACCCGGCCTCCCGCATGCCCACTATACGCCCTCGCTCAAAGTCCGTCAACTGCACATACGGTTCACGTCCACGTTGTCGCGGCATGCTACCAGTGTTAAAGACTGCGGTGGAACTCCGTATGCCACGGCAAACTGGCTGACACTGACGGCGGCGGTGCACAAATGCTGCGCAGCTAGCGCCGTTCGACGGCCAACACCGCGGTTCCTGGTTTGTCCGCTGTGCCGTGCGTGTGATCATTGCTTGTACAGCCCTCTCGCAGTGTCCGGAGCAAGTATGGTGGGTCTGACACACCGGTAACAATGTGTTCTTTTTTCCATTTCCAGGAGTGTATGTTGGACCACAAATAAGAAAATTGCTGGAAGATTCAACCATTGATACAAAACTCACAGATATCCAATTAACTGCGTGGTCTTCTTTTAAAGCAATTGTGAAGGGCTTTTTGGGTAACAGAAAGGACGAAAACTATGTTACCATTGTGAATGATTTGTTGGACAACTATAAGAACATGGGGTGTAGTATGTCGCTTAAAATTCACGTTTTACATTTTCACCTTGATTTCTTCCCAGAAAATTTGGGAGCCATAAACGATGAGCAAGGTGAACGCTTTCACCAAGACATTCTTACCATGGAACACCTTTACCAAGGCCATTGGAACCTTTAGATGATGGGTGACTACTGCTGGAGACTTGTTAGGGAGAGATATGAAACGGCAAACAAAAGAAGAGCTCCGTCTCGCATTTTTCAAAAACCAAAGACAATTAAAGGTGAAAATATCTTCTGACCAAATTTGTGTTTTTTATTGACATCAGCCGGCCGGAGTGGCAGTGCGGTTCTAGGCGCTGCAGTCTGGAGCCGAGCGACCGCTACGGTCGCAGGTTCGAATCCTGCCTCGGGCATGGATGTGTGTGATGTCCTTAGGTTAGTTAGGTTTAATTAGTTCTAAGTTCTAGGTGACTGATGACCTCAGAAGTTAAGTCGCATAGTGCTCAAAGCCATTTTTATTGACATCATGCCCACTTATACATATAAAATAGTATTGATTTCAAACGTTCTGAATGTGTATGTTTGTTTGACTTAATTGTGTCAATTTTTTCTATTACCATTTTTTATTCTCCTTTGTATCGACGAAGTGTGACATCATAGAGAAAAACTGATCTTACAATTTTAGCAGTGTATTCAGCACCCCAAAATTACTTGAATCCACGCATTTACAAACCAGATGCAGAAAAAACTTTAAATTTGTTAACTAGTGTAACTGAACATCTATTAAAAAGGAAAACACAATCATGACGATAATAAATATCTTCTTTCCACAAAATAGGCGCAGTCCATTTTCTTTTAGTTTTATGAGCAAAATAGATATAGTTTTTACATTTGACTGCAGGATATAATTCACATCTTATTATTATTTTGCGTCTTCCAAAGAAGTGCACCGCCGTCCATTACAAATGATCGGACTGCAAGTCCATCGTGTATAAAGTTGGGAAAAAGAACTTCCACTATTTTTCTGCGAAAATTTCTGATCACTGCAGAATGTCCTCGTTATTTCGAACCGTCACTGGAGCAAGAAATTGAGAGACTTGAAACTCCAAAGAAAAGACGTCTATGTTAAGCAATTTCTGTCAGCTTGATGGACAAATTACACGACCTGAGAGCGTCTCTCGCATCCAAATCAGTGTCTGTAAATAAATTGTCATATACATGTTTATTACTAACATTCTAATCTCATTTGCAGTGATGATGCAGTGAGTTCCTCGGCTGTCTTAAGGAAACTCATTGTCTACTTCACTTGTGAGTGTACTGGCTGGTAACCAAACAAAAAATGAGCTTCTTATGTTGCTTTAGTCTACTCTTTTCCGACTGGTGTTTATTGACGAATATCGGGCGGAGCGTTTCCAGCATTCGAAAACAGCTTCTCCAGAGGAATGAGCCATAAACAGCCTCGATTAAGCTTCTATACTCGCATTCGGTAGCCTAACTCGGCCAGAAAAGCAGAAGTCTGTTTCTCCCGGTCAAGCGCTCTAACTGGTGTCATGAGTGACACAGACTGCCAGCATGAGCATACCTGTGATTGGGATGGACGCAGCGGCAGCCTGTGGCGCAAATGTGAATTGGGTGCCGTGCCGTCACTACAGCTGCTGATGTCCCTCAGTGACCCAAATGATGACGCATTTATCTGGGAAATAGGCACCTATTCGTAACACGATTCTTGCAGCAAAGGTGGCCTACCAGTTTAATGTCAAGCGGTACGCAGCCCACTGTGGTTAGTTAAAGAGACACCTAAAAAGAAATCCGTCTCTGCAGCTATTTTGAGACAGACTGCAGAAACACGCATGAAAAATATTAGGAACAAGTCAATACCTCCACTAGAACGTGAAATTAGAAAAAAAAACTGAAGAAAAACATCGAGAATTTGCCCATATAATTGTGGAGGATAATAATTTTAGAATAATCTTTATGTATTTTTATTTTTATGAATTACTTAGTGCTTAAGTAACTTCCTCCATTTTTACCTGTTTTAGCATGTCCTGATTTTTCTTCCAGTCATTTATTCAAATGGCTTTTCAGGCTTGGCAGTCTAAACAGTACACAAGAAACGAAGAAGAGAAATAAACAAGTACAAAAAACAGAGTCTGCTACATTTGTAGTGTGAGGATCATTCAGAAACGGCACCCTGTTTCTTTGTGTTGACGATGAATCTACGAACCAGACTGCTCAGCACTTGACAATTGCTAAGGAACAACTGATGCACTATGTGATCAAAAGTATCCGGACACCTGGCTGAAAATGATGTAAAAGTTCGTGGCGCCCTCCATCGGTAATGCTGGTATTCAATATGGTGTTGGCCCACTTTTAGCCTTGATGACAGCTTCCACTCTCGCAGGCATACATCCAGTCAGGTGCTGGAAGGTTTCTTGGCGAATGGCAACCTATTCTTCACGAAGTGCTGGACTGAGGAGAGGTATCGATGTCGGTCTGGCATGAAGTCGGGGACTCTGTGCAGATCCGTCTTACAGGTCTGTTATTGTAGTGTAAGCACTCCACCACAGGGCGTTCATTATGAACAGGAGCTCGAACGTGTTGAAACATGTAATCTCCATCCCTGAATTGCTCTTCAACAGTGGGAAGCAAGAAGGTGCGTAAAACATCAATATAGGCCTGTGCTGTGATACTGCCACGCAAAACAACAAGAGGTGCAACTCCCGTCCATGAAAACCACGGCACACCATAACACCACCGCCTCCTAATTTTAGTGTTGACACTATACACGCTGGCAGACAACGTTCACCGGGCATTCGCCATACCTACACCCTGGCATCGGATCGCTGAATTGTGTACCGTGATTCGTCACTTCACACAACGTTTTTCCACTGTTCAATCGTTTAATGTTTACACTCCTTACACCAAGCGAGGCATCGTTTGGCATTTACCAGCGTTATGTCTGGCTTAAGAGCAGCCACTCGACCATGGAATCAAAGTTTTCTCACCTACCACCTAATTGTCATAGTACTTGCAGTGGATACTGATGCAGATTGGAATTCCTTTGTGATGGTCTGGATAGATGTCTGCCTAATACACACTAGGACCTTCTTCAACTGCCGGTGGTCTCTGTTAGTCAACAGACGAGGTCGGCCTGAACGCTTTTGCCCTGTACGTGTCTCTTCACGTATCCACTTCACTATCACATCGAAAACAGTGAACCTAGGGATCTTTATGAGTGTGGAAATCTCATGTACAGCCGTATGACAAAAGTGACACCCAATCACCTGATCACATTCAAAGTCCGTGAGTTCCGCGCAGCACCCTATTCTGCTCTCTCACGATGTCTAATGACTACTGAGGTCGCTGATGTGGAATACCTGGCAGTAGGTGACAGCACAATGCACCTAATATGAAAAACGTATATTTTTGGGGGTGTCCGAATACTTCTGATCACTTAGTGCACTTACTAAAGAACAACAGACAAGTGCTACGGAACAACCTACAGTTGCTACAGAATACCAGACTAGTGTCAATAAAAGGAAATATAGAGGAGGGGATATGTTACCACAGCGTAGCTTTTGCAGGAATGCTCCGTATGCATTCGACAGTTCATTCAGTATGGTGTTTGAAAAAAGTTATTAAGGAACTGATTAGTGTGACATACCGTGTCGTACGGCAACATGTATGCAAGACATCATCTGGGAGCTTACGATCGGGACGAGCAGCTGAATGGGTTGAAGCAGGTCAAAGTGTCACTATTATGTCCACAGTAATGGTTGTGTCAAAAAGTGTCAGCTTGCGATTAAAAACGGCAACTGAAGATGGAAATCCTATGCCGAAGCATGCCAATAGTTTTAGATGGACTGCAACACTACAAGAGGATCGACATGGAGGCCTAGTGGCGAAAAGAATCAGACAGCTCACTCCAAGGCAGATATCTGCAAACCCTGCAACTGCTACCAGTGCACGTGTCTGTGTCAGAACCATTTCACGGCATTTGAATCAGGACGGTTTGTATGCTTGGAAGCCTGTTAAATGCATCCCACTTCAACCACATCATCGTCGAAGAAGGACTCGTTGGTGCAGGAAGCAAGTTGATTGGGGTCAGCAAAACTAGTCATAGTGATATTCTCAGGCGAATCCCTCTTTAGTATGGCGAGTGATTCAGGTCACCACTTAGTGTGGAGCGAGAGGATAACATGTTACACACCACGGAATGTTCAAGAATGTCATGTTATGGCCTGGGAGTTATGGCGTGGGCAGGCATTATGGACAATGGACAAACACCACTGCGCATCTTTGCAAGATGTACCGTTACATCACACCAGAATTGCGCGGAGATTATTCTGGACCATGTCCGTCTGTTTAGGGATGCAGTAAGGCCCGACATCCTATTGATAGACAACGCCCGCCCACGTAGGACTACTGAGGTGTCGGACATACTGCAAAGTGAAGAATTGAATATATGGAATGACCTGCGTACTCTCCGGACCTAAACCCTATAAAGCATGTCTAGGATGCTCTTGACAGAAGTAAAAACAAGAACATCCACTCCCCACCAGTGGTAGAACTGAAAACCGTGTTGAAGGAGCAGTGGGACAATATCCCCCAAGGATTCCTCACTAGTGTGGTAACCAGCGTGAATCACAGGTGCAAAATGTACATTAGTGTCCGAGGAGGGCATATTCATCATTGAGAGTCCGATATTGACCTTTATGTTAGGAGTTCGACCCAGGACATGATATTTTTAAAAGTATCTGTAATCCGATAAATCGATATTTAAAAAAGTATTATCAGCGGCACCCCAGACGTCGATGGAAGGTATCGATATATCGAAGAGAACGGTTCAACATATCGGCCTTTCAAATATCGGCTGCACATTTTCAATACACTGGCTGTTTTAGATTTGCATATTTAAGTATTGATTTACTATTAGATATTGTGTACATCAACAAGGTAGCAGCCTGTCTATTCTCTTTAGTGCAAGAATTTGAAAGAAAATCAGTTAATCTGAAAATCTGTAAATTAATAATAGGGCTTTGTGCAGATGAAAAGCTTGTATTACAATACTTTTTTCGTCGCCTGTCGTCTTGTTAATTAATAAGTGTGTACATTGTACGTTGTCATGCAATATTTAATTCCAGTTAGTCTCCCATACTTTATTTTCTTAGTTTGCCATTGGCTAAATGTCGAAATAAACCTCTTTTTCATACTGATGTAGGAAAATTGAGTGATGAAGATAAATGATGTAGTTTCTGTTGGTAACGCAGCATTTCCCCTCACACGTTTCCACGCGTCGCAAAAACCAGTCTTCTCATTTAAATTTTTGTTCATACATTTCAGTACCTGTTTTTGAAGAATGCCAGTGTGAAGAAATAGCACACTACTTGCATTAAAATCTGTTTTTAAGGATACAGGGTACTTATAAATGGTGGAAAAATCCAAATTTTTAATGACTTTATTAAATACTATATTCTTTCCTGATTACATTGAAATATACATTATAGAGTTTCAAATGAAAAATGACCTATATATACCAAATTTTAAAGTTACAGTCATGTATGCCGCCACGCCCCCTTTATTTCTGTTACAGAAACCAGTATTATTTCCAAAAGAACTGTGACCTTTCTGTTTCCAGCGATTATACATGCGATACATTGTGTATGTTGGTAACAGTGCAGGTTTCTAGTGTCTGTAAATGATTATCTTTGCTAGTATTTACTTTTGTTTTCCTGAAGCAGTTTGGTCATGTGTTACTGAATGTTTGTTGCCCAAGTGCCACATTATTTGTGGAAGTACATATCCTTTAGTGTGCAATAAATACAAACTATGCCACACATCAAGAAATTAAATAAAAGGAAATTCTGTGGTTACCAGTTCACAAACAAAGCAAGCCCAACTGTTGAAAGTACCCTATCTATTAGTTCTTCAGTGAAGAAACTCCACATGGCACACCTCCTGGTGATTCAAATGCTCGTTTTAGCAATGACGCTGTTTATAGTGGATTTGTTGCTGTTGATGTGGGCATCTTATCGTCTTTGATAAAGGACCTGGCGAAATGTAAACAATGTGTTGGTGTAGGCTGTCTGGAAATAACTGAACAATACAGAACGGGTTTAGCGTCAAAATTAGTTATTCTGTGTAGATCGTGCAATAAATCTACCTCGAAAATGACTTCGAACATTGTGCATAATTCATACAATGTGAGTTTGAAGTTAGTGCATGCAATGTGCGCAATTGGGAAAGGAAGAAAGGCTGTTCAAACGTTTCGTGGTTTGATGGACCTTCCTCGTTCTCCCAGTAGGTTCAGCAAGTACATAAAAATACTTTGAGGTGCCTCGACGGTTCTGTCTAAACCATCTATAAAACTCGGAGTAGAAGAAACTGTAAATATTAGTGGAACCAGGGACATTACTGTTGCACTGGGTGGGACAAGGCAACGTTGACGACATCATTCCTTGAATGGTGCTGTAAATGCTACTTCTCTGGAGAATGGAAAAGTTGTTGATGTTGAGTGCTTATCTAATTACTGCCACACCTGCCATGGTATAACACTGAATGACTTATTGAACATCAGTATTGGAAGAATAGTGATGGATACTGTGGTGGTATGGAGAGTGATGGAGCTTTAAAAATATTTCAGAGGTTGGTGCCCATTTATAGCGTTAGATATACGAAGTACCTAGGCGATGGGGACTCTAAAGCTTTCAATAAAATTAATGAGTTCAATGTTTATGGCGATACCTTGGTAACAAAACTGGAGTGTTGTGGGCACATGCAAAAGAGGATGGGTGCTAGATTGAGGAAGCTACAAAGAGAAATGAAAGGAAAAGTGCTGTCGGATGGAAAATCTCTGTTTGGACGAGGCAGATTGAAATAGATCTTCTTCAGAGTTATTATGGACTGGTCATGAGACGAACTGCACCGCTGAATAAGAAAAACTGTATGGGTAAGTTGTCCACAGATGACCACCCTGTTCATGGAGTGTGCTCCAAAGGACCACATTCTTGGTGTGGTAACCAAAAAACAAAAGGAAGTAGTCAAATATACCGTCATAAGCATTCTCTTCCTTAGCCTGTTGTCAATGAAATAAAACCAATTTTTAGAGACCTGAGTGGCCCTGTTTTGCTTAGTAAATGTCTTCATGGGGGCACTCAGAATACAAATGAAAGTTTTAACCATTGCATAGAGGAAAGATTACCCAAGAATGTTTTCGTAGGACTGAATACATTAAATGTGTGTCAATGATGGAGTGATATGGTGGTTGCAATTCCTGAGAAATTTGGGCTTACAATGTGGCTTTAATACGGAAGATCAACTGCTTGTGTGTTACAGACAACAGGTGTATGAAGCTGAAAGACTCGCTCTTCAAGTTACCAAAGAAGCAAGAAGTGCTGAAGGGAATGCCAAGAGGATGCTTGAAGATGAATAAATGCTGCAGGATGAAGACTATGCTTTAGGAATGTTCTGAGGCACCGTTTAATTGGACTCATATCTTCATTCGCAGTTTCCTGCAAGTTGTATTTTTCAGAATTCAGGTACAAATGTTTCCTTAAGTGTATAAAGTATATCTCTAATTTTTTTTCTGTAACTTGTAGTAGTCCATACTTATGTAGTAGACCTAAGCTTTATTGCAGTATCAACTAAATTATAGAAAAAATAACATTTGTATTAGGAAAAAGATTATAAAAATTGAAATGTAAGATGTGATATTTTTTATCCTTGTAATATACATAATATATGGAATTAAATAGGTCTGGTACCTCAGCCATCGTGTCATTCATATTTGATAAAAATTTGGTCTCCTTCAACTGTATAACATTGGATTAAATGATACCGCAATTTTAGGAAGCATTTTGGAAAAAAATTGCATCAATTTCTTTGTAATTTTTTAAATAACCATAAGCAGGTTTAAAAACATTCAAAATACTACTAATTTGTTTAAAAGGGGTTTTCAATTACCCGGTATCAACAAAAAGTCTGTGAAACATATATATTATTAACAGTGCCTGAAAGAAATAGCTGTTGATTTTTACGTAATATTGAGCCAGAGCCGGCCGAAGTGGCCGTGCGGTTCTAGGCGCTACAGTATGGAACCGCGAGACCGCTACGGTCGCAGGTTCGAGTCCTGCCTAGTACAGGGATGTGTGTGATGTCCTTAGGTTAGTTAGGTTTAAGTAGTTCTAAGTTCTAGGGGACTGTAGACCTCCGCTGTTAAGTCCCATAGTGCTCAGAGCCATTTGAACCATTTTATTGAACGAGAAAAATTGCCGAAATATATTGATATTTACTAATGGAAATATCGATATATTATCAACAGCCCTAGTCTGATAACCGTTATTTATATCTGTTACACTACTTCCGCATGTGATGAAATATGTACCATTTTTCGTTATAAATCAGTCCACCTCTGTAGCGTATGTAATGTATTTCACGTCGTACATTATTGCCTTCGATTATTCATGTCCAAGAATATCTCTGTTCCTTAGCAATTGTCACCCAATGTATTTCCGTTGATGTGCAAAGAACAGTAGCAGCGAAATTTTACAAAATTTTCGTCTGACCTCAAAGTATGTGTAAAACAAAAATGTGTCACTGAATTCCTCACTACCGAACAAAGTGCCCCAACTGAAATCCAGATGATCCCTGCTAAAGGTGTCTGAAGAAGATTCAGTAGACGTAAGTAATGTGACGTGCATGGATACTGTGTTTCAGTGGGTCTAGTGGTGAAACGGATGTGCGCGGCAGGCTACACCCCAGTCGACACTGCTTAGCTGTCATGTCTAATAATGAAAAGTGTCTTGATCAACTCATTCGTGACGATCGTGGCATTTAGAGAAAGAAATTGTGTTGCGTAGCTGAATGTTGACTGTAATGCCATAGACAAAATGTTACGCAAGCTTGCTTATGGCAAAATGCGTGCGAGATTTGTCTCGCAAATACACAAGACAAAAATAATCGTGCAGTGGAGGTTTGTCTAAACCCACTTGACCAAAACGCGGCTGAAGACGACAATTTTCTGGACATCATCGTCTCTGAAAATGAGACGTGTCAGTGCTATGAGCTGGGGTCCAGAAGACAGTTCACTCAGTGGCGTGAATTCTCCTACGAAGGGGGAGTGCAGCACACAGAAATGTGCAGGAAAAGTGATGTACACAGTCTTCTGGGATACGCAGGCGTGTTACTTTTGACTGTCTAAAGCAACTGTAAATTCATATCACTACGACATGAAACTATCTAAGCTGAAACCCCTATTTTCCAAAGTCAGGCTAAGGAAGAAGTCAAACATCCACCTACAACACGACAATGCGAGGCCCCATAACAGTTTTGCGACCATGCAACTCGTTACCAGATTTGACTGGTCTGTCCACTTGTCCATCATACAGTTCTCACTAAGCTCGAGTAGACTGCCATGCTTAGGGATCAAAGAAAAAGGACAACGTGGTTAACATATTCCAGACTCGCAGGTTGTTAAATGGCTCTGAGCACTATGGGACTTAACATCTGAGGTCATCAGTCCCCTAGAACTTAGAACTACTTAAGCCTAACTAACCTAAGGACAGCACACACATTCATGCCCGAGGCAGGATTCGAACCTGCGACCATATCGGTCGCGCGGTTCCAGAATGAAGCGCCTACTACCGCTCGGCCACACCGGCCGGCTTCGCAAGTTGTCGTCAGATGTTCTTGTTCATCGCTCGCAGAAGTGTAAAGCGAATGGTGGTGACTATGTGTAAAAATTACGAGATGTAGCTGAAATCTTGCTCTATTTAACGGCTGCCAGAGGTGGCCACACCCCATACTGAGTGCATTAATCAGTTGTCGGAACGCGTGTGTAAATCTGTTAAGTTGGAGAAAACGAAGAACATTTTTGTCTACCGTTATGCATGTTGCAGTTGCTCACGTTCTGTATTCTTTATATTGTTTCTACTTTACTATCACCTGATTATAATGCCTTGTGGCAAAATAAATGCTATCTTGCAAAATTTCGGTTTGTTGTTTTAAGTTTGGACACCAGTGCATAAAAACATACAATATCATTCTAATAAACAACTCTTTGAGAACCTAAAGTTTCTCTAATGTCTTGCCTCTTCGTGTTACTACACTGTCCTTCCACTGTTGGCGTTATCTTGACTTCCGTAATTCAGTGAGCTTTTGGCCAGAAGATAAAGAACTGACGGTCACATTCTAGAGTTTTGTATTCACAGTTTTGTAACTGTAACTAGTCTACAAAACAACTTATATTTGAGAAATGTATTGCTTTGCACCTAGACATTGCATAATTTTGAGCAAAAATAATGGGGAAGAGAGAACGCTAATTCACAAATATAGCTTCAGGATTCATTCCAAAAATTAATACTAATTACAATGGGGCGTTCTGTCTCACTAATAGTTAATACCATAGCCTTCATACTGACTTGCTGTGCCGAAGGAGAAAAGAAATATGTGATATCAATCATGAGAGTAACACGAAAAACTGGAGATCATTGTGGGAAATATCCTGTTAAGAAATGAGAAAATAATATTTATTTCCTTATCTACCAGGTCCCCTGGGACCGCATGAGCCACAGATAGCTGATAGTTGACCGAGTAAATAGACAGTTTCCAGAATGTGGATTAGAATGTTTTTAAATTTGAGGTGAAAGTGTGGTGATTAAATCAACGACGGCCTCTTCAGTATGACGTGTACGAGGTCTGGTAGAAGAGCAATGAGACTGATGCTGTAAATTAGTGTATTTAGAAAACACGTGATATTTGTGTTGGTCGCCTGAAAGCAGCATAGGTGTCCATAGGGGTCTGGACTCCGGAGTACAGAGATTTTATACATCATAAAATTCTCATAGACTTCTAGAAGTGATTTCCTGCGGTTCTGCTAAACCGTTCGTTTAGCTAGTTGTTCTTACGAAGTGAGACGTCTCGAAACTGACCAACACATTTATATAGAAGTGGCAATTCTAGGAACTTACCTCCTCCTCCTGGGTAAATTTCTGCGGACGACCATGAAAAGTACAGCCCTTTTGAGACCACAAACATCTGCATTCGTTTTTCCCGCAACTGAAAGTAACTTCCCATTCCTCTGTCGTTTTTTGTGTTGCTGTGTAGGATCTAGACAGCCATTCAGCAACTACACTTACAAGGGAAAGGTTTAGTGGTAAGAGGACCGAGTTTACACACCGTCAGAAACTGAACACACATCAAGCATGAAAAAAGGAAGGTGTACTGAACTGTAAAAAAAGGCAAAATAGAAACAGTGAATGGTCCAAGGTCAACAAGTGCAACATCGAGCAGTGTGGAAGATAAACCGTGTCATGGTTAAGTGGCAACGGTAGTGGAGTGTAAAGCAGGCGAGCCGTGTTCACGCTCCCTTGTCGTCGCGCTACATTCAATTTTGTGTCTGTGTCGTAGTGTAACGTCCGTTTGCAAAAGTCATGTGTAAGGAAGGGACCTATGATGAAAGCTGATTCTGCACAACTCCTCTATTAGCAGCCGAAAGGAAGTGGCTTTCGAAAGGGAACCGCAAACGTTTGATGAGAAGGCGACAAGTCAACCGAATCATCCACCGGAAAACATGTCCGGTGTGCCATACACGGTATTAGTGACAGTACGTGTAGGAATCTCTTATCGACGCACCTAACATGTACGCCTGGTGAGTGAGTGAGATATGCCTCCTTGCCCAATTTAGGTGTTCGTATGTATGTGAATGTGACCACTTCCAAGGAACAAATGAACGCAAAACTTTCACAGTCACATATTTTTCCATCTGCTCTGTAAAATATATGTTTTTAACGTTTTTGAAGTTTCGTTTCGTTTTGAACGTTTTAACTCTTCAGTTCCTTTGTTGTAATAACTTCACATCCGTGTATTTCTTGTTGTCATTTCTATGAGACGTCTATGTGGTACTCGCTTGTTCTCACTATTCATCACGTTTAGTTGCGAGTGTAATATATTCTAAAGACATGACTCATATTCTGTAGTCAATGAATACTGTGACAACTTAACCACGACGCGTAGGCCTTACACAGCGTACTAATTAACTTTGGACCGTTCACTGTTTCTATTTTGCTTTTTTAATTAAAAAAACTTCAGTAAACTTTTTTCCCGTTTTCACGCTTGATCTGTTCCAGTTTTTGACGGGCTATGCATTGGGCCATCCTATCACTAAATCTAAGGGCGGAGCGATGGAGAGTTTCCCTCGTTAGGAATGCAGATACTGTTTTATTTTATAGTATGTCTGCAGCAGATTAGTTAGGTACCATCATACTCAGCATGACTTTTATTTTATTTTTGGCGTTCCGTACCTCAGTCGGTAAACACTGAATCATTATAGAATCGCTTAGTGGTCTTCTGTCTGCCCTTCTGTCTGTCTGTCCGACTGTTAAAATTCCTTTTCCTCAGGAACGGGTAAAGGTATGAAGTTGAAATTTATGTCACATATTAAAGATTGTCGGTGTAAAAGATTGAAGCTTCTAATTCTATGTAATCAAGCGATACGGCCATTTGTGTCACGTGTTTTGAGACTCACAAACTCACTCATCAGAACCTATAGGATACTTGCCGTTGGTTTAGAATCACGAAATTTGGCAAGAAGCAAGGGTTCACAGTAAAACCAAAGGGAAAAAAAACTGAAAACTTTACATTTGTAATTACATCACACAACAAAAAAAATATTTTTGAGATTTGTTATCGGACTGCCGCCCGTCCGCCTGTTAGGACCCCCTTCTCTCCGGAACGGTTAGACGTATCTAGTTCAAATATGTCACATACAAATGTCTATGGTCCTTTGGCGGTGTAATAAATTTAAGGCTCGACGTCAATGCATTCAAATGATACGGCCATTTATGTGGCATGTTTTGATACTCCAAACTCAATCATCAAAACCTGTAGGATACAATCCGTGGTCGAGAATCATGAAATTTGGGGAGGTTTGACAGTACAAGGAAAGGAAAAAAATCCTAAAATTGTTAATTTGGGATTGTATTACACTAAAAAATATTTCTTTTTTTCCCTTTGTTATCAGATTTAAAATTGAAACATTCTCGAAACTCTTAGAATCCCTGAGAACCATATCTTGCCAGTATAAAAGTTGATAACAGGCAAAAGTAGTCTATGTTCTTGATTTCCGGAATGGATTATTAGTCAATATACACTACTGGCCACTAAAATTGCTACACCACGAAGATGACGTGCTGCAGACGCGAAATTTAACCGACAGGAAGAAGATGCTACGATATGCAAATGCTTTGCTTTTCAGAGTATTCACACAAGGTTGTCACCGGTGGCGACACCTACAACGTGCTGAAATGAGGAAAGTTTCCAACCAATTTCTCATACTCAAACAGCAGTTGACCGGCGTTGCCTGCTGAAACGTTGTTGTAATGCCCCGTGTAAGGAGGAGAAATGCGTACCATCACGTTTCCAACTTTGATAAAGGTCGGATTGTAGCCTATCGCGATTGTGGTTTATATTATCGCGACATTGCTACTAGCGTTGGTCGAGATCCAATGACTGTTAGCAGAATATGGAATCGCTGGTTTCAGGAGGGTAATGCGGAACGCAGTGCTGGATCCCAACGGCCTCGTATCACTATCAGTCGAGATCTACATCTACATGACTACTCTGGAATACGCATTTAAGTGCTTGGCAGAGGGTTCATCGAACCACAATCATACTATCTCTCTACTATTTCACTCCCGAACAGCGAGTGGGAAAAACGAACACCTAAACCTTTCTGTTCGAGCTCTGATTTCTCTTATTTTATTTTGATGATCATTCCTACCTATGTAGGTTGGGCTCAACAAAATATTTTCGCATTCGGAAGAGAAAGTTGGTGGCTGAAATTTCGTAAAAAAGTCTCGCCACGACGAAAAACTTCTATGCTGTAATGACTTCCATCACAACTCGTGTATCATATCTGCCACACTCTCTCCCCTATTACGTGATAATACAAAACGAGCTGCCCTTTTTTGCACCCTTTCGATGTCCTCCGTCAATCCCACCTGGTGAGGATCCCACACCGCGCAGCAATATTCTAACAGAGGACGAACGAGTGTAGTGCAAGCTGTCTCTTTAGTGGACTTGTTGCATCTTCTAAGTGTCCTGCCAATGAAACGCAACCTTTGGCTCGCCTTCCCGACAATATTATCTATGTGGTCCTTCCAACTAAGTTGTTCGTAACTTTAACACCCAGGTACTTAGTTGAATTGACAGCCTTGAGAATTGTACTATTTATCGAGTAATCGAATTCCAACGGATTTCTTTTGGAACTCATGTGGATCATCTCACACTTTTCGTTATTTAGCGTCAACTGCCACCTGACACACCATACAGCAATCTTTTCTAAATCGCTTTGCAACTGATACTGGTCTTCGGATGACCTTACTAGACGTTAAATTACAGCATCATCTGCGAACAATCTAAGAGAACTGCTCAGATTGTCACCCAGGTCATTTATATAGATCAGGAACAGCAGAGGTCCCAGGACGCTTCCCTGGGGAACACCTGATATCACTTCAGTTTTACTCGATGATTTGCCGTCTTTTACTACGAACTGCGACCTTCCTGACAGGAAATCACGAATCCAGTCGCACAACTGAGACGATACCCCATAGCTTCGCAGCTTGATTAGAAGTCGCTTGTGAGGAACGGTGTCAAAAGGTTTCCGGAAATCTAGAAATACGGAATCAACTTAATTCGGGTGTTAAGTATAACCTCCACCCATACCAATTCGCACGGAGTATCTACTTCGACTTCACTACAAGATAAACCACTACTGACAGACACAAACACTCCAACACCAATTCTGTCTAATCTATCTTTCCTGAACACCGTATGAGACTTCGTAAAAATTTCTGCAGAACTTATTTCAGGCTTTAGCCAGCTTTCTGTACCTATAACGATATCAGCTTCTGTGCTTTCTATTAGCGCTTGAAGCTCAGAGACTTTTCCAGCACAACTACAACAATTTACAACTATAATTCCGACTGTTCCTTGATCCAAGCACGTCTTGTAATTTCCATGCACCCTTTGACATTGCAGCCCACCCCGTACTTTCCCGAGGCCTTCTAACCTAAAAAACCGCCCAGTCCACGCCACACAGTTTCCGCTACCCGTGTAGCCGCCAGCTGAGTGTAGTGAACTCCTGACCTATTTAGCGGAACCCGAAACCCCACCACCCTATGGCGCAAGTCAAGGAATCTGCAGCCAACACGGTCGCAAAACCGTCTGAGCCTCTGATTCAGACCCTCCACCCGGCTCTGCACCAAAGGTCCACAGTCGGTTCTGTCAACGATGCTGCAGATGGTGAGCTCTGCCTTCATGTCGTAAGCAAGACCGGCAGCCTTCACCAAATCAGATAGCCGCTGGAATCCAGAGAGAATTTCCTCAGATCCAAAGCGACACACGTCATTAGTGCCGACATGTGCCACCACCTGCAGCTGGCTGCACCCTGTGCTCTTCATGGCATCCGGAAAAACCCTTTCCACATCAGGAATGACTCCTCCCGGAATGCACACGGAGTGCTCACTGGATTTCTTCCCCTCCTTAGCCGCCGTATCCCTAAGGGGCCCCATTACGCGCCTAACATTGGAGCTCCCAACTACCAGTAAGCTCACCCTCTGCGATTGCCCAGACCTTGAAGGCTGAGAATGATCTTTTGAAACAGGGCAGGCAGCTGCATCTGGCTCAACCAGAGACAGTGCCTGAAACCGGTTTGTCAGACGCACCGGGGAGGCTTTCTGATCAGCCTCCGGGGACGCCTTTCGCTGCCTGCCACGCCTTGGAACGACCTCCCAATCATCCACAGGCGAGGGCTCAGCCCCACTGCGGGCAGCAACCGGGGCAACCACAGCGGCAGACCGATCTGGGGACAGACGGGACGAGGTTGACATCCCCGTGATACCCAAGTCCGGCTCCCCACAGTGGTGCCCATTGGCAACAGCCTCAAGCTGCGCGACCGAAGTCAGCGCCGATTGCAGCTGTGAGCGAAGGGATGTCAAGTCAGCCCTCATCCGAACACAGCAATCGCAGTCCCTGTCCATTCTAATCGATGTTGAACAACAGTTACTGAAACTCGAGTCCGTGCCTAGATAACGCAAGCGAAACACGCTAACCTGTACAAATGCCTAACGACTGCGCTACAATCTGCTGAATTTACGATTACAGTAACTAAAACTCGAAATTGCACCTCCTATACGAAACTCACACGCAATTTAAATAAGAATCTACCAAGTAAACACTAAAGCGCGATGCTACAACTGTCAAATACTATAATACGCCCGAAATACATGAATTAAACAATGCAAGTACCCAAAAACACGCAAAGAAATTAATTGAACTATCTAACAAATAAGTAAGCTAGGGTTATACGACTTGCTGCTGCAGCTGCTTATCCAACGGCGGCAGGCATCCTATCCGCATAGCTGTAACTGACTGTACAGCCACGTCTCGATGCCTGAGTCAACAGATGGGGACGTTTGAAAGACAACAACCATCTGCACCAACAGTTCGACGACGTTTGCAGCAGCATGGACTATCAACTCGGAGACGATTGCTGCGGTTACCCTTGACGCTGCATCACAGACAGGAGCGCCTGCTATGGTGTACTCAACGACGAACCTGGGTGCACGAATGGCAAAACGTCATGTTTCCGGATGAATCCAGGTTCTGTTTACAGTATCATGATGGTCGCATCCGTGTTTGGCGACTTTGCGGTGAACGCACATTGGAAGCATGTATTCGTCATCGCCATACTGGCATATCACCCGGCGCGATGGTATGGGGTGCCTTTGGTTATACGTCTCAGTCACCTCTTGTTCGCATTGACGGCACTTTGGACAGTGGACATAACATTTCAGATGTGTTACGACCCGTGGCTCTACACTTCATTCGATCCCTGCGAAACCCTACATTTCAGCAGGATAATACACGACCGCATGTTGCATGTCCTGTACGAACCTTTCTGGAGACAGAAAATGTTCGACTGCTGCCCTGACCAGCACATTCTCCAGATCTCTCACCAACTGAAAACGTCTGGCCAATGGTGGCCGAGCAACTGGCTCGTCACAATACGCCAGTCACTACTCTTGATGAACTTTGGTATCGTGTTGAAGCTGCATGGGCAGCTGTACCTGTACACGCCATCCAAGCTCTGTTTGACTTAATGCCCAGGCGTATCAAGGCCGTTATTACGGCCAGCGGTGGTTGTTCTGAGTACTGATTTCTCAGGATCTATGCACCCAAATTGCTTGAAAATGTAATACATGTCAGTTCTACTAAAATATATTTGTCCAATGAATACCTGTTCACCATCTGCATTTCTTCTTGGTGTAGCTATTTTAATGGCCAGTAGTGTACGTAAGTTTGTGTTGAAACCTCAGTACACAGATCCTACTCGCACCTGGCCAACTTTTATTTTAAAACATTTCTACCCGTACAGTTATCGTAATGGAAGAAGTACAAAGGCAAGCATGATAATAATTCTAATAATTCACTTGTCACAGGTTCCTCAACATTGAAACATTCATTTCTATCTCTTTTCTTAGGATCAGAGCTTCAACAACGTCACCAATACGATGTAATCTGCATAAAATAGCATACATATGAGGTCTTCCATTCCAGTGCCAAAACATTTTAGACACTGACGTTCCAATGAAATGGTTATAAATTTTAAGATTCTGTATATCGGTATTAAACTTTTGGTGATGGGTAACTGAAACGTGTCAAGATAAGTTAAAAAAATAAATTGGTGAGCAAGAAAAATATATAATTATCTGAACATTTCTTGGAAGACAACAATCGCCGCATTCATTGTCCTGTATCCTCTACCTCGTCCGATTTTGAGAAAAGCATTCAAGAGTCGAAAATGACGCAGTATAGATTTTAATTCTGTAAAATGCGTAATTGTGGTGGTGACGTTGCTGCATTAGTGGTGTGGCTCTCCTGGCTTCCGCAGCTCTGCTGACAGAACCGCGGCCGGCAGCTTATCTGCTCAGCCACGCACCCGGCTAGTAGAGACGAGGCGCCGGACTGCCCAGAGATCGGCAGTGCGGCCTGCAGCCACAGGCAGCTTCTCTGCAACTTGCAGCCGATAACGGGCCCCGCTGCACGAGACAAGAGCCAGCCTCCTGCAGAGGTACGCCGGACCCGTTCGCGTCTGGGAATAATGGGCAACTGAAATGGTAGTGGAGCCTTGCGTTTCGGAGGGATCATGCTAAACGGTTTAAAATTGAAATAGTATCTACCTCTCATAACGCAATTTAGTTTGATCATTTGACATCACAAATCTCACTAGAAAAAAAAAGGAGAAGAAAGACGCACCAAGAAAGAATTCTACAGACAAATGAGGACAATTTCAGAGAAATTGGATGATTTATTCGGGAGAAAGGGCTCTGCAAACCGAGCAAGTCAATAACGCATTGGTTGGCTTGGTATTGATTGATACAATTGTTGGATGCCCTCGTGTGGGATATCGTGCCAAATTCTGTCCAATTGGCGAGATGGATACTTAAAATGCCCGAGCTGCTTGGAGTGCCCTGCCCAAAATGCTGCAAACGTTCTCAGTTATGGAGAGATACGGCGACACTGCTGGCCAAGACAGGGTTTCGCAAGCACGAAGACAATGGGAAGAAACTCCCCAGGAGAGACATATTTTCTCTGGTAGTTGAGGTCACTGGGTTCAGCGGGGCTCATTTCGAAGTAGGATTCGTCGCTGAAGACAGTGATAGTTCATTTAATGAGATTACTGGCCTCAGACGTCTCTGGAGCCGCCCCTGACAGCGGTCAGACACCAAGCTGACTGCCCACTGCCATACAGTCCGACAGCTAGGAATGATGGTCTGGGGTGCCATTTCAATTCATCCGAAAACCCCTTTGCTTGTCATCCGCGGAACCTTTACAGCAAAGCGGTATGTCGACGACATTCTATGCCCCGTTTCTTAGCCATTCCTGTAAAGTTATCCTGGACTTGCACTTCAGCAAGATAATGCCCGGGCGCGCACAGCGAGAGTCTCTGCCAGACTGAGAACGTTCAGGGCCTTCCAACCAGCTCGGGATTTTGACAAAGTACCACGTCAGTTGGACAGAATTTGGCACGATATCTCATTAGGAGGACATCCAATAACTCTATTAATTAATGCCAACCACAGTAACTGCTTGCGTCACGTTATTGACTTGCTCAATTTCTGAAGCTCGTTCTCTTGAATAAATCATTCAATGTTTCTAAAACTGTAATCATTTGTTTGTCTGTAGATGTGCTTCACATCTACCGATTTTCGTCCGATTCGGATAATTCCTCCCTGGTGCATCCTAAAAAAAGTAATAAAAAAAGTTAAGCTGTACATTACAGCAACATTTTTGCGTGTCAGTTAAGACACGGTGTTTTCATGGTGGCGATATAAACTTTCCGAGCGTGTTGCAGGGCTGCATGGCAGATCGTGACTCTCCTAAGGCACGTATTTCTCTCGCATGAAGCTTGTTTCGCCAGAGGCAGAAAGCTCAGTCGTCGCAATACTTACACTATCCTTAAGAAAAATTCACTGCACGAATCCTTTCATACTAGCAGTACAAAATTGTCAGAGATGAAAGTTCATATTATGCATATTTTCTGTATCAAATGGACGTAAAATTGGTGATTTGGCAACGCTGAACACAGTAATTATAAGGATGGTAACTAATTTCGTTCAAGATATTTCAGAATATGAATTTGAACACAGCAGATGAAGCAGTGTGAATCTGTCAACCAATCAATTAATCAATGACCTACACTTTCTAATTTAAGATTCAAGATGGTGGTACAGGAATTCAATGCGATATCCCGCTTGGCGTCCATATGTGGGAAAAGAATATGTGGACAAACCGAATGAGGAATTCGTCGTAGGCGTTTGTCTACACGCTTGTTTCGCAGTTATGTTGTTGAAGCAGGTGCTGTCGTGGAACTTGCTGCCATCCTTGATGAGTTTCCTCCATCTCCTGCGGTCTTCGGCTAGCTCCCCCCATTTGTCGTATACAATAGTAAATGCTTTCATATGAGGTGTGCGAGAAAAGTAATGAGAGCGAGCGATCTGGCAACGCTGAGTTGTTCTACTTGCGTTGCCCAGTGTGTTCATCCTTTCCACATGCTCGGTCCGAATTTCACCTCCGCACAGCCATCGCGTGATTTTTGAGAGCGTATTGGCGAAGGCGTGTATTTGTTGTGTGTTACGAAAATGGAATAGCCGATTTTAGAGCAATGTTAGGCCATCAAGTTTTGTGTTAAACTTGGGGAATCCCTGGGTGTCACCTTTGAAAAGTCGAAACAGGCCTGAAGGGCGCATTCTTTCTGAAGAACATAAGTTTTTCGCTGACATAAATGATTTTGGGGAAGGCAGAGAACACACTGAAGATGGGTTTCGCATAGGAAGACCTTCAGCTTCAAAAACCGACGAAAACGTCGAACATGTGTGCTCTCCTGTGACATCAGACCGGTGTTTAGTAATAAGGATCATGGGTGACCTGTTAAACACTTTCACCGCACGTCGCGGCCACGTCCGCCGCGGAATTTTTGACCTCAAAAGGCATTCCAGTTTTTCCACTGCCACCCTGTTCACTTGATATGAGTTCTTTTGAGTTTTTTCTTTTCCAGAAATTGAAAAATGTCTTAGAAGGACGTAATTTTGAATGCCGGAGTACATTCAAAAGAATGAGACCGACAAGTTTGTAGCCTCGCTACAGATAAATTTGTTCCGTAACCTCACAATAAAAATGTGACTTATATATAACCTTTCAAAATAAATCTCGTAATGTAACCTTTGAATAATTAACTGACTGTGAATCTAAACTGGTAAATCTGGACGTCAGAAGTGCTGCGCCATGGCCCTGAAAAATCATTCTGAATAAACTGAAAATTCTTTCCTTAATGGCGTCGCCGGTTAACGCGTGTATATCAGCTCCTATAAGAAATTTTTCTGACACAGCCCAGTGCAATGCTGGCCACTATATTTTGTTATCTATGAAAAATAACTGATTTTCTTTACGATAATCTGCATGGCTATGGATATGAGAAATTAGTAAAAACTTTAAATTCAGATGAATGACTGTTAAAAGTTATCTTTATAAGAATGATTATTATTGAAAGATTTTTAAAAACATTTACATCGGACTTTGATATAACAACAGTACAAAAATCAGTTGTAGAAATTAGCATATGCACTCGACGATATACTACATCGCTCAGGCACCGCCACCGTTCTGCATGGCTTGCGTTGGTAATTCCATAACTCTATTGCTCTTCTCGAGCTACAAAACATCACTATTAGACTGCATTGTCCAAACTCCAGATCACAAGTGCTCTCTGTGAGCTATACAACTCGACAACTGCTCTCTACGAGCGACTTGACCCAACCGCCCGACTGCGAGCTATTACTGCTACTGAAGCCGACACTGCTCCCTGGTCTGGGACTCTATTGTAGCTTGCAGGCAGCGTGTGAGCAACCCATCGAAGTTACATCTGCTCGAGTGCGCTAGCAATAAATTCCTTAGTCAAGGACCTCTTACGTTTAAGGCCGTACCAGTTCAAGCCCTTCAGCTCTGCCACCAAGACTGGGAACAACGACTCTGTCGGTGTGCAGGCGCCGAAGGGAGCTACTTTGAAGGGGACAATATCGTTGATAAGAAAAAAAGTAAATACTTTGATAAATAAAAGATCAGTCCCGTCACTTTTCTCTCACACTTCATATCCCACTTGGCGCAGGCTTTAAAACTCAATGCAGGTCTTCCAGTGTGTGTCTTAGCAAGCAGTTTTTCACTAAGTACTATGCCTCGGTGAAGACGGGAGCGGTCAACACTATGTAAGTATTGTAGGCACCGCAGCTGATGTTATTTAAAGTGGCACCGACAGTCGGTATCTGCACAGTATTCAGGGCCATCTCATCACATTGTTCCTTCCGTATTACGCCTAGAATGTTTCGTAGGCGCCGCACATAAAAGGTGTTGAGCTTGCGTTCTGGTATAGCGTATGATGCTCAGTCTCAGCACTATAAAAGAGGGTTCACAGCGCATGTGCTTCGTAGATGAGTATTTTTGTGGCTACCGTGCGCAACTTCCTGAAAGTATTCGCCGTTTTGCCAATTCTCAAGGTTCTTTCGTCGTCCAGCGGGACCTTCTGATATTAGCTAGCCGATGTAGCAGACTTCATTAAACAAGGAGCCATACTTGCAGGAGAAACGTCTGGGAAAACAAAGAAAATGTGGGTGCTGGTGTTGGAGATCTTTACTTTCGGGAATCGGCGAAGCAATGTTAACAATGAATCGGAAAATTTGGAAAGTATGGTGCGTGATAACGGAAAAGAGTAAAAGCTTTAAGTTAAATACGTATTCAAACATGGAATAATAAAAAGGAGAATACACTTATTTCTGCGTAAGTGTTTAGTGATGGCGCATGTTTTGTGCGAGACCTGCTGTAATTTCTGTATAATGGTTAAGAAACCGTGTACCACATCACATAGATTAAAATTAGCAAACTGTAGCAAATATGTCTGTAACTGAAACCAAAGGCTTATAACCTCCACATTATATCCACTCCGTTAACTGGCTAAAGTTTTAAGTGAATATGCAGGCCCTACGTATGACTCCAATAATGCTATTTTCTGACAAATATATTCACAGGAATAAATTTTATTACACAGATTTTCCCAATGCTAGAATGCAAGGAATCGCTCTGTGAAGCTGGAGAGAAGGAAATTTTCTTCACCATGTATGTGGGAAATAATTCATAAAGAATTTACAAGCTACAGTGGTGATCCATCATCAAATTTGTAGCTGTATTATGCGTCAGTGTACATTGTGCCTTTGAGAGACATAATCACAACATTGTCGGAAAATCCCAGTGGACGTATGTGGTTCGAACGTGATGACGCACAAGCTCAATTTGCACTACTTTCTCGTAGATACCTACGTCAGACTTTCTAGAAAGGTGGATGCGTTGAGAAGGCTCTGTTTTGCAGCCAGTACGTTGATCTGGACTGACCAACTTGATTTCTTCTTGTGGGGTCACATGAAAAGTAATGTCCACGAGATATCTACCGAGACAGGAAGGAATCTCCTGGGCAAGTTTCTTGCTTTGTGTTACATTGCTAAAACAACGTGGAATTTTACGAACAGGTGCCACAAAGGGTTTTGCTACGGTGTCATGTACTACAGCAGTTGGAGAGGCACCACCTCGAACAACTGTTGTGAATGCAAGAGCTTATGCAAGCTAAACAATATAATAAAATTACTGCAAAAAGTTTGCCTACTTGAAATTTTACTATCCGGACAAGGGACCGTCTCTCAAACTGATACTCTTTCCGTTCCGTATAATACCCGACAGTTTTTAATGCTATCAAGGAAACTCTGTAGGTAATAATATAAACGCAAAACGTTAGAATAAAAGTAGAGTCACACTCAGTATAAAAAATTGTCTTTCACTGTCATGTAATTCGACTAGAATTGAAAAATTGTTGTATATATTCACATATAGTCTCAGAGTAAATATACAATTAGAATTCCTCGGTAAAGGAATATATGGAGCCCAAGTCACTGTTAGGTGTTGCACGCCGAGCAAATGCTACCCTAGAGACAACCAAGTCCAGATGTATGCAGCTATACATAACAAGCGTTAATCAGCGAAGTCTAGTCCGTTTATCCGTACGTATAAAGTTTATTTATTTTAAAGTAAAGAAAATATGTACTGAAGTACAGACATCTACAGATTCCTCTGTACACCGCAAGCCGCGTCGTTTCTTCCGGCACCGCTATCGGTTCCGCCTTTCCCGGTTCCATTCGCAAAAGGCGTGCGAGCCGAACGGCTGTCAGTAAGTCTGAATATGGGTTCTAAATTTTCTCATTTACTCGACTAAGTCCTCTCTCGCGATATGTCTTACAGGAAATATGTTGCTTGTCTCTTGCTCCATCGCACGCTCTCGGTATTTCAACAGTAACACCTGTCACTGAAGTTTGTTGAGCATCTACGTTACGACCTCGCACTAACCAAAAGGTATTCGCCGTTCTTCGTGGATTCTCTCTATCTCTTCCACTAGTCCGACCTGATGCAGATCACAGATGGATGAGTAGTACTCAAAAGTTTTGAAAGTCAGTTTTTTTCTTAAGAATCTCTCATTGAATGTCAGCCACATAAGCGCATTTCGGATGCTTGCTCTTAAATATTCTACGGGTTTTACTTTTCTAGTGATATATCTGTAATAGTGTAATCGAACAATAATAGGTCTCTTCTGCTATATATGGGCAATGCATTATATTTTTATTGAAATTTATGGTAAATAGACAGTACCTTGACCAAACGTCGATCCTCTATAGGTTTTCCCCCATTTCAATAGAGTTTCTAGAGTTGCAAGTTCCCAGCAGATAACAAAATCCTGGACGAAAAGCCTCACGGAGCGTACGACATTATCGACTAGATCACTTATATATATAAAGTACACAACAGCGACCTTACCCGCCTTGGGCTGACACCGAAATAGCCTACACGTCTATCGATATTATCCTGTTCGGAACAACGTGTTGAGTTCTCTCTGCAAGGAGGCACTGAATGCAGACACATATCTGGTCCTGTACTCTTTAGTGTCGTATTTTGTTCACTAAAAGTGAATGAGGAACTGCATCAATTGCGTCCTGAAAACCAAGGAAACGCGCATCAATCTAGGCGCCGTTACCTACGGCGTTTTGTATCTCGTAGATGAACAGAGCGAGCTGAGTTACACAGAGTGGAGAAAAATTGTGCCACGAAATTTTAACCCCGGATAGCTGATGTCATTAGGAACCAAAATTACTAATGTCGACAACGTACAGTTTTTAAATTACGGAAACTTGGCGCCACGCGCTTCTATTGGCCGCAGGATTGTCCTGTTGCCTGATGCTCTGGACAACGCACGCGAATGCTTTGCCTGCCGGAGATCGCGTTGTATCCAAGGCTGCCCGCACGCTCGGCGGTAGGGCGCCAGCCTTCCACTCTGGAGAGCTGGAGTCGAATCCGCTGGGGTCGCGACACATCCAGTGCAGTTTCATGATAAGACGTACTGGGAGCAAATCCATCAACAGCTGTTACTTCAAGTGCAGAAATTTTACAAATTGTGTCGGCCCTGAAAAGGGCCTTTTTTGTAGCTAGGACATTGTTTACTTAAAGCAGGTGCTCGAACTGGCGACCCTCTGACGCAAAATAAGCTTGGTAACGCCGAACGATGTTTTGTCGAATTCTTTCAAATATTCCTGGCATTGCCCTGATGTGATTTTTGGCATGTTGAATGCGATCCACTAATTCCTCTTCGTTTCTAGGTGGTTCGCGTCTAGGTGGGTGAACTAGAACGTTAAGGAGTCCCCACAAGAAGAAGTACGGTGGCGTGAGGTCTGATGATCGCGGGGGCCGTGTCATACGAGCACCTCTGCCAATTACCCGGCCGTAGAAGAGTTCATTTAAATATTCGCACACAGCACGACTGTTATGTGCGGGGGCTCCATCATGCTGCAACCACATGCGTAGCGCTGCGTCCAGGGGAACATTTTCCAGCTGGTCGTGTAGAGCTCCTTGCAAAAAGTTAAGGTAATTTGCATCGGTAAGTCTTGGAGGCAGACGGCCCAGTCAGATGGTCATCTACAATGCCTGCCCAAATGTTGAGCGAACGTGACGTGAGGATTTCCCCTTGCCCAGTAATGAACGTTTCGAGTGTTGTAAAGGCCATCCCGATAGAAGGTGCAGTCGTCGGTAAACAACACAATGGCGGGGAAGTAGTGATCTCGTGCAACATGTCACAGAAACCACCGGCAAAACCCTAGCTTGTCTTCATAGTGCGCCACAAAATTTATATGTTGGACAGGGTAGAAACTAAATGGATGCTGGCCGTCATCGCTCAAAACCTCCCAGACTAACCGATGAGTGGCTCTCATGTCGTGTCCAGTCGCTCGATTACTTGTCATTGGTGCTTCCTCGAATCGCTCGAGAACAGTCTCTTCAAATGAAGCATCCAGTCGTGTTCGGGGTCTTCTAGCATCACCACGATATCCCGATAACGAGCCTGTTTCGCCAAGTCGCCGGCGAATTGCTCTAAACGTTTGTGGGTGTGGGTACCGTCTTGCTGGGTACCGTTCCTCATACACCCGTCGAGCTACACGCCCATTACCATCGGTTAGTTAATAAACAAAAACCATATCTCGTTGTTCTTCAAACGAATTCTGTGCCGTCATGGTTACTGTATGAATAAATTTCAGGTGACGTGTGTGTGCTCCGAAGCGAAGCTTACGTGTGAAGGCCTCTGATGTGATGAGGAGACAAACAGCAAGACCTATTCGACACATATGCGTATCACGTTGGGGCAGTGACGGGGCGAGAGACATTTGTATGTGTGAACCGACAACCATAGCGTTGCCCTTCAATTGACGAATGGCAACAGGGCAATCTCACGGCCAATCGGAGAGCGTGGTGCCAAGTTTCCGTAGTTTAAAAATGGTGCGTTGTCGGCCTGCACGACACTAGTAATTTTGGAATCAGCTATCCAGGTTAAACTTTCGTGACACAACTTTTCTCCTCGCTGTATAAACTCTCTGTTTGTGACACATGTGTCGATTTCTGCAAAGGAGATTTTCATTCTCTAAACAGGTCATAAAGTGCGAGCATAAAACGTGTCGGATAATTCTGCAATAAGTATATTTCAATGGTAACAGGCTTATA
Source organism: Schistocerca gregaria (assembly GCF_023897955.1). Classification (NCBI taxonomy): domain Eukaryota; kingdom Metazoa; phylum Arthropoda; class Insecta; order Orthoptera; family Acrididae; genus Schistocerca; species Schistocerca gregaria. The sequence continues at coordinate 790,592,516 of NC_064920.1, read as the reverse complement.
ATTATGCACATTTGTCCGATAATGGCTCCTCTTCAAAACTAGATTCACCTGTGCTTTTTTGTCAATCGTTAGTTACCCTTTGGTGCCCTAGACACCTACGATAAACTGCTAGAAAAGGATCAAGTTCTATTGTACAATGCTTGTACTCTTTCACAGGTATTTCATGGGGTCTAGATGCCTTTCCATTGTTTAGGATATTTATTTGATTTTCTATTTTGCGAGCATTTTCTGTCACATTATTTTGAAGAAATGGATGTTTTGCCTATAGAAGAAATATACAGGGTGGTCCGTTGATAGTGACCGGGCCAAATATCTCACGAAATAAGCGTCAAACGAAAAAACTACAAAGAACGAAACTCGTCTAGCTTGAAGGGGGAAACCAGATGGCGCTATCGTAGGTGCTCTAGATGGCGCTGCCATAGGTCAAACGGATATCAACTGCGTTTTTTAAAATAGGAAGCCCCATTTTTATTACATATTCGTGTAGTACGTAAAGAAATATGAATGTTTTAGTTGGATCCACTTTTTTCGCTATGGCAGCGCCATTTAGCGGAACAACCATAGCGCCATCTGGTTTCCCCCTTCAAGCCAGACAAGTGTCGTTCTTTGTAGTTTTTTCGTTTGACGCATATTTCATGAGATATTTGGCCCGGTCACGATCAATGGACCACCATGTAGAGTTTAAATTAATAACGAGGCTGCAAGAAATTTGGACACTGGTGTTGCTCTTTATGTCGCCTACAGGCCACAATCTGTTATGACTACTTATCGTATGGTAAAACAATTTATTACCAAAGAAAGTATGATGCCTGAAAAAAGAAAGCGTAGACCAGAGAACACGTAGAGCAACTGGGAACTGCAGTCATGATATTGTGGTACTAGTTGGAGGGGCCCATAATCCACATACAAATTTCCGATAAATATTTCACCAGTCTCGAATTGTTCACTCAAGTGTTTGGGCGACTGAAGCATTTCACAAATACCGTTAGTACCATATCTTAATGCATCCAGAACTTCATGGGGATTATTTACAAAATCGAATGTTGTTTTGTAAATGGGATTCTCATGCAGTTACGAAGAGACCGACAGTTCTTTTGTCGAGTAATGGAGTAATGTTCTCCAAAGAGTCAACTTTTACGAACAATGTCCCTGCACCAAGAGGCTCACCGCTCTTTCGAGAGTTTGTGCTTGGCGCACGTGGATCCCAGAGATAGTGTGGCCTTTTCTTACTCTCCAAGCTACATTTCATTTCCCGTGCCTCTCCCTCCAGGTCCTTCCTCTCGTCCCCCTCCTACCAATCTGTCAATGTCCTTGCTTACGTCGGCCTGGCTATGATTTATCGGCCTGGCTATGCTTCTGGTATACCTTCCGTTTTTTTCTGTTGCTTTTTTTAAAAATTTTCTTTTCGGCGTCTTTGATCCCCCTTTAGGGATTGAACTCGTCTTCTGAAAGTTCTTTCCCTAGTGTGAGCGAACTGGGGAAGAACACCTTACTTTGTATCTTCAGCGTGTGGCCTTACCGTCTCTTCCATCTTTTCCTTGAAGCTGTTGTCATTTAACACTACGTAACCAGCACATTATCCAGTCCATGCGGTGGGGTCATTATGTACCCTTTAGGTTGAGACCCCTGACAACACAGCGATCACACTCCTCATATCTGAACTGTTGCCTCCCCGTGTATGCCAAGGATTGGTTGCTTGTCATATTGGAGCAACAGAACTCCCAGCAACAGCCACTGTGCCAGATGGCCGTTTCTGTGGCTGTATAGCAACCACAGGAAATCTTTTGATGTGAGAGGGTAGCATCAGGGGAGACGCTTTCTTATGAGATGCGTTAACCTTCAAGAATCTGCCCATTCTTCTATGGGCATCTTCTTATTAATGCTGCTGCTTTTGACCCTACAGCCTTCCCTTCCTCGGCTATACATTAGGAGGAGGGCCAGGTTCCCTGGCATGGGGTAAAACCCTTCCCCATCACCTGGTGTGTACCAGGACTGATCTGTACCAGGACTGATGCAGACACTTTTACCACCACCAAGCCGTTATTTTTAGGGGAAGCCTCTGAAAACAGGTTTGATGAAGTGGACTCTCTGAGTAAGATTCATTTGGATTCATTGTTGATTAAAACTTCTTCTGCTATCCGATCTGCAGCCCTTCGTGCCAGTGATAATCTTAATGACATCCCACTGTCCATTACTCATACCAGTTCTCGAATGTTGTTCAGGGAGTCATCTTTCATAGTGCCCTCGTTCTTCAACCGATGAGGAACACTGGCCCAATCAGGAACAGTGGGGCGTTTATTTTATTTTGGTGTCCAGAAAGGCTGTAAGAACAATCAGATCGATGCCAGCGCCTTTATTCTGACATTTAAGAGACTGGTCAAGGTAATGGTTTATCGGTGTGAAGTGAAGCCATGCATCTCACTACCCATGAGGTGTCTTCGTTGTTTGGATTTCAGGCACATCTTCCTGCTGTCCAGAGGACCCACTAAGCAGTGAATGTGGACACCCACTCCATATGAGCGGTTCTAGGCGCTACAGTCTGGAACCGCGCGACCGCTACGGTCGCAGGTTCGAATCCTGCTTCGGCCATGGATGTGTGTGATGTCCTTAGGTTGGTTAGGTTGAAGTAGTTCTAAGTTCTAGGAGACTGATGACCTCAGCAGGTACGTCCCATAGTGCTCAGAGCCATTTGAACCACTTGAACCAGCCCCATATGGGGCGCCCCAGTGGTCGAGCCCTCATGTGTGTGTTAACTGACATGACCATCACTCTTCATGCTCCACGGACTGCTAGGTTTATAGGAAGGGAAACAAGGTACAGTAGTTAAAGACCCTTGATCGTTTATCTTACACCGAGGCTTATCAGAAATATGACATCTTCACCATGTGTCTTTGACATCTAACTTTGGCTCTGTTATGTACTTTCTCCCTTCTCCCTTATCCTTACTCTGGGTCAACCCTCACCTCTTCCTTCCTCTCCCCTACAGTTCCCACGCCCTCCTCTCTGGGTTCTCCTCTCCCTCCCTGGTCAGAGAAGTGTCCCCCTTCTTCAGTGTCCTCCAGTGACGGGGTCCCCACTGTGACCGCTCCCTTCAGTGTTTCCCAGACTGGAGGTCTGCTGACACAAGTTCGTCATATGACATACAGTTCATGTGCACAAAAATCATCTGCTCTTTCTCAGCTCCAAATGTCGCTGAAGTCTACTCTCTCTCCAAGCTGTGCTCGCCTTGACCTTTTATTTGTGGATGTCACCCTTTCTTTGTTGGTGATGGACGGTGATCCAGGAGTGACACTGGCTTTGGCCCATTCGTCTCCCATTTGAATCTCCATTTGTGCTTATTCAGTGGAACTGCAGTGGATACACCTTCACCTTCTGGAACTTCCTTTATGTCCTTTCACTCCGCAGCTTGTGTCATTCTCCCTTTCTCCTTCTTGGGGATTTTAATGCACATAGCCTCTTGTCTAGCAGTGACTTTTCTAGCTGGGCTTTCCTAATAGACCAGTCTTCTGCCGACAATATCATTTGCATTCTTAATGATGGTTTTCCTACCCATTTTAGTGCCACTTTGGCACTTTCACTGCCATTGATCTTTCGTTCACTTCCCCTCCTCTTTATGACTGACGCAGGCTTATTATGCTTTTTCACTAATATGCCTTCATGCTTTTCACATACATGAATACATGCTTCTGAATGACCTGGTTGATGGTATTGACAGCGGCATTAGACTGTTTGCCGATAATGCTGTAGTCTACAGGAAAGTAGTATCACACGAAAGTTGTGAACAAATCAATGAGGATTTGCAGAAAATAAATGGGTGGTGTAATGACTGGCAGTAATCTCTCAATATTAGTAAGTGTAACCTACTGAGTATAACAAGGCGAAAAATCCCATTAATGTACAAGTACAAAATAAATGCCCAGTCTCTGGAAGCGGTAACATCCGTCAAGTATCTGGGTGTGACTATTCGAAATGATCTCAAATCGAATGATCAGATTACACAAGTAACGGGTAAGGAGAACACTAGATTGCGGTTTATTGGTAGAATCCTGAAGCGATGCAGTCCTTCAACAAAGGAAATCGCTTAAAATACTGTAGTTCGTCCAGTATTAGAGTATTGTTCGTCTGTATGGGACTCTTGCCAGTTGGGTCTGATTCAAGAGATTGAGAAGTTCCAAAGAAGAGTGGCAAGATTCGTGACTGGTGCATTTAGCCATCGCGAGAGCGTTACAAATCTCATAGAAAGTTTGAAGTGGGACATACTTGCAGATAGACGGCGCGCTAAATGGAAGGGTTGGGATTGTGTTGTTTTGGGGAAGGAGACCAGACAGCGAGGTCATCGGTCTCATCGGATTAGGGAAGGACGGGGAAGAAAGCCGGCCATGCCCTTTCAAAGGAACCATCCCGGCATTTGCCTGGAGCGATTTAGGGAAATCACGGAAAACCTAAATCAGGATGGCCCGAATGCGAGTCCAGTGTGCTAGCCACTGTGCCACCTCGCTCGGTTAAATGGAAGGGGCTGCCCACTAAATTCCGAAATCCGATCTTCACCGAGGATGTAGACCATATGTTATTACCACCAACTTTCAAATCACGCAATGATCACCATTCAAAGATAAGGGTGATAAGAGCATGTACTGAGGCGTTCAGACAGTTGTTTCTTCCTCTCTGCATCCGCGAGTGGAACAGAGGGGGAATTGTGTCCTTCACCACACACCGCTTGGTGGCTGGCGGAGTATATATGTAGATATGTAATTTAGAACCATTCAACGAAACATGATCGATATGGGATTTCGGAGATGAAGGACCACCCTTGTACCCTTTATGTTTATGACAGCACGACACAAAGCTTTACTCCTCGCCTGGGCCTGTCAACACCGACATTGGACTGTTGATGACTGGAAACATGTTGCCTGGTCTGAGGAGTCTCGTTTCAAATTGTGTCGAGCGGATGAATATGTACGGGAATGAAGGCAACCTCATTATACCATGTATCCTGCATATCACCAGCGGAATGTTCAAGCTGGTGGAGGCTCTGCAGTGTGGTAGGGCGTGCTGAGTTGGAGTGATATGGGACCCACGATACGTCTAGACAAGACTCTGACAGGTGACATCTACGTAAGCATCCTGTCTGATCACGTGCATCCATTCATGTCCATTGTGCATTCCAACGAACTTGTACAATTCCATAATAGCTACAGAGTGGCTCCAGGAACACTCTTCTGAGTTTGAACACTTCCGCTCTCAACCAAACTCCCAAGACAGGAACGTTATTGAGCATATCTGAGAAGCCTTGCAAGGTGCTCTTCAGAAGAGATTTCCACCCCCTCGCACTCAAGCGGATTTATGGACAGCGCTGTAGGAATCATGGTGTCAGTCCCTCCAGCACTACTTCAGACGTTAGTCGTGTCCACGCCTCTTCGTGTCGGGGCACTCCTGCGTGCTCGCTGGGGCCCTACACGATATTAGGCAGGTGTACCAGTTTGTTTGGCTCTTCAGTGTATGTTATTTTACTACATGTTTTGTCTAGTATTGTGGAGAAATGACCTATTTCAAGAACTACTTTCTGAAGTGAATGATGAGTGAAATAGTAGATCGATATCAAAATGTACACAAATGACAGAAAATTTTGCGTATTGCATGTGACGTCATCCATTAGGACGGAAGCTTACACAGTATGTGGTTTCAGGTACTGAAAAGACAGTGTTGCCCGAAGTGCGACATTGGACTGTAGAGGGTGAAGATCCCACGAGAAGAAATACGAGTAGCTTACAAAGAAAATTGAAATTTCAAGATGAACGTAAAAACGAATCTTTTCTTACTCACAAGAAACTTATGGTATATGTTTTGGATTTTGTTTTGATTCATACCTTAGGAGAACCTTATATGAGCTTTTGGGATGTTTTGTGGTAGTTGATACCTCATACCACTGTAAATTTTTGTATTTCAGATTGTTTGTCTGTAAAGTGTTACACACTATTAATTATAATTTTATGATTTTATACGTTTTGGTGTTACACACATTACCCATGATTTCTCTTATATAATTTAATGATTTAACGTTCTGGTGCTTCACAGCATTTGTGTTTCACTATTTTTGATATTTACAACTATATCTGATAGTTTACGTCTGGGTACCGAAATGTAATACTTTTTCGAAATTGTCTGCATTGCACCTTCAGTATAGTTGAAGAGCATCTCACTAACGTTTGGTTAGCAAAATCTCTTCAGAGGCATGAAACGATCGTATGGCATTTATTGGTCGGGATATCACCTTCGGGAAATGGGACTACCTTCACATCCGTACTTGAAATTCCTTCCTCATGTTAACATTCTCTGAAGAGGTCAATTTAGCTCGAATTTCTAACTTTCTGTACTTTATACTATTATGTATATACCCAGCTCCAGTAGTAAACTGCCCTTTAAAAAATTAGTTCAAGTGAGTTCACTATCTCAGATCCAATTTCACATCTATATATTACCTGATTTAAATAAGCAACTAAGAGGAATAAGCTATTTTTTAACAATCCAATTTTTAAAGTTCGTGATGTGAACTGTGGAGCCATGATGCACCACATACTCTTGAACATTTACTTCTCCCCTATTTCTGGAAAGCTACGAGCTTTATTTATTATGATTGTTTAAAATGGTAGCTCTGCTAATCGGGCATAATACAAAACAAGAAAAGTGATATACTCTGTGTTTTATTTAAAAATTCGTACGTCATCAACGTCGAACGCTGGGACCTTCTGAAGCAACAACCCCTGAGGATATCAAAGTTGAATATCTCATCATGTGGAGCAGCTAAGTTATTATGTGAACTTTAACTAACCCTGATTGATATTTCTAGTTTTCACTCATCTTATGAATAGTGGGGCCCTAACTACACTCCTGGAAATTGAAATAAGAACACCGTGAATTCATTGTCCCAGGAAGGGGAAACTTTATTGACACATTCCTGGGGTCAGATACATCACATGATCACACTGACAGAACCACAGGCATATAGACACAGGCAACAGAGCATGCACAATGTCGGCACTAGTACAGTGTATATCCACCTTTCACAGCAATGCAGGCTGCTATTCTCCCATGGAGACGATCGTAGAGATGCTGGATGTCGTCCTGTGGAACGGCTTGCCATGCCATTTCCACCTGGCGCCTCAGTTGGACTAGCGTTCGTGCTGGACGTGCAGACCGCGTGAGACGACGCTTCATCCAGTCCCAAACGTGCTCAATGGGGGACAGATCCGGAGATCTTGCTGGCCAGGGTAGTTGACTTACACCTTCTAAAGCACGTTGGGTGGCACGGGATACATGCGGACGTGCATTGTCCTGTTGGAACAGCAAGTTCCCTTGCCGGTCTAGGAATGGTAAAACGATGGGTTCGATGACGGTTTGGAAGTACCGTGCACTATTCAGTGTCCTCTCGACGATCACCAGAGGTGTACGGCCAGTGTAGGAGATCGCTCCCCACACCATGATGCCGGGTGTTGGCCCTGTGTGCCTCGGTCGTATGCAGTCCTGATTGTGGCGCTCACCTGCATGGCGCCAAACACGGATACGACCATCATTGGCACCAAGGCAGAAGCGACTGTCATCGCTGAAGACGACACGTCTCCATTCGTCCCTCCATTCACGCCTGTCGCGACACCACTGGAGGCGGGCTGCACGATGTTGGGGCGTGAGCGGAAGACGGCCTAACGGTGTGCGGGACCGTAGCCCAGCTTCATGGAGACGGTTGCGAATGGTCCTCGCCGATACCCCAGGAGCAACAGTGTCCCTAATTTGCTGGGAAGTGGCGGTGCGGTCCCCTACGGCACTGCGTAGGATCCTACGGTCTTGGCGTGCATCCGTGCGTCGCTGCGGTCCGGTCCCAGGTCGACGGGCACGTGCACCTTCCGCCGACCACTGGCGACAACATCGATGTACTGTGGAGACCTCACGCCCCACGTGTTGAGCAATTCGGCGGTACGTCCACCCGGCCTCCCGCATGCCCACTATACGCCCTCGCTCAAAGTCCGTCAACTGCACATACGGTTCACGTCCACGCTGTCGCGGCATGCTACCAGTGTTAAAGACTGCGATGGAGCTCCGTATGCCACGGCAAACTGGCTGACACTGACGGCGGCGGTGCGCAAATGCTGCGCAGCTAGCGCCATTCGACGGCCAACACCGCGGTTCCTGGTGTGTCCGCTGTGCCGTGCGTGTGATCATTGCTTGTCCAGCCCTCTCGCAGTGTCCGGAGCAAGTATGGTGGGTCTCACACACCGGTGTCAATGTGTTCTTTTTTCCATTTCCAGGAGTGTGTTAATGCTTCTATAGTATGATTGAGAATTCACTAGTACCACTGCCCAATTATAGATAGAACTAAAGAAATTATATATTTTACTCTCACTAAGAGCCAGTGAAAATTAAAATGTTTCATTCCCCTCACACATTTAAGAGTGACATTTTAGTACTTGGGGGCTAACGTAACATTGCAGCGATGCGTCTGGGATTAACCGCAGCTTCGGAATACCCCGAACAGGAACCATCCTAGAATTGTCAGCCAACTTGAATAAAGTCTCCGTGCTGCAAATCCACAGTTGACACGGGATACCCCGGAATCCGCAGTTCAGCGTGAGAACCATTTCAGCCACCACCCAGCAGCCAGTACTGCCCACTTGCGCACTTCGTATATGAAATAAAATGTAATTGAATTGATGCAGATAGAGAACCTATTTGTAGCAGTCCTGTTACAAAAAGGTATGGCGACACGCTGAATTATTCCATCCACAATGGCAACAGCATCGTACTCTCATCGTACTCAGCACCGTAGTTAACTCTGAGAATGTCGCTGATTACAGTAGTGAAAATCAGTGTAAAGGCAGGATTCCTACGAAAATAACAGTACAATGTCTGTAGCATACTATATCGAATTTATTACGAAAATAGTAGATACATGTAAGATATAAACAATCATCACGGAAATACATAGGTTCTTTCATAACACGAGTAACGAAATAAGGCGGTGGCATTTCCTGGATGGGAATTGGTGTAAAGGCATTCATTGTGTTGTGTTTCTGCAATGTCATTACTTCATACAATCTCCGATCTTCCTAATTACCTCAAAAATACTCTTAGGCATTGATTTTATTAGGGTTTGTAGTACCGCCAGTGAAATTGTCATCTATTTCTCTCGTATCGCCCTTTTCAGCACTCATACGGTCTCAAATTGTTTTCCATTGCGACAAACACACCTTGCAAGTATTCCCCAAAAGTTTTCGATGGAGTTCTTCTCCGGGATATGTGCAGGCCAGCAGAAACGCGTAGAGATGAATTATCTTGTTGAAATATTATGCTTTCTTTCCCTAGGTCCTCATATAGGGTGATCCATCTGAAGTTTCAGATTAGATTATCTCGAAAACTATACATCGGGTAAAAATAGTGGGCAAGACAAGTTCGCAAGCTCAAAAGGGGACATCAAATGATAGTACACTTGACCGCCAGCCCACGCCCCCTTGGGCGGGGCCGGGGAAAACTTTTAAATCTTAAATGGAAACACCCATTTTTTTAATTGCAGATTCGGATTCTCCATGAAAAAGTTATCAAGTTTTGTCGGAAACATTTTTTAAACCATTGACAGATGGCTCTGAAATCGAGAAAAAAGTAAAATTGAGAAAGGACTCTGATTTATTTAGAATTATCCGAGAAAGACGCATCAAATCGATAAAAAATGTGCACCAGTTCTTTCGTTGCGCCGATTTAAGCTATTTTTGTACAAAATTTACTGTATCCTACTTTCAGCGTTACCTAGGATCAACGACAAGGACGTAGTAGAATGATGTTCTCATGGGGTGCTTCATTAGTGTGAGTCCGCTTGCCTCTCACAATTTGGAGTGCTTAATTAACGAAATTAACCACGAAGAAATTGTTCAAAATTATCGCCATGTGCTTTAATGCATAAAGTCAATCATCTGCGAAAGTTGTCCACAGTTTTGAGCAGCGCATCCCGTGGTATGGCTGCACACGCACTTCGAATGCATTGCTCCATATCGTTTCGGTTTGTGGGCTGTCTTTCATAAACAATATTTTTTAAATAACTCCACAAGAGAAAATCAGGAAGTGTTAGGTCTGGTGAACGTGGAAGCCACTGAAATGGTCTGCCGGGTCCTATCCGCCGACCAGGGTACCGTAAATTTAAAACGTTCCGCATATATTTAGCATAATGAGGTGTTGCTCCGTCCTGTTGGAACCACATTCGTTACCTAGTTTCTAAATCAACATCTTCCATTAGCTCCAACATCATCGCGGAGAAGCTGTAAATAAGATTCGCCAGTAACATTTCGCTCAAAAAAATACGATTCTATCAAGTAACTGTTTAAAATTCCACACCAGGGCATAACGACCATTTGTATTGATTGTCAACCGGTCTCTATCAGTGTGGATTGACAGGGGACCAATAATGACAAGCATGACGATTTAATTCGCCATTGTTTTTGAATGTGGCTTCATCGGTTAACATAACGTATCCAAAAAGTCATTGTCACCTCTTGTCATTTCCAACCCCTATTGGGAGAAATGCACGCGTGTTTGCATATCTTTCGCCGTTAATGGCTGTGTCAGTGTGATATGATACGCATGATATTTATGTGCCTTCAAAATCAGTTGATTTCGGTATTCTCGTTTGTCTCTGAATAGCACGACTACTAATTTCGGGATCCAGTCGAACACAGGCGAGAGCGGTAAGAGGACGTGTGTCATTTTCATGTATTGGTGATGGCGAGGTGGACGGTGCATGTATCCATTTCGAGCTCATTGAGTGCAATTTAGAAAAATGTTTTCGCCTGGATGTCGTCTGTTTGGGAAACGATCTGCATACAATTGCGCAACTGCGGCGTAATTTTTATCGCATTCACCTAAAATTAACATCATATCAACAATCTCTGTAGGAGGATAGAGAACCATGTTTCGCTAAACAGTAATTTACTTTCGTCACTTGATGTTTACGGTTCACAATCTGAAAGTGAAGAGTTGTCTGAGCCCATTGCACCGACCTTTCTACTAAGTTACAGTTCGAAGTCTGGCCACGGTGGTGCCATACTCGGTTGAGTAATGCAATTGTGAAGAGTTCCCTAACAAGATTTTAATATCATTCTGCCTCCCTCCATCAAAAACTGGGGCGGGTAGGATAATAACTCTAAATAAATCGGAGTTGTTCCCCAATTTTAATTTTTCTCTATTTCAGCGCTATCTGTCAATGATTTTACAAAACTGTTTCAGACAAAACTTGATTGATTTTTTTATGGAGATTCCGAATCTGCAATTAAAATGGGTGTTTCCATTTAAGATTTAAAAGTTGCCCCCGGCCCTGCCCAAGGGGGTGTAGTATCATTTGAGACTACGTACTTGTCTCACCCATTATTTTTACCTGATGTATAGTTTTCGAGATAAGCTCATCCGAAACTTCAGATGGACCACCCTGTACATTCTAATCAATTCTGTCCATAGCGTCTCCATATAGGTACATGTTAGAATGCATTCTAGTGCTCAGCCAAGAAAAGCGTTATTAAATTGTAGCAGAGAAACTTACCCAAATCATAACGCTTCCACCACCAAAATTTCTGCTCATATTTACATGCTGCTCTTTTCTTAGATCATGCCAATAATATGAAATCCATCCAGCCCATCTTAATTAAACTTCTTTTCACTTCATGTATGCAAGATGTTTGTTATTTGACAAAAACGGTCATACACTTCTACCAGTTACTGACAACTATAAATTAGCTACATGTTAAGAAAAATAAAGGTTTATTGCCCTTGCTTTGCGCAAAAGGGACCGTTTCGATTGCTCAATTAATTTTCTACGTAGCCTGTATTTTTCGTTCTGTCCACGTCGTGCACACAATGTAACAAAATTCTCAATCGCAGTACTTGAACGGTTCAATTTCTTGGTAATTAGTGTGTCCCATTTTCCTGCACGCACCGCTTTTTGCTTTTTCATCTCATGATTTTTTCTGCGTTGCATTAAGTCGCATTTTCACTAATGCTGTCTGTTTCCTATCTGCAGTAAAGGCACATACGCGCACACTAACATCACACGGAGCCAATTGCCTTTATACTGAGTTCTACCCTCTACAATCTGAATGGTTGATGTCTTGTTGTAGACTGTACTACTGTCGTGAAATGCGATACCATTTGACTGCATTTGTCAGTATAGTGGAATGATATATGTTGTGCACAACTACGCACCTCGTCAAGCGAAACGGTGTGTTACAGATCACGATTCTCGACATGAGGCTATCAGCTTATCACAGAGTCTTCTGTGTAGTCGCTGCGATGTACTTGCACATCTAACGACTGAAATTACATACTGAATTTTTGTTTGCTAGAAAGTCTACGATCCAGCTCACGCCTGTTCCGATATTTCTTAATCATGTATTTTGTTTATTACCTCAGGGTGTAGAAGAGTATGGAAGTCTTCCTGGGACTAAGAAAACCCGCCCGGGATTAGCCGGACGGTTTCAGGCGCTGCAGTCATGGACTGTGCGGCTGGTCCCGGTGGAGGTTCGAGTCCGCCCTCGGGCTTGGGTGTGTGTGTTTGTCCTTAGTATAATTTAGGTTAAGTAGTGTGTAAGCATAGGCACTGATGACCTTAGCAGTTAAGTCCTATAAGATCTGACACACATTTGAACATCTGACTAAGAAAACCTGGCACTGACATCAACTCTACTAACTACTCTCTTCTGCATCTCGAGAACGAGGAAGATAAGCCACATTTTAAACGCATTCTGATTTCTGCAGAGGAGTTTTTCGGTCGCCAAAGAAGTCTTCAAATTCAAGTGGAAAATAAGGTTCCAATTTCCAAAGAAAACTTCTTTTAATGATCTTTTGTCCTATGATCCTTGTTAAAAACGTTATTGACACATGTCCTTTACCAATGACGACGAATGTTCCGTTGATTCATCGTCTCCCGGCAAAGTATGGCTGCAATTGAGGCTAGTTCCTCCACTTACTGATCAAGTGTATTTATCAGTTGTATTCATTTCATTTTCAGTTATACTCTCACTTGCTTTTACAGTTTGTGTCCAAAAAGTTCCGACACTGATTTTAATCCTGGCATATAAGCGACGTCAGCGCAGTGACTACAGTGGCAGCTTGTACTAACAACTACAAACAACAGATGTGCATTCGAGCCAGCTGTAAGCAGGCAGTGTTAAGTATTAGCCAGCCGGTGTGGCCGAGCGGTTCTAGGCGCTTCAGTCTGGAGCCGCGCGAGCGCAACGGTCGGACGTTCGAATCCTGCCTCGGGCATGGATGTGTGTGATGTCCTTAGGTTAGTTAGGTTTAAGTAGTTCTATGTTCTAGGGTACTGATAACCTCAGATGTTAAGTCCCACAGTGCTCAGAGCCATTTTGAAATCGCAATGGAGCAACGTCTCTAAATCCAATTTCAAGATATTTACCAGAACTTTTTGAAGTAGAGAAGTGTGCCAAGTTTATCCCAAACACCTTGACCCCAGAACAAAAACAATGACGCGAAACGCCTGCCCTGACTTGATTAAAATACAAGAGGCGGACAATTCTTTTGTTGAAAAAAATCGTCACGGCTGACGAGACTTGACACCAATACGAACCTTTCACAAAACAATTAAGTGCAGGACATCCATGATGAGTCAGCGCTTTGACGACGTAGCTGACACTCGAGACACTGTGACACGTGAGCTGAACAACGTCCTAAAGAAAGACTTTTCTGACAGTTTCACATGGTTGTATGAACTTTCTGTGCTCTATACTCAAGTAGACGGAGATTATGTGAAACACCGAAACCGCCATTTTAAGGTTTTTCTTTTCTTTAAATTAATCTGCTCTCGAAACAGTTTGGAATGAATATTTTTGTTATTTTTTGTATCAGAACTGTATGACATAGCGTTCTAGCGCAAACACAGTCAAAGAGGACCTAGACAGACGACTTCAATCCAGGGATTTAATAGATGTAGAATCCAATTTTTCGTCAGGGTTTTTCTCGACGTCTCGGGAGGTTCTTGAAATTTAGGGCGAAGGAATCGTATAATTCTGTGTACGTGGTGTCTGTTCCTTCGGACATGTCCGAAAGGGCAGACACCATCGTGATCCTGCAGCCACAGTGAATCAAGACACACAGGTATTGAAGAAATTAGCTGTCAGTAGGCACTGATTTACATCAATGGGGAAAGTTGAAATTTTGTGTCGGACCGAGATTCGAACCTGGGTCTCCTGTTTAATAGGCAGATGCCCTGATCACTACGCCATAGGGACGCAGCGGTCATCACAACTGCCAGAAGAATCAGCGCGACAGATTAACAACGGTGGGCCCGAGCACTGGCATTGTGGTTTTCAAGAGGTTACCCAAGCTCGTCTAGGCAAATGCAGGGCCGGACCCCAAATTGCACTTCAGAGATTATAACACAAAAACGATTAAAAGTTCGATAACACATGTAACAAAGTTTACGCGGTTCGCAGACAAATAGCGCACACGACTACCCTTCGTTAGGTTTCCTTGACGACTGTGGTGTCAAGAAGGGCATCCGGGCAGAACGTTAAATAACAATATGATTCGACAAATACAGAAAAAGAAGACTCCGTACTGAACGGGATGAACGCTAGGGAAAAAAGAAAGAGTTCTGAGTATATAACGACTTCGTTTGCGTAAAACAAATATTTCTGATTGGGTTACTGCCAGTGTTATATTAAGGGATAAACCAATGGATCACTGAATTACGATCTTCAAGCTAATATTGTGTAGGATTTCTGTTCACTTAGCGTATATACAGGGATGACAAACGTCGTGAAATGACTCCTAATATCGTGCGGACCTCCTTTTGCTCGGCATAGTGCAGGAAATCGACGTGGCATGGAGACAACAAGTCGCTGGATGTCCCCTGCAGAAATATTGAGCCACACTGTCTCTAAAGCCATTCATAACTTTTGAAAATGTTGCCGGTGCCAGGTGTTGTGTATGAATTGACCTCTCGATTAAGTTCCATAAATATGTGATGGGGTTAGTGTCGGGCGATCTGGGTAGCCAAATCCTTCTCTCGAACTGACCAGAATGCTCTTCAAACAACTGTGGCTCGATGACACAGATCATTGTCATCTACAAAAATTCCATCGTTGTTTGCTGCAAATGCTCTCCAAGTAGCCTAACATTACAGTTTCCAGTTAATGATTTGTTCACTTGGACCAGAAGACTCAGTCCATTCCATGTAAATAGAGCACACACCATTTTGGAGCCAGCATCAGCTTGCTCAGTACCTTGTCTACACCATGGCTCCATGGCTTCGTGGGGTCTGCGACACACTCGAGTCTCACCACCAGCTCTTACCAACTGAAAACGGGGATCATCTCATCAGTTCACGGTTTTCCAGAATCGAGGACCCAACTGATATGGACACGTGTGCAGGAGGGTCATTGCGGGTGATGTCGCGCCGTTAGCAATGACACTCGCCTAGGTCGTCTGCAGCCATAGTCCATTAACGCCAAATTTTGCTACCCTGTCCTAGCGGATACGTTCGTCATACGTCCCACATTGATTTCTGCAATTATTTTACGCGATGTTGCATGTCTGTTAGCACTGACAACTTTACGCAGACACCGCTAGTCACGATCGTTAAGCGAAGGTCGCCGGCCACTGCGTTGTCCGTGGTGAGAGGTAATGTCTAAAATGTAATACTCTCGGCACACCTTTGACACTGTGGATCTCGGAATATTGAATTCCCTAACGGTTTCCATAATGGGATAACCCATGCATCTAGTTCCAACCTCCATTCCGCGTTCAAAGTCTGTTAATTACAATCGAACAGCCACAATCACGTCGGAAATCTTTTCACATGGATCACCTGCGTACAAATGACAGCTCGCCCGATGCACTGCGCTTTCATACCTTGTGTACCAGTACTACCGCTGTCTGTATTTGTGCACATCGCTATCCGATGACTCTTTGTCATTTCAGTGCACTTTAAGGTACGGTAATATTGTAATGAGAGACTGATAGCATTTCTGTGATATGCCCAACCAATGCCTAAAATACGGTAGTTAACGCCAGTATAGAAGTGAGAATGCACCGGTAGACTGAATATAAAGCCGGTGAAGCCCAAGTTCAGGTGTAACGGATCACGCGACCTCACAGAACTATCAATGACCACTATGTATTTCCTGAACCATTCCGTATAGGAAGCGTACATATATTTGCATCTTAAAATCTTATTTGCTTGCAGAGAAAAAGAGTCAACGATTGAGTTAGAAGGTGGCTACGCTGAATTCCATGACCGCGGTACCCTGCATATATGAAAGGAGCAAGTTGTTTCCATTTAACTGTGCTTCATTGCAGAAAGCGCTGTTAGCTAGCTGTAATGAGCGTACTTCGCATGAAGTATTCGTAACCTCTTGTGGTTTACACCGAACAAGCCCTGACCATCGAAGTCTAGGTAATATCGATCTGAGTTGTCGAGAGACAGATAGTTACACAAAATGTGACTATTATTAGTACCTATGTTTTGTCTTAGAATTTGCGACGCTGCTATTATGAGAGTATCGGACGTCGCAAATTACAGTCGTTTGGATCCACCATAGTGACGACTCCAGCTCAGCGCTACTTAATTCTATTAATTAGCTATTATCACTTATCAGCCTACATCACCTGACTGTCCCCTTCCATTCTTACGTTTTGCGAATAATACTTCATTATGCGAGTGGCAGTAGGTTCCTGTTACCCTCACAAAATCTGCAACGTTGATGCCGAGAATATGGCCCTGAGCACTGTGGGACTTAACATCTAAGGTCATCAGTCCCCTAGAACTTAGAACTACTTAAACCTAACTAACCTAAGGACATCACTCACATCTATGCGCGAGCCAGGATTCGGACCTGCGACCGTAGCGATCGCACGGTTCCAGACTGAAGCACGTAGAACTGCTCGGCCACACCGGCCGGCGTCGAGACTATGTCGTGCTCTTTGTTTTACGTGTCTTCAAGGAAGAAAAAAAAAGAAAGGCCACGACTTCTGACATGAAGCAGGAAAAATCGTAACAAATATAGCAAAGTACGTCTACAGGTTGAATGGTTGTTATGTGGTGTTTGTAATTCCAAAAATATGCATAATAATTGTACGAGAATATAGGACTTACAGAGAAAAATAACTATTACCTTTATACATCGGCGTAGTGATGTTTAGACATTAACACAAAGTTTTGCCGTCAGGGTTTTTGTGCATCGTCCCTCTTGCGCAAATACACTTCGATTCAAACCATCTAACTACAGGGCGAGGCTGACTATAGAGGATGGTACCGAGCCAGTAGAGGATTTAAATTAGTAAGCGCACACGTTACTTAGAGTGGTGATGATTCTTTGGTTTTATGTTTGCTATTTTTTTTCAGTTAGTCTGCAATTACTTTGACAATTGCTACATCATTTCTCGACAATTTTCCGATTAAAGGGTTTTGTCTTTACATTCAAACGGAATCTTTGCTGATGAAAAGGTACAGACTCACACACATTTTGTTTTGTTTTTGTGACGTGGAAGATTTTAAAATCATTTCCAGCCCCACAAAACTTATCCCTGACTCGTGCTTTCAGCATTCTTTGTTTGAAGTATTAAACTCGGCAGGCCTCTCAGTTTGATGTCGGTGCGGTGGCGTCCTTTGGGAATTCGGCTCTCCTCCTCTCGTACCGCAAGGACGGCTGCGGGAGCTGAAGTGTCAACAAACACACGCCCCTCTGAAGTCGCCGGCACACCAAACAGTCTCCCTAGCGAGTCTGCCGCAAGCAGCAAACTGATGCAAAATGTTTGGAGCCGCGACGTCAAACTGTTTATGATAACTAGTTCACGGCTTTCGAAAAAAAATGACAGATTTAGCGCCATAATAACTTGCTACTGAAAATGCGTAAGATGTTAAATTATTTTTTTAAACACTGATTCGAAACATTTGCTACACATTTCGATATGGACACAATTTTTAGCGTTACATTCGTATTGCTTTTCGATATTAGATCGGTCGGGGTGGCTGTAAAATCAGCTTTAAATTTAGCTTCCACTGTAATTTTATGTACGTTATATGAATCACGAAATTCACCAAGTTCTGTTCTGTTCTGGTGTGGCTCCTAGAAGAAAAGAAAAAAAAATGTCGTAGCAGATCCGGACTCGAATTGTCAGAGAAATTGAACTTCTTGCCCTCTCAGTGCAAGAAGTTTCGAGATGGGATGAATAGGAAATAGAGAAACGCAAATATGGCGATATACTTCTTCAGGTGCTCCACACAGTCTCCCTCCACTTGAGCACAGCGCAGAGGATCTTCATACAACCATGTGAAACTGTCAGAAAAGTTCTTTTTTGCCATGTTATTCAATCACAGATATTTAGTCACCTTGTTAATTCCTATGAGCCACAAATACCACAATGATTTAGGTATCGCGTGTTCCCACCTCTCGCTACATGGGGGTGCGTAATGCATGCAGGACCGTTGTCGAACATGATGGTTTTGATATTCCACATGCTATGGTGTGGGGAAAACTAACGTTGCATGGGTGAACTGACGTCGAAATCTTTGAATACGGTACACAGAAGGATCAATGTTATAGTGACAGTCCAAGTGCTTGTTTTCAGAGGTAAATTTGGGTCTGACTTCATTTTTGTGGATGACAATTCACGACCATATCGAACGGCACAAGTGAAAGAGCTCTTGGAACGAGAAGATATTTGGAGAATGGAATGGCCCGCCCGTTGCCCCGACTTGCGTTGCGGTGACATATTGCAGCCACCAATGAACAACGAACATCCAACAGTTGTCAACAGCTTTTGTGGGGGAATGGAAGGCACTACAGTAGTAACTCCTTACTAGCCTTATGGCCAACATATGAACACGTTGCAGAGGACCATAATAAATCGCGCCAATTATTGTCTTCGAATAAAAGTGTCATTTGCATGCGTCTCATTGCGTATTTTTTCTGTGCTAAACTACAACAGTTCTTTCGATGTATAGTCCAAATTTCTTTGAGCCATGTTACTTGGCAATGATACATCATGTGAAAGTTACTTTCGTTCT
Organism: Schistocerca gregaria; assembly: GCF_023897955.1. NCBI lineage: Eukaryota > Metazoa > Arthropoda > Insecta > Orthoptera > Acrididae > Schistocerca > Schistocerca gregaria. The sequence continues at coordinate 790,573,459 of NC_064920.1, read as the reverse complement.
GTACACCAGTGTATTACTTCCTAAAATAACCAAAGGAATTTTGGCTAGATGAGAGAAGAGCACAATGGATTACAGTTGTGATGTGAACAACTTAATTGGTCGCTGTCTTGACGGTGAGAAAAAGCCTCACTGATTTTCATCCATTTATCTCTGCTGATCGTCCAGATTAGTGGCTTTGTTTCTGCGACTGCCCTGTCTAGTGGATGTATCTGCACTGAAAACTGATCACTGAAATGAAAATCCTCAGTATCTGCAGAGTAGATCGAGAGATCTGTGGCAGAGGCTGATTTTGAAGTAATGGTCAAGTGTGTGTTGCCACCATTGTTGAGGATACGTAGCGCTCGAGCCACCATGAAGATATTTGAAGATATTGATAAAACGACCCGTAATGCGAGTCACAATGAGCCCCATAGTGCCGTCTGCATGAAGCTACCGGCCTGGAGGATTTACTTAGGTTTAAGCCTCTGGCAGCGGTTTGTGGAAGTATATTGTTGTATGACATATAAACTGAGGCTGAAATTGCTTGCTGATCTCTAACAACACGGAGTTAGAGAACTCGCTATGCTTATTAGAAAGGTGGAAAGGGGACTTCCTGGTGCCTTCATGGAAACTTCTGTAGTTTATACTAGAAGGTGCTCACCTAAACCCATCGGGCGCGAGCAATGTAATATGCTCTGATGGATTTGAACCTTGGTTTTGCTGTTGCTTCTTAATGAAATTTGGTTTTTATTGGAAAAGTTGTAGCAGCTGGGCTTCCAGGCCACAATGCGTATGTCCACATAGCTCGCACTTCAAGTAACTTAGACAATTGATTGGAGGCAACTAATGACTCTGTGTTAGTTTTGCCTTTTGCGGCTGCACGTACGAGGTTAGTCAATAAGTATCTACAATCGGTTTTTATAATTCAATAGCTTAGCGGCCGCTGTTTCGCTCGCATAGACTGTATGGCCTGCAGAGATTATTCTTTTTTTTTTCATTTAATCGAATTTTTATGTTGTTCACAAATTGCATCACCTTCTAAGCCTTTCATGCTAATTAAGGCGATTCTGGAAGCTGGAGTCCAAATTTTTTGTTAATCATATCTTTTGCGTTCTTGTGGAGATATTTCCATAGCAACTTTCTTCCACCAACAAATATTTCTTTGCATCTAACCGAGAGGCAAAATACCAATTTTCATAATTTAAGATTTAATTTTTTTTAATGTAACGAACTATTTTCATAAAAAATTTCATACCTTATTGCAATCCGTTAGGGACTGAATTTCTAGAAACACTGAAAGCAGTATTTTTTCATCTCTAACCGAGAATCCAAACACCAGTTTTCAAAGATTTAACTTTAAAAATGCTTACGCTATGTAATATTTTTATAAAACATTTTACCCCCTATTGCATCCCCTTAGGAGTTGAATTTCCAAATCCATGACATATGTATGTTTTATTTCTAACAGAGAAATCAAACAGGAATTTTCATAGATTAAGCTTCAAAATGCTTGCACAGTGAAATATTTCCGTAAAAATTTCATCTCCCACTTCACCCCAATTTGGGCTGAATTTTCAAAAATCCTGAAACATTTATTTCCTTATTTCTCGCCGAGAAACAAATGCCAATTTTCATAAGTTTATCTTTAAAATTGCCTTAATAGAGACATTAAAAAGAAAGACCCTTCATCTTCTGTTTCACCCCCGTAGGTTTGGAATTTCGAAAAACTCCTCCTTAAACGATGCCTACAGTGTAAGATCCATACTTCTTCCAAATTTCAAGCTTCTATCCAAGTGGTTTAAGCTGGGAAATGATAAGTCAGTCCGTCAGTCAGGACATTGCCTTTCATACACTGAAACGTCAAAGAAACTGCATGCCTATTCGTATACAGAGATTTGTAAACAGGCAGAATATGGTGCTGCGGTCGGCAACACCTATATAAAACAACAAGTGTGGCGCCCCCGCCTACCATTTCTTTGACTCCATTCTCTCCCCCGAGTTCTTTTGCTTTCCTCTCCTCTGCCATTCACATTCCTTCTCGATTCCGTGCTGTCCCCCTTTTTCATGTGTCCTCTCCCTCCATCGGCTTCCCCCCCCCTTTTTGCTTTTATCACCCTCTTTTTTTCCCCTCATCTGTCCGGGCTTTCACCCCCTCCCCACCCCCCCACCCCCCCTTAGTGAGTGTTCAGTGTTGTGCGTCCACTTGATTAAGTGTTGGCCACATCTCGTGGTCGTGCGGTAGCGTTCTCGCTTCCCACGCCCGGGTTTCCGGGTTCGATTCCCGGCGGGGTCAGGGATTTTCTCTGCCTCGTGATGGCTGGGTGTTGTGTGATGTCCTTAGGTTAGTTAGGTTTAAGTAGTTCTAAGTTCTAGGGGACTGATGACCTAAGATGCGAAGTCCCATAGTGCTCAGAGCCATTTGAACCATTTTTTTTATTAAGTGTTGCGAACGGAAACCATACTGTCGCTAGGTGTGTTTTTTATCTTTTGCAAACAGAAACCAGTCTGTCGCCGTGCTTTTTGAATGGTTCCTGTCTACTTACTGTGTGTCTTCATTAGCATCGTCAGCCCCTTGTTTTTCTATTTTAACTTCCACAACTTTCCGCCATTTTATAGGTTTTTAAAAGTCACCATTTAATCGCCCGTTTTCTATGGTTTATTATCTTCTCATTAAGTTTCTTAACTCTTCTGTACGCTGTAGAGCGGCATAGGAAGCTTCTGTCAGCCCTCCCTCCCTCTAGTGGGGAATCTAAATTCAATAAAAGAAAAAAAAAACTAATGGCACCGCGCAAGGTAGCCTCGTGGTCGAGGCGCCTTGGGACGGTACGCATGGCTACTCCCACCGGAGGTTCGAGTCCTCCCTCGGACAAAGGTGCATGTGTGTGTGTGTGTGTGTGTTTTGTCCTTAGCGTAAGTTAGCTGAAGTTAGATTAAGTTGTTTGTAAGCCTAGGGACCGATGATCTCAGCAGTTTGGTCCCATAGGAACTTACCACAAATTTCCAAATTTGCTACAGTGGCAGGTTATCAAGATTTAAGTGAGTTCGAACGTGTTGTTTTAGTCGGCACACGAGCGATGCGACACAGCATTTCCGAGGTAGCGATGAAGTGGGAATTTTCTCGTACGACCATTTCACGAATGTATCGTGAATACCAGGAATCCGGTAAAATATTAAATCTCTGACATGAGTGCGGCCGGAAAAAGATCCTGCATGAACGGGATCAGCGACGGCTGAAGTTAGTCATTCAACAAGACGGAAGTGCAACCCTTCCACAGATTGTTGCAGATTTCAATGTTGGACCTTCAGCAAGTGTCAGTGTGCGAATCATTCACCGAAACATTATAGACATGGGCTTTCAGAGCCGAAGCTCCACTCGTGCAACCTTGATGACTGCACAACACAAATCTTTACCCCTCGCCTGGGCTTGTCAGCACTGACATAGGTCTGTTGATGACAGGAAACGCGTTGCCTAGTCGGACGAGTCTCGTTTCATATTGTATTTAGCAGATAGAGGTGTACGGGTACGGAGACAACTTCATGAATCCATTGACCTTGCATGCCAGCAGGGGACTGTTCAAGCTGGTGGTGGCTCTGTAATGTTGCGGGGCGTGCGGATTTGGAGTGATAAGGGACCCCTGATGCATCTAGATACGACTCTGATAGGTGATTCGTACGTAAGCATCCTGTCTGATCACTTGCATCCATGCATGTCCATCGTGCATTTTACGGACTTGGGCAATTCCAGAAGGACAATGCGACACCCTACACGTCCAGAATTGCTACAGAGTGGCTCCAGGAACACTCTTCTGAGTTACGAACTTTCGGTGGCCACCTAACTCTCAAGACATGTATGTTATTTAGCATATCTGGGATGTCTTGCAACGTGCTGTTCAGAAAAGATCTACATCTACAATTATATTTATACTCCGCAAGCCACCCAACGGTGTGTGGCGGAGGGCACTTTATGTGCTACTGTCATCACCTCCCTTTCCTGTTCCAGTTGCGTATGGTTCGCGGGAAGAACGACTGTCTGAAAGCCTCCGTGCGCGCTCGAATCTCTCTAGTTTTACATTCGTGATCTCCTCGGGAGGTATAAGTAGGGGGAAGCAATATATTCGATACGTCATCCGGAAACGCACCCTCTCGAAACCTGGCGAGCAAGCTACACCGCGATGCAGAGCGCCTCTCTTGCAGAGTCTGCCACTTGAGTTTGCTAAATATCTCCGTAACGCTATCACGGTTACCAAATAACCCTGTGACGACACGCGCCGCTCTTCTTTGGATCTTGTCTATCTCCTCCGTCAACCCGACCTGGTACGGATCCCACACTGATGAGCAATACTCAAGTATAGGTCGAACGAGTGTTTTGTAAGCCACCTCCTTTGTTGATGGACTACATTTTCTAAGGACTCTCCCAATGAATCTCAATCTGGTACCCGCCTTACCAACAATTAATTTTATATGATCATTCCACTTCAAATCGTTCCGCACGCATTTTCCCAGATATTTTACAGAACTAACTTCTACCAGTGTTTGTTCCGCTATCACATAATCATACAATAAAGAATCCTTCTTTCTATGTATTCGCAATACATTACATTTGTCTATGTTAAGGGTCAGTTGCCACTCCCTGCACCAACTGCCTATCCGCTGCAGATCTTCCTGCATTTCGCTACAGTTTTCTAATGCTGCAACTTCTCTGTATACTGCAGCATCATCCGCGAAAAGCCGCATGGAACTTCCGACACGATCTACTAGGTCAGTTATATATACTGTGAAAAGCAATGGTCCCATAACACTCCCTTGTGGCACGCCAGAGGCTACTTTAACGTCTGTAGACGTCTCTCCATTGATAACAACATGCTGTGTTCTGTTTACTAAAAACTATTCAATCCAGCCACACAGCTGTCCTGGTATTCTGTAGGCTCTTACTTTGTTTATCAGGCGACAGTGCGGAACTGTATCGAACGCCTTCCGGAAGTCAAGGAAAAAAACATCTACCTGGGAGCCTGTATCTAATATTTTCTGGGTCTCATGAACAAATAAAGCGAGTTGGGTCTCACACGATCGCTGTTTCCAGAATCCATGCTGATTCCTACAGAGTAGATTCCGGGTTTCCAATAACGACATGATACTCGAGGAAGAAACATGTTCTAAAATTCTACAACATATCGACGTCAGAGATATAGGGCTATAGTTTTGCGCATCTGCTCGACGACCCTTCTTGAAGACTGGGACTACCTGTGCTCTTTTCCAATCATTTGTAACCTTCCGTTCCTCTAGAGACTTGCGGTACACGGCTGTTACTAGGGGGGCTTGTTCTTTCGCGTACTCTGTGTATAATCGAATTGGTATCCCGTCAGGTCCAGTGGACTTTCCTCTGTTGAGTGATTCGAGTTGCTTTTCTATTCCTTGGACAGTTATTTCGATGTAAGCCATTTCTTCGTTTGTGCGAGGATTTAGAGAAGGAACTACAGTGTGGTCTTCCTCTGTGAAACAGCTTTGGAAAAAGGTGTTTAGTATTTCAGCTTTACGCGTGTCATCCTCTGTTTCAATGCCATCATTATCCCGGAGTGTCTGGATATGCTGTTTTGAGCCACTTACTGATTTAACGTAAGACCAGAACTTCCTAGGATTTTCTGTCAAGTCGGTACATAGAATTTTACTTTCGAATCCACTGAACGCTTCACGCATAGCCCTCCTTACGCTAACTTTGACATCGTTTAACTTCTGTTTTTCTAAGAGGTTTTGGGTGCGTTTAAACTTGGAGTGAGGCTCTCTTTGCTTTCTCAGTAGTTTCCTAACTATGTTGTTGTACCACGGTGGGTTTATCCGGCCCTCACAGTTTTACTCTGCACGTACCTCTCTAAAACGCATTTTACGATTGCCTTGAACTTTTTCCATAAACACTCAACATTGTCAGTGTCGGAACAGAAATCTTCGTTTTGATCTGTTAGGTAGTCTGAAATCTGCCTTCCATTACTCTTGCTAAACAGGTAAACCTTCCTCCTTTTTTTTATATTCCTATTAACTTCCATATTCAGGGATGCTGCAACGGCCTTATGATCACTTATTCCCTGTTCTGCACATACAGAGTCGAAAAGTTCGGGTCTGATTGTTATCAGTAGGTCCAAGATGTTATCTCCACGAGTCGGGTCTCTGTTCAATTGCTAGAAGTAATTTTCGGATAATGCACTCAGTATAATGTCACTCGATGCTTTGTCCCTACCACCCGTCCTAAACATCTGATTGTCCCAGTCTATATCTGGTAAATTGAAATCTCCACCTAAGAGAGATGCTGAGGAAATTTATGTGAAATGTATTCCAAATTTTATCTCAGTTGTTCTGCCACTAATGCTGCTGAGTCGGGACGCCGATAAAAGGAGCCAATTATTAACCTAGCTCGGTTGTTGAGTGTAACCTCCACCCATAATAATTCACAGGAACTATCCACTTCTACTTCAATACAGGATAAACTACTACTAACAGCGACGAACACTCCACCACAGGTTGCATGCAAATATATCCTTTCTAAACACCGTCTGCACCTTTGTAAAAATTTCGGCAGAATTTATCTCTGGCTTCAGCCAGCTTTCTGTACCTACAACGATTTCAGCTTCGATGCTTTCTACCAGTGTTTCAAGTTCCGGTACTTTACCAATGCAGCTTCGAGAGTTTACAATTACAATACCGATTGCTGCTTGGTCCCCGCATGTCCTGACGTTGCCCCGCACCCTTTGAGGCTGTTGCCGTTTCTGTACTTGCCCGAGGCCATCTAACCTAAAAAACCTCCGAGCCCACGCCACACAACCCATGCTACCCGTATAGCCACTTGCTGCGTGTAGTGGACTCCTGATCTATCCGGCGGAACCCGAAACCCCATCACCCGATGGCGCAAGACGAGGAATCTGCAGCCCACACAGTCGCAGAACCGCCTAAGCCTCTGATTCAGACCCTCCACTCGGCTCTGTACCAAAGGTCCGCAGTCAGTCCTGTCGACGATGCTGCAGATGGTGAACTCTGCTTTCATCCCGCTAGCGAGACTGGCAGTCTTCACCAAATCAGATAGCCGCCGGAAGCCAGAGCGGATTTCCTCCGATCCATAGCGACACACATCATTGGTGCCGACATGAGCGACCACCTGCAGATGGATGCACCCTGTACCCCTCATGGCATCCGGAAGCACCCTTTCTACATCTGGAATGACTCCCCCCGGTATGCACACGGAGTGCACATTGGTTTTCTTCCCCTCTCTTGCTGCCATATCCCTAAGGGGACCCATTACGCGCCTGACGTTGGAGCTCCCAACTACCAGAAAGCCCACCCTCTACGACCGCCCGGATCTTGCAGACTGAGGAGGCAACCTCTCGAACAGGACAAGCAGCCATGCCAGGCCGAAGATCAGTATCAGCCTGAGACAGAGCCTGAAACCGTTTCGTCAGACAACCTGGAGAGGCCTTCCGTTCAGCCCTCCGGAATGACTTTCACCCCCTGCCACACCTTGAGACGACCTCCCACTCTACCACAGGTGAGGGATCAGCCTCAATGCGGGCAGTATCCCGGGCAACCACAGTCGTAGTCCGATCGGGGGATACGTGGGACGAGCTGGCCGTCCCCGACAAACCCCCGTCCGGACCCCCACAGAGATGCCCCTTGGCAACAGCCTCAAGCTGTGTGACCGAAGCCAACACTGCCAGAAGCTGGGAGCGAAGGGAGTGAAGATCTTCACCCCTTCGTACTCGTACGGTTTTATGGACAGCCCTGCAGAATTCATGATGTCAGTTCCCTCCAGTACTACTTGAGACATTAGTCGAACCCATGGCACGTCGTGTTGCGGTACTTCTCCTTGCTTGCGGGGGCCCTACAGGATACTAGGCAGCTGTACCAGTTCCTTTGGCTCATCAATGTTTAAAGAGGTTATAAGAGCATATAATTTTTATTTTTATCATTTTTTAAGATAGTCACAATACTTTTCAATCCATTTGATCTATCGTTGCGCAAGCTTGCCGATACCCTGTGAAAAAAAAATTGGATTGCGCTGCAAGCCACGTATGCACTGCTTCCTTCACCAGTTGATAGGAGCTGAATCGACAGCCTCTTAAAGCATCTTTAAGTGAAACAAACAGATGGTAATCCGACGAAGCATTGCATGCAGGATGCTCCAACATCTCGGAACTCAGCGTATGAATTGTTTGAACGAGATGGGTGGCGGTATGTGGACGCAAATTGTCACGTAACAAAAGAACGGCTTCTGACAATGGAACTCTGCGTTTACGGCGAACTGCAGGCTTCAACTTGTTAACGGCGTACATGTATGACACCTTCGCTGCTTACTGTCGACGTCTTTCCCGGGGAATATTCCAGAATTCGTTCTTGTGAGTCCCAAAAAACTGTGACCAACACTTTTCCTGTAGAAAGTTGTCTCTTAAATTGCTTTTTGACTGGAAATACGGGGTGCTTCCTTTCCATGCTGTAGACCGTACATACAATGATGTGGAAAAAGTCATGGGATACCTCCTAATAACGTGACGGACCTCCTTTTGTCTGGCGAAATGCAGCAACTAGGCATGGCAATGGACTCAAGAAGTCGTCGGAAGCCCTCTGCAGAAATACTGAGGCATGCTGCCTCTATAGCCGTCCATAATTGCGAAACTATTACTGGTGTAGGGTTTTTGTGCACAAACTGACCTCTGCATCATATTCCAAAAATGTTCAACGGTGTTGTAATTGGGCGAGATGGGTGGCCATATCATTTGCTCGAACTATCCAGAATGTTCTTCAAACCAATCGCAAACAATTGTGACCTGGTGACATGGCGCACGGTCACCCATAAAAACTCTATCGTCGTTTGGGAACATGAAGTTCAAGAATGGCTGAAAATGGTCTCCAAATGTCTAACAATACCATTTGCACTCAGTGATCTACGTAAACACAGTCAAAACCGTAATGGAGCCACCACCAGCTAGCACAGTGCCTTGTTGACAACTTGGATTCTTGGCTTAATGGGGTCTGCTCCACACTCGAACCTTATCTTTAGCGGTTACCAACTGAAATCGGAATTTATGTGACCAGACCACGGTTTTTCAGTCGTTTAGGGTCCAATCCATATGGTCACGATCCCAGGAGAGGTGCTGCAGGCAACGTCGTGCTGTTAGCAAAGGTTCTCGCGCCGGTCGTCAGCTGCTGTAGCCAATTTACGCCACATTTCGCTGCGCTGTCCTAATCGATACATTCGTCGTATTTCCCACATTGATTTCTGCAGTTATTGCAGTGTTTCTTGTCTGATAGCACCGACAACTCTACGCAAACACAGCTGCTGTCGGCCACTAAGTTGTCTTTGGTGAGAGGTAATGCATGTGATTTGGTGTTCCCGGGGCACTCTTGACACTGTGGAACTCGGAAACCAACAATTTCCGAAATGGAATGACCCACGCGTCTAACCCCAGTTACCATTCCGCGTTTACAGTTGTTAAATCAAGTCTTGCGGCCGTAATTAAGCCGTAAACTTTTTCATATGACTCAACTGAGTGCAAATGACAGCTCCGCCAATTCACTGCCATTTTATACCTTTCGACGCGGTAATACCTCCATGCGTATATGTGTAATTTTCACATGATTTCATACTATTATCAATAGACACTTGTTTGTTATTCAGATGCAGGACACGGACTTGTTCAGTATTGTCATCAGTTGTGGCAGTAGGTAGACGCCCCATTCTTTCCTCATCCATCACAATCGTCTGACCATTTCTGAACTGTTCAGTTCACTGGTAAATACTTCGCTCCGGTAAAACACTGTTCCCGTATTGTGCTGAGAACCTTCTATAAATTGCTGCTCCAGGTACGTCTTTCAATCCACAAGAAACGATATACGGAACGGCGGTTTTCTATAGTGCAGAGAGTGGTGTGACCACCTTAACTCGCAACAGTGCAAAATGGACTGATAAGACAATACTGCAGCTTACCAGAGTCGAAGACAACGGCGTCATCTAGCGGCTGGTGAGCACGCAAAGCAGCAGAGCAAACACAAAGACTAAAGGAAGCAGGGAAGACATCGAGGTCATTAGTGACGGAGGGCAAGTTCTGATTCTGTCAGGGATGGGCAAGGAAATCGGCCATGCCCTTTCAAAGGAACCATCCCGGAATTTGCCTTAAGCGATTTAGGGAAATTACGGCAAACCTAAATCTAGATGGGAGGACGCGGGTTTGAACAATCGTTCTCCCGAATGGGAGTCTAGTGCGCTAATCACTGCGCCACCTCACTCAGTAACATAAAGACACAGTAAAGTTGCATATACTTATTGACATACCCTCATATATTTACCTGCGTCTGCTGTCGAGTCACTTCGCTGTGTTTAAATTGAGACACTATCTCGGATTACTTATGTTACTTAGATCAATTACAACTTCACATTGTCATCCTCCATTGAATTGACAGTGACTGACGTTACACTGGAGTGGCCGGCCGCGGTGGTCCGGAACCGCGAGACTGCTACGGTCGCAGGTTCAAATCCTGCCTCGGGCATGGATGTGTGTGATGTCCTTAGGTAAGTTAGGTTTAAGTAGTTCTAAGTTCTAGGGGACTGATGACCACAGATGTTAAGTCCCATAGTGCTCAGAGCCTTTTGAACCATTTGAACACTGGGGTGACAAAAGTAATGGGGCAGTGATATGCACATATACAGATGGCCGTAGTATCGCATACACAATGTATAAAATGGTAGAATATTCTCCTAGGCAGTCGTTTGTACTCATGTGATTCGCGAAAAAAGTTTCCGAAGTGATTACGGGCGCACGACGGTAATTAACAGACTGATTGCTAGATGCATTGGACATTCAATTCGGAAATCGTTAGGGAATTCAGTATTGCAAGATCGACAGTATCAAGAATGTAACGAAAGTACAAGTTTCAGGCATTACTTCGCACCATGGACAACGCAGTGGACGACAGCCTTCACTAAACGACCGAGAACAACTGTGTTTGCGCAGAGTTGTCAGTGCTGGCAGACGAGCAAAGTGTGTGAAATAACCGCAGAAATCAATGTTGGACGTACGACGAACGTATCCGTTAGGACAGGGCGGCAAAATATGGCATTAATGGGCTACTGCTCCAGACAACCGACGCGAGTGCCTTTGATAGCAATATAACATAGCCCGCAGCCCCTCTCCTGGTCTCGTGATCATATCGGTTGGATCCTGGGCGACTGGAAAACCGTGATCTGGTCTGATGAGTCCCGATTTCGGTTGGCAAGAGCTGATGGTATGGTTCGAGTGTGGCGCAGACCTCACGAAACCATGGCTTTGTGAACAAGGCACTGCGCAATCTTGTGGTGGCTCTACAATGGTGCGGGCTGCGTTTAATGGAATAGACTGTGTGCTCTATCTAACTGAACCGATAATTGACGGGGAATGGTTAAGATGGGCTAGTTAGAGACTATTTGCAGCCATTCATGGGCTACATGTTCCCAAACAACGATGCTAATTTGTATGGATGACAATGCGTCATGTCACCATCCCACAATTGTTCACAATTGGTTTGAAGAACATTCTGGACAATACGAGCGAGTAATTTGGCCATTCATATCGACCGGCATGAATCGCATGAAACATTTATGGGACAATATCTAGCACCAGCAACACATTGGCAATTATGGTCGGGTATAGAGGCAGCGTGGCTCAGTATTGCTGCAGGGGACTTCCAATGAATCGTTGAGTCTATGCCATGTCGAGCTAGTGCACTACCTTGGACAAAAGAAGGTCTGAGACGATATTATGAAGTATTCAATGACTTTTGTCATTTCAATATACATCAAGACTTGTGATTACATGTTCAAAACACTGTGCTTCTAAGAATTATGTATATCACTTTGGGTATTAACAGTAAGTAAGTTTATTTATGAACTGCCACTGTTTCAATGAGTTTTCATTTGGCAGCGTATTTAATCTAGCAATACTCTCAAACAACTCTGAGTACAAAGTGAACAGAATATCTGAGATAAACCTTCAGTTCCATAACAGTTATAAACACGTTCTGAAGAGCTGGACGCGTTTTGCTCTGTACATGCCTGGCCTCTGTGTTGCAAGAGAGCCGATAACATGTCGAAGCTAACTGTACCTGACTTACACTGCCTGACACAGAAAATGAATCACCCATAATGGAAGGAGGAAAGTAAATGAAACTACACAGATTGACTGGGTATGTGATGTTATTGGAGTCATTACAAAATCGAGTCAAATTTATAGCTAGCTTAAAAGTATGACCCCATTCATCAGTACGACATTGTACCACCTCTGGCATCGATGCATGCACCGATTCCGTTGGTAAGAGTGCCCTACAGCCGTTGCAAACTCTTGTGAGGCAAGCAGGTCTACAACTGTTGTAAGTACTCCTTGATATCCAGGATACTGGGATCATGGTGCACGTCAGAGCTGGCCCTACACGTTTTCTATTGGTGACAGGTCTGTGGATCTTTCTGACCATGAGACTATCTCAGCATCACGCAAACACTTCATAAAGACATATGCTATATGTGGACGAGCACTTTCCTGCTTAAAAATGGTGTCGCAGTATCATCGCATGAGGTGTAACATATGTAGACGAAGGACTCCCTCCCTGTACCATTGTAGCATCAGAGTTCCGTCAATCATTATCTTGGCGATCCAAATTCATATCTGATGGATTGCCACACGAAGATGCTAGGAATAACAGCTCTGCGCCTCTCCAAAACATTGGATGAATGGTATTCTCTCCCCGTGCCACCACTACACTTGTCCTCAATGGTCATCTGAGGTAGTTCAGAACTGCGATTCATCGCTGAACAAAACGCGAGGTCATTCATGAGGCGTCTATGCTTCCCATTCCGAGCACCGTTCCAAGCGTAGCCGCTTGTGTTGTGATGTTAACGGCAGTTTATAGACTGGACGATAATTCCCTAGTCCAGCTGCTGCTAGTCTAATGATACGGGACGACACAGAATCTTGCAGGGAATCCATTAGCTGCTCTAGAATGGTAGGTCCGATGGGACAGGATTTCAGCGTGCTTAACGAATAAACGGCGATCCCCTGTTATGGTGGTGAGGTGTGGTCGGCCGAAAGCTTGATGATGAGTAGGCCTGACCTCAGGTTCCTGCACTATCCAGTATCGGGCCATTGTCATAACTGAATACCCCACAAACCCAAGTACAGCACTATCGGGCCTGCCTGCTAAATGGAGACCCTTTTCTCTGCCATGTGCTGATTTATGCTGTTCGCACGAGCACGCAGCATAGCCGTGTCCTTGACAGTGATCACCTAATATCTGATGCTGTTTATGCCCTCTGTGTATCTACCAGGTCTGACAGAGCATTAAACATGAACAACAGTAATGCTCTCTGGAGACTGTCATAAAGAATCTACATCTACATCTTCATCCATACTCCGCAAGCCACCTGACGGTGTGTGGCGGAGGGAACTTTGAGTACCTCTATCGGTTCTCTCTTCTATTCCAGTCTCGTATTGTTCGCGGAAAGAAAGATTGTCGGTATGCCTCTGTGTGGGCTCTAATCTCCCTGATTTCATCCTCATGGTCTCTTCGCGAGATATACGTAGGAGGGAGCAATATACTGCTTGACTCCTCGGTGAAGGTATGTTCTCTAAACTTCAACAAAAGACGGTACCGAGCTACTGATCGTCTCTCCTGCAGAGTCTTCCACTGGAGCTTATCTATCATCTCCGTAATGCTTTCGCTATTACTAAATTATCCTGTAACGAAGGGCGCTGCTCTCCATTGGATCTTCTCTATCTCTTATATCAAACCTATCTGGTACGGATCCCACAATGGTGAGCAATATTCAAGCAGTGCGCGAACAAGTGTACTGTAACCTACTTCTGTTGTTTTCGGATTGCATTTTCTTAGGATTCTTCCAATGAATCTCAGTCTGACATCTGCTTTACCGACGATCAACTTTATATGATCATTCCATTTTAAATCACTCCTAATGCGTACTCCCAGATAATTTATGGAATTAACTGCTTCCAGTTGCTGACCTGCTATATTGTAGATAAATGATAAAGGATCTCCCTTTCTATGTATTTGCAGCATATTACACTTGAAATCATTTAAAAAGCCACACGTCACATTGACATCTCACCATGGCTTCTTGGGTGCTTCACATTTTTTGTCAGGCAATGTTTTTGAGTTGATGAGATTTCTTTCGTTTCCCCGAGAAGCTAGTGAAATAAAATTCCATCCATACAGACCTCCAGCCTGTAAAACCCTGAAGTAACTATCTCACTACAGATGCCCCCCGTCGTCCCGCGTAACGAGGATAGAACCCAGTTGCTTACAACAGCCAACGCTCAACCACCAAGCACACCGGTGGTTTTTGAAGCGTGCCCAGACATTGCTTTTATCAAAGTGCTGAGCAGTACCCAACTCAGAAAACTTCGGTTTGCCAAAACGGTAGTGGCCCACAGCACAAATACTGACCTCCTTGAGTAAATCGTCATTTAACATCCTCCAGCTGTCACGTGTAGCTTATGGAATGCTACAACCGCAGCGGAAATTGAACTGACCGTAGCCCCCTCCTCGGCTGCTACTCACAACGTTCACGGATATGCGACTGTACTTGAGCCCACCAATATTGATTTTCCTTGAATTGCGGGGCATGTGAAGTGTATGATGTACATTTGACCATTTATGGTACAGAATCCTGGTATGCTCGAGAATGTTGGACGCTGATCTAAGCCCTAACACCGAGCATGTTGAGAGCATGAGCTCAGACTGTTTGAATATCTGTTGCTAATTTATCAAAAGATGGGGAATTCTTACAACAGCCTCACAGTACATTTACTCACTAATGAATTTTGTTCTCAACAACATGGACCAGTTTGAAAAGAACAGTGACATTTATGATTATAGTACCAGAAAAATGAAAGACTTACACTATCCTTTACTCAACCTATGTTTGGCACAGAGAGGGGTAAAATATGCTACTATAAAAATTTTCGACAAATTACCAGATGAAATAAAATGTCTGACAGACAGCAGTAATAGCTTCAAAAATAAATTGAAATCATATCTCCTTGACAACTTCTTCTATACCATAGATGAATTCTTGAATAGGAATAAATAAATCTTTAAATATAGTATATGCATTGTGTGCCATTTAAGGGAATGGGATAAATAACAGAAATATTAAGCTTTAACTCTGTATTATAATATATATGTATTAAAAAAAACCTTGTTTCATATGTGCATTTCTTGTGCACTTGACACGTTCCACATCATAACGGCTACCGTACCGTGCGATTGATCAATGGAAGACGCAACCAAGTAACTGAACTTAATGTAATTTATGTACAATAGATGCTATTCATTCCAAGAAAAGAACGGACGTCCCAAATGCATGGCTCAAACAACTGGTTTAAAAGAGAAATACCGTCTGCGTGTGGGTAGCGTCCCTGAGAGTTGGTTGGTCAGATCCTGAACCATCGAGTGACTAACGAACATTCAACTAACTAACAACGATAAGTAAAAGGCAACGTTGGGCCGCGTATGAAGAGCAGCTATTTCTGAAACTTTAATGCTCTCCCGGAACTGGTTCTCATGAGAAATGTGCGGAAGGAAATAATAACGACTGAGAAGAAATCAGCCAAAGATGCATTTCAAGGCTAATTGAAAGCTGTCACGCAACAGTAGAAATGTTGTTGGAAACTGAAGAACATTCATCATGAGACGTACTGAATCATATTTATCCACGACTTAAGACTGAATTCAGGTTTCACATCCTTTTGCCTGGCTTGAGTATCACAATTCTGCTCCTGATACAGACTAAATAAAACTAAAACGAGACTTTGGGCTTCCTCAGTGAAACACATGCCGCCAGCAGCTGTGGGGAAAGAGCGAGAGGCCACCGCCGGTACTGCCGACAGAATGCGCCACTATCGACCAGGGGGCGCCGGCCTGCACCGCGGCCGCCGTAATTGCGGTGCTCTGTGCCCTCCCTGTCTCTGCGTTAACTGTCGGCCGCCACTCAGTGCGGCGGTTACGCACTCGAGCCCGTTATGGGTGCTCGGAAACTCTTTCAGGATCGACTGATCTTTAGTCACTGACTGGCGATAGCGCAGGACTTTAAGCTGGAGGCCACCCACACTGCGACAGGTGTATGGTGACGGTTGAAATGATTTCAATGAAGTGGAGCCGTGGGACGGCGGCTGCTCGTGCCACAATAGTGGAGATGTCTGCCTGCGGGAGAGTTATCTTTCTCCAACCGTTTTATTTGTTTATTTCCTTGTATTTGAGGAACTGAATCGTCTGCTTTGGGATGGTCTCGTAGAATTATGGTAACCACTACGAGGCCATTTCACATAACCTACTGTTTTATCAATATATCATTTCGTTTAAAAACGCATCTTTCGCTTGCCAGTTTCGGTCCAAAAAAATCTCATCTTTGACGATCACTTATTATAGCTGTTTACTGATAATTTAACGCGAAATGTTCGTTTTCCTTTTTCAAAAATTTCTACTTCCCCTAGTATAATCAAAATATAGCTTTTTTCTTTTTTATGTTTTTGAAGGGCTTGTGATGCTGTGCCCTCATCGTGTGCGTGTGCTGTTAATTAGAATTAAAGTACCATAGCATTCTGCCTAATTTTTATTGTTAGTACGATTACGTATTAGTACGTATTGTATTGTATTGTATGTTAACCGGGGACCTAGAAACGACGGAGAGGCTCCGTCCCCGCCTCAGCCGTAGTGGTCCGCAACCCCACGAAGACTACCGAAGTCCACTTCACCCGTCCACCGCCCCACGCCGAACCCAGGGTTATAGGTATTAGTACGTAGTAAAATACTGCATTGTTCTTGCTATTAGAAGTAGTGACCCAGCGCTGCTAGTCATAAGGTTATGACGTCACACTCGGTCCACATGGATAGCTTCCATTCCACCAGCCAGCTAGTCTTTCTTAATCGCTCGTGCTGGCCGCTTTTACGTTTCCCAACATCGGTTTACCCTGCCGTCGCACCGGTAAGACACTGCCACCTGATGCATCCCCTACAGTAACTGGCACAGAGCCACAACTAATGATGTTAGTGGCGATAATATTTTATCGCCAATCCAGTCCTTTTAAAAAAAAATTATCATCCTCTCACTATAAAATACTTTTCTTGTTTCTTTTTAGATGCAGGCAGATTGTGAAACAGTGCTATGTAACTGTAAGTTCAACCTATCAGCATCTTGTCCTAAATGAATGGAGCACGTCTTCGTTATCTTTGTTCGCCATAGTGCTCACTGAATAGTAAATTTTGTCTGTCAGCGATGGTTTGCTTATGACATTTTAATGTTGTGAGTATTTTTTTAGACATCGTTTTCAATTTTAATATGCACTTTGTGGTGACACTGTACATTGTTATTTACTACTCAGGTTTCACCTGATGATGCGGCTCTGTGCCGCGAAACCAATTGTGTTTGAGTAAACAACAGTTTACCAGTTGTTGGCGGAATTATTCCTGACATCACTTGTGTTCTGAGTTTACCCTATCTCCGCTTAAGCGGTGTGCGAGGAAGCTGTACGAGGAGGAGAACATTATGGCAACGCCAGAGTATACAGAGATGTGTTATTTACACACAAATACACAGATTACAACGTACCGGGGAAGTACCGTACACTAATAACCACCTGTCGTGCCTATCAAGCACCAATAATAAGAATCAATGCTTCTTTCTCACCGAAGGGCAAGTGAACAACCTAAAATTAGCAGATGCCTACTGAGGGGAACGGTTGCATCTACGCCCTTATGTGCACATTATAAATTTGTGAAGTGACGAATGAATTACGAAACCAAAAACATTAACACTTTCGAAAACTTGATTTAATCACAAAAGTTCACATTCGAAGATTTGTCAATACATTATTATTCCAAGTACAAACTGAATAGGTCACGTGCGTGCTACTGCATGGAAAGCAATTTGCTGACACATTACGTACATGCGAATCCAAAGAGACGTTACGTATTTCTCAAAAGACAACCCGCTACTGATATTTTACTAGCACTGAAGTACACTGAACCAGCAAAGAAACTGGTATAGGCATGCGTATTCCAATACGGAGACAGCTAAACAGGCAGGATACGGCGCTGCGGTCGGCAACGCCTATATAAGATAATAAGTGTCTGGCGCAGTTTTTAGATGTTACTGCTGCTTGTGTTGTTATAGTTGGCTCACGAGCGATGGGACACAGAATCTCTTAGGTAGTGATGAAGTTGGGATTTTCGCCAATGACCATTTCACGAGGGTACCGTGAATGTCAGGAACGCGGTAGAACATCAAATCTCCGACATCGCTGCGGCCGGAGAAAGATGCTGCGAGAACGGGTCCAACGACGACTGAAGAGAATCGTTCAACGTGACAGAAGTGCAACCTTTCCGCAGATTGCTGGAGATTTCAATATTGCGCCATCAGCAGGTATCAGCGTGCGAACCATTCGACGAAACATCATCGACATGGGCTTTCGGAGCTGAAGGCCTACTCGTGTACGCTTGATGACTGCACGACACAAAGCGTAAAGCCTCGCCTGAGCCGTCAACACCGACACTGCACTGTTTATGACTCATTTCACGTTGTATCGAGCGGATGGACGTGTACGGGTATTTTTGAGATAACTTCATTAATCCATTGACCCTCTACGTCAGCAGGGGACTGTTCAAGCTAGTGGAGGCTCTGTAGTGGGGCATGTGCAGTTGGAGTGTTATGGGTCCCATGATACGTCTAGACACGACTCTGACAGGTGAGATGTACGTAAGCATCCTGTCTAATCACCTGCATCCATTCATGTCCATGTGTATTCCGATGGACTTGGGAAATTCCAACAGGACACTGCGACACCCCACATTTCCAAAATAACTGCTGAGTGCCTTCTAGAACACTCCTCTGAGTTTGGAAATTTGTGGTAAGGACTTATGGCACCAGACTGCTGAGGTCCCTAAGCCTACACACTACTTAATCTAACTTACGCTATGGACAGCACACACACCCATGCCCGAGGGAGGACTCTAACCTCCGACTGGGACAACCGCACGTCTTCTGCCCTCCAAAATCCCCAGGCATGAACACTGTTGAGCGTATCAGGGATGCCTTGCACCGTGCTGGATCGTTATTGAGCATATCTGGGATGCCTTCCAACGCGCTGTTCAGAATGGATCTCCACGCCCTTGTACTCTTAGGGATTTATGGACGGTCTTGCAGGACTCACGGTGTCAGTTTCCTCCAGCACTACTTCAGACATTAGTCGAGTCCATGCCACGTCGTGTTGAGGCACTTCTGTGTGCTCCCGAGAGCCTACACGATATTAGGCGTGTGAACCAGTTTCTTTGGCTCTTCAGTGTATTTCTGTCCTAATGCCAAAACAACTTCCAAAATGACGTACTCAGCTGATGTATCCAAGCGGCACTTTGCCACCTAAACGCCTTTACACGACCAGCATACACCAGCAAAAGACCCCGGAAACATGCTTGCTTGCTCCCAGCTTCGCGAGTCACATACAACTACTATGGTCAAAGTTATATCTGCGGCCAATCACATTTGGTTGCAATTATTTATGTTCACATTTAAATCATATTCATTAAAATTATTGACCACAATATTAAAAATATTCTTTCATTCATAACTGTTATAATAATCACTCTTTTTAAATCGTTAATCGCCTTAATCCACGTACACTAGTCAAGTGTCTTACTGTATTTACAGTTTCCGATCCGACACTGCGTTATTTAAATTTTATTTTTTGTTTTTAATATCAGTTTGTAACTTCTCTTTCAAAATGCAGCCAAATCTTATATGGATTAAAGTAGAGTTGTTTCGTTGTGGAACTCTTGTCTTGGCACCTATTTTTTCTAAATCACTTATCTTTGTCATCAGAAAATTATTGGCAAAATTTTCCACAATTCACATGTTCCAGAAGATGGTACCACAACTGTGATATGTATTATCATGTGACATTGCCCCCCTGATATCTTACAAAACCCCCATTTGATGAACACATTATCTCAGTAATTGCTGCACGAAGCAGCACCAAGACTTCCATGCCCGTAGTACTACATTACTACATAAACAAATGTGAATTCAAGCCAAACTCTGCCGCAACGTGAATAGGACTTCATGTGGTGAACAACTCGGCATTGAAATACGAAGTAATTATACAACAAGACTATAAGTGATATCTACATTATAAACATGTCTATAATTTTCAGTGGTAACTGGTCTTTCTGTGCATAAATCAAATCAGTTTAAACAGAATTACTTATCTTCAATCCTCTGTGTCTTTACATATCACTTCACTGGTCTTGCCCTCACTGCAGTCTTACGGTTGCTTCCACAGCATAGGCCTCCTCCTTGAGTCCCAGCTCCATGTGTGCATGAGCAGATCACGTCTCTCACACTGAAGTACAGCTACCAGTGCGTTGTACTCCTCATCAGCCAAGCCATGTCCTGACAACCGTCAAACAAATGACCAAGTCAACAGTTGCCTGTAACTGTGGCCCCATGACTTCCCAATGAACAGGCTCCTAAAAACCCTCCTGGTGTACCATGTGCCCACTGCATCGATTCACAAGTGAAAGATCTTAAAGCACAGGGCAAAGTGCACAGACAAACTTCAAAGAAATGCAGATTCATCATGAATCAGTCTTAGACTCTAATTACATCCACAGACTTCACAACCGATAAATATTTTATTTAAACACATAAATTATCTGCGATTTTTTCAGTATATACCCAAAGCCCCAGGTCACTGGACACATTTTTCTTAAACTCATAAGTTTTTATTCTTTTTTTATCAAATTACACAAATATTTTTTATTATTAAGACAACACTTGAATTTTGGCCACTTTGAAACCACCACCACCAGCATAAACCTGCCTCAAGCCAGGGTGCAACTTTCCTTGCCATTCTAAGAACAATACATTTCCCCACATAAGCTTCGTTCATACATCCAAGTATACTCGCTCAATCAATACAATCATCAGAATCCTCTTGTGTACAAAAAATCTGTTATTCAGCATATATATAGCTCCTTTGTTTCACTGAACAAACCCCCAAAACAACAGTTACATTTATCCAAGGTACATAATAATCCATCCTTACAATTGTACGCATAAAAAGTAAATAATACACATTACATCACTGATACATTTACTTTTCCTACTCTGCCTCTTATCTATCCAAATACTACTGATTTCCACCTTCAGAATGCATGTTTACCTCACGGCAAATTTCATTACTAACACTTCCATTACAATAATTATTTGCCATTTCACTAACTCGTTCAACATTAGCGCCATATTCACCAAGAAGTACACCCTTTGATACTGGAAGATCTATAGAACTCCTAGACATAAACATTATCTGCTGCATTACTACTAATAACGTTAGTATGAGGTACAAGCTCCCTTTGAACAGGCCCACATAATAAATCAAGCTCTCATCATCACAAACTTACCGAAATACGCTCCCTTTGAACATGCCCATTTAATAATAAATGACGAATACCGTCACAAAGTCAACAGCACGTCCTCTTTGAGCAGGCTCCCATATAATAACTCAGTAACTTCCATGCCACTAACTAGATTGCCCTTCTACATCATCATATACATCTGCATCTACATCGATATTTCGCAAGGCATCGTACGGTGAGCGGCGTAGGATACCCTGTACTACTACTATTCATTTCCTTTCCTCTTCAGCTCACAAATAGAGCGAGGGAAAAACGACTGTCTACATGCCTCCATATGGACCCTAATTTCTTGTACCTTATCTTCTCAGTCCTTCTTCCCAATGTATGTTGGCGGCCGTAAAATAGTTTGGCAGTGAGCTTCAAATGCCGGTTCTCTAAATTTTCTCAGTAGTGTTTCCCGAAAAGAACTTCGCCTTCCCGTTTGAGTTCCCGAAGCTTCTCCGTAAAACGTGTTGTTCAGACGTACCTGTGACAAATCTAGCAGCCCACATCTACGTTGCTCCAATGTCTTTCTTCGATCCGACCTGGTACGGATCCCAAACACTCGACCAGTACTCAAGAACAGGTCGCACCAGTGTCCTATATACAGTCACACTTACAGGTGAATCACTCTTTCCTAAAATCGTCGCAATTAACCGGAGTCGACCATTCGCCTTCTCTACCACAGTTACCACACTCTCGTTCCATTTCATATCGCTTTGCCACGTTATGCCAAGGTATTTAAATGACTTGGCTGTGTCCAGCAGGACACTAGTAATACTCTGTCCTAAAATTACAGGTTTGTTTTTCCTACTCATCCGCATTAACTTACATTTTTCCACATTTAGTGTTAGCTGCTATTCATCACACCAGCCACAAATTTTGTCTAAGTCGTCTTGTATCTTCCTACAGTCAGTCAACCTCAACATCTTACCGTACATCACAGAATCATCAGCAAACAACCGCAGATTGCTGCTCACACTGTCCACCAAGTTATCTATGTATACAGAGTACAACAGCGGTCCTATTACACTTCACTGGGGCACTCCTGACGATAACTTGTCTCTGATGAACACTCGCCGTTGGGAACAACGTAGTGGGTTCTGTTACTGATGAAGTCTTCGAGCCACTCGCACATCTTCGAATTTATTCCATATGTTCGTACCTTCGTTAACTGTGTGCAGTGGGGCACCGTGTCAAATGCTTTCCGGAAATGTAGAAATATGGAAGCTGCCTGTTGCCTTTCATTCACAGTTCGCAATACATCCTGTGAGAAAAGATAAAGCTTTTTAAAATCATGGTGATTCGTGGACATAAGCTTCTCAGTCCCAAGAAAGTTTAATATTTTCGAAATGGAAATATATTCATGGAATCTGAGTCAAACCGAAGTTAGGGTTATCGAACTGTCACATATCTTTGTCTGGCATTGTCTTACCGGTTCAAGTCGAAATATTCTAACCACATCGTGTAATATAAAGATGGTTTTCGATATCTGGATATAAAGAATGGGTAGTTAAATGTAAAACAGAGTTTATGCGAATTCAGAGTGCATACCAGCACGTTAAATATGGATTAGTTGAGGATCTGTTTCTCTCAAAAAGCCAAGGTAAAGACGTTAACCACTATGGATGCCAGAAATAATCACTTAATTAAAAGTAAATGTGTAATATAAGACGTTTATACATCAGACTAAAAAGTATAAAATAATTTATCCTAGACCCTTACAGATTCCTGACCCCATATACACATTCCCAAGAAGTTTTAACTGTGACTTTCTAATAGCTATGAAAATACTAGTAAAATTTAGCTCGAAAAACGTGTGGGGAAAATAATAGTAAGGAGGTGAGCTATTGAGGCAATGATCAGTATTGCACATGCCACAAGTTTTTCGTTTTAAATGTTACAAGTACTTTCATTGCTATTAAAAAGATATTATCACAAATTTTAAGGAATAGCTGTATATGGTTGGGAATCTGTTTGGAGCTGGGAGAAATTACGTTATTTTTAGGTACATTTGAAAATGTGTTGTAATTTCTTTACCTTATAGGTAATGAACCACCTGCTTCGCATTCCGCCAGGGGGAATGCGCAGACTCTACCTCGCCGAGTCTGTGATTGATGCGCGGTGCTCAGCCTCAGTCTACCACGGATAACTGAAGGATGACCATCTAAGAAAAGTGCAAAGTGCTGAGAGTCATGTAGGACATAGACGTTATGAGCATCTGCCAAAACTGAATACTGAGTGAGTCGCTGTTCTATCAAATTAAACGCCAGCGGTGCAAGACGTCCTTGGAATCTTGTTGGACCATTTCGGCGAGTATCTTAGTGGACAGAGTGTACGAACAGTTATTAAGAGCTATGCCTTCCACCTAAGGACACTTTATCCTGTTTTTCGTAGCTTCGGGTTAATCTCGATTTTATCTAAAAAGTTTCCTGGTTCCAACTTGCCCAACCAAAAGATTACCTGTTTATATCACAGTTATTCTTGACTGGTAGGTTTCAGCTCGGCTGTTGATTCATGAATACTGTTTGTGCTGGTTTTGTGCAATTTATTTGTAATCATGACAAATCTAAGTTCAAGTCTACTACTTGTATTATTTGAAGCTATTGTTTAGTTTTTATTTGTACACACTTTTAGAGAACTAGCATGCAAGATTTTCATTCTATTTAAATTCCATTTAAAAAAAAAAAAAAGACAGCCATAGCCTTCTTTTGAGTATTGGAATGATATATCTCTGCTTTACGTAAAGCTTATATTTACTTGTTTTATAGTTGGTCATTGGTTGGATGACACGGTGGCTGTTCGGTCGGCGTTTAGTTTAGTATACCCTGCGACAACCATTCGGCGGAAAAATGCAGCTAACACGCCTCGGCACAACTCGGTGACACCAACATCTTAGGCGTCAGTCTCGCGACTCCATACAATCCTTAACAAAATGACCCACATTACAATAGCGAAAACATCTACCCTGAGGAAAGCTCCTCGTTCTATACGGATTTGTGCTTCCCCCCCTCCCACCACTCCCTCCCCCCCTCCCAACACCCCACTTTTCATCACTGAATCGGAAAATCTCAGTGCCACATTCAAATGGCTCTGAGCACTAAAGAAATTAACATTTGAGGTCATCAGTCCCCCAGACTTAAAACTAATTAAACCTAACTAACCTAACGACATCAGACACATCCATGGCCGAGGCAGGATTCGAACCTGCGACTGTAGCAGCAGCGCGGTTCCGGACTGCAGCGCCTAGAACCACGCGGCCACAGCGGCCGGCTTTCTCAGTGCCAACAACCATTTTATCGAACTCAGAGCCGGCCGCGGTGGTCTCGCGGTTAAGGCGCTCAGTCCGGAAGCGCGTGACTGCTACGGTCGCAGGTTCGAATCCTGCCTCGGGCATGGATGTGTGTGATGTCCTTAGGTTAGTTAGGTTTAAGTAGTTCTAAGTTCTAGGGGACTGATGACCACAGATGTTAAGTCCCATAGTGCTCAGAGCCATTTGAACCATTTGAATCTAACTCGGAAACTATGAGTGTCTTAGACCTAAACAACACCTCCGATCATTCTTCTATTCGCAGTCCCTTCTACAATGTCAACGGCAGTCTCGTCTCAATAAATGTCCAAGTAGAGAGCCATAGTTGCCAAACAATCTATCAATATAATCCCCTAAAGACGTACTCACCACCTGAAACCTGTAAAAACTGTGGTCAAAGAGTTTCGTTTGTCTATGAATCCTTAGATTTTTTAAGAGAATTTTCTTGTAGGATCTACCTAAGGAGTCTACTTGGAATACTATGCCATGATTAATTTGTGATACATCAGCCAGCTTTTGCAATCTAACAGTTAACCACAGTAATTCCAAAATTTGGCTAGTGTGTTCAATAGATAACCGCTTAATATTCTGAAAGACTGTGATCAATGGATGTATTAGTTCACTAAATTCCTTCCACGCAGCAATGTTCTTATTCGGCCCCTCAATCTTATTTAGATTTTGTTCACAACCAGTGTTAATTGCTTGGTTCTCTGGTTACCAACTGAAAAAAATAATTTATTGTTAGAATAACGGTACTTCCTCTTGCACTGCCTGAATGTCCAGCAACAACTTTTGATCCACATTTACCAGACGCACATCACAAACCCTGTTTGAGACACGATTTAAGAGCACTGTCGGATAGAGAGGTGCATCTAACAGTGTAACATGTTACTATACATTAGAAAACAATGTCCAGAAAGCAAGTAGGCGTCACTTACATCCCCAACCATCCCCACAGTTGTGTTTGCAGAACGACTTAATGCAGAACGTAAGTACTGACGTAACTCATCGACACTGCCGTCATCCGATTCACAACAAATATTTCACTCGAAAAGTAAAGACTTATCTCAGACGCATCAGTCGCAGAATACTTGTTGTTCACATGAGCATATACTCTGTAAAACGAGCAAAACTTTACCAAAAAACACACTTGCTCTTTAACAATGTGTGCAAACTACCCGCCTACCAAAGAGCCTCGTTCTGTTACCGTTGAGATAGGATGCAGGGATCTGGGAATGGTAAGCTACTGAGTCCATGCCCTGCAGAAAAATTTTACAATTTCTTTTACCACAGGATTAGGCAAACGCTGGTAACCTGAGGAAATTTAATTATTAAGTCTAGTACCCGTGATATAATCGTTAAATTACACACCATAAATATGAAAAGGTACAAAGGTGCGAATGATAAGATCCGGTAGTCTAACACCAAAACAAACATGGCAGTTCACAGCCAGGGAGGAGGAACAGTGGAAAAGCTATTTACCACGAAACAGTCCCAAGCACAAAGTGTGCTTTTCTGAGCAAACTATATTAGCTGGACGCATTGCCAGTATTTGGCCGAGTAAATTACACTGGTGCAGTGTGCACCTATATAGCTGATGTCGGCTTGGTCTGTTATGGTGGAGTTGGAGCATAGTGAAGCTATGAGGGCTTTTTGTCAAATGAATTACCGCATTAAATCTGGTTTTCGTGGTCTCAAATCCGTCTTTCTTTGCAGATGTATGAGCCACCTTAACGATTACACTTCATCTTCTGATTTGTAGCATATATCCCAATCTCTGATCATATGTCTTCGTTTGTTAGTTTTAAAGCCTTGAATTTCAGAGCTTTCGGTACAAGATCTATAGGAAGACCAAGTAAAAGATGGATTTACTTTGAACGAAAAAGGATAATCGATTACATGGCAGGGCCGTGGTGTATAAGGGAATTATGTTTTACTGTACATGGAGAGACGTGATTCCATCATTGTTTATTAATGATAAGATAATGTGTGCTGTGCAGAATTTTCTATGTCTATATAGTAGTCAGTATTTTGTAGCTGTGTTGTCCTTTGGGATTAATTTACTTGAGGGTGAATGGCAATAGTAGTAGAGTGTAGATATTTTACAGAGACGCCCTTCTGTTTTAGTTATTCTATGTATAGAAATACAAACTTTGAGGTTCGCCGATGACATTGTAATTCTGTCAGAGACAGCAAAGGACTTGGAAGAGCAGTTGAACGGAATGGACAGTGTCTTGAAAGGAGGATATAAGATGAACATCAACAAAAGCATAACGAGGATAATGTAATGTAGTCGAATTAAGTCGGGTGATGCTGAGGGAATTAGATTAGGAAATGAAACACTTAAAGTAGTAAAGGAGTTTTGCTATTTGGGGAGCAAAATAACTGATGATGGTCGAAGTAAAGAGGATATAAAATGTAGACTGGCAATGGCAAGGAAAGCGTTTCTGAAGAAGAGAAATTTGTTAACATCGAGTATAGATTTATGTATCAGGAAGTCGTTTCTGAAAGTATTTGTATGGAGTGTAGCCATGTATACAAGTGAAACATGGACGATAGATAGTTCGGACAAGAAGAGCATAGAAGCTTTGGAAATGTGGTGCTACAGAAGAATGCTGAAGATTAGATGGGTAGATCACATAACTAATGAGGAGGTATTGAATAGAAATGGTGCGAAGAGGAGTTTGTTGCACAACTTGACAAGAAGAAGGGAACGGTTGGTAGGACATGTTCTGAGGCATCAAGGGATCACAAATTAAGCATTGGAGGGCAGAGTGGAGGGTAAAAATCGTAGAGGGAAACCAAGAGATGAATACACTAAGCAGATTCAGAAGGATGTAGGTTGCAGTAAGTACTGGGAGATGAAGAAGCTTGCACAGGATAGAGTAGCATGGAGAGCTGCATCAAACCAGTCTCAGTACTGAAGACCACAACAACAACATGTGATTCTGTGTGCATGTCCGTAAAGTTTATTGTGCGATGATACTAGTCGTCATCTTCGTTGGTGGCCATTTATAAGGAAACGTTTCCTTTCAAATATATTACTCGTGGTACTCTGCCAAGTGTTGCCGTGATTCAGTCTGATTAAATCAAAAATTACTAAATATATGTGGGAAGTGGGTATGCGTCCTAACTTCCTCCTCCCGTGTCTATACATCTCGCCCTACTTCCCTCTCCTCAGTCCATCACTTCTCCCTCTAATCTTCTCCTCCCATCTCCCACAACAACAACAACATGTGATTCTGTGTGCACGTCCGTAAAGTTTATTGTGCGATGATACTAGTCGTCATCTTCGTTGGTGGCCATTTATAAGGAAACGTTTCCATTTTAATATATTACTCGTGGTACTCTGCCAAGTGTTGCCGTGATTCAGTCTGATTAAATCAAAAATTGCTAAATATATGTGGGAAGTGGGTATGCGTCCTAACTTCCTCTTCCCATGTCTATACATCTCGCCCTACTTCCCTTTCCTCAGTCCATCACTTCTCCCTCTAATATTCTCCTCCCATCTCCCACAACAACAACAACATGTGATTCTGTCTCCCACAACAACAACAACATGTGATTCTGTGTGCACGTCCGTAAAGTTTATTGTGCGATGATACTAGTCGTCATGTTCGTTGGTGGCCATTTATAAGGAAACGTTTCCATTTTAATATATTACTCGTGGTACTCTGCCAAGTGTTGCCGTGATTCAGTCTGATTAAATCAAAAATTACTAAATATATGTGGGAAGTGGGTATGCGTCCTAACTTCCTCCTCCCGTGTCTATACATCTCGCCCTACTTCCCTCTCCCGAGTCCATCATTTCTCCCTCTAATCTTCTCCTCCCTTCTCCCACAACAACAACAACATGTGATTCTGTGTGCACGTGCGTAAAGTTTATTGTGCGATGATACTAGTCGTCATGTTCGTTGGTGGCCATTTATAAGGAAACGTTTCCATTTTAATATATTACTCGTGGTACTCTGCCAAGTGTTGCCGTGATTCAGTCTGATTAAATTTTTTCCCTCTGTCAAATACCTGCTCCTTTTTCTCTGTTTTCTGTCTATCTTCTCCTCCCTCCCCCCTCCCCCTTTTCTCTCTTGATCTCTCTCTCTTCATCTCTCTATATCCATTTCCTCCCACTCCGCTGCCCGTCTCCTGTCCCACTGCCTCTAACCTAAAACCTTGTTTATTGTTACAGCAAATTCAGATTCTGTACTACTATTCTAATCATAAGCCCATACCCCATAAATACGAATTTCTGATTTCTTAAGTTCCACTATTGTATTTTTAATATAAATTTATATGTTGTATATATTTAAAAAACGTGTAAACTGTTTACATTCAAACGTTTATTACAGTGAAGTGTAAAAATCTGCCGGCCGGTGTGACCGAGTGGTTCTAGGCGCTTCAGTCTTGAACCGAGCGACCACTACAGTCGCAGGTTTGAATCCTGCCTCAGGCATGGATATGTGTGATGACCTTAGGTTACTTAGGTTTAGGTAGTTCTAAGTTCTAGGGGACTGATGACCTCAGATGTTAAGTCTCATAGTGTTCAGTGCCATTTGAACCATTTTTTTCTAAAAATTTGAAGAACATCGGTTGAGTACTTTTTGAAATTTTTGGTAACAGTATTTCCCCTTTATATATTACATATAAATTGACGTACCACGTATATTAAAATTCATAGCCTGTGCTCGTCTGAATGTTCTTCAAAGTTTCGTGTAAAATTTTAAGTAAATCTGTGAAGAACATTTCGAGAATTTTGGTAACAATGTGTCCCCACAGGACAGAGTAGAATGGAAAGCTGAATCAAATCAGTCTTTGGATCGAACACGACAACAACAACATAGTTATATATTACATACATTAAAAATACACTCCTGGAAATGGAAAAAAGAACACATTGACACCGGTGTGTCAGACCCACCATACTTGCTCCGGACACTGCGAGAGGGCTGTACAAGCAATGATCACACGCACGGCACAGCGGACACACCAGGAACCGCGGTGTTGGCCGTCGAATGGCGCTAGCTGCGCACCATTTGTGCACCGCCGCCGTCAGTGTCAGCCAATTTGCCGTGGCATACGGAGCTCCATCGCAGTCTTTAACTCTAGTAGCATGCCGCGACAGCGTGGACGTGAACCGTATGTGCAGTCGACGGACTTTGAGCGAGGGCGTATAGTGGGCATGCGGGAGGCCGGGTGGACGTACCGCCGAATTGCTCAACACGTGGGGCGTGAGGTCTCCACAGTACATCGATATTGTCGCCAGTGGTCGGCGGAAGGCGCACGTGCCCGTCGACCTGGGACCGGACCGCAGCGACGCACGGATGCACGCCAAGACCGTAGGATCCTACGCAGTGCCGTAGGGGACCGCACCGCCACTTCCCAGCAAATTAGGGACACTGTTGCTCCTGGGGTATCGACGAGGACCATTCACAACTGTCTCCATGGAGCTGGGCTACGGTCCCGCACACCGTTAGGCCGTCTTCCGCTCACGCCCCTTCATCGTGCAGCCCGCCTCCAGTGGTGTCGCGACAGGCGTGAATGGAGGGACGAATGGTGACGTGTCGTCTTCAGCGATGAGAGTCGCTTCTGCCTTGGTGCCAATGATGGTCGTATGCGTGTTTGGCGCCGTGCAGGTAAGCGCCACAATCAGGACTGCATACGACCGAGGCACACAGGGCCAACACCCGGCATCATGGTGTGGGGAGCGATCTCCTGCACTGGCCGTACACCTCTGGTGATCGTCGAGGGGACACTGAATAGTGCACGGTACATCCAAACCGTCATCGAACCCATCGTTCTACCATTCCTAGACCGGCAAGGGAACTTGCTGTTCCAACAGGACAATGCACGTTCGCATGTATCCCGTGCCACCCAACGTGCTCTTGAAGGTGTAAGTCAACTACCCTGGCCAGCAAGATCTCCGGATCTGTCCCCCATTGAGCATGTTTGGGACTGGATGAAGCGTCGTCTCACGCGGTCTGCACGTCCAGCACGAACGCTGGTCCAACTGAGGCGCCAGGTGGAAATGGCATGGCAAGCCTTTCCACAGGCTACATCCAGCATCTCTACGATTGTCTCCATGGGAGGATAGTAGCCTGCATTGCTGCGAAAGGTGGATATACACTGTACTAGTGCCGACATTGTGCATGCTCTGTTGCCTGTGTCTATGTGCCTGTGGTTCTATCAGTGTGATCATGTGACGTATCTGACCCCAGGAATGTGTCAATAAAGTTTCCCCTTCCTGGGACAATGAATTCACGGTGTTCTTATTTCAATTTCCAGGAGTGTAGGTAGCCTACGCCCATCCAAATTTTCATTAGAGTATGTGTAAGAATTTGAAGTACATCGGTCATCAACATTTCAAGACTTTTGATAATAACGTTTCCTCTTTATATATTACATATTTATTTATATATTACACATATTAAAATAGGTATATAAAAACAAGTGCATATGTGAATGCAGAGTTGTGTTCAAATTTCAAATCAGCCAACCAACTACTTTTCGTGTTTTGCGAATAACTTTTCGTCTTTTGCGAACACAAACATACGCAGGCTGAATTTTTGTAAAGATTGAAGCTTCCTGGCAGATTAAAACTTTGTGCGGGCTCAGACTCGAACTCGGGACCTTTGCCCCTCGCGGGCAAGTGCTCTCCCAACTGAGCTACCCAAGCACGACTCACGCCTCGTCCTTACAGCTTGACTTCTGTCAGTACCTCGTCTCCTACCTCCCAAACTTTACAGAAGCTGTCCTGCGAGCCTTGCAGAACTAGCACTCCTGAAAGAAAGGAGCTTCTGTAAAGTTTGGAAGGTAGGAGACGAGGTACTGGTAGAAGTAAAGCTGTGAGGACGGGGCGTGAATCGTGCTTGGGTATCTCAGTTGGTAGAGCAATTCACCGCGAAAGGCAAAGGTTCCGAGTTCGAGTCTCGGCCCACAGTTTTAATCTGCCAGGAAGTTTCATATCAGCGCACACTCCGATGCAGAGTGAAAATCTCATTCTTTCATAAAAATTGTTGGCCATTCAAAGTAAGAATTATTATTTCTGTATCTAGAAGGGTTATCGTGTATTCTGATATTGACAGTTTTCGATAATATTATTTCTCTCACGAATCGGAATGGTTTCAATTTTGTAACGCGTCCCACGTTATCGGCTCATCAACTCCACTTTGCGGTACCAACATTTATGTTCCAAAAAACTCTCTCGAAAATGCGATTTTTTAGGTGGCCATATATAGGGTTCTATTGACCACAGACACAATGGGTGAAATGTTTTGGATAGCCTTTGCCTAGCACCATTTTTATACCTATCAGAAGAGCGGGCACACTGTAGCCGTCCTGCAGTAGAGGGTCAACATTAAATTACACAGTTCCTCCAGTCTAGGCAAATTTAGCAAATTAGTTATTTCTTTTGCATTACGTGTGATCCAGGGTGGACTTAAGGGGACTTACGAAAGCACCATCTGTTCGTGGGCAGTTCCTCGCAAAGTCCCAAATAGCAATGATTTCCGGGTACAAAAAGTACCAATTGTGGGGATGGCCATTTCCATCACTTGCATTCATGGCATATTGTCGAAATTTTTACTTTATGTTCTTCATATTCTCGGGGAACACTGGAACTTTTTTCGATATCATTAGTCGTTACCGTGATCCAGACATTCAAGTTTACCGCACTTACGCAAGAAACTACAAAGACCGATTTTTAGCAGTTTTCGCACCGTGGGTCGTAATTATATCTAAATAAATAACCAGTGCTAAAGGCTCAAATTTTAACTGTACGTTCTTTAGACATTCATGCAAAAAACCATTTTCCAATTTTTGAAAAAATATATCCGTTATCAAGATATTCCCCTGAAACAATGGTTTTTGTGTACAAAAACACCAGTTGTGGGAATGGCCACTTCTATAATTTCTACTCATGGCAAACTGACGAAATTTTTACCATATTTTATTAAAATGATTTTCTCGGGAACTTTTCATTTTTTTCGTTTCACGCTCCATTACCGAGAACCAGAGGTTCAAAGTTGCCGTACTTATGTAGGTAAAATGTGCACGTAATTTCCGGTATTAGGAGTAAATTTAGTTTTAGCTGACGTAGGGAACATGTACAAAAGGTTATAGGGTCATCAGAAGAGTGCTGAGATCATCAAACTGTGTTTGCAGCCAGAAGTTTTTAACCAATATAGTCTTACGCGCCGTTGTCTCTGTGTAATGGTCATTTCATGTCTGTAGGAATCTGACCAAACTGATACTGCACTGACAAAAATGGGATAAAAGGAGTGTTAACCTGCCTGAAGAGAACTTAAAATGACTGGCAAAATTTATGGTATACTGGGGAAACTGCAAACTAAGTAAAATAATTATAATAACATGTTTACTCTCTTAAGATACAAATCATAAGCTAGGCGTTTTCGATGTATCACGATCGATGAGCGAAGTACCCAAATAAAATATAGACCAAATGATTTTGGGTTAACTTTATATTATGCGCGTTTATTTGTTTTTTTATATTTGCCAAAGTATATAAATGTGTATAAGTATACAAATAAAGTGTCAACATTTCACTGACCTACAGATTTTGTTTTATACGTTAATCGCACCGTTCTGCAGCAGGGAAAAGTAGGGAATCAGCGGAAAAAAGACGAACATGTTACCCCTTGAAAGACTCGGACAGAAAACTGGTGAATCAACTGGCTCAATCTTTCTTCCGCCTTCCTCAGCAAATTTTTTTGATGTGAACATATTCGGGCTCTTTTGTGCTGCAAGAGAGTATCAGGGAGACAGAGACGTTGGAAGAGAGACGAGATTGTGCCGACGGGAGAGAAAGAGAAAGGAGACAGTGATGGTGGGAGGGAGAAAGTGACAGCGAAAGAGAAAGAGAGATCGATGAAGACAGTGGGAGAGGGAGGCAAACAGAGAGGAGATATTGGTATTCAGGGAGAGGCAGTGGCACTAAAAGAGAAAGAAAGATAGATGGAGACAGAAGCAGGAGGAGATAAGGGGAGAAGAGTCAGTAGAAATGGAAAATACAGATGAGTGGAGAGCATACATTTGGTTAGGGAGAGGGGGAATTCATTAATTTTTGAGCTGCCGAAGCATGGTGGAGACTGGCAGTGGGAAAGAAAGACAAAAGGGAAAAGTGTAAGTAAGAGAGAATAAAGTGGCAGTGAGATGTATTTCAAACCAATGGGTGAAAAAGGACACAGTGGGAGAGAGGCGTATGTAGACAGTGGAAGTGAGAGGGAGATGCTGTGCATGAAGGCTTAACTACAAAGAGAGACTGCGTAAATGGATTTAGAATGTTCTGTGTTAAAAGAGCGTGAACATATTCTCACGCAAAAATTTTTGATGAAGAAGGCCGAATGAGGATTGAGTTAGTTGGTTTATCACTTCTCTGTCCGTGGTTTTTTTTTTCTTTTTTTTACAGAGGAACATGTTCACATTTCTTGTACTCCGACAGGAGCATTTATCCACGGATGATATTTTCTTCATTAGAAGGATATTTAAGAGAAGACCATGCTTGCTCAGTCCTTAGCCGAATCTCATTCCACACAAATCTTGAAGTGCAATCTCGAAAGTTATGTATAACAGTCATATCGATCCTGTGACATTTTCCTACAGTTATATCTTTCTTAATACCTTCGCATGTTTCTCTCGTCAATTCGGATTTAGCATGTCCGCACTTCCAGTAAATATCATTCCTAGGCAACTTACACTGTTGCCTTCCTGCTCGTTCTTCAGATGCTTATGTCCTTTGCATTCAGTCCATA
The DNA here is from genome assembly GCF_023897955.1 of Schistocerca gregaria. NCBI lineage: Eukaryota > Metazoa > Arthropoda > Insecta > Orthoptera > Acrididae > Schistocerca > Schistocerca gregaria. Next base: position 790,538,938 of record NC_064920.1, on the reverse strand, counting down.
ATGTCGTTTGTTTCCGGAGTCTACGGTGTTTTTGCTTCTGAGTTCACTGTATCTGTGGTGTCCTATTAACTGGCATCGACGATTTTAGTCAAGTAGTTGGTCGCTACCTAAGATAATTTGCAATATTCTGTTTCATCGTCTAGTAATTCGGCATGTTTTTTGTTTGACTACAACTATTACACTACTAGCCATTAAAATTGCTACACCAAGAAGAAATGCTGATGACAAACGGGTATTCATTGGACAAATAGATTATACTAGAACTGACATGTGATTACATTTTCAAGCAATTTGGGAGCATAGATCCTGAGAAATCAGTACCCAGAACAACCACCTCTGGCCGTAAGAACGGCCTTGATACACCTGGACATTGAGTCAAACAGAGCTTGGATGGCGTGTACACGTACAGCTGCCCATGCAGCTTCAACACGATACCACAGTTCTTCAAGAGAAGTGACTGGCGTATTGTGACGAGCCAGTTGCTAGGCCACCATTGACCAGCCTTTTTCAGTTGGTGAGAGATCTGGAGAATGTGCTGGCCAGGGCAGCAGTCGAACATTTTCTGTATCCAGAAAGGCCCGTACAGGACTTCCAACATACGGTCGTGCATTATCCTACTGAAATGTAGGGTTTCACAAGGATCAAATGAAGGGTAGAGCCTCGGGTCGTAACACATCTGAAATGTAACGTCTACAATGTGCGTTCACCGCGATGTCACCAATCACGGATGCGACCATCATGATGCTGTAAACAGAACCTGGACTCATCCGAAAAAAATGACGTTTTGCCATTCGTGCACCCAGGTTCGTCGTTGAGTACACCATCGCAGGCGCTCCTGTCTGTGATGCGGCGGCAATGTTAACTGCAGCCATGGTATCCGAGCTGATAGTCCATGCTGCTGCAAACGTCGTCGAGCTGTTCGTGCAGATGGTTGTTGTCTTGCAAACGTCGCCATCTGTTGACTCAAGGGATCGATACGTGACTGCACGACCCGTTACAGCCATCTCGACTGCTAGTGATACGAGGCTGTTGTGATCCAGCACGGCGTTCCATATTACCCTCCTGGTCCCACTGATTCCATATTCTGCTAACAGTCTTTGGATCTCGAGCAACGCGAACAGCAGTGTCGCGATACGATAAACCGCAATCGCGACAGGTTAAAGTCCGACCTTTATCTAAGTCGGAAACGTGATGGTACGCATTTCTCCTCCTTACACGAGGTATCACAACAACGTTTCAGGAGGCAACGCCGATCAACTGCTATTTGTATGAGAAATTGGTTGGAAACTTTCCTCATGTCAACACGTTGTAGGTGTCGCCACCGGCGCCAACCTTGTGTGAATGCTCTGAAAAGCTAATCATTTGCATATCACAGCGTCTTCTTCCTGTCGGTTAAATTTCGCCTCTGTAGCACGTCATCTTCGTGGTGTAGCAATTTTTATGGTTGGTAGTGTATTTTATTTGTATTATTATTTTTATTGTTATTACCACTACTAGCTTATGGCTTGTGTGTGCACCTGAGTAAATTATAAGTACAGGATTGGATTTGTAAATCCTTCAATAACTGTGTTGTAGTCCAGCTTATATTTCGCCATGTGTCTCAGTCTTTTGGTGTACTGTACACCAGTTGCTATTAGGTCTGAGATAGTAGTCTGTCCCATGATGCGTTTCACCAAACGAAAAGAGTCTTTCTATGCGAAACAGAGTTGGTCACATCTGCGGGATATCAAGAAATAAGGCTTCGAGAAGACAGTTCAGAAACCTGTTGTAAATTTAGCTGAACAAGTGTGCAATGAAACATAATTCGCGTACAGTTGTTACGATTATTAGGGTATAATAAATATAATACTGTATTGATTTGTTTGTTCCTGAAATTAAGATTTACATGATACCGTGTGAGAAGTTCATTTTAATATATTTCTTCTAGCTTAAATTTTCATCAATATGTACTTTGAAGTTTTTGTACCTTCTTCACTCTTCACTGACTACTGTGCATGTGGTATAGTTGGATTATGTATTAAACAATGAAAATCTTTTTCTTCCTTAGAGCTAAATCTCCTTCCGGCTCCTACAACTTCTTTAGGATCTCTTGATCAATGGGTTCTTTCTTTCCTCCAACAGAGGATATCTCTGTTTTATATATCTTCGTTTAACTATGCATTCATAATTATTAAGTAGCATCTGTCTGAATTTATCCATCTTCCCGATTAAGTTTAATGTAAATCCACTTGTCGGAGATGTTTTGTGCATTAATATCGGTTGTAGTTTCTTTATGGTTGTAAGGGTCCAAAACCTTTTGTTGTCCATTCTGTATGTATAAGTTAGAACAGTAGCATTCTTCTTGTAACGGGTGCTGTTATTAGCTCTATCTGCCTGTGGAATTCTTCATTACACGTTATCGTACCTGTTCATCACTACAACAATTGACGTTATTCGTTGTGAACAAATCAGCAAGGATTATTTACTTTTTGCAGAATTAATGGGAATCCATTTTCAGATACACACTTTGCAATTCTCTGAAAATTTCTTCTGTTGTCTCTTTAATATGACATGTTATCAGCAAAATGCACTTAATCTTCTTGTTAAATGTAAGCTTGTTTTTATACACAAGAAGATATCAGTGGATCCAAAATTTAAGTCAATAAAGCTTCCTTTGTGATATATCCCCAGTTACAGTAATTTTATTTCCTGCCCGTTTCGTCTGAATTATACACCATTCTTTTTGTTAAATCATACTTAAACCAGCTTTTTGTAAAAAATTAAGCTCTCCTGGGATATATAACATCTACAATAATAATATTCTGTAGAAAGATCACAAGCACTATTAAATTTGTCTAAAGCTTGTATATTTAGTGAGTAAATGTAGCAATGTCATTCTCAATTGAACGAGGAGCTACTGTAACAAATAACTGTGTAATTTTTTGATACTACGCATATTGTCATAGAGCTGAGTTTCTAATTTTGAGGTACATTATCACTGTGCATTTTGCTACACGATTTGTCGGTACTTTATTGGCTGCCTATTTTTATTTCTTTCTATTTTTTGTGTATTGTTCTCTCTACAGCCTCTGTCTTCCGCTTATCTCTTTTTTGTTTTCAGTTTCTCTCTTTTCTGTATGGTGTGTGAAATACCAAAAAATGAAATTTCCGCGGTATATTTGTCCGAGACCTTGGACCTTATTGTGAGTACACTATTGAAACTGCACGTGGCTGGCTATTGCGTGAAGGGGGCACGTACTCAATGCACTTGCAGGTCATCTGGGACGAGGACTGATGGACCCTAAACGTGCAAGCAGGGGCATCTCTTAGTCTGCGCCTGCGGTCCATTCATCATCTCGTTCTACGTACAAGGGACCTTCATACAATCTATTGAGACACTCCAGCCACTCAACTAGTGCTGTTACAGACTTCTGACTACTCTACCCAATTGGCTTGCACAGCTTCAACTGTCGTCTACACATTCACCCAGTTAACCATCCCAAAAATACCGGCTACGGATCTACACAAACGTATACAGTGAAACATATACAGTGTGGCACAAAACTTCATTTCGAATATCATAAAGTCAAAATAACAAAATAAAGTGAGAAGTAAGAAATAATTTGTCAATGTGGTAGGAAAGTTGATATTAATAAAAATCTTTGTTATTCCACTGTGTCATCTTGTGGAGTAATATAACGCAAGCATGAACCTGATTTTTTTTTTTAAATAGAGATCGAGTGTATGTTTCGTTCAGATTGATAAACAGGAGTACCGTGTCGTCTTAAATTTTTGTATGAGACTGTTCATCACCGACAGACTTCCATCCTAAAATTGTGAAGCTTTGTAAGTACTCCTATACTTCAGTTTCAACAGTTAATAAATGATCCGGGGAATTCAAACGCGGCTCTGCTCCTATCGAATACTTAAAACACGGTTGCGCAGTTTTCGATAATGTGATGTAGGTGATTAAAGATTAGTGACATAGCTAAGGTAGTTGGCTTCTAGGGAAAAACATCACAATAGTTTTTATATGAAGAACTAAGACAAAAAAATGGTTACCGTGTTTGGTGATTCTACTTGGAAGAAATTGCGAACACGATTATTGAGCAATATTGGAAACGTAAAAAAGTCTACTCACTTTGTGCGCCCCTTTCTTATGGCGGATATGTGGCGGGTCCATCACTTCAACCTAGAAACGGAACTCCAGTCAAAGCAGTGAATGGAAGGCTAGCACAATGTGTTGGGTCAGAGGGATAGCTGCTCTCTGTAATAAAAAAATAAAATAAAAATAAAATAAAATAAAACTGACTGAATGAATCAACGATAATCCTGAACAATCATCATGAGACGTCCGCCCCGAACAAATACAACGACCAATAACGAACAAAATGAGATTTTTTTTAAAAAAAGTCCGCGACTGTGCGCCTACCAAAGCGAAGTCGAATCGTTACACCGCAAATTTTATGGCATGCGTCCCCTGAATACAATAGAATCCCATTAATTTCCAGCAAATTAAAAAAAAGAAATACTTAGAAAATGCTTCTTACTGACCATCAGAACTATACGGCGCTATAAAAAATCAATATCCTTCCATCTTTCATGAGGACAATGCACCTGCTAACAAAGGTGCTTTGCCAATTGGAGAAATGTCGGAACATCCACACTATTCACCACAGGAGATACGATCTGATATTCCAATCCTTCCACTTCTAAAGAAATTTGTCACTGGAAAACGGTTCGAGTCCAATCTATTCATTGGAAACACTTTGGATAAAAGGAAATGACGTAAGGGGAAACTATGGCGAAAATGTAGGTAACAAATGTACGAGGTTCAATAATATGAGGCTTTCATATTCGATTCCTGACGGTAAAATCTTCTATATGATTAGACCACATTATAATCCACGCCAAACTTCTGCTCCAGAACTCGGAGCTTCGACCGATATGCTGCAATCTTCCTCAAGGAGACCTATGACGTACGAGACCCAGAAATTTTCTCTTGTCCCCGTATTAATATTAAACAGAAATATTTAAACTTATTGTCGAAGGAAATGCATGTACTGTAAATGTCGCTGAGACAAAAAATGCTTTCAGACTGTTTATTTCTGTTTAACTTCTTCTGGACACCTAACAAATACGCTTCGGTATGAAATGTAAACTCTTCAACGAGTTGTTATGACAGTCTTAGGACAAGTGTTTAGCCGTTACAACTGCAGATAAATGTTCATTAATCTCAGAGTGAGAGCACAGAATGGTATAGCCGACATCGTTTAAAAAACGTATTTTACATGGGACTATAACCTATTAAATATAGAGAAATGCAAAACAACACAACAGAGTACCCGGAGATTTCCGACAAACCGTGGTACATGCGCGAGGTTAATTTTCCGTACACATATTCAAAACTACGTCTGTGATATGAGTTACATCATTCTTGTGGTGTACCTGTCATAATCATTACGCAGTTTCTGCATTTATGATGGTAAATTGTTGTTGTAATTAATGTCTTCAGTCTGAAGACTTGTTTAACGCTGCTCTCCACGCTACTCATCACCGAATAACTACTGCAGCCCCCAGCTATTGGAACTCATTTACTGTGTCAATCTCTTAGTATCCCTCCACAATTTTTATCCCCTCCCCCCCACTCCCAAACACATTTCTCTGTAATACTAAAATGATGATTTCTTGATGCCTCAGAATGTGTCCTATCAGCTGGTCCGTTCCTTCGGTCAAATTTCTTTTGTCCTCATTTCTATTCAGTAATTTGTCAATATTTGAGCGATGTACCCATCGAGTTCTCAGCATTCTTCTGTGGCACTACATTTCAAACGCTGCTATTCGCTTCTTGTCTGAACGTCTTATTGCCCATCTTTCACTGCCATACATGGCTACATTCCAGACAAATGCCTTCAGAAAAGACTTCCTAAGACTTAATACTCGATATTAACAGATTTCTCTTCCTCCAAAATGGTTTCTTGTCATTGCCACTCACACATTTTATATCCTCTCTGCTTCGCGAATGATCAGTTATTTTACTGCCCACATACCAAAACTCGTCAACTACTTTTATTGCATCGTCTCCTATTCTAATTTCCCCAGCGTCGGGTGATCTAATTCCACCACATTGCAGTACCCTTGTTTTGCTTTTGTTGATGATCATCTTATATCCTCCTTTGAAGACAGTGTCCATTCTGTTCAGCTACTCTTAGAAGCCCTTTGCTCTGTCCGACAGAATTACAATGTCGACCTCAATGTTTTTATTTCTTGTCCTTGAACTTTAATTCCTTCTCCAAATTTTTATTCGCCTTCCTTTACTGCTTGCTCAGCGTGCAGATTGAATAACTTTAAGAATAGGCTACTACCCTGTCTCCCGCCCCTCTCAACCGTTGCTTCACTTTCATGCCCTTCGCCTGTTATAACTACAGTCTGGATTCTGTACAATAACCTTTCGCTACCTGTACTGTACAAGACCACTGCTCGCTTCAGAATTTAAAAGACTGCACTCCCATCAACATTGCCAGAAGCTTCATGTAAGGCCATAAAAGCTATAAACGTAGGCTTACCTTTTTTACCTTGTCTTCTAATATAAGTCTTAGTGTCAACTTCACGTCTTCAAACATTTGTCCAGAGCCCAAAAGTTCTTACCTTCCCCGAGATCGGAATCTATCAGTTTTCTAATCTTCTGTAAATAATTCGAGTCAGTATTTTGCAATCATAGTTACTGAACGATAGTTCGGTAACATGGACATCTGTCAGCACTTGTTTTTCGTTGTTGTCGTTGAACTGAAATTATTACTTCCTCCTTAGTTAGTTAGTTTCTTACACGTTCTATAGATCATACGAACGATTCTTTTATCGAAATGTTGTTAGTTTACAGGTTATGTATAAATGATTAGTCTTATAATTAATGAATATACACTTTTTTGGTCCTGCTTGTGTGACTACATTTGAAAAGAAATGTGCGCTATTTCCAAGCCACCGGTTTTTAAACAGAAATTATTCCATGAAACAGGAAGTGGTGTCTAGGAGAAACGACCTAAAGTTAGATTTAAAATTTGCTTTCTTATCTGACAGATATTTTACGTTATTGAGCAAATGATTATGAGTTTCTGTTGCTGCATATTGAACTCCTGTCTGAGCTACTGGGTAATAAAGGTGATTTTCCTTGTAGTTTTTCAGGTATTGACTCATTGTTGTTCTTAAATTGTGATGGATTGCTTATGACAAATTTCGTTAGCGTATATATGTACTGCGATGGCGCAGTTAAACTGGCTAACTTCTTGAAGACCTCCATGGGTGAACAGCAGATATTATTCTTACTGCTGTCTTTTGTGCAATCAACAGTTTCTAAGTGATGAGTTTATCCAGGAAAATATTATATAAGACGTTATTGAGTGGAAACATTCATAATATGTCAGTAGGTTATTTCATTTGTTTTCAAGATAAGCATATTTTTGTGTCATCAGTCTTCGCACTGGTTTGGTGAGTCCTGTGAGGAATTCCTTAGACACAGAGAAAATGTAACTCTCTAGCTTGAACTGGAAGGTGCTTCCAGTTCAAGCTTTCATCAAGTGTACACCCAAAAATTTGGAGTACTCTACTGTGTTTACTGACCCGTGATCATGTGCTCATCAGTTGTTGGTGTTGATGTCGCTATTTGTTTACATAACTGAATATAACGTGAAATGGCACGGTTTCAGAGACTTTACTGGTCTCATACAGATATGATTTTATGTATACAGCCTGAAGGGACAAGTGAAAACTTGTACCAAGACCGGGAATCGAACTTGGATCTCCTGCTTACAATGCAGGTGCTTTAGGCACTAAGCCACTTTGGCACAGCGGTTGTGGAATAGCACCTGAGCAAGGAACGTAAATGGGAGATCCAGTCTGAAATCCTGGTGCAGGTACTTGTACAAATGAAATGACACAATTTCAGAGACTTGTCTCATATGATTTTATTTATGTATGTATAGATTGAAGCTGCAAGCGAAAATTTGTGCCAAAGCCAGGAACCGAACCTGGGACTCCCGCTTCTAGTCAGGTGTGTTAGCCACTGAGCCGCCGTGTTACAGCGATTCACACAACTGCACGGACTACCCTAGCACGCCTCCCACCTCCCTCTTCGATCCAAATTCTCACTGCCGCCCCAGTCTACTTTAAGTTCCGACTTACACATTAACAGAATTGCCGTGGCTCTCCCTGTTCTGGAATAGCACCTCGGTGTTAAACATAAATGGGGGATCCAGCCTGGAACCCAGGTATGCGTACTTACACAAATAAAAGGACACAATTTGTGTATCTTCCAGCACCTGGGTTTCAGGCAGGGTCCTCCATTTACTTTCGATGCTAAGGTGATATTCAAGGACTTGAAGAGCCTCTGCATTTCTGTTTGTGTGTAAAGGGGAATCAGGATCATGGAGAAATGCATGGTACAATAATCTGTACAGTAGCATAAACAGCTGTGCCCAAGTGGCTTATTGGTTAAAGCAACTGCTCAAAAAGTAGGAAACTTGGGTTCCATTCCCAGCCTTTGTACTAATTTTCTCTATCTGCTTTAGCCTTTATACTTGAGTATAGTGATTTTCTGCTTTTTTTTTAAATTTGGGGATAGTCCATTTTATGATACCGATTAATAATTTATTGTAAAACATCATTTACAAATTTTCTGTCGCTTTCTCTCTAATGGGATTTATTATAATACTACAATTATTCATTCATTTATTCATTATTATAACACTTCTATCACATAATATCAACTCTCCTTGTCGAATGTCGAAAGTCATTCATATTTATAATAAATAGGAGTAGACCCAAAATGGAAGCCGATAGGAGTCCTTTTGTAGTTTCTCCACAGTCTTTAAAGTTTTTTACCCCCACCCCCCTCCCCAACATTGTTTGAATTGTTCAACAAAACGTTTTGCATTCTGTTTGCCAAGTATGATTCAAAATAGCTGTGCATAAAGCCATCAGTTTCATAAAATGTGAGCTTTTCTTAGATCATAAAGTGACCTATCCAATAATTGCGTTGGAAAGATCGCAAAAAAATATCAGCTGGTGATATATTACATAGAGCTTTTACTGTTTGATGAGTGAATGTATAAATAGCGTTCTTAGATTACCAAAATTTCAGAAATACAAACTCTAATATGCTAAGTAAATCGTTTCTTCTTAAGTGTGACTACTCCTGAGTACACTGCTTTTTCCAACGTTTTGGAGAAAGGTGGCAGTAAGAAAACGTGACGATAATTGTTTAAGTCTTTCTTGTCACCTTTCTTATAAAGAGACTTAAGAGTTGTATATATTTAATTACATGGAAATATACTCTGTGCCAGTGATGGACTATCACTGAAGGCATTACTTATTAAGTTGGAACAACTTTCCAGAATTCTGTTTGAAATTCGGCCAACCCCACATGAGCTTTTGTTTTTTACAATTTTTGTAACTGTGTTAATTTCAGTGAAAGATGTTGATGCTACTTCTCCTTTCCACTGTCCCAACAGGTCTTGAAGGCCCTACAGTACTGACTGGCCACCATGTCATCCTCAACCCTTAGGTATCACTGGGTGGCACACCACTATTGAGTGGTGCCACTACTTCTCGATCAAGTAGGTCCTCAATTTTGCCTCAGCAGGCTGAGCCCACCCCACCTGTCAACAGCACTCGGCATGCCCAGACGGTAACCCATCCAAGTGCTAGCCAAGCCCGACAGTGCTTAACTTAGGTGATCTGACAGGAAATGGTCTTTCCACTGTGGCAAGGCTGTTCTAGTTACTTGAAGTTTTGAGGAATGAGGTTTTAAATATATTCTCTTGTATCTTTAATTGAACCACTTAATCCTATTGTTGCTGCTGCTTTTAGAAAGTAATTGTCACAACTAATCATAACTCGTGAATTATCAGTCACAACATTGTCATTTACTTGAACTGTTATGGCCTATTGAATACTGACTGGCTGCCACATGTCCCCTCTGATAATATTCTATATAGTTTTAAATTTACTATCCACAGTTTAATTATTGTCAGGATTGTTGATATTTTAAAGATCTTCCTTAACATAACAATATTTTCTGTAGTTTGCAAGTAATGTCAGATCGTGACTTATTATGGCCTTCACCAAAATTTCTCTTCTTTCCTTACATGTTATTTTAATTCCTTTAGTTAAGCACAGCTTAAATGTTGTTTTTTTGTTGTAATGGCTCACTTTCGAATTTTGACATAAATTTACTGTAAAATAAATTTAATTTGACGATAATGTCTCTTTCTATATTTCTCCCACATGCTACCACCTCTTTTACCTTACTCTTAGAACATTATATCTTGTTCTCGTTAGTAACCTATACTAGTTTGTGTGAACCTGCCTTGGAGCTGTAAGGTGCTATATAGTTCATTTCCATTAAGTGTGTATTATGATCGAGTAGTGTATTAAAAGTTGAGTGCAAATTATTTCGGCCTGAGCACTGTATATAAAAATGTCAATCAGCATCCTACTATCTTACCGCACATGGTATGAAGAAAACTGACTATTGCACTTAGACTGATGTGTCCAAATAAAGATTTTAGTTCATTATTCCTGTCCATATCTTTTAAGAGATTTACATTTAAATCTCCATAAACTATTAAACATTTTCTCAAATATGACATAGCTCAATAATGCATTTAGGTTTTCTATGAATTTCTGAAAGTTTGCCACAGAACAGAAATATTCTGCAGCAACTCACAAACATGCTGCTAGGCTCTGATCAACAAAAAATATATGTTTCAATATTTTTGACTTCTTGTCCAAATTTCACATATGTTTTGCAACTACTTCTTTCTACATCTTTACACGAAAATGATGCTGGTCTGATATTTATCTCCTCCACCCCTGTGGTTACAGGGTGTTGAGAGAGGCACATAGTGTCTATCAATTAAGAATTTTCCACATATTCGAGGCATACTAGGCATACTGATGAAGCAAACTAATTACATATTCAAGGCATACTAGAATCTAACTATCTTGTTTTTCAATCCCCTAATGCTCTCATGAAGCAAACTAATTTAATGTTTCTGAAAACTGTCACTTATCTTACGGTCCTGTTCTGCTTTAATTTCTTTCGGTATTGTCTGTAACCTGACTCCAACTTAAAAAATATGCCCCTTCGACTGTATTGAATGCAGGGATTTTGTCTTGTGTGCTTTTGGTTCCCGTTACACTTCCTGTAAGATGCAGAGCTAATCTTCCCTTCCTCCTCATATTCAGGTACAGACCTTGATTGGTGTATCCGACATCCAAATTTCAGTAGCACGCATGGTACTTTGTTTTGGTCAAAAATAATCCTCTCAGCTCTTTGTTAACAGGACAAACAAGCTGTGTTGACCCAGAGCTGGTCATAGCACTGTAAAACCTTGACATACCCACATGCGTGTGTGCTGCTGCTGCTCCTATTTCCTCCAGGTCACCTTTAATGCTACATTTAAAGCTGTAAGCCCGGCTGTTTCTCGCTCCTCCTACTGGAAGTACCTGATCTGGTCCATCAAAATCTCTGCATGAAGCCCCTATGTTCTCTATCAGTTGGCTAAGCTTGGCGCTAGGTTTCGTAATGCTTATAACCTGGTATTCTACCCCTAGCTCTTCCTGAAGCATTTGGTCTACACCCCTCTTCTGACATCTATCACTAGAAGCAGAATTCTTTTCTTTCTAGTCGACTTTTCTATCGACCTAGTCTTACAGTCGTACCTACGAATCTTCTGCACTCTGCTTTGTTAAAAAATGGTTGAGGCTATTCTCTATTTTCAGGTATGAAGTCAAAATGATTGCTAACCGAAAAATGAAATGTGAAAACTGACAAAGGTAATATAATTTTTTTGTTACTTCATGTCATGTATAAAGATGTGTGGTCAGCTAAGTGACTCTACCTATAGGAGGATTGATTACGATGCTACAGGAAGTGTACAATGGGAAACTTCAGCACTATCAGATTCCTCATCCTTACCGCAAGAGACCATCAAGAGGTTAAGACCCAATGGTTGTGTACCTCCAAGACCGTATGGTCTTCCAAAGGTTCATAAAGAGGGTCTTCCTCTGCATCCAATAGTGAGCAACAATGGAGATCCTACATATGATTTAGCAAAACATCTCGCTTCTTTGCTGAGACTTTTCGTCGGCAAGTGCTCACATCACATACGAAACTCAGCTGATTTTATCAATAGACTGGGGGCTCTTCGTCTTACCAGTGTAGACCTAGTAAATTTTTGCTGTGGTCTCACTTTTTACAAACCTTCCTCTTGCGGATTCTTCGACACTGATTAGTGACATCTTTCCTGTTGATGTCACTACTTTGTTTAGGCACGCTCTTTCCTCGACTTATTTTATGTTTAATCAAGAATATTTCGAACAGACTGACGGTGTCACCATGAGTACCCCCTGTCTCCCTTGGTGGCCAACCTTTTTATGGAGGATTTTGAGGAGAGAGCACTTGACTCAGCTGCCCTGAGGTATGTGGATGATACATGTGTAGCCTCATAGAGAAGATAAATTTAATGGAGTTTCTACATCACGTCAACTCCATTCATAGCAACATCCGGTTCACAATGGAAATAGAGAAGGTTGTTCAGCCTGAGCACTGTATATAAAAATGTTGCCAATCAGCGACCTACTATCTTACTGCTCATGGTATGTGGAAAACTGACTATTGCACTTAGTCTGATGTGTCCAAATAAAGAGTTTAGTTCATTGTTCCTGTCCATATCTTTTAAGAGATTTACATTTAAATCTCGACAAACTACTAACAATTTTCTCAAGTGTGGCATAGCTCAATAATGCATTTAGGTTTTCTATGAATTTCTGAGAGTTTGTCACAGATGTCCTGGTTCGAAGGAAGAATGATGGTTCTCTAGTGCATTCAGTGTATTGGAAGCCCACTCATACTGATTTGTACCTTCAAGCATCGCATGGCCATCACCTGTCGCAATCCATGAGAGTGCTTAAGACACTTGTTCATAGAGCTCATACTGCCTCAGATCTAGATAGTTTACCTCAAGAACTCGCCCATATAAAGATAGTATACAGCGAAAATGGGTATTATATGCGGCAGATTAACAGGGCACTAACAGTTAAAACTAAGAAGCAGGAAATGGATAAAGAGAAGAACATGCCGGGACAATCTTTAGGTTTCCTTACTTTCGTTGGCAACACTTTGTTTAAAGTAGCAAGAAAATTTAAGGTAAAAGTGGTTTTCTACCCGCCATCGAAGATTAAGGACCTTGTGGGCTCATTAAAGTACAATCCGTTACTACGAAAGGCCAGAATTTACAAGATACCATGCCAATGCGGTATGGCTTATATAGGTCAAACCACACACACCGTTAAAGAATGCTGCACTGAACATCAACGTTACATCCGTCTTTTGCAGCCAATCAAGTCCGCTGTTGCTGATCATTGTATTTCCACTGGACATTCAAAGGAGTATGAAAAAACAATGATTTTGTCCACAGCAACATCTTCCTGGGACTTCATCATTAAAGAATGCACAGAAATACGCCTGGCGGAAAATCTGTTGATCCCGTGACAGCGGCTACCAGCTGAAAAATGCAAGGAATCTAATCATCTTCATGATTTGCTCAAATCGAAGACGACAGAGTGCACCGACGGCCACGGAAAACAGCAAAGCAGAGGGCAACTGAGTTCTGCTATTCCACCAGGGAGGGCGCTGCCATTGGGCAGTGTGGTCCATCTATCAAGTTTGTGACGCATGCGCAGCATAATTACAGTGTGCTATATATTGCAGAACAGAGGGCGTTTTCGCCAGTCTGCGATGGCTCACTTGAAGATGACTGGCAGGTGCCCAGTTGAAATACCGTGTGAGGTATTGAACAACGACAAACTGCAAGCCCAAATTATGTTTGAACAGTCAATTCGCTGGTAAAATTTTGAAATTTTCAGTATCTACCCTTACCTAAGATATTTGTACTCTAACAATTTCTGTTTGAATATTTTGTACTTTCACTCAGTCTCTATTCTCGGACATTAGTATTACCCTTCGATTGCCTCATTGGCTGCAATTTTATGTTTTCTGTTTCTGTCAATTAAATTCAATATCTCCACTGATATTCAAAGATTACCAATAGGAGCTTCCTTTTGCCTATCTGATCATCTGCTTTCCTCACTATTGCATCTCTCAAAGCCACTAGTTTATCTTCTGCTTATTTCACCCCACTGTGCAGTCAGTTGTTGCCGATACTTCCCTAGAAACACTGAACTTCTTACTAGCAAATTTTCAACAAGCAAGAGAATGGTGGAAACTATATTTTCATACTAGCAGCCTCACAAATAAAGCGAATAATAGTTCTGGAAGACATTTAAAAGTCGGTTCAAATATTAAATTTCAACCGTTATTAGGCTCTTGAGAGTTTTCAAAAATTGTTTAAAATATTAACTGTTTAAAGTTAAATTTTAGATTCTAGACAAAAGATTGTCTTACAGTTCGTTCCAAAAATCGGTTAAAATATTAAAATAGAATATTAAAAATAAAATATTAAAATTTAAAATATTAAAAATATTATTTAAAATATTAAATATATTAAATATAAAATATTAAATATATTAAATATAAAATATTAAATTAAATAAAATATTAAATTTTAACGGTTCTTTACACAATCTAAAGACTGGTTTAATTGGCATTTGACTCAAGAGACTGTTTTTGAAAATGGGTTACAATGTATTCAGTATATTTTAGTATTTTTTTCATGGTAACCTAATTTTTGATGTGTTTTCAAATATGTTTTACAAACAAGTTTTCCACAAAAACATTCAACTTTTTCAATTGTATTTTGTGTTTAATTGATTGACACATTTTTGTCCTTTTTTTAGAATAGTTGTGAGTATATTTTGAATGTTTGTAAGGTACTTTCTTAAAATTTTCACAAGTATATGCTTCATTATTACAATTATTAATTATAAGTATTTGAAAAAATGGTTACTTGGTTCTTCTTTATTCGATCATATTAAATTATAATAAATCTCAATTAAAAATGGAAGAAACTCAGTTTTTCCTCATCAACTGTGGATTCTTGCTCCACAAAATAACTTTTTAAAAGCTACTGATGCTTTGAGAAATTTTAAAACAATAAGACAATTAAATAAGGATGCTAATGTAATCTCTTTCAGTCTTATTGAAAATTTTCCTGCCTATGTAACAAATATGACTGGATGAATGAACGTTTTAACTACATAAAAGGCAATGATGAAATTATGTGCCACTCTTATTGAAAACATACCGAATGGTGCACTTGCATATATAATTATGTATGTTAAAAACAGTTTAACTTACAATTCAGAATGCAGAATATTCAGTGTGAACATTTAATTACGTTACATTTATTCATTTTTAAATATGAACTCAAAGTTACATTTCAACATAAATGTTTTAATTTTTTGAAATCAATTTTTTTATGTATAAATCATAGGAAAAAATTCAAATGTACATTTCAACTGTTAATGTTTTAATTTTTTTAAAACTAATTGAGTTATACACATAAAACAGAAAATAGTGATTTCAGACCCAGAGTTAGAGGGTAAGAAAATGGATTGAAAACTAAAACTGTAAAAGAAGTTTGAAACATTTTTAAAATGAGAAATTTAAAGAAGTTTTCTAACCTCAGTAAACCAGGGTTAATGGACTGCATTGAAAAAACTGGGGATTGATTAATGGTAAATGCTGAAGATAATACTAATAACAATGATAATGGACTGAAAAATAAAATGACACCAAACTTATAGTGGATAATATCAGATGATTTAACAAAAAAATTCAGGTCATGACTTTCTAAATTTTGATGATGACGAATTTGAAACAACTAAACAAATTAACCATTATTCAGTGAAGAATAATAATATATAAACTTAATAATACAGGCAATATTTTTTGACTCACAGGAATTTGTAATCACATTAAAGAAGAAGTAATCACTAAATTAAGATTATTTTAATATGAAGAAGATCGTTTAAATTTCATTGTAGTTTTAAAAGACAAAATAAATTTCAAGAATTTGCAATTGAAATAACACACAAAGTTTTATTAAGACCAACAGGCTGAGAAGATTATTGTCAATGATCAACAAATAAACTATTAACTGAAATAGAAGAAATAGAAAGGAAAAAATCTGGTTGATCTTTACCTTTTAACAATAATTTAGAATTAAGTGTTAATAGACAATATCCAATTTCTGGTTCTTCTTATATCAGTTTACTAAAAGAAATTAAGGACAAAATGTTTTAACTAATATTAGAAATACCAATCAAAAACGTTTTCTATATTTAGTAAAATTAGCTTAATATCCAGTAAAATGTGATTCACAAAGTTTAAATGAAAAGTTATTCTGAGATCTAGATGAAATTTCTGAAAGGGAAACAATTAATTTTCTTGTTCTATTAATAGATATTCCAAAAAAAGCAAATGTTTCCATTATTTTGTATGGTTATGGTGAAAAATTTATTCCATATTATCTTTATCACACAAAACAAAAAAGGAAAAATATTAACCTTCACATTATGGTTGGAAGAAAAATGTATTTAGTTTAATTAGTTTATAAACAAGAGGTATAAGATTTTTTTATTCGCACAAATTAGAATATGATTGTACAACATATGAAGTTAATATCAACATGCTTAAAAAAGGGTAAAAAGTGAAATTTAAAAATTATAATCAGTCATTATATGTACCTTATGTATTTTAAGCTAGTACTTGTCAACAAAATCGTGAAAAGACATAAATAAACATCAAAAGCATTTACCATTTTTTCAGTTATTATATAAAATGTTCTAATGATAATTATGAACTATGTGTTGTGTTTGTTGACAAAGATTTTGCTGTAAAAATTTGTTGTAACGTTAAAAAGAGACTTGAGTGAAATAAATCATGATATGAACAAAATGTACCTGTAATAATTACTAAAGAAAATGAAATAAATAATAAAAATTCAGAAACCTGTTTTGTTTCTGAAGAAAAATTTACCATTGTCAAAGAAATAGTAATCGATCACTATCACTTTACAGCAAAACACTGACACAGAGTTCATGAAGATTGTAATCTTCATTACATAAATCCTTTTTAGTCCAGTTTGTATTCATAATTTAACAAATTATATCGGTCATTTGTTTATCAAAGTGTTTGCAATAGATTATAAAGAAGTTAATTTTATTCTAAACAGAGAGCAAATATATATTTTCTCTAGTAAAACAGTTCAAGATAGATGAACTATATCATTTTTAGATACTTTCAAATTTATGGCTTCAAGTTTTGATACATTTTCAACTAATAATAAAAAAATTAAGGAAACATCAAATTGTTTCTAAAGTAAGCCATTAGATTTAATAATTAAAAAAACGTGTTAATGCTTATAAATTTATGGATTCTAAAGAAATATTAAAAGGAACAAAATTACCTAAAAAAAGAGTATTTTTATCTGAGACTTAACAAATCGAATATTTCTGATGAAGATTATAACTGTGCAAAATTAGTTTTGGGAAAATTTAGAAGAATAATCAAAACTGTATAATGTATCTGTTTTTAATATTTCTTCATCTTTTCGAAAATTTTAGAGATAGTTGCATTAAATCTTACAAACTTGATCCACCTTGGAATTTTTCTGTCCCAGGTTTTTCTTGGTTTACCATGTTCAAAATAACTAAAACTGAATAAGGTTGATTAAACGATCATGACATGATTTTATTTATTGAAAAATGAATTCAAGGGAAATCTCAAAGTATCAAAAGGTACACTGAAACTAATAATGAATATATGATAAATATTCTTTCAGAAAATGAACCACAACATGTAACAAATTTAAATGAGAATATTTATATAATTGGCATATTTCTCAATTTTTATTGAATAAATGTTTCAAATGGCTAGATCTGGAAAACTACAATAGTGAAAAATTCTCAAAACAACAGATGATTATAAATATGTATTTATTTTAGAGGTTGATTTAAAATACCCAACTGAACTGCACAATTTACACAAGGATTTATCCAACCACACAAAGGTGGTTTTATAACAAAGAAAAGTATGTTTTAGATTATAGGAATCTTAAACGGTTTCTAAATCTAGGATTAAATTTAAAAAAAGTCTGTAGAATTTTAGCATTTACAAATCAGATTGGGTAAAAAATACACTGATTTTAATACAGAAGCAAGAAAAATGTAGCTGAAGATATTGACAATTCTAAAAAAACAATTCCGTTTTCGGTAAAACCATTGAAAATATTAGAAATAGAATAGTAAAACAATAACAGATTCAGAATAATACACCAAATTATGAATATAAAATGACGTTTTCTGGACATTCATTTGAAAACAACAGCAACACAATCCAATAAACCAGTTTATATTGAAGTGAATATTTTAGATATTTCGAAAGTGTAGAATTATCATTATAATACTGTGAAACCAAAATAGGTGGGAAATATTGTTTTATGTGAGATGGGAACAGATTCTTTTGTTTATGATATAAGAACTGAAAATTTTGATGAAGTCATGAAATCGTTAATAAACCAATTTGAGACAAGTGATATACAAAAAACAGTATTTATGAAATTCCACAAATACACTAAAATTTTTTAAGGAAAATGAAACATGAATATAGTGGAAAAATTATGTTATAAAATGTTAGTTTATGCTCAACAGTGTATGCTTACAGAGTCGACAGTAAGGAAAATAAAAAATGTAAAGTAACTATGAAATCTGTAATATAGAATGAAATTACTATCAAGAGTCATAAAAATTGTTGAAATGACAAAATAAAATAATATAGAAAAATGAATTTTATTAGATCTTTCAAATATGAATTATATACTACTGAATGTAAGAAGACTGTTTAAAGTACTGATGATAATAAAAGATGTATATTACAAGATGTATTAAGTAGTTTACACATGGTGATTGTAAAATAAAATAATTAAAAACTTCTGAATAAATTTATTAAACTTGAAATGGAAATTCTACAACATATTTGTTTCATTAGTATAAATCTTTGATCCAAATGACTGTTAAAATAGCCAGTAGACTATATCAGGAAGCTATTAAATTTAAAATTTTTACTACATTTTCAGAATGAACTTTTAAACAATCTTTTGTCAAGAACCTAAAATATAACTGTTTTAATTTAATATTTTAACCGATTTCTGGAAAGTGTTAAGAACCTAAAAATTAACTGTTAAAATTCAATATTTTAACCGATTTTTGAAGGTTCACCAAAACTGTCATTGATTTACTACTCAAATATTTAAAACCAGTGTTTGAGCAAAAATGTATTTACTATTAGCACAAAAACACTGCCCAATATCGGCTTTTGTGGCATCGCTCAATAACCAATTTCAATTCATTTCAAATAATTCATTTCTTGAAGCCATAAGGGATCAATTAGGAAGTGTATGGGATTGGATGTCATTTCACCACATCTTCCAAAGAGGTACA